>NW_027508771.1:187500-787500 GCF_051911475.1 Siphateles boraxobius
TTTATTATTAGGGCCCAAGCCTTGAAAAGGCGAAGGCCCTATTGTTTTCCTAAGGATTATTATTATTAGGGCCCAAGCCTTGAAAAGGCGAAGGCCCTATTGTTTTCCTAATGATTATTATTATTATTATTATTATTATTATTATTAGGGCCCAAGCCTTGAAAAGGCGAAGGCCCTATTGTTTTCCTAAGGATTATTAGGGCCCAAGCCTTGAAAAGGCGAAGGCCCTATTGTTTTCCTAAGGATTATTATTATTAGGGCCCAAGCCTTGAAAAGGCGAAGGCCCTATTGTTTTCCTAAGGATTATTATTAGGGCCCAAGCCTTGAAAAGGCGATGGCCCTATTGTTTTCCTAAGGATTATTATTATTATTATGATTATTATTATTATTATTATTATTATTATTATTCTAACGACTATACGGGCACTTTTGGGGCTCTTAACGTGCACGAAAACTCTTGAAACTTTGCACACAGGTCAGAACCCGCGGCCATCAGGGCCGGGCTGAAGGTGGTACCCGGGCGTGGCAGGGGGGCTCGACAGCGCCCCCTGGAACGGGGTCCGAAAACTTGGTCCATAAATCAAACACGCTTGCATGTAATAATATGAAACTCGGTACACATATAGATCTCATCGGTTCATATATACTTCATGCTCTTACTTTTTACCCCAGCCCAACAGGAAGTCGGCTATTTAGGGTTGTTTGTAAAACGCATGCAATGGAATTTAAAGTACTTCTCCTAGAGAATTCAAAGAAATGCCACGAAACTCGGTCAGCATGAAGTCAAGACATTGAGGATGAAAAATTGCCTGTGGATTTTTGATATCTAGAACGGTTTGGCCGTGGCGAGGAAACGAATTTATGGCGAGAAACGTGAAACAGGAAGTGTGTTATAACTTCAGCATACATTAGCTGATCTTAATGAAACTTCAGCAGTGTGTTCGTTGTAAGAGGCCGATCACATGGATGTGACTATTGTGAGTCAAAGTTATAGCGCCACCAACTGGCAGCAGGAAGTGTGTCACTTTCAAAATGCTTTGAAATCACCCTCTTATTTTAACCCGATTTGCTTCAAACTTCATCTGTATAATTTAAATACACGGCAGATGTAGACCTGTGAAAGGATTATTGATATCTTTGATACTGTTGCCGTGGCAACGCATCAAACTTTAAAATTCTTTTTGGATGCTTTTGAGACTCTTAGCATGCCTGAAATTGCTTGAAATTGCATGAAACTCGACAGACAGATCACATTTATTAGCCAGTAGACATGTGCAAAGTTTCAGAAACGGGCGTGGTGCAGGGACTCAGTAGCGCCACCTTTTGACAAAAGTGGGGGGGTTAGTTTTATAGTTTTACCTACAATCATAAAACTCAGTACGCATATTGTTCAGATCAAGCCGGACAACTTTCTAATTAACTGTCATTAGCTCAGACCAAGAGGAAGTCAGATATTTTGGTTTGAATATGGTCATTTTCTCTCTCTCTCTCTCTCTCTCTCTCTGAGCCAATATGGCAAGCCGTTTTAACATTTAATCATTTTAACCTACTAGTCTCTATTTTCATGCTTCTAGTACTTATTTTTTAGATACTAGTATCTATTCCATTAAGTACTAGTACTTATTCATTAGCGACTAGTGCTTATTCTTTAGTACTAGTGCCTATTCTTTAGATACTAGTGCTTATTCTTTAGATATTCTTTTGAATACGTATTAGTAGCTAATGAATAAGTACTGGTATCTATTTAATAGGTACTAGTATCTAATGACTTAGTACTAGTATTTATTGAATAAATACTAGTATCTATTAACTCTCTGGGGTCGAGAAACGCGCCGGCGCGTTTTGCTGTTTTTTTTCCACATAGCAGCAACTTAAAATACTCCGTCATTTTTGGTCATATAAATAAAATCAACACATGATTATAAACTATAGAGGGTCTTCTTTTTTTGTGTACACTCACATTAACATCAAAACCGTGTGCTTTTGTAAAATGAAGAAAATAAACAGGGTGTGCTTTCTGCCTCTCTGTCTCCGTTAAATTTTTTTCTGGTGCACGTCTCTAAACTTAAACAAAGCTCAGCGAATACTATTCACACAAGCACGAGCAATATATCTTTATTATCATTTAAGTTTGTACTTTTAAAATATCTAATTCAAAACTAAAATAAATATTCTCTGTTTATGTAATCTATTAAAAAAAGAGAGAGGTGTCAGCCGATCTCATTATCGTTCTCTTAGCTCATTATTCTGCTAATCTGACACGCCCACGGAGAGCGCGCGGTATTCAAACGCAAATGATCTGAAGCAACACATGCAAAGTGTCAACGCCCCACATAAACGCGATAACACAACAAATGTAATCATCAGATTAATGTAGCCTATTTGTTCTTGCGAGGCTGTGTGAGGAATAATCCTGGGACATTTACCTCAGAACATGTACTGTTTTTTTTTTCATTTCGAGGAGCAACGGATCCATCTGATAAGTACGTTTTTTTTTATTATTGTTCTGAAAATACAGTATGAGAATTAACTACACAATTACTAGAAATGTTCACCTTGGATATTATACAATTTGCAAGCAAAAATACAAGTGGAAAAACACTATTTTTTATAGATGTTTCCAACTGTGAACCAATTTTGTAGTATATATACACATTTCTTTTCTTGTTTCCTTGTATTCTTTCTTGTGGCTCAGTGACACACCTGTGAAAAGCTCATCATGCAGGCTCATTAAGCAGGACTTTTGTCTTCACAGGTGTGAATCAGACCATTATACACGAGTCACGCCCATTTCGCATATTGCCTTTCCAAACAAAAAGTGTTTTACTAAATTTAAATCAATGTATTGTTTTATGTGAATGATTTGGAAGGATGATTTTCAGATCATTTTGAAGCAAAAATCCTAGGCGAGAACATCCATTAGTCAAAAGTCTTGTGGACACATATTTAGTATGTGTTTTGTGGCCTTATTTCAGAGACTTTAAGTTTTAGTTTTTTCAATAACCATGCATAAACAATATTCTCTCAAAAATACAAACATGTACATACATCTTGCTAACATATTATGGTAGCCCTGTTTGTTCTATATAGAGTGAATTTACACCTTTGCCATTAACATGTTTATAAATAACTGAAAAAAGCACAAATGTTAGAGCATGTCAGAACACCTCCAGGACCCCAAAAACACATAGGACCCCAGAGGGTTAATAGGTACTAGTATCTAAAAGGTCATTTTCTCTCTCTCTCTCTCTGAGCCAATATGGCAAGCCGGCTTAACATTTTATCATTTTAACCTACTAGTCTCTATTTTCATGCTACTAGTACTTATTTTTTAGATACTAGTATCTATTCCATTAAGTACTAGTACTTATTCATTAGCGACTAGTGCTTATTCTGTTTAGAATATTAAAAGTGCTTATTCAATTTTTATGCTTATTTATATTTTCAGAGCAGAAAATCCGAATTTTCTGCTTATTCAATATTGCATCTAAAATGGAAGTGACTTGACGTGTGTGTGTGTGTGTGTGTGTGTGTGTGTGTGTGTGTGTGTGTGTGTGTGTGAGAGATTGTGTCTGTTACAGTGACAAGAGTTTAACCCTTTAAGGCCTTGTTTTTTGGATATATATCTTTTTTTATAAAAAAAAAGTGCATACAACCCATATCTTTTAAATGTATTGTTTGCTTTAAATTAAATTAAGATTGTATGTTTGGTAATTGAACCTAAATAAATTTAAAATTAATGTGCTATATTTCAGATCAATATATTTGTTTTCCTTCATTTTAATCAACACTAACTTTATTCTCATCTGAATTATAAATAACTTATTTCTGTATAAAATAAAAAATCCCGAATAATCCAGACCAACCAGAGCGCACTATTTCTACAACATCATCAGTGCTGAAGCGCGACTACCAGAGCCGTTCGCCAGATAGCCAGCAGATATTTTGTGTCACGTCGTGCACAATAACCCTAAAGGCACCAGGGTGGCGGTGCCACCGGCTTTTTATATATATATATATATATATATATATATAAATATAGCTGCGAGCAGCGATGAAGGGCCAAAGCCGGCGGTACCGCCACCCCGGTGCCTTTAGGTAACTAAAGGCACCGGGGTTGCGGTGCCACCGGCTTGGGCCCGTAATCGCTGCTCGCAGCTATATTTATTATTATTATTATTAGGGCCCAAGCCTTGAAAAGGCGAAGGCCCTATTGTTTTCATAAGGATTATTATTATTATTATTAGGGCCCAAGCCTTGAAAAGGCGAAGGCCCTATTGTTTTCCTAAGGATTATTATTATTATTATTATTATTATTATTATTATATTATTATTATTATTATTATTATTCTAACGACTATTCGGGCACTTTTGGGGCTCTTAACGTGCACGAAAACTCTTGAAACTTTGCACACAGGTCAGAACCCGCGGCCATCAGGGCCGGGCTGAAGGTGGTACCCGGGCGTGGCAGGGGGGCTCGACAGCGCCCCCTGGAACGGGGTCCGAAAACTTGGTCCATAAATCAAACACGCTTGCATGTAATAATATGAAACTCGGTACACATATAGATCTCATCGGTTTATATATCCTTTGTACTTTTACTTTTTACCCCAGCCCAACAGGAAGTCGGCTATTATGGTTTGTTTGGAAGCGTATGCCCCTGGAATTCGATATACTCCTCCTAGAGAATTCAACCAATCGCAACGAAACTCGGTCAGCATGATGTCAAGACATTGAGGATGAAAAATTGCCAGGAGATTTCTGATATCTCGAACGGTTTGGCCGTGACGAGGAAACGAATTTATGGCGAATAATGGAAACAGGAAGTGTGTTATAACTTCAGCATACATTAGCTGATCTTAATGAAACTTCAGCAGTGTGTTCGTTGTAAGAGGCCGATCACATGGATGTGACTATTGTGAGTCAAAGTTATAGCGCCACCAACTGGCAGCAGGAAGTGTGTCACTTTCAAAATGCAGGTACTAGTATCTAAAAGGTCATTTTCTCTCTCTCTCTCTCTGAGCCAATATGGCAAGCCGTTTTAACATTTTATCATTTTAACCTACTAGTCTCTATTTTCATGCTACTAGTACTTATTTTTTAGATACTAGTATCTATTCCATTAAGTACTAGTACTTATTCATTAGCGACTAGTGCTTATTCTGTTTAGAATATTAAAAGTGCTTATTCAATTTTTATGCTTATTTATATTTTCAGAGCAGAAAATCCGAATTTTCTGCTTATTCAATATTGCATCTAAAATGGAAGTGACTTGACGTGTGTGTGTGTGTGTGTGTGTGTGTGTGTGTGTGTGTGTGTGTGTGTGTGTGTGTGTGTGTGTGTGTGTGAGAGAGAGAGAGAGAGAGATTGTGTCTGTTACAGTGACAAGAGTTTAACCCTTTAAGGCCTTGTTTTTTGGATATATATATTTTTTTATTAAAAAAAAGTGCATACAACCCATATCTTTTAAATGTATTGTTTGCTTTAAATTAAATTAAGATTGTATGTTTGGTAATTGAACCTAAATAAATTTAAAATTAATGTGCTATATTTCAGATCAATATATTTGTTTTCCTTCATTTTAATCAACACTAACTTTATTCTCATCTGAATTATAAATAACTTATTTCTGTATAAAATAAAAAATCCCGAATAATCCAGACCAACCAGAGCGCACTATTTCTACAACATCATCAGTGCTGAAGCGGAACTACCAGAGCCGTTCGGCAGATAGCCAGCAGATATTTTGTGTCACATCGTGCACAATAACCCTAAAGGCACCAGGGTGGCGGTGCCACCGGCTTTTTATATATATATATATATATAAATATAGCTGCGAGCAGCGATGAAGGGCCAAAGCCGGCGGTACCGCCACCCCGGTGCCTTTAGGTAACTAAAGGCACCGGGGTTGCGGTGCCACCGGCTTGGGCCCGTAATCGCTGCTCGCAGCTATATTTATATTTATTATTATTATTATTCTAACGACTATTCGGGCACTTTTGGGGCTCTTAACGTGCACGAAAACTCTTGAAACTTTGCACACAGGTCAGAACCCGCGGCCATCAGGGCCGGGCTGAAGCTGGTACCCGGGCGTGGCAGGGGGGCTAGACAGCGCCCCCTGGAACGGGGTCCGAAAACTTGGTCCATAAATCAAACACGCTTGCATGTAATAATATGAAACTCGGTACACATATAGATCTCATCGGTTTATATATCCTTTGTACTTTTACTTTTTACCCCAGCCCAACAGGAAGTCGGCTATTATGGTTTGTTTGGAAACGCATGCAATGGAATTCGAAACACTTCTCCTAGGAAATTCGTCCAATCACCACGAAACTCGGTCAGCATGAAGTCAAGCAATTGAGGATGAAAAATTGCCAGCGGATTTTTGATATCTCGAACGGTTTGGCCGTGGCGAGGAAACGAAATTATGGCGAATAATGGAAACAGGAAGTGTGTTATAAATTCTTCATACATTAACTGATCTTGATGAAACTTCAGTAGTGTGTTCGTTGTAAGAGGCCGATCACATGGATGTGACTCTTGTGAGTCAAAGTTATAGCGCCTCCAACTAGCAGAAGGAAGTGTGTCACTTTCAAAATGCTTTGAAATCACCCTCTTATTTTAACCCGATTTGCTTCAAACTTCACTACTATAATGTAAACACACGGCAGATGTAGACCTGTGAATGGATTCTTGATATCTTAGATACTGTTGTCGTGGCAACGCATCAAACTTTAATATTCTTTTTTTATGCTTTTGAGACTCTTAGCATACTTGAAATTGCATGAAACTCGACAGACACATCACATTTATTAGCCAGTAGACATGTGCAAAGTTTCAGAAACGGGCGTGGTGAGGGGCTCAGTAGCGCCACCTTTTGTCAAAAGTGGGGGGATTAATTTTATCTACAGTAATAAAAATCGGTATGTGTATTGTTCTCCTCCAGCCAGACAACTTTCTAATTTACACTCAATAGCTCCAACCAACAGAAAGTCAGATATTTTGGTTTGAAAATTGTCATTTTATGTCTCTCTCTCTCTGAGCCTACGTCTCTGTGTGTGTGTGTGTCTGTGAGTGTGGGGAGGGGAGGGGGGCTAGATTAACCATTTCACTGCTGTTTGGTCTGGCCTGCATTAAAAAAGAAAATAAATGTCTTACGCCTTGTATTTTTTAAATAAGTTGTATTAATAAGTGAAGGCATATAACCAGTTGAATTGTAGTGCATTGAAAATAGTTTTATATAATTAGTTTATTAATTAAATTAACTTGGTCCATAAACTTGGTCAGAAAATTTGGTCCATAAATTAAACACACTTGCATGTAATATTATGAAACTCGGTACACATATAGATCTCATCGGGCCAAACAACTTTAAGCCAGCCCAACAGGAAGTGGGCTATTTTGGTTTTAATGTGGATTTTTGGCAAAATCAGCCTCTGATTTTTTACCCACTCCTCTTAAGTGGTTTATTCAATTCCCACCAAACTTTTTCAACATGATGAAAATACATTAAAGAAGCTAAATTGTGAATGGCTATTGAATATCTCAATTTGTTTTGCTATGGCGAGGGATTAAAAAGTAAACACTAAAAGCCTCATATCTTCTAAAAAATTAATTATACACCATTTATTTCTAGATAAAATTACACAAATATCAGAACTAAACCCATTTTATCCTTGTTTTCAATTTAAGAATAATGTACAAGTTTAAAAACAGCCAGAATGTGCTATTCAGTTAAAAAATAAATACATCAAGTAATACAAAGGGCTATACTGCCCTCTTGTGTCCAAAATGATATCAACTCAGTACATAAAACTTTTTTTATCAGGTATGGCTATTGTAATTAAATATAAATATATTAGGTATGTGGCTGTGAGGATCTTTTCCCACCGGTTAATCAACGTTAGACACCAGCGAGGCCTTTTAAATCGCTAATATAAAAGTGAAAGTAAAGTATAAGGACGTCCGCACGGACATTTATAGTGGTGGCGCTCGCAGTGCGCTCGAATGAATTTCTATGGAAGTAGAAATGAAAAAACGTTCGCTCTGTTCTGCTCGCTCGTCGCCATGGACGCGCACCGTTATGAATGCCAGTGCAGCCGCATACTTTTTAGTGTCACTTTAAAATTAGCACCATATCGGGGGCCGATTGTTTCCGGTTTTCAGGTAAAACACAACAACAAATGAGCAGTGTTGGGAGTAACGCGTTACAAAAGTAATGCATTACAGTAACATATTACGTTTTGCTGTAACGCAGTAATGTAAGGCATTACTAATCAATTTTCAGTAATATTTTACTCGGTACATGTTCGGTAAGGCTTGCGTTACAACAGACTTTTAGTTTTAATTGTTAAACAAACAAAAAAACAAACAAAAAAAACAGCAAGACCGCCAGACATTAACGAATGAAAGATGCAAGTAGGCTAAGTTACCTGTTCGTGGTCAGTCAATAGCCGCGTGTGGTGTCCAAGTCTGTAATTAAAGACTAAATGGCAGCAGCTGATATATTTGTATAGCGATTTATTTTTTACAGGAGTGCCGTGAGGTATGATTTCGGCCTCTGTGCTCGCGCTGGCCAGAGGAAAAGCGGCTAATGGTGAAGGTGGCATGAAGAAGACTATACATTCGCGAGATGGACGTATGAGCATTAGGCTATTCGTTCTGTGTTTTCTTTCTAAACAGTTAGGCTATGTTTATGTGGTATTTTTCATGTTTTCATCACGCAATCATGTTTTTGATGCCGTGGTGACGCGTTCATGTAAGGGCGGCGGCGCTGCCGATAAAGCACTTAAAAGCTGTCACAAAGAACCGGCAAAAGCAATGATTATGAATATGTCAAATATAGCAAGGAGACATGTTGATTGTTTATTAATAAAGTCAAGATGAAGTTGACGATGCTGACTCGCGATCTTCGCAGTAGTGAATGCACCAGAGAGAGATGCACATTTCATTTCATAAGCAGAGAGCAGTCTGTTTTCTTTCGTTTTGAATTGTTCTGTTTACAAGTAGACATTTCAATATAGATATATTTTTCAGGTCCGTACAATTAATACAAAACGAAATTCACTTTAAAGAAAGGCTTCGTGTCTTCTGTGTAAGGTGTCTGTGAAAGTTTTAAAGCAGTCTTTTAGTGCCGCTTCAGAGCGGTCGCGTCCGTAACGGAGAACGTCTCGGTTACGTATGTAACCCTCGTTCCCTGAGTTTGGAACGGAGACGTTACGTCGGATGACGACGAATGGGGTTTCGCTTAGAGTCGACTTCGAGTATTACAAAACGAGCCAATGGCAAAGAAATGCCATGGGTCTGCGGAATTTGCATGACGTAACTCCGCCCCACCTCGTGGGTATAAAAGGAGGACGCCGGCAACAGGCAGATATGTTTCTTCGCTGAGGAGCCAAGACTGAGCTCAGGCGATCCCCGCGGTACAGCGGAAAGTGGCAGGCAGACGTAACGTCTCCGTTCCCTACTCAGGGAACGAGGGTTACATACGTAACCGACACGTTCCCTTTCGTTGTCACTCCGAGTTACGTCGGATGACGACGAATGGGGTTACCAGTCTAATCACGCCACCTTCTCAGCTGTCTTCCAGTGCCCTGCTTAAATCTGAGATCCCTGTCGGGAGACTGGCACGGACGAAGGACTCCTATTTAGCACAGGAATACCAAGGTACACTGGGGAGCATATCCCAAATTCAGGGGAAATATGCAATTACTGCCAACCCAGAGGGGGGGACTTAGAGAATACACATGTGACCCGAAGGAGACATGGAGAACACTGGGGTGTCCAGCCGCAGGTGGAATATTTCAACCCCAGGGGTGGCAAGGTGGCTTGCCAAGGGAAAGACACATGCTCAAGAGGCTTACAGTGGAAATACACATGTGGGGGTCGCTCAGGGGAGGGACCATGCACACGGGAGGCACCTAGCCGACGCACAGGCAATAGACACTGGCGCCAACGTCAGGAGTGCTGGAGGAACTCAGGGCTTTCCGGGGAGTATATCGCACGTATCCAGTCCGTGGAGTGGAATGGCGAGCAAGCGAAGACACCTGAGCGGGTCCAGTACTAGCTGGTTGAAGCGAGTGCATGAGAGGACACTGGCTCCACTCGGAGATTGTAGAATCTGGCGAATGTGTTAGGTGTCGCCCAGCCTGCAGCTCTGCAGATGTCTGTTAGCGAGGCGCCATGCGCTAGAGCCCAAGAGGATGCCACACTCCTGGTGGAGTGGGCAGTCACACCAAGGGGGCACGGTCGACCTTGCTGCAGGTATGCTAAGGCAATGGCGTCCACTATCCAGTGAGACAACCTTTGCTTGGAGAGAGCCTTTCCCTTCAGCTTCCCACCATAACAGACAAAGAGCTGGTCTGAGGTCCTGAAACACTGCGTCCTGTCTACATAGGCGCGGAGGGCGCGTACTGGACAGAGCAGTGCCAAGGCTGGGTCTGCCTCCTCCGGGGGCAGCGCTTGCAGGTTCACCACCTGGTCCCGGAAGGGAGTGGTAGGAACCTTGGGCACATATCCAGGCCGGGGTCTCAGGATCACGTGAGAGTAAGCCGGCCCAAATTCCAGGCACGCTTCGTCAACGGAGAATGCATGCAAGTCCCCCACCCTCTTGATGGAGGCCAATGCAACCAGGAGCGCTGTCTTCATAGACAGGAACTTAAGCTCCACTGATTGCAAAGGCTCAAAGGGAGCACTCCGCAGGGCAGTTAGAACCACTGAGAGGTCCCAAGAGGGAACGAGAGGAGGGCGAGGAGGATTCAGTCTCCTCGCTCCTCTCAGAAACCTGATGATCAGGTCGTGCCTTCCAACAGACTTACCTTCGACTGGGTCATGGTGTTCGGCAATAGCGGCAACATAGACTTTCAGGGTGGAGGGAGACAGCCTTCGCTCCAGCCTATCTTGAAGGAAGGAAAGCACGACACTAATCGAACATCTCCGGGGGTCTTCTCGGTGAGAAGAGCACCAGTTGACGAAGAGGTTCCACTTCAACGCGTAGACGTGTCTCGTGGATGACGCTCTAGCGGAAGTGATGGTAGCCGCCACCGTAGGTGGAAGGGTACTCAAACCTGCTTCGTCCCGTCCAGGAGCCACACGTGGAGGTTCCAGAGATCGGGACGAGGGTGCCATAGGGTGCCCCGTCCCTGAGAAAGGAGGTCCTTCCTCAGGGGAATCGGCCAGGGAGGTGCTGTCGCGAGGAGTACTAGTTCGGAGAACCAGGTCCGGGCGGGCCAGTATGGCGCGACCAGAATGACCTGCTCCTCGTCCTCCCTGACCTTGCGCAGGGTCTGCGCAAGAAGGCTCACTGGGGGAAACGCATATTTGCGGCCCCGCGGCCAGCTGTGCGCCAGTGCATCCGTGCCGAGCGTGCCCTCGGTCAGGGAATAATAGAGGGCGCAATGGGTCGAGTCGTGGGAGGCAAACAGATCTATCTGTGCGTCCCCGAACTGGTCCCAAATCAGCTGGACCGACTGGGGATGGAGTCGCCAATCTCCCGGGAGGAGTACTAGTTCGGAGAACCAGGTCCGGGCGGGCCAGTATGGCGCGACCAGAATGACCTGCTCCTCGTCCTCCCTGACCTTGCGCAGGGTCTGCGCAAGAAGGCTCACTGGGGGAAACGCATATTTGCGGCCCCGCGGCCAGCTGTGCGCCAGTGCATCCGTGCCGAGCGTGCCCTCGGTCAGGGAATAATAGAGGGCGCAATGGGTCGAGTCGTGGGAGGCAAACAGATCTATCTGTGCGTCCCCGAACTGGTTCCAAATCAGCTGGACCGACTGGGGATGGAGTCGCCAATCTCTCGGGAGGGGCTGAAGCCGTGAGAGCTCGTCGGCTGCACAGTTCAGGGCTCCGGGGATATAAATGGCATGAAGCGACCTCAGATGCTTCTGACTCCATATGAGGAGGTGGCGGGCGAGTTGCGACATACGGCGGGAGCGTAGACCACCTTGATGGTTGATGTACGCTACAATGGCGGTATTGTCTGAACGGACTAGTACGTGTTGGTTCTTGAGCACGGCCCGGAAGCGGCGCAAAGCAAGACGTACGGCCAGCAACTCGAGGCAATTGATGTGCCAGAGGCGGCGGGGTCCTGTCCAGGAGCCCGCGGCAGCACGTCCATTGCACATGGCACCCCAGCCCGTGGAGGAGGCATCTGTCATTACAACAACATGCCGCGAAGCTCGTTCCAGGGGCACTCCGGCCCGTAGAAAACTGAGGTCCGACCACGGGGTGAAGGTCTGACGGCAAGACGGAGTAACTGTTACTCGGAGGGTGCCGTGTTGCCATGCCCACCTCGGGACTCGGTCGCGGAGCCAAAGCTGAAGCGGTCTCATATGAAGCAATCTGAGCGGCGAACCGCGGCTGCAGATGCCATATGCCCCAGGAGCCTCTGAAGAAACTTCAGTGGAACCGCCCTCGTGCGCTTGATAGTCTCAGGCAAGTCAGCAATGGCTGAGTGGAGAAGGCGACCAAGTCCATACCGAGAAAAGAGCTCCTCTGCACGGGGCAAAGTCTACTCCTTCCCCGGTTGACCCGAAGGCCCAGACGAGCTAGGTGCCGGAGCACTGGGTCCCTGTATTCGCAAACCTGGTCTCAGGAGTGAGCTTAAGACAGCCAGTCACCGAGATAGTTCAGGATGCGAACCCCGTGTTCCCATGGAGGAACAAAGGCAGCCTCAACAACCTTGTGAAGGCGCGAAGAGACAGGGCTAGCCCGAATGGGAAAACATCGTACTGATATGCGCGCGCCCTGACAGCAAACCAAAGGTATGTTCTGAGTCGAGGGAGAACGGGGACATAAAAGTAGGCGTCCTTCAGGTCGATCGCTGCAAACCAATCCTGTGGCCGCACACATCCAGAAATGCGTTTGGCCAGGAGCATCTTGAACGGCAGCCTTTGAAGGGAGCGGTTCGGACCAGGATTGGCCGTAACCCACCAGACTTCTCCGGGACAATGAGGTAGGGGCTGTAGACCCGGACCTCCTTTCGGCTGGAGGGACAGTCTCAATCGCACCCTTCGCCAGTAGGGTAGCAACCTCCGCTCTCATGATAGGGCATAGCCATCGACCAAAGTGGAGCGGACTCCCCTGAAGTGGGGAGGAGACCGTGCGAACTGAATCGCATAGCCGAGCCGATGGTTCGCGCGATCCAGCGGAACAGATAGGGAAGCTCTAGGCAGGCTCCCAACTGTGCCAGCGGCGTCGAGAACCACAGACGTCCCCCCGGTGGTGCAGCGAAGCGGAATGACCGGCCCAGACGTGGACGGCATAGCGGCCCGGAGTGGGGGCAAGGTCAAAACCGCACCCTGACAGAGGAGGCCAGGGAAGGACCAGCGTTCCACGGGGGCCTGCTCTGTCAAGGGTCTGGCGACAGAGGGGGACAGGGGCGAAGCAGTCGTGGACGGCACGCCGTGTCAACCACCTCCGGGACAGAGGGGGACGAGGAGAGCACGGCATGTGGGCGGCGCTCTGTGACGTCCGAACTCTCTGTGCTCAGAGACGGGAGAGTCAGTTCTTTAGAGAATAAGGATTCTTCCCCGGCCCTCCCCCGGGGAAAGGAGTGGTCCTGCTACCAGCTCCTGGAAAGAACTGAGTCCCATCTCTGAGGAGCCCATCCCAAGAGCGCCGCTTAACCCGGCGTGTAGCGGGGGGCGGGGCTGGAGAGGACTGTTTTGGCGTCCGACCGCGGCCTCCAGAGCCGGCCCGGCTGAGCGGGCGGGGTGGGAGCCGCGGGGGGCGCCCACGGCGGTGGGCAGACCGAGGGACCTGAGCGGACGGCGGGGCCGTCGGGACAGAGTCAACCTCAGTCTGCTCCATCCCCGAGGAGCCCGTCTCAGGAGCGCCGCTTAACCCGGCGTGTAGCGGGGGGCGGGGCTGGAGAGGGGCTGTGGCGTCCGCCCACGGCCCCCAGAGCCGGCCCGGGTGAACGGGCGGGGTGGGAGCCGTGGAAGGGCGCCTTCGGCGGTGGGCAGACCGAGGGACCCGGGCGGACGGCGGGGCCGTCGGGACGGAATCAACGTCAGTCTGCTCATGAGCGGCTGAGAGGTGTTGGTCAAGCCCTCAACCGCACCGCCGGAGAGGCCGACCTGGGATATGGGAATGTCGGACAGACGGGTCCGCGCGACATCCAGCACATCAGACAGGTTCAGCCACAGAATGGTGAGCATCACCTGACCCAGGGAGTGTACGGCCACTTTCGTCGCTCGGAGAGCAAGGTCAGTGACGGCGCGCAGCTCAGTGAAGAGCCCTGGGTCAGTCCCGCCCTCGTGCAGGTCCATGAGTATCTGGGTCAGGTGGACCAGCAGAATGACCATGGCATGCAGAGAGGCAGCTGCCAGTCCCGTGGCACTATAGGATCTCGCCACAAGCGTAGACGAAAAACTACAGGCCACGGGCGGGTGCTTAGGATTGCGCCGAGAAGAAGCACTCTGAGGACACATAGCATCGCAACAGAGCGTTCAGCCGGGGGAACCCCAGTGTACCCAAGGGCAGCGGCCCCATCGAGGGGAGGAAAGGCGGATGAGATCAGCGAGCGGTCCTGAGAAGACAAGGGGGTCTTCTAGGACTTCGAGATCTCATCATGCACGTCCGGGAAGAGAGGTATTGGGGTTGCCACGGACGAGGGTCGGCGGCCTTATCCAAAACCAATCGTCCCAGGAAAGCATGGCCGTCATCTCCGGATCAGACTCAGGCACAGCCGTATGCACACCGGAAGGTGGCAGCTGTGACGAGCCCTCACTTCCAGAAGACTCAAGCCCACCTAGTGATGCTGCAACAGACATGGCATCTTCCTCTGTAGCTTCAACTGAAACACGCGGGCCACCAGAGGGTAGACTCGCGGGAATCAGCAGTTCACTAGCGGGCACCGTCATTGAAGAGGGGGGCTGGGGTCACGGACACATAGTCGGCGCCTTGTTCCAGACCGTAACCCTCAGGTCACCCTGGCCACCCGCCGAAGATCGGGGGGTGGATGAGGGGACTCTCACTCTTGCGAGTTCACCGAGTCTCGACCTATTTATGACGCGATGATCACGTTCCCTTGCGAGAACATGAGTCACCCACGAGCGCTGTTCAAGCATGATCAAACACACTAGACAGCGCTCGTGCCCATCAGAGTCCGATACCAGTCCGCTGCAACCAGAAATGCACGGGCGAGCCGTCTTTAAAAAGAGGTCTTTTATGAGAGGAGAGAAAAAACTCTGCGATGTTGAAGCGCACAGGGAGACACACACACACTGGCAGATTACTGCACAGATCAGCAGGCACTGTGAGCTCGCTGCAGATCGCCGTCACACCAACACCGGAGAGAGAAGCTCGTCTCGTAGAGCGAAGTCAGAGATGGCTGTGGAGTGAAGAAATGCTCTTGGCTCCGAAGCGAAAACATATCTGCCTGTTGCCGGCGTCCTCCTTTTATACCCACGAGGTGGGGCGGAGTTACGTCATGCAAATTCCGCAGACCCATGGCATTTCTTTGCCATTGGCTCGTTTTGTAATACTCGAAGTCGATAGGTGTTCTAAGCGAAACCCCATTCGTCGTCATCCGACGTAACTCGGAGTGACAACGAAAGGGAACTGTCACGTCTGTAACATTGTTTTTTCCTCATAAATGCGAACACGAAAAATAAAATAAAATGAATATTTTATGTTCTGTGGAGAGCCCTTCTTCATTAGATTTGCGCAGTGTAATTCACAGAATTACAACCAAAAAATCGTTGCCTCCTAAAAGTTAAAGATTTTTTTTTGTCACACATGACTGTCGATTTCCCTATATTAAAAAACGCATGTGTGGACTGCTATTTTTCTAATGTCTGGACTCCTTTCTGGGAGGAGCCTATGGATAAACAGACGATTCAATATTTTGGTATTAATGCATTTTCTGAGAATTTATATAATTATATAAGTTTTGACTGCAAGTCTGCAAATGTCATGTCCATAAGGATGGAATTCCCAAATTTTAAATAATTTATCCTCAACTAGTTTTGTGGTGTAGGTCTACATATTTTATAATTAACTTCAAATAATACTAATAGTAATTTAAAGATGTGGTAGCATTGGATCTGTACGGTATGGATAACGCTGGGAGTTGGAAGGGGTGTGTCGCCATTCTGCAGGTTTGTGGATCTGAGTGTCGCGATTTCGGTTTCATATCGCATATCGTTACAGCCCTGGTCATTTTAGAACGTTAAGTTCTACTTCTGTATAGTTATTTTGGTGAAAGTAACTCAAAAGTAATACAGGAGTAATGTAACGCATTACAATTCTGAGACAGTAATATTGTAAGGTAATGAATTACTTTTAAATAACAGTAACAAGTAATATATAATGTATTACAGTTTGGAAGTAACTTGCACAACACTGCAAATGAGTAAATGACAGATTCGCTTAAATAGGCGCTTTTACACAAAATATTCCATCATAATTTTTTTCAGTCAGCTCTTCACTCTCGTGATTAATGAATTTTGACTCCTGTTGCTGATCTTTGCTGCAACTTTCGTTCAGCTCACTATTTAGTAAGCAAACACGCTTCAAATGTGTTTTTATTTTATTTTTGTGTATACATGTGTGTGTGTATATATATATATATAGCTTATGTTTCAAATATGAGTTAATTAACAATCATTGGAAAGAATGATACTTTTAAACATATCACTAAACCGTCATTAGGTGTCGCCAGGCGACCGTCTTAATGAGAGAGTCATTGATTCATTCGTTCAAACGATTCGTTCGAACGGCTGAGTCATTCAGGAATGAGACAGATTATGGATTGGTCGTTGAATCTTTGAGTCAACCGATTCGTTCAAAATGCTGAATCATTCAGTAATGAGAACGCGTTGCTGTGAGATCCTCGATGGTTCTGCTGTGATCTTTGTTTAACTATTTTCGCTGCTGAAACAGAAAAAAAGTCAATATTGCATCTAAAATGTAAGTGATTTGACGTGTGTGTGTGTCTGTGTGTGTGTGTGTGTGTGTGTGTGTGTGTGTGTGTGTGTGTGTGTGTGTGTGTGTGTGTGTGTGTGTGTGTGTGTGTGTGTGTCTGTGTCTGTGTGTGTGTGTGTGTGTGTGTGTGTGTGTGATTGTTTCTGTTACAGTGATTGTTTAACCCTTGTTAAAGTTTAGGCCTTGTCTTTTTGGATATATATCTTTTTATATAAAAAAAATAGCATACAACCCATATATTTTAAATGTATTGTTTGCTTTAAATTACATTGAGATTTGTATGTTTGGTAATTGAACCTGAATGAATTTTAAATGAATGTGCTATATTTCAGATCATATATTTGTTTTCCTTAAAATTTGAACTAACACTAACTTTATTCTCATCTGAATGATAGATTATTTATTTATGTATAAAATAAAAACACATTTGATTTTTCTTTTTTAATCAATGTAGAATGTGTAACTGAAAAAATAAACAGATTAGGGCTCTGTTCGAGGACAAGAAATGAAAACCAATGCAATATGATGAATGTCCAAAAGATTTTTTTGCTTTTAAACTATGTGTGTGTGTGTGTGTGTGTGTGTGTGTGTGTGTGTGTGTGTGTGTGTGTGTGTGTGTGTGTGTGTGTGTGTGTGTGTGTGTGTGTGTGTGTGTGTGTGTGTGTGTGTGTGTGTGTGTGTGTGTAAGAGATTTTGGTTGGGTGACAGTTGTAGTTTAGCAGTACAGTTTGACAAAAGCACAATGTTGTGTTTTATTGCGATTGTACACAAATATAAGTAAACACTTTGCAGTTTGAATAATGTCCTGTATGAACAAAAGGACGGAGTATGTTTTTATGTCTACATTGTTCAATCACGCCTCACACACACACACACACAAACTATTTTTCTAATCAGATCAGGCAAATATTCTGTCTTGGCACACTTCATATAACTTTCAAACTTGTGTACTTATTTCATGTGTCCATTAAGTCCATGAGACCGTAGGGTGTCTCATTTTTCATTTTAGGTTTCAGAAGGTTGCTCACGCATACTTTGTGGTTGATATGTGCCCTCAATGCACACTTTTGCAGAGCCCACACCAATGCAAGCTCTACAGCACACATCTTCTCAAAGGTCAAAGCGGGGTTACGTTATTGCCCGTCATGCACAGTAACCCCAAAGGCACCGGGGTGGCGGTGCCACCGGCTTGTTTATATATATATATATATATATATATATATATATATATATATAAATATAGCTGCGAGCAGCGATGAAGGGCCAAAGCCGGCGGCACCGCCACTCCGGTGCCTTTAGGTAACTAAAGGCACCGGGGTTGCGGTGCCACCGGTTTGGGCCCGTAATCGCTGCTCGCAGCTATATTTATTATTATTATTCTAACGACTATTCGGGCACTTTTGGGGCCCTTAACGTGCACGAAAACTCTTGAAACTTTGCACACGGGTCAGAACCCGCGGCCATCAGGGCCGGGCTGAAGATGGTACCCGGGCGTGGCAGGGGGGCTCGACAGCGCCCCCTGGAACGGGGTCCGAAAACTTGGTCCATAAATCAAACACGCTTGCATGTAATAATATGAAACTCGGTACACATATAGATCTCATCGGTTCATATATACTTCATGCTCTTACTTTTTACCCCAGCCCAACAGGAAGTCGGCTATTTAGGTTTGTTTGTAAAACGCATGCAATGGAATTTAAAGTACTTCTCCTAGAGAATTCAAAGAAATGCCACGAAACTCAGTCAGCATGAAGTCAAGACATTGAGGATGAAAAATTGCCAGCGGATTTTTGATATCTCGAACGGTTTGGCCGTGGCGAGGAAACGAATTCATGGCGAGAAACGTGAAACAGGAAGTGTGTTATAACTTCAGCATACATTAGCTGATCTTAATGAAACTTCAGCAGTGTGTTCGTTGTAAGAGGCCGATCACATGGATGTGACTATTGTGAGTCAAAGTTATAGCGCCACCAACTGGCAGCAGGAAGTGTGTCACTTTCAAAATGCTTTGAAATCACCCTCTTATTTTAACCCGATTTGCTTCAAACTTCATCTGTATAATGTAAATACACGGCAGATGTAGACCTGTGAAAGGATTATTGATATCATTGATACTGTTGCCGTGGCAACGCATCAAACTTTACAATTCTTTTTGGATGCTTTTGAGACTCTTAGCATGCCTGAAATTGCTTCAAATTGCATGAAACTCGACAGACAGATCACATTTATTACCCAGTAGACATGTGCAAAGTTTCAGAAACGGGCGTGGTGCAGGGACTCAGTAGCGCCACCTTTTGACAAAAGTGGGGGGGTTAGTTTTATAGTTTTACCTACAATCATAAAACTCGGTACGCATATTGTTCAGATCATGCCGGACAACTTTCTAATTAACTGTCATTAGCTCAGACCAAGAGGAAGTCAGATATTTTGGTTTGAATATGGTCATTTTCTCTCTCTCTCTCTGAGCCAATATGGCAAGCCGTCTTAACATTTAATCATTTTAACCTACTAGTCTCTATTTTCATGCTTCTAGTACTTATTTTTTAGATACTAGTATCTATTCCATTAAGTACTAGTACTTATTCATTAGCGACTAGTGCTTATTCTTTAGTACTAGTGCCTATTCTTTAGATACTAGTGCTTATTCTTTAGATATTCTTTTGAATACGTATTAGTAGCTAATGAATAAGTACTGGTATCTATTTAATAGGTACTAGTATCTAATGACTTAGTACTAGTATTTATTGAATAAATACTAGTAACTATTAATAGGTACTAGTATCTAAAAGGTCATTTTCTCTCTCTGAGCCAATATGGCAAGCCGTCTAAACATTTTATCATTTTAACCTACTAGTCTCTATTTTCATGCTACTAGTACTTATTTTTTAGATACTAGTATCTATTCCATTAAGTACTAGTACTTATTCATTAGCGACTAGTGCTTATTCTGTTTAGAATATTAAAAGTGCTTATTCAATTTTTATGCTTATTTATATTTTCAGAGCAGAAAATCCGAATTTTCTGCTTATTCAATATTGCATCTAAAATGGAAGTGACTTGACGTGTGTGTGTGTGTGTGTGTGTGTGTGTGTGTGTGTGTGTGTGTGTGTGTGTGTGTGTGTGTGTGTGTGTGTGTGTGTGTGTGTGTGTGTGTGTGTGTGTGTGTGTGTGTGTGTGTGTGAGAGAGAGAGAGAGATTGTGTCTGTTACAGTGACAAGAGTTTAACCCTTTAAGGCCTTGTTTTTTGGATATATATCTTTTTTTATTAAAAAAAAGTGCATACAACCCATATCTTTTAAATGTATTGTTTGCTTTAAATTAAATTAAGATTGTATGTTTGGTAAATGAACCTAAATAAATTTAAAATTAATGTGCTATATTTCAGATCAATATATTTGTTTTCCTTCATTTTAATCAACACTAACTTTATTCTCATCTGAATTATAAATAACTTATTTCTGTATAAAATAAAAAATCCCGAATAATCCAGACCAACCAGAGCGCACTATTTCTACAACATCATCAGTGCTGAAGTGGAACTACCAGAGCCGTTCGGCAGATAGCCAGCAGATATTTTGTGTCACGTCGTGCACAATAACCCTAAAGGCACCAGGGTGGCGGTGCCACCGGCTTTTTATATATATATATATATATATATATATATATATATATATAAATATAGCTGCGAGCAGCGATGAAGGGCCAAAGCCGGCGGTACCGCCACCCCGGTGCCTTTAGGTAACTAAAGGCACCGGGGTTGCGGTGCCACCGGCTTGGGCCCGTAATCGCTGCTCGCAGCTATATTTATTATTATTATTATTATTCTAACGACTATTCGGGCACTTTTGGGGCTCTTAACGTGCACGAAAACTCTTGAAACTTTGCACACGGGTCAGAACCCGTGGCCATCAGGGCCGGGCTGAAGGTGGTACCCGGGCGTGGCAGGGGGGCTCGACAGCGCCCCCTGGAACGGGGTCCGAAAGCTTGGTCCATAAATCAAACACGCTTGCATGTAATAATATGAAACTCGGTACACATATAGATCTCATCGGTTCATATATACTTCATGCTCTTACTTTTTACCCCAGCCCAACAGGAAGTCGGCTATTTAGGGTTGTTTGTAAAACGCATGCAATGGAATTTAAAGTACTTCTCCTAGAGAATTCAAAGAAATGCCACGAAACTCGGTCAGCATGAAGTCAAGACATTGAGGATGAAAAATTGCCAGGGGATTTTTGATATCTCGAACGGTTTGGCCGTGGCGAGGAAACGAATTTATGGCGAGAAACGTGAAACAGGAAGTGTGTTATAACTTCAGCATACATTAGCTGATCTTAATGAAACTTCAGCAGTGTGTTCGTTGTAAGAGGCCGATCACATGGATGTGACTATTGTGAGTCAAAGTTATAGCGCCACCAACTGGCAGCAGGAAGTGTCACTTTCAAAATGCTTTGAAATCACCCTCTTATTTTAACCCGATTTGCTTCAAACTTCATCTGTATAATGTAAATACACGGCAGATGTAGACCTGTGAAAGGATTATTGATATCTTTGATACTGTTGCCGTGGCAACGCATCAAACTTTAAAATTCTTTTTGGATGCTTTTGAGACTCTTAGCATGCCTGAAATTGCTTGAAATTGCATGAAACTCGACAGACAGATCACATTTATTAGCCAGTAGACATGTGCAAAGTTTCAGAAACGCTCGTGGTGCAGGGACTCAGTAGCGCCACCTTTTGACAAAAGTGGGGGGGTTAGTTTTACCTACAATCATAAAACTCGGTACGCATATTGTTCAGATCAAGCCGGACAACTTTCTAATTAACTGTCATTAGCTCAGACCAAGAGGAAGTCAGATATTTTGGTTTGAATATGGTCATTTTCTCTCTCTCTCTCTCTCTCTGAGCCAATATGGCAAGCCGTCTTAACATTTAATCATTTTAACCTACTAGTCTCTATTTTCATGCTTCTAGTACTTATTTTTTAGATACTAGTATCTATTCCATTAAGTACTAGTACTTATTCATTAGCGACTAGTGCTTATTCTTTAGTACTAGTGCCTATTTTTAGATACTAGTGCTTATTCTTTAGATATTCTTTTGAATACGTATTAGTAGCTAATGAATAAGTACTGGTATCTATTTAATAGGTACTTGTATCTAATGACTTAGTACTAGTATTTATTGAATAAATACTAGTATCTATTAATAGGTACTAGTATCTAAAAGGTCATTTTCTCTCTCTCTCTCTCTCTGAGCCAATATGGCAAGCCGTTTTAACATTTTATCAGTTTAACCTACTAGTCTCTATTTTCATGCTACTAGTACTTATTTTTTAGATACTAGTATCTATTCCATTAAGTACTAGTACTTAATCATTAGCGACTAGTGCTTATTCTGTTTAGAATATTAAAAGTGCTTATTCAATTTTTATGCTTATTTATATTTTCAGAGCAGAAAATCCGAATTTTCTGCTTATTCAATATAGCATCTAAAATGGAAGTGACTTGACGTGTGTGTGTGTGTGTGTGTGTGTGTGTGTGTGTGTGTGTGTGTGTGTGTGTGTGTGTGTGTGTGTGTGTGTGTGTGTGTGTGTGTGTGTGTGAGAGAGAGAGATTGTGTCTGTTACAGTGACAAGAGTTGAACCCTTTAAGGCCTTGTTTTTTGGATATATATCTTTTTTTATTAAAAAAAAAAAGTGCATACAACCCATATCTTTTAAATGTATTGTTTGCTTTAAATTAAATTAAGATTGTATGTTTGGTAATTGAACCTAAATAAATTTAAAATTAATGTGCTATATTTCAGATCAATATATTTGTTTTCCTTCATTTTAATCAACACTAACTTTATTCTCATCTGAATTATAAATAACTTATTTCTGTATAAAATAAAAAATCCCGAATAATCCAGACCAACCAGAGCGCACTATTTCTACAACATCATCAGTGCTGAAGCGGAACTACCAGAGCCGTTCGGCAGATAGCCAGCAGATATTTTGTGTCACGTCGTGCACAATAACCCTAAAGGCACCAGGGTGGCGGTGCCACCGGCTTTTTATATATATATATATATATATATATATATATATATATATATATATATAAATATAGCTGCGAGCAGCGATGAAGGGCCAAAGCCGGCGGTACCGCCACCCCGGTGCCTTTAGGTAACTAAAGGCACCGGCTTGGGCCCGTAATCGCTGCTCGCAGCTATATTTATTATTATTATTATTATTCTAACGACTATACGGGCACTTTTGGGGCTCTTAACGTGCACGAAAACTCTTGAAACTTTGCACACAGGTCAGAACCCGTGGCCATCAGGGCCGGGCTGAAGGTGGTACCCGGGCGTGGCAGGGGGGCTCGACAGCGCCCCCTGGAACGGGGTCCGAAAACTTGTTCCATAAATCAAACACGCTTGCATGTAATAATATGAAACTCGGTACACATATAGATCTCATCGGTTCATATATACTTCATGCTCTTACTTTTTACCCCAGCCCAACAGGAAGTCGGCTATTTAGGGTTGTTTGTAAAACGCATGCAATGGAATTTAAAGTACTTCTCCTAGAGAATTCAAAGAAATGCCACGAAACTCGGTCAGCATGAAGTCAAGACATTGAGGATGAAAAATTGCCAGGGGATTTTTGATATCTCGAACGGTTTGGCCGTGGCGAGGAAACGAATTTATGGCGAGAAACGTGAAACAGGAAGTGTGTTATAACTTCAGCATACATTAGCTGATCTTAATGAAACTTCAGCAGTGTGTTCGTTGTAAGAGGCCGATCACATGGATGTGACTATTGTGAGTCAAAGTTATAGCGCCACCAACTGGCAGCAGGAAGTGTGTCACTTTCAAAATGCTTTGAAATCACCCTCTTATTTTAACCCGATTTGCTTCAAACTTCATCTGTATAATGTAAATACACGGCAGATGTAGACCTGTGAAAGGATTATTGATATCTTAGATACTGGTGCCATGGCAACGCATCAAACTTTAATATTCTTTTTGGATGCTTTTGAGACTCTTAGCATGCCTGAAATTGCTTAAAATTGCATGAAACTCGACAGACAGATCACATTTATTAGCCTGTAGACATGTGCAAAGTTTCAGAAACGGGCGTGGTGCAGGGACTCAGTAGCGCCACCTTTTGACAAAAGTGGGGGGGTTAGTTTTATAGTTTTACCTACAATCATAAAACTCGGTACGCATATTGTTCAGATCAAGCCGGACAACTTTCTAATTAACTGTCATTAGCTCAGACCAAGAGGAAGTCAGATATTTTGGTTTGAATATGGTCATTTTCTCTCTCTCTCTCTCTAAACCAACATGGCAAGCCGTTTTAACATTTAATCATTTTAACCTACTAGTCTCTATTTTCATGCTTCTAGTACTTATTTTTTAGATACTAGTATCTATTCCATTAAGTACTAGTACTTATTCATTAGCGACTAGTGCTTATTCTTTAGTACTAGTGCCTATTCTTTAGATACTAGTGCTTATTCTTTAGATATTCTTTTGAATACGTATTAGTAGCTAATGAATAAGTACTGGTATATATTTAATAGGTACTAGTATCTAATGACTTAGTACTAGTATTTATTGAATAAATACTAGTATCTATTAATAGGTACTAGTATCTAAAAGGTCATTTTCTCTCTCTCTCTGAGCCAATATGGCAAGCCGTTTTAACATTTTATCAGTTTAACCTACTAGTCTCTATTTTCATGCTACTAGTACTTATTTTTTAGATACTAGTATATATTCCATTAAGTACTAGTACTTATTCATTAGCGACTAGTGCTTATTCTGTTTAGAATATTAAAAGTGCTTATTCAATTTTTATGCTTATTTATATTTTCAGAGCAGAAAATCCGAATTTTCTGCTTATTCAATATTGCATCTAAAATGGAAGTGACTTGACGTGTGTGTGTGTGTGTGTGTGTGTGTGTGTGTGTGTGTGTGTGTGTGTGTGTGTGTGTGTGTGTGTGTGTGTGTGTGTGTGTGTGTGTGTGTGTGTGTGTGTGTGAGAGAGAGAGATTGTGTCTGTTACAGTGACAAGAGTTTAACCCTTTAAGGCCTTGTTTTTTGGATATATATCTTTTTTTATAAAAAAAAAGTGCATACAACCCATATCTTTTAAATGTATTGTTTGCTTTAAATTAAATTAAGATTGTATGTTTGGTAATTGAACCTAAATAAATTTAAAATTAATGTGCTATATTTCAGATCAATATATTTGTTTTCCTTCATTTTAATCAACACTAACTTTATTCTCATCTGAATTATAAATAACTTATTTCTGTATAAAATAAAAAATCCCGAATAATCCAGACCAACCAGAGCGCACTATTTCTACAACATCATCAGTGCTGAAGCGGAACTACCAGAGCCGTTCGGCAGATAGCCAGCAGATATTTTGTGTCACGTCGTGCACAATAACCCTAAAGGCACCAGGGTGGCGGTGCCACCGGCTTTTTATATATATATATATATATATATATATAGCTGCGAGCAGCGATGAAGGGCCAAAGCCGGCGGTACCGCCACCCCGGTGCCTTTAGGTAACTAAAGGCACCGGGGTTGCAGTGCCACCGGCTTGGGCCCGTAATCGCTGCTCGCAGCTATATTTATTATTATTATTGTACTACCTTTTGGGCACTTTTGGGGCCCTTAACATGCTCGAAAACTCTTGAAACTTTGCACACGGGTCGGAACCTGCGGCCATCAGGGCCGGGCTGAAGCTGGTACCCGGGCGTGGCAGGGGGGCTCGACAGCGCCCCCTGGAATGGGGTTTGAGCACTTGTCCATATATCAAACACGCTTGCATGTAATAATCTGAAACTCGGTACACATATAGATCTCATCGGGCCAAACAACTTTCGTGCTCTAAGTTTTACGTCTGCCCAACAGGAAGTCGGCTATTTAGTGTTGTTTGTAAACGCATGCTCAGGAATTTGAAACACTTCTCCTAGGGAATTCAGCCGATCATCACCAAACTCTGTGCATGAAGTCAAGACATTGAGGATGAAAAATTGCCAGGGGATTTTTGATATCTCGAACGGTTTGGCTGTGGCGAGGAAACGAATTTATGGCGAATAATGGAAACAGGAAGTGTGTTATAACTTCTTTATACATTAATTGATCTTGATGAAACTTCAGCAGTGTGTTCGTTGTAAGAGGCCGGTCACATGGATGTGACTATTGTGAGTCAAAGTTATAGCGCCACCAACTGGCAGCAGGAAGTGTGTCACTTTCTAAAAATTTTCGACAAAAGTGGGGGGGGGGGGTAGTTTTACCCACAGTAACAAAACTCTGTACGTATATTGTTCTCATCAAGCCGGACCACTTTCTAATTTACAGTCATTAGCTCCGACCAACAGGAAGTCAGATATTTTGGTTTGAATGTGGTCATTTTCTCTCTCTCTCTCTGTGTCTATGTCTCTGTGTCTGTGTCTCTCTGTGTGTGTGTGTGTGTGTGTGTGTGTGTGTGTGTGTGTGTGTGTGTGTGTGTGTGTGTGTGTGTGTGTGTGTGTGTGTGAGGGGGGAGGGGGCTAGATAAACCATTTGTATATATATATATATATATATGTATATTTATATATTTATACGGTATATAAATATATATATATATATATATATAGCTGCGAGCAGCGATGAAGGGCCCAAGTGTCTGGGCAGACGTGACGTGAACAGTCTCTGACTGGGCAGTCGTGACGTGAACAGTCTCTGACTGGGCAGACGTGACGTGAACAGTCTCTGACTGGGCAGACGTGACGTGAACAGTCTCTGACTGGACAGACGTGACGTGAACAGTCTCTGACTGGGCAGACGTGTCGTGAACAGTCTCTGACTGGGCAGACGTGAACAGTCTCTGACTTGGCAGACGTGACGTGAACAGTCTCTGACTGGGTAGACGTGAACAGTCTCTGACTGGGCAGACCGAACGTGCACAGTCTCTGACTGGGTCTGAGTCTCTAATCAGCCCACTCGAGGGGCATGGTCCAGTCCTGACAAATTACACATAAATCATGCATTTCATCCTCCATAATAAAGCAGGGGTATGGCGACGCACAATTCCTGAACTGTTTGCTGGCCATGTAAAACAGTGAGATGTCACAATAAATCCCACTGATAACAGCAGACATGCAGCTTCCTCAAGACAAAGAAGCTGATGACCTTTAATGCAGTTGGCGTATTATGGTCTTGATGACGCTCTACGCTTCGTCACCTGACATGCGACGGCCAATAGAATTGGTGTGATTTCACACAACGCTGGAAGAGTTTCCATATCATCAACACCTTGACACACCGTTGAGTCTCTACAATTTACCTTCTCTGACACCTATATGCTTTTAGGGCAGAAAATAATAGAAAGAATCAGAATCAGAAAATTGGAACAAATACAATAAGGTTCCAGCACCTTTGGTGCCTGCTGATCCTTGAACAAAATATTGATTTAAAACTAAACTGGTACATGTGAAAAAATATCTTAAAAATAAATAACAAAATTCCTTTCACAATACCATCAAATATCAAAGATAATTAAAAATAAATAACAAGAAATACATATATATATTCATATCCTTATTTTGAAACATGCTGTTGTCCCAGTAATTTTGTCTCCCAGTTCCCAAAAAGTGTAAGTTCGTACAGTCCCCAAAACAGGCTTGCTCTACTGAATAGAAGCCCAAAGACCTTCAAAAGAACCAGCATATCCATTGTCATTCTTCCCTTTTTTAACTCTTTTCTGTTAGTAATGTAAAATGATAACCAGGTAATACGTTGTTATATTTAAGCTTGGATTAAGCTGTGCATTCCAAGAAACTTACTCTCTTAGTCAAAATGAACATATGTAGATGACTCAGGACATGAATTGCATGTGTATTGCAGGTACAGTGGTCCCATCCAAAACAAAGATAGCGTACCACTTCTCAACACTGGTGCTGACTTATGACCAGCAGCACACGCTTCAGATAGAACCAAGGGATGAGTATGGGAACCCCACCAGTAACTCTGTCTCAGTGGTGGATGAGGTCAATTACAGCATTCATGTCCATCCGGTAAGGACTCTTACTGCATACTTACAGTGTATAGTTTTTAGTTCAAACTTTAGAAGTTTGTGTATATGTATTAGCATTAAAGAGGTTGCAGGTCCAATAGAATTTGCTGAGTTTGTATTTAAATCTTTTTCTTACTCTTCCTACAGTTGGGCACAGTGGAGGAGGAGGACAGCTCAGATGATTGCTACAGCACAGCTGTTTCATTAAACAAGCCTCAGTGTCAGGTTCTGATGAGGCTCACCTTCAGGAAGAAAGGCTGCTTTAGAGCATGTATGTCATACAGGGGCCAGCCCCTTAGCAATGGGGAGTTTGACATCATTGTACTCAGTGGTGAGTTAATCTTGGTATTGGAGATGGTTGTTGGGGATATTTACTAAAACGCTACTAAAACCTTTTCATCACTTTTCCATGACTTTTCCAGTGATTTGTGTTCCCCTGATAAAGGTTTTTTTTTTAAATAATTTTATTGAGATTGTACTCTAAGCATGATAAGAAAACTTTTTTTAAATCCCAACATTAATTTAGTTTTTATTTGTTTTCCTCCGAGTGTTTTGCGTTTCCCCCTCAATTGAAAGACAATGCAGGTGAATTGGTGAAACTAAATTACCAGAATTATTTCACTTGTTATATTTCACTTATTTATACTTAAAGGGTTAGTTCACCCAAATCTGAAAATTCTGCATTTACTCACCCTTAAGTTGTTCTAAACCTGTATGAATTTCTTTGTTCTGTTGAACAGAAAAAAAGGTATTTTGAAGAGTGTTAGTACCCAAACAGTTCCCTTTCGTCCTGGGAACTCCGACGTGTCGTCGGGGGAGTTCCCTGACGAATTGGGATCACGCTAGGGAGACCAATTGCCTTCGAGTGAATTAAAACGAGCCAATGAAAATTGGCATGCAAGATTTGCATTCCGCGACCCGCCTACCAGCGCGGGTATAAAAGGCGGAAGTAAACATTGCGCAATGCTTTTAGCTTCGGAGCCGACCGATTGTGTCCTCTCTGAGTGAGTGAGCTTTAAGATTGTATTTTTCTTACTGCTACGAGTCTGCTGTTTCGGGAGGGGATCTCTCTGTGTTGGTGAGATGGCGTTTCAGCGACCGCGCGCTTCCTGTCTGCCGGCTGCGTCTATATGCTGTTAATTCAAAAGCTGTTTTCACAGCTGGTAAACGGTTGAGTGCGCACAGTGGGCTTGCAGTTTCCCCGCTGTGTTGCCGCGTTGGGTCCCTGTGTGCTTCAGCACGATAGAGAGAACTTTCTTCCTGAAAGAGCAACACGAGTGAAGATCGCGTCCTTTTCAGGATGACGTTTCACTCGTGTGTTTCTGGATGCGATCGTTCCCTGTCCTTATTTGACGGCCACGTTCATTGTTTCACATGCCTAATCCGTGTGTGAGACTACGTTCGTGGGTGGTTCATGTTCTCTCAGGGGTGCATGACCACGTCGGCACGTTGTTCGTCTCCCCTTTCTCGTAAAGGCTTGAGCCGCTCAGCGTGCCGTGTGCCGTCGAGCGCCGGCTGACAGCGCGGGTTGTCACGGCAACCCAGCGCGCGTCATTCGGCGCTCAAGATGCGTGGTCAAGATCAAGACTCGCGTGCCTCTATGAGGTGAGTCCCTTTGCTTATTTCCCGATCTAGTTTCTCTTCTGGTGCACCAGAGGAGGGCTACTTTGGCGAATAACATTGGTGATCTGAGGGTTTCAGTGAGCACGAACCACTCACTCCTCTAGCGCATCGCAAACATGCTGAGACTGTGTTCGTGGGTGGTTTATGCTTTCTTATGAGAGCATGACCACGTCGGCACGTTGTTCGCCTTGCCTGAAGGCTTGAGCGCCCAGCGTGCCGTGTGTCATCGAAGCGATGGCCACGTTCACTATCTTGCATGCCTGGTTGACGGCCACGATCACTGTTTCACATGCCTAATCAGTGTGTTGAGACTGCGTTCGTGGGTGGTTCATGTTCTCTCAGGAGTGCATGACCACGTCGGCGTGCTGCTCGTCTCCCCTTTCTCGTAAAGGCTTGAGCCGCTCAGCGTGCCGTGTGCCGTCGAGGCTTTCGGATGGGATTCTGGTCCTTCTCATGAGGGACCAAGCATTTCATTCGGGGCCCCAGGGAGGACAGATGTCGATCGCTACATCGGAGAGAGGGCTGTTATACTCTGAAAATGATGCTGAGTTCCTACTATAATGTCGTGTTCTCATGCTGAAGATTCAGACTTAACAGCCACACTTTCCTGGGCTGTTCTAAAGCGCCTGGATGTGTGTGAAGAATTTTGGCAGTATGGAAGCGTTTTGGTGCCAATATGGCAAGCCAAACATGCCTAAATCTGCAGAAGTTTTTCCTCTCTCACTACCACTGCACGTGCGTAGTTCTAACTCGGGGTTGAGCTGTGCTTAGTGACTGACCGTGATTAGTCACAGCGCTGGCCCTCGGTTAGACGATGTCCACACTGGTGGTCCAGAAGCACCTCAAAACCAGCCCGCTCGGAGTTTGTTTTTCCCAAGGGAAGGGAAGCAACCCTGAGAGGAGCGACACAGAGTATGTGACGATCTGCTCTTTGGGAGTGCGTGTCATCACCACTCCGTCCCCCGGGGGAGGGCCGGGTGGAGAATTTAGTTTCTGTTCCGCCGCTGGTTATCCAGTAATCAGCGGTACCCAAAGTTTGAGCAGTCCACTTCCTCTGAGTCGTTCACGGGCCCCAGCGCTCAGATGGCAGTGAGGGCTACGGCCTTGTCACTCTCGTCTCTCGCTGGGTGAGGGGAAACCAGGACTCGATGCCCCCGGGCCTCGTCCCTCGTTTCCCCTCACGGTCGAGACTGGCAGTATAATAAGACCAGTTTCCTCCGTCCGAGAGGGTCAGAATGGCAGTGCGTGCCGCCCCCGAGCTGCACCACTCCCGTTCCCCTCTCCCCAGCTTGCAGATAGCAGTGACGCAGCCTCAGCTGCGTCGCTCCGGTCTGCAGCTGGGCCCGGAGGCGCAGAGACCAGCATACGAGGAGTCAGGGCCTCGTTCCTCGTCTCTCCCCCTCCCCTCGCCACCGGGCAGTCCGCAGCAGAACGCCCACGAGCCTTCTCTGCCGTCTGCCCCTCGGTGGAAGCAGGTTGGTGTCAGGCGCACCCAGACCCCCGCTCTCGGTCGCTACAACGCCACCAGAGCCGGGTCCCTGTCTTCCACCTCGCTGCCCCTCCGCGGGTACGCCGGTGGTTCGGGTGGGTTCATTGGGACGGTATCTGGAAGCCTGGCTAGAAGCGCTTCCGGGTCCGTCCCGATGGCTCATCCGGACCATCCGGTTCGGCTATGCAATTCAGTTTGCACGCCGGCCTCCCAAGTTCAGGGGCGTCCACTTTACCCGTGTGCGGTCGGTGGACGCCCCTGTCTTGCGGAAAGAGATCGATGTCCTGCTGGCGAAGGACGCGATCGAGCCGGTCCCTCCTGCCGAGATGAGGTCCGGGTTTTACAGCCCCTACTTCATTGTACCCAAGAAAGGCGGTTGGTTACGGCCAATCCTGGACCTGCGGGTCTTGAATCGGGCCCTGCACAAACTCCCGTTCAAGATGCTCACGCAGAAGCGCATTTTCGAATGCATCCGTCCCCAGGATTGGTTTGCAGCGATCGACCTGAAGGACGCGTACTTTCACGTCTCGATTCTCCTTCGACACAGACCGTTTCTTCGGTTTGCTTTCGAGGGTCGGGCGTATCAGTACAAAGTCCTACCCTTCGGGCTGGCCCTGTCACCCCGCGTCTTCACGAAAGTCGCGGAGGCGGCCTTTGTTCCCATGAGAGAACAAGGCGTTCGCATCCTCAACTACCTCGACGACTGGCTCATTTTAGCTCACTCGCGAGATGTGTTGTGCGATCACAGGGACATGGTGCTTCGGCACCTCAGCCGGTTGGGGCTTCAGGTCAACTGGGACAAGAGCAAACTCTGCCCCGTGCAGAGGATCTCTTATCTCGGTATGGAGCTGGACTCGGTCGCCCGGACTGCGCGCCTCACGGAGGAACGCGTCCAGTCAGTGCTCACCTGCCTCAGGTCTTTTCGAGGCAGGACAGCGGTTCCACTGAAACAATTTCAGAGGCTCCTGGGGCATATGGCAGCCGCAGCCGCAGTAACGCCGCTCGGCCTGTTACATATGAGACCGCTTCAGCGCTGGCTTCACGATCGAGTCCCGAGGTGGGCGTGGCACAGCGGCACGTTCCGGGTCAAAGTGACCCCGCACTGTCGCCAAACCTTCTCCCCGTGGTCGGATCCTGCGTTTCTACGGGCCGGAGTGCCCTTAGTCCAGGTTTCCAGGCATGCTGTGGTTTTCACAGATGCCTCTGCCACCGGATGGGGGGCCACGTACAACGGGCATGCAGTTTCAGGTCTGTGGACGGGGCCTCAACTGCATTGGCATATCAACTGCCTAGAGTTGCAAGCAGTACGCTTAGCCTTGCGTCGCCTCAAAGGGGTTCTCAGACACAAGCACGTACTGGTCCGTACGGACAGCACTGCGACCGTTGCGTACATCAACCATCAAGGTGGTCTACGCTCCTGTCGTATGTCGCGACTCGCCTCCCACCTCCTCCTATGGAGTCAGAAGCATCTGAGGTCGCTTCGTGCCATTCACATTCCAGGGGAGCTCAACCGTGTGGCAGACGAGCTCTCACGGCTGCCTCCCCTGCCAGGAGAATGGCGACTCCATCCCCAGTCGGTCCAGCTGATTTGGAGTGTCTTCGGAGTCGCACAGGTAGACCTGTTTGCCTCTCCGGACACGACCCATTGCCAGTGGTTTTATTCCCTGTCCGAGGGGACCCTCGGCACGGACGCCCTGGCTCACAGCTGGCCCCGGGACCTGCGCAAGTATGCGTTTCCCCCAGTGAGCCTTCTTGCACAGACTCTGTGCAAGGTCAGGGAGGACGAGCAGCAGGTCCTTCTTGTGGCGCCGTATTGGCCCACCAGGACTTGGTTCACCGAATTCATGCTCCTCGCGACAGCCCCTCCTTGGCCGATTCCTCTGAGGAAGGACCTTCTTTCTCAGAGACGGGGCACTCTATGGCACCCGCGTCCAGACCTCTGGAAACTCCATGTCTGGTCCCTGGACGGGACGCGGAGGTTCTAGGTGGTCTGCCACAGGCAGTGGTAGACACCATCACTTCCGCTAGAGCCCCCTCTACGAGGCGCCTCTATGCGTTGAAGTGGAACCTGTTCGTCGATTGGTGTTTCTCCCGTCAGGAGGACCCCCGAACTTGCCCGATCGGAGTCGTGCTTTCCTTCCTGCAAGATGGGTTGGAGCGAAGGCTGTCTCCCTCCACCCTCAAAGTGTATGTCGCCGCAATAGCCGCGCATCACGATGCACTGGAAGGTAAGTCCTTGGGGAAGCACGACCTGGTCATCAGATTCCTTAAGGGTGCCAGGAGGTTAAATCCACCTCGTGTTTTGCACTCGGTACCCTCTTGGGACCTTGCTCTGGTACTTAGAGCTCTTCAAAGTCCTCCCTTTGAGCCTTTGCTGACGGTAGAGCTTAATATCCTGTCCATTAAGACAGCGCTCCTGTTGGCATTGGCCTCTTTCAAGAGGGTCGGGGATCTGCAGGCTTTTTCGGTCGACGAATCGTGCCTAGAGTTCGGGCCAGGCCTTTCTCACGTTGTGTTGAGAGCCCGGCTCGGATATGTGCCCAAGGTTCCTACCACTCCCTTCGTGGACCAGGTAGTGAACCTGCAAGCGCTGCCCCAGGAGGAGGCAGACCCAGCCCTAGCTTTTCTCTGTCCTGTCCGCGCCCTGCGGGTTTATATTGACAGAACGCAAAGCTTCAGAACCTCAGATCAGCTCTTTGTCTGTTACGGAGGCCGGCAGAAGGGGAAGGCCGTCTCCAAGCAGAGGTTAGCCCACTGGTTAGTGGATGCTATCACCCGAGCATATGAGTCTCTGGGTGAGCCTTGTCCTCCCAGGTTGCGCGCTCACTCCTCTAGAGGTGCTGCCGCTTCCTGGGCTTTGGCTCAAGGCGCCTCGCTGACAGACATCTGTAGAGCTGCGGGCTGGGCGACACCGAACACGTTCGCTAGGTTCTATAGCCTTCGTGTGGAACCTGTTTCCTCCCGAGTTCTGGCTACGGCCAGTGGGTCGAGGGAATAAGTTGTGTCGGCTTGCTACGCCACTCCGCCTCGAACAGCGGATACGTGCTTTCTTGCTCCGTATGGCGCCCTACGTTGGTGAGCCTCGTGAGTTCCTCCTTCACCCCTCCGGTGCTGGGCGTGGCGGACCGCCCGGCGCCAGGTCTGCTACCTCTAGTGAGGAGTTGTTAGTAGACTGGGTGCTCCAGTGATTCCTACTGTGAACCATCATGCCACGTGCAGTTTAGCCGTGTCTTCCCCTTGACGGACTCGTTCGTCATCCCTGTTGAGTGCGCTCCCATTTCCCTTGGATTGGGACCACCTCAGGGACTGCCATATGTTTCACTACCCCATTGGGCTAGTACATATGTGTATTCCTGGTCAGTCAGGCTGGGCCTTCCGCAGCTTTCCCCCTCTCTTGGGGAACGCTTTCCCAGTGTTATCCAATGTCCACTGTGCGGGTCTTGCGGAACAGCAGTGTGGTTCCCGTGCTAGCTCCCGCAACTTATTTCAAGAAACTGCTGCAGGGTAGCTTAGCCGGGCGCTGGAAGGGGCCAGCACCATGGCGCTTTATTAGGGATCCCAATTCGTCAGGGAACTCCCCCGACGACACGTCGGAGTTCCCAGGACGAAAGGGAACGTCTCGGTTACGTATGTAACCCTCGTTCCCTGAGTACAGGGAACGGAGACGTGTCGTCCCTTCGCCATGTCGCTGTACCTTCGCGGAGGACTGGACACTGTTCGGCTCCTCAGCGAAAAGCATTGCGCAATGTTTACTTCCGCCTTTTATACCCGCGCTGGTAGGCGGGTCGCGGAATGCAAATCTTGCATGCCAATTTTCATTGGCTCGTTTTAATTCACTCGAAGGCAATTGGTCTCCCTAGCGTGATCCCAATTCGTCAGGGAACTCCCCCGACGACACGTCTCCGTTCCCTGTACTCAGGGAACGAGGGTTACATACGTAACCGAGACGTTTCTGGTCCTACTACATTTCTACTATTGACTTCTATAGTATAGTATATAGTATAGAATGTTTATGTCATAGTATGGAAGTCAATGGGGACCAGCAGCGTATTAGTTACTAACATTCTTCAAAAAAAAAAAAAAATTGTGTTCAGCAGAACAAAGAAGCTCATACAGGTTTAGAACAACTTGAGGGTGAGTAAATGATGACATAATTTTCATTTTTGGCCGAACTATCTCTTTAAAACAAGTACCGGTATTTAAAAAAAATCTGCCAATGCAGTAAGGCCGGGCATACACTGTGCGATGTCTGTGCAATTTCAGCAAGGTTACCAACTCACACTGTACGAGTAGATGTGATTAAAGCTCACGATTTATGTGCTCACATAGATCGGCGAGTTGCGACTTGTCTGCTCACTCTATACGTGTGAAATATGCGAGATAAACACTATGCCGGGTTGCGCCTATCAACCATGATATAGTGAGATGATATCGACCATGATATCCAGAGATGTCATTAAAAGCATCAGCTATCGAAATCAAGAGTATTTAGCATTTCCGATTTATGTATTAAATTATTATTATTATAAGGGTAGGCCTACTTTTATTATTGGACTGATATTACAATTCATTTGCCCCGCAATAATTTTATAGCGCATCACTGCAAACTGTGGTACACTGAAGTCCGTTTTGCAGAGATTGACTAAAAATGAACTCCTAAAACTTTCTGCCAGATTCTGGAAGATGAATTCTTCAAACAGTGGTACGAGAGGATGTGGTGCTGTTCCTTTAAGAGTCACTCTCAATCTGTCTATAAAGCCTATAAAAAAACAGTCTTCATGTATTTTACTACACTTCAGCTTGTGATTCTTATTAAGTGGGGGTCATTTTTTAGGATTCTTTACCTAACCTAAGTCTCTGAGATCTTGACACATTGCACTTCTGGAGACTCCAGGTAGGTTGCAGTTCTGGAAAATGGAGTGCACTGGAGACTAAAGGGCTTCCTGATGGTTTTATGCTTAAAGCTGCCGTTGGGAAATTTTTTTTGATCATATTCAGTGAAATCGACACTATAATCCGACAGAACAAAATAAATAAAGTGGTTTTAGAAAAAAAACGAGCTTCTAATTCCACCTGGAGCGTGTTATTTGTTTTGCAAAAATCCACCGCTCCCGGATCATCGGGTCCAATCAGCGCAGGGGGGTGTGAGATCTGACTGTCAATCACAGGTTGTGCACACGCCACCCTTCACGCACGTTACAATCACATGCACACGCCTGAAGTTCGCACAGGAAGAGTGGGGCGGAAAAGATTCCAATTCCTCGGTTAACCTCAAAAGGCAGGAGGTCAAAAACAACACAGGAAAAGAGAACACCTGCTGAAAAGAAAGAAGTAAAGAAAGAAAGCGACCATGCCCGTAAATAAACCAGGATCAACATCGGATCGGCATTTGAAAGGTGGAGAGATTTAATGTTACGTGATTTAATTGGGTTCAAGCTGGATGCAGAGCTTGCAAGATTTCTTCTCGACAGGTAATTGTGCTTGATCAACCAGTTACTTTATTTCTTAGTGTTATGTTAGTAATCTAAGTATGTTTGCCCAAATGTGTTGGTATGGATAGCTAACGTTAGCACTTGTTGGGCAGGTTCGTTAGCTTTGTTTGCACTGAAATCCGTGTGAACGTAACGTTAGGTGGATGAACATGTCCAGATGAAAGGATAAAGTTTGGCTTTTTGGAAGAATCAATGCTACTCTATCTTTCTTACGAGAGTAAGAACAGCTGACTGCAGCTTTAATTCTTCACCTTAATTCTTCATTCTTTTGCAGTTAACGTGTTTTTTTTTTCTCCACCTGTTTTTGTCTGACCCTGCTGACCCAATGAGCATTTCACTGTCCAGTGGTCATGCCTTAATAGCAATTTCTAGTATTGCATCCTTCTCATGGGCATTTAATAATTTTTTTAAAAGTTAAATCTCTTTTTTGGCTCATTTTATCCGTAAAAGAAAACGTGCCTAATAATGATTCCCACCTGAATATAAGGTGTTTTTAATTTCCAGCCTTAATGAACAATTATATATCACTTATAAATGATTAAATACAAAAATAATAGTAGTTATTCAGATTAATGTGGTTTGGAATTGGTCAAATGTGCCTGGAAAAAAAATTATGATCATAAAATCAACGTGCCTAATAATTCTGCACGCAGTGTAAAGCTGCACTTAATTTTCATTGATGACTGATTATTGTAATGTTCTGACATATTATTGACTGTTGATAATTTTAATTATTGGCTTATAATTAATTGTATAATAGACCTACATTTTTTAAAATCATTTTTAATGAGGAGTTAGCTAATCTACTGTTTTATTATCCTCGCAGCATGTCGGTTTTGGGGTGATGCGCTATGAATTTATTGCGGGGCAAATTAATTGTAATATCAATTTAATAATAAAAGTAGGCCTACCCTAATAATAATAATAATTTAATACATAAATTGTAAATGTTAAATTCTCTTGATATCGATAGCTGATGCTTTTGACAATATCTCTAGATACACAATATCATGGTCTATCGGCGCAACCCGGCACGTGTTTATCTCGCATATTTCACAACTATAGAGTGAGCAGTCAAGTCGCAGCTCGACAATCGGACCATGTGAGCACATAAATAGTGAGCTTGGGCTTTACATCGAATGCGATCTACTCATACAGTGTGCGTGGGTAACCTCACTGAAATCTCACAGAAATTGCACAGTGTATGCCCGGCTTAAGAACCCTGTCATTTTGTGTAACTCCCCAAACTCCCTATAGCAGTTGAACTGCTGATCATTTGTTGGAGCATGTTAGAAAGGATCATGTTAAAGCAGCCAACTCTTTTGCACCAAATAATGGCCATATCACCCTCAGTTCCTCTCTAGCTATGTCCTCTTTTGTGGTCCATTTGACATTCAACCTATACGTTTTCCTGAACAGAAATCTGAATGGGGGGTATATACAGCTAAACCATTTGTGCTATGATGTTGTCAGGCTTGAAGTTGTATAGGCCCTTTCAAAATCCTCTGTGGCCTTCAGACTGCAGCTACCACGGAACATGAGGATTCACCACTTTTATGCATTCTGACTTAAGTCTGTCATCTCCAGCCCTTGGCTGGCTTAGTAAGGGGTGAGTCGGGCCCCTAGTGCAAAGAGCTGGGTTCAGTACCTAATTGGGAACCTTTTTGTAGCAGCTTTAGTGTAAAACTTGAACTTGCTTGCACACCAGCTAGTATGCTATAATGTCTGTTGGGGGTAACTGGCAGTGTGACACATTAGGCAGCCTCAGCTATTACTAACTAACTGTTTCTTATGGAAACCAGGTAACTTGGGACTCAGAAAGCACTTGTCTCATTTAAAAAAAAAAGTTGATTATTTCCAAGGATCATTAATGCATTAAATTACTATTGGCCACTATAATCATAAATTGTTAGAAATGTCATGGAACAGTCATGGAATTTCAGTGGTCATCAATGTATGAGATTCTAGGGTGGAAACTGTTATTTTCTTAATTTTAAAGAGTCATGAAACCCCTGTTCAGCACTAGTCAGTTGTCACCACAGTTTTAAAAAATGCTACAAAAATTGGTGTGGTAATCTGTGGAGTGGAGGGGGAAGAAGAGAGGCTGACAATAGTCAAGTCAAGTCATCCTCATTTATATAGCGCTTTTAACAATGTAGATTGTTTCAAAGCAGCTTTACAGAGATAAACATATACTTTAAGGTAACAGAGATTGGTTTAGTTTTATAGGGGTTCTTGAAAAATGTTTTTTCCAGCTAAAGTTAGTTTTGATTGATTCACTTCCGTCTAAATGTTCATTTGTTATTAAATTAGGGGCCGCAAAGACGACACCGTTCTCTCTAAACAGACTTTAAACGTGAACCTGTGATAGACGCTGATGGCGTTCACATGCACATTAAGAATTGATTCTATAGGTATATGTGTTTGAATATATGTGCGCAGGTTTGTAATTCCTTACAAACCATGCCTAAACAAACTACTTGTCTTGTCTATAAATTTTGATGCAGAATTTTATTTTATCTATCACTTTGGGTAGGTACGCGAACCGAAAAATTCCACAACGCTTTATCTGTAGAGTGGTATAGGGATCCTCCATAGGGAGAGGCTAGTTGGCACTTCAGCACTGCATTGTCATCAGGTCCAGGCGAAAGTCCTTCGTCAGATCTGGAAACAGCCTGGATCCGGCAGGCTGCGGGAAAACCTTGGGATAAACAAAGACACTAAAATTAGCATAGATGCCATTCTTCTTATGATGTAACGAGTACATCAGGATTTAAGGGAAGTGTTCCCAGTTCCGGCTGACCTAATCTAAGCAGCCTAATATTGAATTATAGAAGTCTATATAGTGTTATGTGAATGCTAGGTCAAAGAGATGTGTTTTTAGTCTAGCTTTGAACTGACAGACTGTGTCTGCTTCCCGGACAATGTTAGGAAGATTGTTCCAAAGTTTTGGTGCTAAATAGGAAAAGGATCTACCGCCAGCAGTCGATTTAGATATTCTAGGTATTATCAAATGGCCAGAACTTTGAGATCGCAATAGACGTGAAGGACTATAATGCGTTAAGAGCTCGCTCAAGTACTGGGGAGCTAAACCATTTAGTGCTTTGTAAGTAATCAGCAATATTTTAAAATTGATACGATGTTTAATAGGGAGCCAATGCAGTGTTGACAGAACCGGGCTAATATGGTCGTACTTCCTGGTTCTGGTAAGAACTCTAGCAGCTGCGTTTTGAACTAGCTGTAGTTTGTTTATTAATTGTGCAGGGTAACCACCCATAAGAGCATTACAATAATCTAGCCTTGATGTCATGAACGCATGAACTAGTTGTTCCGCATTTGTCGATGAGAGCATATGATGTAATTTAGATATATTTTTAAGAATGAAAAATGCGGTTTTACAGACACTAGACACGTGACTTTCAAATGAAAGATTGGTATCAAAGAGCCCACCCAGGTTCCTAACTGACGACGAAGACTTAACAGAGCAGCCATCAAGTGTTAGACGGTATTCTAGGTTATTACGTGTGGAAGTTTTTTGCCCAATAATTAGAATCTCTGTTTTTTCAGAATTTAGTAGTAGGAAATGACTAGTCATCCAATTTTTTATATCAACTATGCATTCCGATAATTTTGTGAATTGGTGAGTTTCGTTACGTTTGGAAGAAATATAGAGCTTAGTATCATCAGCATAACAGTGAAAGCTAATTCCATGTTTCCTAATGATTTCTCCTAAAGGTAGCATGTACAGAGTGTACAGCAGCGGTCCTAGTACTGAGCCTTGTGGTACGCCATGCTGAACTTGTGATTGATAAAGCAATGGCTTCTGATTCAGACAGTTTTATTTCGCTCTCATTATTGTTTACATCAACGATACATATCGTCAGTTTTTTTTATTGTGATATCTTGATATAACAATATATCGTTACACCCCTAACACAATATACACATTTTATATGTGGTTTTGTAAGCTCTCCGTAATTACACAAATACTGTACATACATATACAATGACAGCTATAATTTAATATAGCTATCATACTCTGCATCGAAAATATATATGAAGTTGCATCTTAGATAACTTTTGAGGGGTATTGTGCCATTTGATCGTTATAGGTCATATGAAAAACAACTCATGCAACACAGAAACTCTTACAAATCAAAAACAAACACTCATTTTTCACCCATTAATGCATCTCTAACCAACTGTATATAATCTAACTGTTTGAGATGTTCAACAATCATAACTCTGTAAAATAAAATATAGTTTAGGATATCATGACCCTGCAATGTATCAAGGGTAACAATAACACCTCTCAAAATTATAGGACACAGTTGAATCATATAATTACATCCAGAAGAGTGGACATGCATTTCTATAATCTTTTCTCAATGTCTTTTTGCCATTATGCACTTACATAGAAAATGAGAAGAACTGTGTGGAGAAAAACGTGTCTACTCCAGGCATAAGCATCTACTTTGAGGCCTACCTCTACAACACGGGCACTTACAGTAGCTGTCCTTGGCAGTTTCTAGCATCGTCCCAGCTTGCCCTACAGAGACGGCCCTCCATGGGTGATGAGGAGGAGGAACATGACTCCCCTGTAGAGGGCCAGTCAGAGAAGGTCAAGAAACCAAAAAAGGTCTACTGCTATATCTCACCAAAGGTAAAATACTTTGTAAATGGGTTAGTGCTACATTTGTTTGGTTCATTTTGTTTGTTAATTTGGATACTGACTCATTATATTGTGTTTCAGCAATTTTCGGTAAAGGAGTTTTACCTGAAGATTATTCCTTGGCGGCTTTTCACTTTCCGTGTGTGCCCCGGAACTAAGGTTACATTTTCTTCATACTAACTCTTTTCTGAATAATTTACAAAAAAACACCATTGCAAAAAATATTTTTTACTTTAAGAATATGTACACTTCCTATCAAAATTGAACCCCCCTAACTTGAAAGACATTCTGGTTTTATGAAGAAGAAAATATGGCATCTGTAAACTATCATAGAAATGTTAGTAATGCACATTTGAGTGATTCTGAGATTTTAAAGTTGAGTTAATGAGTTCAAATGAAAATAAAATATACTTGGCTCTAAACATTCATATACACAATTATTCAAACACCAAAAATAACATTTTGTAGAGAATCCTTTACTCTTTATAACGTCAGATACATGTTGCCTGTAAGCGCTGACAAGCTTCTGACACCTCTCTACTGTAATCTTAGGCCATTCCTTGTAGCCTACAGCCAGGCTCCGCCCTCCTACGTACTGCAGGTTTCTCAAGATTTTTATAAACCCTGTCAAGAATGAAGAGCTTTGCATACTCTACACCCTTATCCGCTTGATATGCAAATTGTAGTGTATCTAATTCGTCTACAGTTAGGGGGATGATTGTGTCCTTCAAGATCTTTTCAAAGCACTTCATTACCAGGGAAGTTAGTGCAATTGGTCTGAATTCATTGAGGTCTTTAGGAGATTTTGTTTTGGGGATGGGTATTACTGTTGATGTTTTCAATAAATCAGGTATATCCCCACTGTCAGTGTCACGAACCACACACGGGAAGCAAAAGATCCAATAGCAGTAAGTTTAATAATGAGGGTAATCCAAAATCATAGTAATCCAGTCAGGGGTCAAATATCAAAAATCATACAAAACATAAGAACAAAAACAAGCAGGGAAACAGACCTCGGAAGTGGCGACATAAAACAACGACTCCGTGATAAACACTAAAACAGACAGGGTATATATACACTGTGACACAGGGCGGCCAGGGCGGTGAAGACCCTTCGGGTGGCCAGGGCGAGGGCGACCACGGCACAGGAACAGAACCCGGCTCAGGAACAGCAACAGACACTGGCTCAGGATCAGACACCGGCTCAGGATCAGACACCGGCTCAGGATCAGACACCGGTTCAGGAACAGACAGCGGCTCAGGAACAGACACCGGCTCAGGAACAGACACCAGAACAGTAACACCCACAAGGACAGACACAAACACAGAAACAAACATTGGCTCAGGAACAGCGGACACTGGCTCCGGCTCAGGAACAGCAGACACTGTTTCCGGCTCAGGAACAGCAGACACTGGCTCCGGCTCAGGAACAGCAGACACTGGCTCAGGAACGGCAGACACTGGCTCCGGCTCAGGAACGGCAGACACTGGCTCCGGGTCAGGAACGGCAGACACTGGCTCCGGCTCAGGAATGGCAGACACTGGCTCCGGCTCAGGAACGGCAGACACTGGCTCCGGCTCAGGAACAGCAGACACTGGCTCCGGGTCAGGAACGGCAGACACTGGCTCCGGCTCAGGAACGGCAGACACTGGCTCCGGCTCAGGAAAGGCAGACACTGGCTCCGGCTCAGGAACGGCAGACACTGGCTCCGGCTCAGGAACGGCAGACACTGGCTCCGGCTCAGGAACGGCAGACACAGGCATGTCCAGGATCCGAGCCAGACGCTCCAAATAGTCCATCAGTGTCCTCGCGGCCACGCGAATGGGCATCTCCTGATCCGTCTCTGACCGGGCAGACGTGAACCATCTCTGAATCAGCCTCCAGAAAAGCGGCTGTTTTCGGATTCCTCTCGACCACCTTCTCCACTGCGACCTCCACGGGTCCCACGAAACTTGACCAACGGGGTCCCCTCAAATAATTCCCTTCTCTCCCACTCGGTGGCTGGGGAAGAGATATTAAAAAACATACCGCTGGATCTTGGTTTTGACGGAGTCGTTCTGTCACGAACCACACACGGGAAGCAAAAGATCCAATAGCAGTAAGTTTAATAATGAGTGTAATCCAAAATCATAGTAATCCAGGCAGGGGTCAAATATCAAAAATCAATCAAAACATAAGAACAAAAACAAGCAGGGAAACAGACCTCGGAAGTGGCGACATAAAACAAGGACCTCGTGATAAACACTAAAACAGACAGGGTATATATACACTCAGAACTAACAAGGTGATGCGAAACAGCAGAGTGCAATGAACTGATGAGTGACAGACAGAATGCTGGGAATTGAAGTCAAACGTGAAAGACACCGTGAAAACGAGGACCTCTAGTGACAACCCAGGGAACACAAACCAGACACTGTGACAATCAGAACATTTTTGAAAGATTACTGTGAAACCCTCACTAAGCTGCTCGGCGCAATAGTGCAGTGTATGCCCACAGATGGCGTCAGGACCAGCAGCCTTTCCTATTTTTGTGTTTTTAAATAGTGTTGTGACTTTTGTCTATTGTATTTCTATCCCTCTCTGAGGCGTTAACGTCTTTCTATATGTGACTATACTACCTGAGAAGGACCATAGTTTTAATACCTTACCAGGCTGCCTTTAAATCCCCACTGTTAAATTGATTTTAAATGTTATTCTTTGACTCGATTTTTGCTTTTCTTATTTCATATTTGACTTCTCTTGAGACAGCTTTTTTCTCTACCAGGTCCCCTAGATAGAATGTCTTTTTTTCCTTGTTGATAACACTTTTTAGTTCCTTCGTTACCCAAGGCTTGTTATTAGGATAAATTACCACCTTTTTAGATGGAATAACCATATCAACACAATATTTGACACAGACAGACATTGTTTCCGTAAGTTCATTAATGTCACTACAGGTTTCATTAAAACAATTCCAATCCGTACATTCCAGACACCCCTGTAGAGTGAAAATACTGTCTTCTGTCCAGAGTTTTAGGGTTTTCTCCTCACACTCAAGGCGTCTGAAAGCGGGCTTATACACAGGCATCAAATAGATACTATTGTGGTAGGAGGCACCAAGGGGTGGCATGGCCATGGATCTATAGGCCCCATTTACTGAGCCATAGCAGAGATTTAAGGTGGTGTTCCTCTGCGTTGTAGAGCAAGTTATATACTGTTCATATGATTTTAGGGTCTTGTCTAAAGTGCATTGATTAAAATCTCCTATAAAAAACTTGGGGGCCTCTGGGCAAATAGAGTCCAGTCTATGAGTGACTTCAGCGATCACTTGCGCTGCGATTGAAGCATTGGCTCGTGGGTGAATACATATACAGCGTATAAAACAGCTGTTGGAACTCTTGAGGTAAATAGAACGGCCGGAGAGACACAGTCAACAGTTCGATGTCCACGACTTTTCCCAGTTGTCTTTTGGTCTCGGTCCAGGTGAATTGGGCTTCCAAACCCACTTACGATTAAGTCCTCGTCCTGGTCTGACTCCCTCAGCCATGTTTCCGAAAAGGCGAGAAGACAAGTGCCTCTTATGCCAGGTTTGCACCTGATCCAAGCTTCCAGCTTGTCTGTCTTATGTCTTAATGACTGGACGTTTGACAGCAGGATTGTGGGGAGTGGGGGTAGCCTACGGCGGTTGTCGAGCCTGAGATTTTTAAGTCTCCAATGCAGGCCTTCTCTTCTCCCTCTTTTCAGATGTTTGCTCCGTGCATACAATCTGCACAGCTCCGCTGGAATATCTGGTATAATATCGGCAGACGATGTTCGTAGAGAGATCAGAAACTCTCGGCTGTGAATGACTTTCCCAAGTAACTCCGTACTCCGAACCGTAGCAGGGGGAGAGTTCCAGCATTAGCATTATCACAGTAAATATTGCGAACAGTTGATCAAAAGTCTTTAAAAGCCACATCTCTGGATCACTGGTGCTTTCACTCATGCATAAACATTAACATCCACAATAGACACTCAGGTAAACGATAAGGAAATTAAAAAAAAGAAAACAATGTATTGGCAAGCTGCTAGGAGCGCCCTGGAATTTTCATTTTCCTTCAGTACTACATCTGGGTTAGCGGTATATTCGTGGGTTTTCTCCGGTCAATTTTTTACCTGTCAAATCAGCGAACAGAGGGAGTGGCTGAGAACTATGAAGTCGAGGTTGTGCACTAGTCGTGCGTCACGACAAAAGGTTGGTGATTGGTTATGGCAGATCCAGAGTGGCTCTGGGCAGATCCAATAGTTTTAAACTTCAACAAAGTACTTATATTGTTCCTTTGGTTTCTGTGCTGCCACTGCTTTCTTCGAATCTCACCAAAGATTTTCAAGGGGATTTAAATCTGGAAACTGAGCAGCCCACTTCAGAACATTCCTGGACCGATCCCTGAACTTAACTTTTGGTAGAATCAGATTTATACTTGGGATTATTGTTCTGCTTGAACGTCCAATGATGCAGTGAAGCTTCATTTTACGCTCTGAAGGCATCATAATCTTTGCCAAAATAGCATTATACTTCAAAGAATCCATGACGCCAGTCATATGGTCAAGATTATCACTTCGTGCTGCAGCAAAGCACCCCATAACAAGACTGACCCACCTCAAGTCACCTTTATTTATACAGCGCTTTTTACAATACAGATTGTTTCAAAGCAGCTTTACAGAGATAACAGGAAAATAATGTTATAATAATATTGTTAAATATAAAATTAAATGTCCCCAACTAAGCAAGCCAAAAGTCAATGGTGACAAAGGCGAAGAAAGGCGAAAAAGGCGACAGTGGCAAGGAACCAAAACTCCATCAGGTGACAGAAAAAAAACCTTGGGAGAACCCAGGCTCTGTCAGGGGGCCAGTTCTCCTCTGGCCAACGAACGAACAGTGTATGATTATGATTCAGGCAGCATTATAGGTCAGAAGTGAGATTGGATCAGAACTTTCACATTATTTATCCAGTTCCATCTGGTTGGGATTCGGAGTCATCACGCCGGTATGGAGACGAGTTTGTTGAGGTGTCCATGAGGCCTTCACAGGGCTGATGAGGCTGTAACTTCAGGGATGCGTTGTCGTCATGACCATGCGATGGTCCTTCATCAGATCTGGATACAGCCTGGATCCGGCAGACTGCGGTAAACCTCGGGATAAACAGAGAGACTAATATTAGCGTAGACGCCATCCTTCTTATGATGTACCAAGTACATCAGGATTTATGGGAAGTATTCCCTGTTCCGGCTGATTGAATTATAGAAGTCTATAATGTGTTATGTGTATGACAGGCCAAAGAGATGTGGTTTTAGTCTAGATTTGAACTGACAGACTTGTGTCTGCTTCCCGGACAATGTTAATTTTCCAAAGTTTTGGTGCTAAATAGGAAAAGGATCTACCGCCAGCAGTCAATTTTGATATTCTAGGTATTATCAACTGGCCGGAATTTTGAGATCGCAATAGACGTGAAGGACTATAATGCGTTAAGAGCTGGCTCAAGTACTGGGGAGCTAAACCTTTAGTGCTTTGTAAGTAATCAGCAATATTTTTAAATTTAAACGATGTTTAATAGGGAGCCAATGCAGTGTTGACAGAACCGGGCTAATATGGTCATACTTCCTGGTTCTGATAAGAACTCTAGCGGCTGCATTTTGGACCAGCTGTAGTTTATTTATTAAACGTGCAGGGAAACCACTCAGTAGAGCATTACAATAATCTAGATGTCATGAACGCATAAACTAATTGTTCTTCATTTTTAATTGAGAGCATATGACCTAATTTAGATATATTTTTAAGATGAAAAAAATGCGGTTTTACAGATACTAGACACGTGACTTTAAAATGAAAGATTGGTATCAAAGTGCACACCCAGGTCCCTAACCGACGACAAGGACTTGACAGAGCAGCCATCAAGTGTTAGACAGTATTCTAGGTTATTACGTTGTCAGGAATCAATCAGATTCATTCCCATCCACCACTCAAAGATCACTCTCCCCGGAATACTAACCACTCACACCTGTGCACCATCAATTACCTCATCACCCATACCTCTACAAAACACCCATGCACACGTCTTTGTCAAGCCTCCGACAGGAATAGACCATAACCCTCTGTCTCCTGAAGTCTCCAAGTCAACCTGAAAACCACCAGGTAACGTATACTCACCTTTGAAATACTCACCTTTGTATCCTTGTCCCGCTGTTCCCAGAAGTCCTGCCTGGTCCCATGTTCCCCGAGTCCTGGAGATTCGTCTGAGTGTCCCACGTTCCCGCCGAGATCTCCGTGTCCGCTGCTGTATCTGAAATAGAAAAGGAGACGTATCAATGACAGTGTCTGCTCACGCCAAGCTAACTAAAGGAGGATCTGCTCACCTGGAATCCGCTCTGCACGTAGTGATCGTCACCGCACCTTCACCTGAACCTTGCCAATTCACCTTGTCACTTGAATCATTGTAAATAAACTCACGTTTGAATTCACTTACCTCCACTTCTGTGCCTGTATCCTGACAGAAGGCTTGACCTACAAAGGAAAAGAAACAGCGCGATGGAGTCTACCCGCCATGGTGATAATCCTGTACAACCTACAACCGCTGTTGTGAATTCCAGTCAGCCGACGCTCAGTACTTCCGCAGGCCCCACTTCTTCTATGGTTTGCTTCGCGAACCCAGCATCACGTCCAGCGCCATTCTCCGGTCGGGCGGAGGATTGCAACGGGTTCCTGCTTCAGTGTTTGCTCGCTTTGGAACAGCAGACCCAGTTGTACCCCACAGAAAGATCGAAGATTGCTTTTATAATCCAACAGTTATCCGGGGCTGCTTTAAGATGGGCTGAAACATTGTGGTTACAGGAATCTACTGTTACCTCGTCGGTACAGGAATTCGTAGACCATTTTAAAGAAGTTTGCGGGCGACCAGTTGATGATTCCTCCACCAGCGACAAACTACTGCAACTGCATCAGGGCAGAAAATCGGTTTCTGAGTATTCATTGGAGTTTCGCACTCTAGCCTCCGCAAGTGGGTGGAACGAGAAGGCGCTCATCTCTGTCTACCGACGTGGTTTGAATCCTGCTCTCCGTCTTCAAATGGCAATATATGATGACAGGCTGGGTGTGGAAAAGTTTATCCAGCAAGCTCTCCGCGTGCACCAACGATCTCAGGGCTGCTATCTCGAAACTCAACGACCCACTAGTACCTCTCAGTACCCCGCGGAAGGTCCATCCGAAGCAGGTGGAGAAAGGATGCAAGTGTATACTCACCGACTGTCTCCAGCGGAACGTGCCCGACGTCGAGAGCTAAGATTATGTCTGTATTGCGGAATGGGAGGACATTTTCGTCAGTCATGTCCAACTCGACCCCCCAGAATGCTTGTGAGTTCTGTCTTTACGACCGTATCTCCAGTACTTAAAGGAAGCAAAGCGACTAAATCCACGCCAGGCCAGATGGGCACTCGTCTTTACTCGATTCCATTTCCAGATCTCCTATCGCCCTGGTTCAAAGAACGTCCGAGCGGATGCTCTGTCTCGTCTCCATGCCCCCGAAACTCACCACGAAGAACTCGAGAATATCTTACCAGAGAGGATGTTTGTCAATCCCATTCAGTGGGATTTAAACGAGCAACTGATGGAGTTGTCCCGACACCAGCCCAGTCCTCCAGAGTGCCCAGCCGGAAAGATTTACGTACCCGATGAATTTCGCATGTCACTAATCTCCTCAGCACACTCATCCGTTGGGACGGGTCACCCTGGAATAACCAAGACCTGCTCCACCCTCCAGACCCGCTACTGGTGGCCCAACATGCTCCGCGATGTCAAGACCTTCATCCAAGGATGCATCCTGTGCGCTATGAATAAGAATCCCCGTCACTTACCCGCTGGAAAGCTCATGCCCCTACCTGTTCCACAAAGACCCTGGTCAGACATTGGGGTTGATTTTGTGACTGACCTTCCACCCTCAGAGGAAAACACCTGTATCCTGGTGGCCATTGATCGCTTTTCTAAAGCGTGCAAGTTGATTCCCCTGAAGAACTTACCCACAGCATTTGTAACCGCAGAACTGTTAATGGAACATGTCTTCCGGAATTTCGGCCTTCCAGAGGACATTGTGTCAGACAGGGGGCCACAATTCATCTCAAAGGTGTGGCGAGCCTTCTTTGCAATAATGAACGTAACCGTAAGTCTAACTTCAGGGTATCACCCACAGGCGAATGGGCAGGCGGAACGTAAAATCCAGAATGTCAGCCGTTTCCTCCGTACCTTCTGCCATGCCAACCAGCATCTCTGGAGCCGCTATCTCGTATGGGCAGAGTATGCTCAAAACTCCCTTCGATAAACCTCCACCAACTTAACCCCGTTCCAATGCATTCTGGGTTACCAACCCCCACTGTTCCCGTGGTCCGGGGAGTCCTCAGAAGTCCCTGCAGTCAACGCCTGGTTCCGGAACAGTGAGAGGGTATGGAACCAAGCTCACCATCACCTCCAACAAGCCATAAACCGCCACAGTCACTTCGCAGACGCTCATCGTCGCAACGCCCCCGAATACCAACCTGGCCAACTGGTTTGGCTTTCGACCAAGGATATCCGGCTGAGACTACCTTGTCGCAAACTAAGTCCAAGATACATCGGTCCATTTCCCATAACGAGGCAAATTAATCCAGTTACCTACCAGCTCCGTCTGCCAAACCAGTATCGCATCCACCCCTCATTCCATGTCTCCCTTCTGAAGCCCCATCACTCACCTGTTCCAGTTCCCTCTACTGATCTGATGCAAGATGAGAATCCTCCGGTACTCCCCATTGAAGCAGAATCCATCTTCGCTGTAAGAAGGATCCTGGACTCCCGACGTCGGGGTGGTCAACTCGAGTACCTGGTACTTGTCACTTGAATCATTGTAAATAAACTCACGTTTGAATTCACTTACCTCCGCCTCTGTGCCTGAGTGAACAACAACGGTCCGAGTACTGAGTCTTGTGGTACACCTTACTGAACTTTTGACCGATAAGACATCTCTTCATTTACTGCTACAAACTGATAACGGTCAGATAAGTATGATTTAAACAATGCTAGTGCAATTCCACTAATGGCAACATCATTTTTGAGTCTATTTAAAAGAATGTTGTGGTCGATAGTGTCAAATGCAGCACTAGGATCGAGTAACACTAATAGAGAGATACAACCACGATCGGATGATAAGAGCAAATCATTTGTGACTCTAATGAGAGCTGTCTCAGTACTATGGTACGGTCTAAATCCTGATTGAAAATCATTGCAGATACCATTTCTTTCTAAAAAGGAACATAGTTGTGAAGATACTGCCTTTTCTTGTATCTTTGACAGAAAAGGTAGATTCGAGATCGGCCTGTAATTGACTACTTCTGTAGGATCAAGTTGTGTTTTTTTAACAAACGGTTTAATCATAGCCAGCTTAAAAGTTTTTGGTACTTACCCTAACGACAAAGATGAATTAATGATATTAAGAAGAGGATCTATGACCTCTGGAAGCATCTTTTTCAGTAGTTTAGTCGGTATAGAGTCTAACATACATGTTGTCGATTTAGATGATTTAACGTGTTTATAAAATTCACCCTCTCCTATTGCAATGAATGAATTGAATTTTTCGTCAGGGAGACTACAATGCATTGCCTGATGCGATACTGTAGTAGACGGTTGCATAGTTATAATTTTCTCCCTGATATTATCCATCTTGTAAGTAAAGAAGTTCATAAAGTCATTACTGCTGTGCTGCTTGGAAACATCTGGGGTTGAAGCTTTATTTCTCGTTAGTTTCAAATAAATACCTAGGGTTTTGTTTATTTTCTTCTAATACGGTTGAAAAATAAGCAGTTCTAGGCGTTTTTAAGGCCTATCTGTATATAATCGTGCTCTCATTCCATGAAATGCGAAATACCTCTAGTTTTGTTTTCTTCCAGTTGGGCTCTAATGTGATGATCTCATCATGAAATAAATAAATAAATTGCAATGAAAAGTTTACTTGTCCTACATTTATCAAGATGGCGACATCTTTAGTCCCAGCCCCCAGTTACCTTTATCTGGATGACGTGCGTCGCTCACACCTGTCGGGAGGCATTGAGTGTACCTCGCGGAGCTCCTCTAGAAGACTCCCATGGCGATTTAATGTTTTATCCGGGAGTATTACAAGGGTCGTCGGCGTTATAATGGATCGTACAAGTTCCAAAACCTGAACTGGATACAGATCGGGAGCCTCCAGTCTATATACTCACTTCTGAGAAGTCTCGGAAAATGTGGACCAGACTTTTAAAAAAGTCGTGAGTGCGATTTAGCCTGCACTGGACGACTGTTTGACGTGACTTGACTATTTTTGATAGGGAATTATTCTCCCACTGACTGTTTGAACTATTTTTACTGTGGATTACTGTTGGAATTACTGATTGTCTTTTGAACTGGACTAATTTTGTTTCTTTTTTGTAGCCTGTTTTGTGGCTGGACAATTATTGAACGGAGTTTTGTGTTTGTTTTTCTTTCTTTTCTCTCTAACCAAAAAAAGCCATTTTAGAAATACTTGAAATTGTGCATCTTGTGAATATACATATTTGAATGCAATTATATGTGTCCTGTCATATTGAATGGTTTGTGTTCTATTTAAGAGTAATTATATGGGTATTATTATTACTACATATATTATGTATTGATTATTGGTGTAATTCCTTATCTCACTAAGTGATGGGTTTTGTGAAAGAGAAATCAGGCCACACAAGATCTTTGTACGTTTTCTTTAACTGAATCTTAAATTAATGACACAAATCCTGTCTGGCACCCAAGCATATACCGAGTGTGGGAAAACGTTAAACTATTTTTCTGGCTGCTCTCTTAAGGGCCTGAGTGTGCTCGTTGTACCATGCCGTTGGACTATTTTCTTTAATCTTCTTTAAGCGCAAAGGAGCAACTTTGTCTAAAGTGCTGGAAAAGAGACTTAAAAGTTTCTGTCATCATATCGAGTTCTTCTAAGCTATCTGGGATGCTGAGATGATGAAACTGATCAGGAAGATTATTTATAAAGCAATCTTTAGTGGAAGAAGTGATAGGTCTAACATATTTGTAACATGGAGTCGCCTTTTTAGCCTTGGCTAAATTAAGTTTACACAAGACTAGATAATGATCTGAGATGTCATCGCTCTGCTGCAGAATTTCAACGATATCAACATTGATGCCATATGATAATATTAGATCTAGATTATGATTACGACAATGAGTAGGTTTCTGACAGGTGTTGTCTAACTCCAATAGAGTTAAGAATGTCTTTAAATGCCAATCCCAATGCATCTTTTGTTGCACCTCCATGTTTGACACTGGGGATGGTATTCTTGTGGTCATAAACTGTGCCTTTTCTGTGACAGACATACTGCTGAACCCTGAGTCCAAAAAGTTCCAGTCAGCCTTTTTTGTTCTCTTGGTCAAGAGTGGCATTCTTTGAGGTATCCAGGCATGAAGTCAATGCTCGTTTAGTGTTCTTCTCATAGTCTACACTGAAATGTTTTTCCCCCCTTTCATCAGGTCATCTAGCACAGGGGTTCCCATCCCGGGGGTCGCTAAAGATTTACGAGGGGTCGCCAAGCTCACTCTAGGTTGGAAGATTTTTTATTATTATTTAAAACAGCATGATAAATAATTGCATTTTAAATATTTAATAATAGTTTATAAATGAAAAGAGTAGCAATTTCCTTAAAATCGAGAATTTTCAGCTGTGTATCGCGAGAGTGTGAATAGACAGAAGCAGCTTTTTTTTTTAAAGATGCTGCAAAGCGCCAGGGAGAAGAGAGAAATGTATGAAGAACACTAAAATTAAAACAAGGATTTATTTGAACAGTTATTTCAAATTTGGTTTCATTGAAGCAATCGACAAGGTGAGATTTTAAGTGTGTAATCTGTGGTGAGAGACTAGCGATTGAAGGCATGAAGCCCTGCAAATTGATGAGGCATCAGAGCACCAAACACCCACAGACTCAGAGAATTTTTCCTAAGGAAAAAATAACTAGTTATATCAAATAGGCCCCAGAACACCAGAGATGCTTTGACTTGAGCTGGAAATGAAAATAGACAGGCAACGGTCACATCATTCGAGTGCACCCTACTTATTGCCCAATCAAAAAAGCCACACACCATTGGGGAAACTCTGCTCAAACCCACATGTCTAAAAATGACAGAAATAATGTGCGGGACACATGTGGCTTCCAAACTTAAAACTGTACCTCTGTCCAATAATACAGTAAAAGACAGAATCGACAGAATGGCAAATGATGTTGAGATCACTTGAAAAGTTGAAAAGTTAAAGATGCACCTATTTTCTATCCAACTTGATGAAATTACCACCGTGGCAGATGAAGCCGTATTGATTGTATATGTGCAGTACATTGAAGACGCTGAAATAAAGCAGGACATTCTGTTGTCTACTAATTTGTCCAAAATGACACGAGGAGAAGATATTTTCCATGCAATTAACATGTACAGGCAAAACATTCCCTATAATAATTTAGTCGCATGCTGCACAGATGGAGCTGCTTCAATGATGGGAAAAAATAAGGGCTTCAATACAAGTTTGAAAGAAAAACTGTATGATACACCGTCAAGCCCTGGCCAGCAAACACCTCTCTGATTAGCTGAATTAAATGCTCAAGACTGTTGTAAAAATTGTCCACTTTATTAAAGCCCGTCCTTTGAACAAACAGATCTTTGCCGAGCTGTGTAAAGATGAGGCGCACCAGACACTCCTCCATACCGAACTGTTCTGGCTAGAGTTTAGATTAGAGTTAAGTAGTATGTTAATTAGAGTGTTAGTTCGTTTTATTGTACTGAAAGAAAAAATAAAGGAGTTCCTGAGACTGAACAACCAGAAACTGCTTGACGAAATTACAGACAAAAATCTTATTAGAACGTTGTACATCTCTGGCAGTTCACGTACCTTGGACCAGACCATGTTCATAAATACCTGACACTGGTGGAAGATGATGGGATTCAACCTCCAGTAGATCTCAGCTGTAAAGACAGAAATATCATGGCTGCCACCTTTATCTGATTTCTCCACAAGAACATCGGTTAGTATTAGTGTTGGTTGTCATACAATAGTTGTAAATACAACCAAATGTAGACATGTTGGTGTGTTTGATGTGTTGAATACAACCAGAAACTGCTTGATGTCCTGGAATACAAAGAATCATTGATACATTTGTGCATAAAGTGGAACTGAGAAAGAATAAACTTATAAAACGGGACCTACAAAACTTTCCATCACTTCTCAATCAGACTGTGGGAAATGCACCTGAATCCTTGAGCAACAAGTTCATGTGTCACATGGAACTGCTTCAGTAGGAGATGAAATCACAACTCTCTGATGTGGATGATTGTGGATCCATTCACCGCAAAGGGGGAGGACATGGACTATTTAGAAGCAGAGGACGAACTCTTGAATGTTAAGTCAAATTCTTTTCTGAGGAGATTCTTTACCGAACACTGTTCTGGCTGGTGAAAGGACCCGACTTCGTGCCTAAGCTTGTTCTTGTTGTAGTTACATGTCTTTAAGGTATAAAATTGATACATTTGTTTGATAACATGAGGTTATTTCTCTAATTAATTTATAGTTTACATTGACAGATTATGATTTGCTTCTGTTATTTGTTGATCAGTTTCAGAAAAAAGTGGAACCTGTTGTTAGAAAGAAAAAAAATATCCTTATGAATAATTGCCTGTTGCTAATTGTCTTGATTTGTTATTGCATGTATTAGAACCTTAACTGAATGAGTTACTAAATGAAATGTCTGCTAGTGTGTTTGATGGGGATGGGGGTCGTTAAAGATTTTGAATGTTAATATATAGGTGTCTCCTGGAAAAAAGATTGTAATCACTGATCTAGCAAGTCTTTGGCGGCAAAGTTTTTTTCAGCATTGATCAAACATCTTATTCCCTTTTGAATGAAATTGAATTGAAATTGTGCTAGTACTTGTGACAGCTAAAGCTAATTAAGTGTCGTTATAGAGTTTCTAAAACCTTAATTGTGTTTTAACACAATTTCGTACCCTTCCATACTAGTAATTGATATATCAACAGCAATGTTGAAAGGGGGTTGAATAATTATGGCATAGCTGTATTATGAAAAAAACATAGAAATATTAAATTATATATTAACATTATCACTTTTAATATGTCACCAAAGTGTTATACAGTACATGTTTGTTTGTTTTTTACTTTTTTTAGCTTTAGAAAAGCTTGCATTTGTACATTTATATGGGGTTGAATTTTGATTGCAAGTGTTTGTATATATAATATATATATATATATATATATATATATATATATATATATATATATATATAATTTTTTTTTTATGGTATTCATTTCTTTTCTTTGGCAGTTCACGTACCATGGACCAGATCCTGTTCATAAAAACCTAACTCTGGTGATAGATGATGGGATTCAACCTCCAGTAGAGCTCAGCTGTAAGGACAGAAATATCATGGCTGCCACCTTTATCCGATTTCTCCATAAGAACATTGGTTAGTATGAGTGTTGGTTGTCAGTAAATACAAACAAATGTAGACATGTTGGTGTGTTTGATGTGTTGAATGTTATTTGTACATCTTCTAGGAGGATCAGAGACTTTTCAGGATAAAGTGAACTTCTTTCAGCGGGAGCTGAGACACATTCACTCAAAGAGACCTCGCACTAAAACCTGCCTGAAAATCAGCCGACCTTCTCTGCTTGAGTCGGTGAGCAAATCTGGCAGATCTCCATGTTATTCTTAGTTTTCCATGAGATTCATGGGCCATATAAAACAGCTTTCAGAACAATATAGAAATACCTAAGTTCCTAAATACTCGTACTCACACAAACCTGCCCTATTTATTTCTTGGAATCTTTTTTTTCTTTTGTGTAGTATAGACACAGAATTTTATGGGAATTAAAAGAGGTGCTTTCCCCCCATTTTTAGTCTCTGAAGGTCACACGGAACTTTTCTGTGTCTGATTGGAGTAAGAACTTTGAAGTTGTGTTCCAGGATGAGGAAGGTTGGTTAACTGCTTGGTGTTATTATTCACTGTTAATAAACTGTGAATAAACATAAATCCTATTTAAAGGTTAATTTGTTCTGTTTGTGTTTGGCTGTGTTTATTAGCTCTGGACTGGGGAGGGCCAAGGCGTGAGTGGTTTGAGCTTATCTGTAAGGCTCTATTTGATACCAATAACCAGCTTTTCACACGCTTCAGTGACAACAACCAAGGGTTGGTAAGTCAGTATCTACATCTGATTAGTTTTCTGTGAGCAGAAAAACTTATTCTCATTTCTCTGTGTTCTGTAAAGATTATATAAAGAGTTCTGGTATAGGAGAACGTAATTGTAAAGGATAAAATTACACCCATCACATTTAGTGAACTGCAGTAATATAAATATATTGAATAATGTGAGCTGATATCTGATGAGCTTTTTTTGTGTTTTTTGGCCAGGTCCACCCAAACGCTGAGCGCTCCCCTCACCTGAGGGTGAAGATGTATGAGTTTGCAGGGCGAGTGGTGGGGAAATGTCTATTTGAATCAGCTTTAGGTGGGGCCTACAAGCAGCTAGTACGAGCACGATTCACCCGCTCCTTCTTGGCTCAGATTATTGGATTACGAATGAACTATAAGGTGACAGTTGATTCATAGCCTTCTAATAAATGTATATTTTAGCCTGTACTGATACATTCCTCATTTACATATCATACCTGCAAACTTGTCTGCTTTAGGCAAAATCCACTGTTCTGACATGAAATCATTTGGGAACTACAACATGGGCACTTACAGTAGCTGTCCTGACTGTCTTCAGAAAAGTTTTGATGGCATTTTCTTTTCACCTTACCTCTGTAAAGTAGTGTTTATAAGCGCAGCTCTTATTTGTGTACAGCGGAAACTGCTGTATTTCTGCTTTTCCATAAGCACTTTTCATTCAGCCTGGCTGCTGTTTTTGTTCAGATCAATTACAGTATATATAATATACAAAATAATTTTTTAGGCTGAAATCTGAGTTTTATCATTTTATAAAACTTTTAGTTTTTGTCAAAAATGTTATTACCTGAACTGTAAAATTGTTTAAATTCTAGTTTTTATGGTCATTTTACTACGGTGGCCTGGATGTGCACAACACAACGAAATTTAAAAAGCAAACATAAGTTCACAAGACATCTAAATTAAGCCACAACACAACAAAATGAATCCACAACACAACGGAAAATGTACAACACAACAAAAATAAGCCACAACACAACGGAATATTTACATTGCACAACACAACGAAATAAAGCCGCAACACAACGGAAACTCTCTCGACCACTAGAGGGCTCTCGGAGCGCGATAAAGTTAGTTTTCCATGAGTCAGCAGTCTAAGTAGTATATCAACAACACGATTAGTTTTAACAGTATGTAGCTAACCATTGTATAGTGACATTATTAATTCAAAATCACCTACGTGCATTAAAGCGACGCACCGGTCTTGTATCTCTCACGGAGGAGCGGAAGCAGAAAAGGAGGAGCGACGACAGTGGAGATGGAGAGAGGAACAGACCTGAACCTCTCCATCTCCACTGTTGTCGCTCCTCCTAAAATGTATGCTTCCACTCCTCCGTGAGAGATACGAGACCGGTGCGTCGCGCAGGCGGCGCTCATCAGTAATTACGCCGTGCTGCTCTCTCACGGCCCTTGGCCTCGTCCTGCTCGCCACAGTTTGCTTTTTAAATTTCGTTGTGTTGTGCAATACTAACAAAACGACATGTGGTTCTAATCTAATATCAGCATTTTTCCAAAATAATTTTTCAAACGGCTGATTCTTAGAGAGCCCCCCCACACACACACACACACACACAATATTTTTTTCGTTGGCCCAGAGTATGCAGGTATGCAAATACATCACTTACTCTCCTTTGATTCATTTATATGAATGTGTGTTTAATTTTTGTTGTTCTTTGCTTTGCCCCCATCCCCCACCGACCCCAACCCACCCACCCCCACCCCCCAGGCACATTGGTCTGGTTTCACACTCAACTTGATTCGATCTGACCCTGGCTCGTTTGCGTGCATCTTACGTCATCGCAAACGTGCACGGCACACGGTTATTTTTCAAACTGCTGATTCTAAATCCCCCCCCAGACACACACACAATATCTTTTTCGTTTTGTCCAGATTTTGCAGGTATGCAAATAGATCACTTACCCTCCTTTGATGAATTTATATGAATGTGTGTCTAATTTTTGTTTTTCTTTGCTCTGCCAGTACTTCGAAACAGACGATGAGGAATTTTACAAAACTAAAGTCTGCTTCATTCTGAACAATGATGTCAGTGAAATGGACCTGGTGTTTGCAGAGGAAAAATATAGCAAGTCAGGACATCTGGAAAAGGTAATCCTCATTAATTCAATGATAAATTGATTTAAAAAATGAAATCTGTTCCATTTAAATCTTGATTCCAAATATCATACAGTTCAATGCATGTATGCATGGAAGTGCTCTTAAGGCAGAAATGTCCAATCCTGTACCTGGAGCGCCAACGTCCTGCAGAGTTTAGCTCCTGCCAACTTAGGGTGCTTTCATACTGGGCTCGTTTCCTGCGGTCCGAGCACGGGCGCGATTGTTCCTGCAGCGTTGGTCTGGTTTCACACTCAACTTGATTCTATCGGACCCTGGCGCATTTGCGTGCATCTTACGTCATCGCAAACGTGCACGCCGCATGATAGAAAACAGAATGCGGGTCAATGTATTGTGTTTTTTATTAATTTGGTAAGTTTTGAGGAGGAATTTGTTGCCCTGATTCCACGCGCTTGCACGAGTACACTACAGACTCCCTCTCGCTCGTATCCAAGGTAAATCATCAACACTATAACTATTACATGTGTTTAAATACATCATAATCAGCTAAAACGCATGTGCAGGTCACTTTACTTCCTTAACATGTGGGCACCTGAGTCCTTGTTGCTTTCACATTCACGTTAATCGTGGCACGGTTCGGGAGCAACCGAACTCAGACCACCTCCTCCAGGTAGCCTCGTGTTTGGTACCCCAGTGTGCACCCGGGTCCGCATGACAGCGTTCACATTATTGGCGCTGTTCTGCTGGCGACATGGAGGAGAGCTCTTGCTGCTTTTTTTTTGTTTGTTCATTTGTTATGGCGTCTGTTATGTCCCTCTTTTATATTTTGTATCGGTGGACTCAGTGTGCAAATTTGCTGGATACCACTTGCGTTGAGAACTGTATGTTGCGAGTGTGCAAAGTGAATCGGAGGAGAATGGCAAAAATGGCATGGCTAATCCTGTTTGGTCAAATCGTTCAGAGCTCCGCTGACGGGCTAACCAGCAGCAGTGGCCTTCTAATATACAGTCGGACCGAGCTGCTGGGACTGTGGGATACCGGAGTGCTACCGTCACCTGATCTGCTACACGAGGTGCCCGGGGAGCTACGACAACATCATGGCCCGGGCCTTCGTCGAGGCGTAGGAGAGGCGGCCTTAGACAGCGCATCCGTAGAGCTGTCAAGCTACCGCTACCACAAATGCTTCTCTGCAATCCACGATCCTTAAAAAACAAACTGGATGATCTGCGTCAACAGGTTGGAGCCTGCTACGAATATCTTGAGTCCGGTTTAATGGCTTTTACAGAAAGCTGGTTTAGCACCGAGGTGCCAGACAACTTTATTCAAATTGAAGGTTTCACCCACCTACGGTTAGACAGAGACGCAAATTCGGGCAAGACACGGGGGTGGGGGGGTGGGGTGTGTATGTAAATTGACAGTTGGTGTCGTAACTTTACAGTGAGAGACAAAATATGCAACCCCAACCTGGAACTGATATGTGTTACCCTGCGGCCATATTATCTGCCTAGAGAATTTACCAATATATTTGTGTGCGTTGTGTACGTCCCCCCAAGTGGGAACGCTAGCATGGCAGCTAAGGCAATTACAGCCTGCGTCCATCGCCATCTACAGAAAAAACCTGACGCTCCCATGCTGATACTTGGCGAATTTAACCACTGTAGCTTGGATAAAACTTTACCTGGATTTCATCAATATGTTAAATGTAACACTAGAAACAACAGTATACTTGATAAATGCTATGGCAATATCAAGGATGCCTATACAGCTAGAGCCAGACCCCCTTTGAATAATTCTGATCATAATGTTATCCAGCTGCTACCCACATATTGCACAGTTTTTAAGTCCAATAAACCGGTAATCCAGTCTGTGAAACTATGGTCTAGTGATAAAACAGAGGAGCTGAAGGGGTGCTTCCTCTGCACAGACTGAAATATCTTTTTTAAGGATGCAGACATTGATAGTGCTACTGAATCAATCACCACATACATTTCTTTCTGTATTGACTCTGTTATACCCCAGAAAACAGTTAAACGGTATCCTAATAACAAACCCTATATCACAAAGGGCATTAAGGAATGTATTAACAGGAAGTAACTAGCTTTCAGAACTGGGAACAAAGCAGAAGTCCGAGCTGCACAGAAAACACCTTAATCTGCAAATGAGAGCAGCTCGGCAGCAGTACAAGGAGCGGGCGGAAAAATAGCTGTCAGACTCAAACACAAAGACACTTTGGGACTCTATCAGAAAAATGACTAATATGGACATTAAAAAGAAGCCCCTTTTTGCTCACAATGAAATTGCAAAGGCGAATGAATTGAATACTTTTTACATTCGTTTTAATTCAGATAATATGAAGGAATGTGCTGCAGTTCTAGAGAATGTATTTTGTAATGTTGATTTGGTTAGAATTGTAATTGATCCACATACTGTTATTAAGGTGTTTAAAAATATGCAGACATCTAAAGCAACAGGCCCTGACAACCTGTCCGCTTTTCTTTTAAAAACTTTTGCAGAAGAACTATCACCAGCCTGGCATAAATTATTTCAGCTTTATATAGATACATGTACAGTACCACAACTCTGGAAAAAATCTATCATTATTCCAGTACCCAAAAAGGCATGCCCCCAGGAGAATAATGACTATGGGCCAGTGGCCATTACTTCCAATGTTTTTAAATCTTTAGAGATGCTTATGATAGAGAAACTCCACACAGATGTGGGAATAAATTTAGATAAATACCAATTCGCTTATACAAAAAAACGTAGTACAAGTGATGCTTTATCGACAATAACGCACTTAACCTTGAAGCACCTTGAAAGACCTGTTGCATATGCTAGAAAAGCATATGCTTTTTGTTGATTTTAGCTCTGCTTTTAATTCAATCAAGCCAGACATCCTTCTTAGGAAACTTACTCAGTTAAATGTAAATCCTTTTTTAATCAGATGGTATCATTCCTTTTTGTCGAACAGGCCACAGCAGGTGAAGTTTAACTCCTCTCTGTATGATCTAGCGGTGTGCAGCACTGGCGCCCCTCAAGGGTGTGTCAGGTCTCCTCTCCTGTTTACATTGTATACTAAAGATTATGTCAGCCATGAGCCAAACCTATATATAGTCAAATTCTCTGATGATACTGTCCTTCTCAGTTTGCTTAATAAAGAAAGCAACATGAATATCCACCAAGTTGCTGTGGACAAGTTTGTCAACTGGTGTGATTCACATCAACTTCAGATTAACACACGAAAAACTGTGGAAATGTTGGTTGACCCCAAATTAGTTGGAGATCAGAGCCCTGTGGTCATTCATGGTCGTGATATCAGGCAGGTGACATCTTTTAACTAATAGGGGCGTCTATTAATAATGACCTGAGTTGGCGCACACATGTTACAAATGTTTGTGCCAGAACCCATCAGCGCCTCTATTTTTTGCGTAGACTTAGGGTGTTTGGGGTCTGTAAAAATATTATGTTAATCTTTTACAGAGCAACAATAGAGTCCATTCTTCGATATGGTATTTCCAGTTGGTTTGGAAATTTGACAGTAAAATCAAAAACTCAGATTTTTTATTTGGTCAAGACGGGAGGCAAAATTATTGGTACATCGCCACCCCTCAACCCGCAGGAGCTTTTTGACCAGACAACAATTAGGCAGGCTAAAAACATTATATCTGATAATACTCATGCGTTGTTTACAGAGTTTGAGTTACTGAACTCAGGAAAGAGGTACAGGGTTCCTCTGTGCAAATAAAATGTTCCTCTCTCAATTAAGCTCATAAATGATCAGCGTTGAATATATGTTTATATGAATATAATTTATTGATGTATTGTATATCCGTGATTAAATTGTTATGTATGATCATGTTAGGATATTAATTTTGCATAAGCAGAGTTTAGAAAAAGGTAATTTGCAATTTGCACAGCTCTCGGGTAGCTTGAATAATCTATGTACTTTTTTGTTTTTTTATTGTTTTTAATTCTGTATAGCCGTATACTGTATATCTGTGATTGAATGTTATGCATGGACATGTTATGCATGATATCACTTTTGCATAAGCAGAATTTAGTAATTGGTGATTTGCTATTTGCACAGCTCTCTGAGTAGCCTTAATGTTTTATGTACTCTCTGTTTTTAACTGTTTTATACCTATACCTGTGCTTTTTCTTTGTTGAAATCTTCATGTGTCAATCTCTTTATCCAAAACTAATTTCTCCTTGGGGAGACAAATAAAGATACTTTTGATTAGCAATTTTTCATGCGAACCGTGCCCCGTTCCAAACTAAACTGCAAGTGTGAAAGCACCCTCAAACACAACTGCCTGGATGTTTCTAGTTAGTCTGAAGACCTTGATTAGCTGGTTCAGGCGTATTTAATTAGGTTTAGAGCTAAACTCTAGGACAATGGCCTTCCAGAATCAAGTTAGGACACCCCTATAATTTGAAGATACAGGTGAATGTTAGTTGTGTACCTTCACTGAGAGTAATAATGTTACAGGTAGTGGAATTGATATCTGGTGGTGCTGAAATTGCTGTGACCAATGAGAATAAAATTCACTACTTAAACCTGTTGGCCCAGTACAGACTAGCCAGTCAGGTGCGAGATGAAGTAGAGCACTTCCTCAAAGGTATGAGCCCATTATCAGACTCTTTAATTCAGTGTCTTTATGAGAAGACAATCTCATATTAACTAAATGACCTCCTCTTTTCAGGTTTGAATGAACTGGTCCCTGAAAACCTTCTGGCCATATTTGATGAGAATGAATTGGAGGTGAGAACAATAGTTTGCATAGCTAAGTACAGTTCAGTTGACATACTCTGGTGTTATATATCTACATACTAACCATATCTCTGTATCTGTTCCATAAACATGCCCTGATTAAACATTCAACCAATACTTCCTTTAGGAAACTCAGAACAGTTTTTCATTCTTTTAATTGGTATCATTTTGTGTCCATTCTTAAGTTGCGGTCACATTTGCAAATTTAATTTAGCGAAATTTATCAAGATTTCATGGCCAAAAATATCCATTGTCAACAGTGTTACCGACTTTGTTGCTAATTTAGCGACTTATCAGACCCCTTTAGTGTCTTTTTCCAAGAAAAGAGTCTAGCGACAAAACTAGGGACAACTTGAACAAACCTTATCTAGTTTCCAAGAATCACCAGTATTCCCCCACGGGCATGAGGTCTTGCTTACCCTCCTGCACAGGGAATAGAAGAAAAGCAAACAAATGTAAAAAACTGACAATAGCCCGAATGCGAATATGATGCTATTATGCCATGAATATTGCTTTTCAAGCAGGCTTTAGTTACTTTCCACTGAAAGTAGTTGGCAAAAGTGATTGGAAAAGGTGTAGCTATGTATGAAGTTTAGCAAGTCACAGAAGACAAAGCAAGCAGCTTTTGTTGGTGAATGGAGCGAATCTTGACCAACTTGAACAGGAGCGAATTCTGCTCAGCAAAAAATTTCCCCCATTACTTTGAACTCCTGATCGGACACATTCCTATTTAAATGACTGGATTTTTCTCATGAAATTTCACAAAGCAATGGTAAATGTGACTGCAACTTTAAGAATTATTTGAACCATTAACAGTTTTTTTTTTTTACAGACTCCCCATGTGAAGTCGATTTGTAAAAAGTGAAACGTTTGACTGTTCTGTTCTGTCCTGTTCTGCCCTGTTCTCAGTTGTTGATGTGTGGTACAGGAGATATTAACGTACAGGACTTTAAAGCTCACGCTGTTATTGTTGGAGGGTCGTGGCACTTCAGAGAAAAGGTGAGTAATTTAACATATTTAAAAAAGACTGTATTTCATTAGTTTTACTAAGGTATGCAGCTAACATGGGTTATATAGGTTATATATTATATGGATTAACAATACAACCACTGACAGGTGAAGTGAATAATATTGATTGTATCATTACAATGGCACCTGTCAAGGGGTGGGATATATTAAGCAGCAAGTATATAGTCAATTCTTGAATTCCATATGTTGTAAGCAGGAAAAATGGCCAAGCAAAAATATCTGAGTGTTGTTTGACAAGTGTCAAATAGTGATGGCTAGATGACTGGGTCAGATCATATCCTAAACAGCAAGTATTGTGGGGTATCCCCAGTATGCAGTGGTTAGTACCTATGAGAAGTAGTTGGATAACCCGGTAAACCGGCGTAGGGGTCATGGGCACCCAAGGCTCATTGATGAATGTGTGGAGCGAAAACTAGCCCGTCTGGTCCAGCACACTGAAGTACCACTGTAGCTCAGATTGCTGACAAAACTTAATTCTGCCCATGATAGAACATAGTACATCACAGTTTTCTGCATATGGGTCTGTATAGCACCAAACCGGTCAGAGAGGTGGAGACAGTGTTATGCTCTGGGCAATGTTCTTCAGGGAACTTATTCAGGAATGGTTTGAAGAACATAATAATGAGTTTTTTTAAAGTGTTGTCTGGGCGGCCAAATTCTACAGATCTCAATCCAATTGAGCATCTTTGGGATGTGCTGGAACAACAAATCTGATCCATGGAGGCCCCACTTCGCAACTTGCAGGACTTAAAGGATCTGCTGCTTATGTGCTGGTGCCAGATAACACAGGACACATTCAGAGGTCTTGTGGAGTCCATGCCTCGATGCATCAGAGCTGTTTTGGTAGCACAAGGGCGGCCTACACAATATTAGGCAGGTGGTTTTAATGTTATGGCTGATCAGTGTAGAAAACGTACTCGGTTACTAACGTAACCTCGGTTCTCTCTAGAGAGGGAACGAGTACTGCGTAATATCTTACGCTATGGGAAAAACCTCTTTTCCACGAGATATTGAAGCCAAAAATTTTCCTTAATTTTGAATTAATGTAAAACGCTGTGTGGCAGCATGCAGACATAGGCAAGACGGATCTATCGAGAGAGGCTGAACTGGGTATAAGTACGGGTTATTCAACACCCATGGAGCTGTTCTATCGATCAGTGAGCGATGCACAAGCAAAACTCAGCATTCTGCGCCGGTGCAGCGGGGCAGATAGTACTGAATTCTAGACCGACAGCAGCTTGGCCTGTAAGGCGGGAACCTCTAGGTTATAGACCCTTATAAATGTAGACGGCGAGGCCCAGCCTGCCGCCATACAGATATCATGCAAGGAAATCCCGCTAGACCACGCCCACGACGAGGCCACGCCTCTCGTGGAGTGCGCTCTGACACCCAAAGGACACTGCAGGCCCTTAGAAGTGTAAGCCAGCGCTATGGCATCAACTATCCATCTGGATAGGCTCTGTTTTGATGCGGCCAGTCCCTTGGAGAACAAAACAAACAAAACAAAGAACTGCTGGCGTACCCGCCAAACAAAACAAAGAGCTGCTCGGTCTGTCTGAAGACAGACGAGCGGGACACATAAGCTCTCAGCGCCCTGACGGGGCGAAGGAGATTAGCATCCGCCTCCTCATTATTCACCGGGAGGGCGCACAGGGAAATAACCTGGGGCCTGAACAGTGTGTTGAGGGATTTGGGCACGTACCCGTGCCTTGGTTTGAGTATGACTTTTGAGTCATTAGGCTTGTAAGTCCCCTACGCGCCACATTGAAGCAAGAGCCACAAGAAATACCATTTTGAAAGACAGGTGTTTCATGTCTGACAAATGGATTGGCTCGAATGGGGCACCTTTCATGGCTTCCAGAACCGTAGAAAGGTCCCACACAGGGACTGAGGGGGGTCTGGGAGGATTCAGCCTCCGAGCTCCCCTGAGGAATCGCACGACCAGGTCGTTTTTCGCCAGTTACTGGCCAGACCTCGGTTTTGCAAATGTCGCTATGGCCGCCACGTATACTTTAAGCGTGGACAGGGTTCTACCCTTATCAAGCAGCTCCTGAAGGAAGGAGAGCACTTCCGTAACCCCACAGTCTACGGGTGAAAAGCCCTGAGCTTGACACCATATAGAGAACACTGACCATTTCGAGGAGTAGAGCCGTATAGTAGACGGGGCCCTAGCCTGCGTGATCGTGTTTAACACTTCCTCCGGGAGGTTAGCGGGTACCCGTTGATAGCCCATGCATGTAGGGACCATAAATCCGGGCGAGGATGCCAAACCGAGCCCTTTACCTGAGAGAGGAGGTCTCTCCTCACCCGTATAGGCCACGGGGCAGTGCTGGTCAGCCGCATCAGGTTCGTCCAGAGCGGAGCCACGAGCAGCACTGGGCATCCGTTTTGCCGTGATTCGTTCCAGCACTTGAGGCAGGAGCAAGACGGGGGGAAAAGCATAGAGGGGGCAGCGGGGCCATACGTGGGCCAGCGCGTCCCTGCTCTTGGAGAAAAAGTTCGGACAGTGCCCATTTACCTGGGACGCAAACAGGTCCACCTGCGCTCTGCCGAATGTCTCCCACACCAGTTGGATCGTCTGCGGGTGCAGCGACCATTCCCCTGCTGGGACATTGTCTCTGGACAGTCTGTCTGGTCCCAGATTCAGGTGACCAGGCACATGCTGCTTTCAGTGAAAGCAGGTTGTGCTGAGCCCAGACCAGGAGGCGTTCCGTCAGCCTGTAAAGGTTTCAGCACCTGACGCCGCCCTGGCGATTTATGTATGCTACGACTGACATGTTGTCCGACCGGACTAGGACGTGGTGGCCTTTTATCTTTATAACTGCAGTGGGCGCATGCGAGGCAGGCCCAGCTGAAGTACCGAAGATGCTGAGGCCATGAGACCCAGCATTTTCTGAAACCTTTTGAGCGGGACAATAGAGCCGCGGCGGAAGGATTTCGCGGCGCGCGGAATGTCCAGTCCGCGCTCCGGCGACAGACATGCTGTCATAGACAGCGAGTCCAGCACTGTTCCCAGAAAATAAATTTTCTGCCTGGGAAACAGCGAACTCTTTGCCCAATTGACTGTAAGACCCAGATTCTCAAAATGCTCGAGTAATGTGGCCCTGTTTTCTATGAGCTCTGAGTGTGATCGAGCTAGAATCAGCCAATCCGCCAAGTAGTTCAAAACTCGCATGCCCTGAAGTCTCAGGGGTGCGAGAGCCGCGTCCATGCACTTCGTTAATGTACTGGGTGCTAGGGACAGGCCGAACGGTAGGACTGTGTATTTATATGCCTGGCCCTCGAAGGCGAATCTCAAGAATCGCCTGTGACGTGACGCGATCTGTATTTGGAAATGCGCGTCTTTCAGATCTATTGACATGAACCAGTCTCCCTGGCGAACTTGCGCGAGGATTTTCCTGGTTGTCAGCATTTTGAACTGGTGCTTCAAAAGCGCTCTGTTCAACTGCCGCAGATCTAGAATGGGTCTGAGACCTCCGTTTTTTTTCGGTTCCAGAAAATATCTGCTGTAAAGCCCCCATTCGCTCTGAGCCTGAGATAAAGGTTCTATGGCCCCTTTTCTCAGTAGTTTCGCTATTTCGGCTCGAAGTAGATGAGATAATTCGTTGTTTACCGTGGTTTCAACACGCACCGTGTAACGGTGGGGATGTCGAGCGAACTGTAGCGAATAGCCTCGTTTTATAGTGTTCAACACCCATTCTGTTACCCCGGGAAGCTTTGCCCACGCATTTGCGTGAATAGCTAGAGGTGGAATGAGATCCGAGCTCTGGCCGTGGCACAGCGGTGACTGCAGAGCTTCGGTGTGCTGAGACATAAACACTGTGTTTAAAGTGTGCGAGGCGGGGGGCGCGCCGATCACGGCGGGCAGCCTGGTCGCCCTCGATTTCTCTATGACATATTGTGGAGAGAGAGAGAGGGGGACAAACCCCGTGGGGTTTAGTGTGTCTGTGAGAGAATGTGGGCGCGGGACAGCGGGCACATTCACTGCACTGAAAACACCGCCGGCTTGTGCTGACTGAATGTGTGTTGGTTTCGTTTTTACAGAAACTGTGGGTGTTTGTGGGCACATTCACTACGTTTGCACAATCGACATGAGTCGATTTTATGTGTGCTAGCCCTGTACTGTGGTGGGCTGTGTCTGTGTGTGGGAATGGGCACTGAGACGTGGGCATTCTTACAACACTCATAACACCATCGGCCTTGGCCGGGACACGAGAAAATACACTTTTTATGGATTTATCTGGGTAGCCGCAAAAACGGCTTTTGTGGGCAGGCAAGCTGGCAAATGAACCGGCTTGTTGACTGCTGAATACGCTGGAACAGTCACATCGCATGGAACGAACGAAATGTTTCGGTAAAAATCCGGCCGCAGCGATATTTGAACACCGTCGCTTTCCTAGGAAGGCTAGGAAGGCTTTGAGACCTCGGGCTTGATCTCGATCCTCGGCCGGGGCCCGCGCTGAGGGGGGGCGGCGTCCAGCAGAGCGAGAGCGCGGTCTCTGTTCTCGGGCCTGGCGGCGCTGAGAAGCGGCGGCGGGTGGTGCAGGCTGTGGCTGTGAGCTCCAGGCATACGGCTGTTTCGAGCGACCTGCTGCGGAGCTAGAGCGCTTAGAGAGGAAGTGCTTCATAGCCTGCGATGTCTTTTGGACCTCCTGGAATCTGTCCGCGAAATCTTTGACGGCAGATCCGAAGAGGCCCGCTGACGAAATGGGCGCGTCGAGAAACACAGAGCGCTCCGTATCCGTCATCTCAGACAGCGTTTACCACAGGTGTCTCTCAGCCACGGTGAGAGAGGCCATGTTCCGCCCAATTGGCCTGTGCAGCAGATTTAGCGTCGCGTAGAGCCAGGTCTGTAGCGCTCCTTAAATCCGCAACGCTGATCGATCCCGCGCCTTCCTCGTCTATTTTTCGGAGAAGGTCGGCCTGGAAGATCTGCAGGATGGCCATTGTGTGTAGCACAGCTTGCCCGGCGGCGGTGTAAGCGTGACCGTGCATGGCTGACGTCTGTGCTCGCCGTCCAGCAGAGGGCGGGCAGAGATGTGATGCTACCGCTGCTTCCACAGGAGGAAGAGAAAGGTACGCTCTATTTTTCGCACCGTCCACAGTGGTGAATGCAGCAGAGACAGAGGTACGCATCCTGGCCGAGAAGGGGGCGTTCCAAGACCTCGCGACTTCTTCGTGAAGCTCAGGAAGAAAAGGCGCGGGTCTGGATTGTGATGGGGCGTGGTCCTTCTTGAGGAAGCATCCATCCAGCCGGTTGCGCGGTGGCTGCGCGGGCGCCTCCCAGTCGAGGCCGAGGTTGTCGATGGCTTGAGAGAGCAGACGCATCAACTCTGACTCAATGCCATCCCTTTTCCCGGAAGGCTCGCAAATAGCGGGGGGGAGGTCCACAGAGCTCGCCCAATCCTCACTGTCTGACGCCAGGATAGAACAGGCCTCGGCTGTTTCGTCGATCTCAATGGCGGAAGTGGTGGCAGACGGCGGCCGCTGTCCGTCGGTGAGCGACTCGAGCGATGCCGGCGAAGCTGGCAGGCGAACCGGCGAGCTTTGACGGGCAGGAGAAGGCTCGGGAGCGCGCTGAGCACGGCGCTTTTTACGGCGCGGCGCTACAGGGCAGCCAATAGGCGCACAAGCCGTCTTGCCTATGTCTGCATGCTGCCGCACAGCGTTTTACATTAATTCAAAATTAAGAATAATTTTTGACTTCAATATCTCCTGGAAAAGAGGTTTCACCTATAGCGTAAGATATTACGCAGTACGAGAGATACTCTCGTAAGAGACCTTGGCATTGATAAACACGTTTTCATAAATGTTACTGTACAAGCACAAGGTGACAGAAAACACTCAATAGGCCTCATTCATGAAAAATGAGCAAAAGCACTTTCTGTGTAAATTCTTCATAAAACCATTCAGATTTGATTGTGGTATTGTACAAAGTACATAGTGATCGCCCCACTTCACTGCCGAGCAGAGCAGGATATTAAACTCAATCTTTCAGAAAATACACTGCTTCTCGACCCTGACAGTGAAGGCCCTTAACATCAACCCTTTCCTTACTACGTATTAGGCAGAACGTATGGGGGAGATGGGGAGGCAAGAACAGAGAAGAACGAAAATTAACCTTGTCTTGTGGACTGTGTAAACAAAAAAAATCCTTCTCTGTGCAAAGTGTGCATCCATGCTTTGTTGGCACAGCAAAAAAACAAAAACACAAATGTGCTGCAATCACCTGCAATTGCACTGTCAGTGAGCATTAGCTGAGCAGGCCTTTTGCATCTCAAGATAAAAGTTTTTGCGGACTTCTGGGTTTGGTGAGATGGCGTAGACGCGTTAAGTCTCGCTCCCACTTTTTCTTTGTCTATAATAGTCAGTGTTGGGAAGGATACTTTCAAAACGTATTTCGTTACAGACTACAGAATACATGCCCAAAAACGTAATTTGTAACGTATTCCGTTACGTTACTCAATCTGAGTAACGTATTCTGAATACTTGGATTACTTCCACATTGAATTGCATTGAATAAGTGTAGGAATGCGGTCATCACATCCTGCTTACTAAACAGGTCTATGCTGGTGTGTATTTCTGCATGTTCCAACTGGCTGAATGTGTTATAGGCCCATGTCTCCCTGAAAGTGCAATATATTAGGCCTATAATTTGCTATAGAAGAACAAAGACTATAGTGTATGTTGCGGTCAGCGCTGCGGTGATGTGGTGACTCGTACATGTAACATGTAAGGGTGGCGCTGCCAAAAGCACCTAAAAGCTGTCTCAAAGAACCGGCAAAAGTAATGATTGAATATGTTAGTGTCGGCTGCAAAGATTAATTTGGCGATGCTGACTCGCGATCTTCGCAGCAGCCTAGTGAACGCGCCGGAGAGAAATGCACATTTCATACGGATTACATAAACAGAGAGCAGTCTGTTTTTTTTGTTATGAATTGTTCTGTTTAAAAGTAGACATGTCTGTGAGGGAAGTAGGCTAGCCTACCTTATACGCTAAGTTTCGGTTCATTTATGAGACAAGCCCCGGTTCACGCGCTGGCGCCTCCGTGCCCTAATTACTTCTTATTTTTTAAATCCAGGCAATTGGTTGATAAAACATTGATTCAAATTTAGATACAATTAATACAAATCGAAATTCACTTTAAATAAAGGCTTTGTGCATCTGTTTGATGTCTCTGTGGAAGTTTTAAAGCAGTCTTTTAGTGCCGCTTTTACGGAGTGGTCACCTCCGCCCAACACTGTTTTTTCCTCATAAATGCGAACAAGAAAAATAAAATAAAATGAATATTTTATGTTCTGTGTAGAGCCAACCCTTCTTCATCCGGTGTGGGTTTTACTTTTGGTTTTCGCAGTGTAGCCTAATTCACAGAAGTAGGCCTAGACTATTAAAAAATATTTGGAATAAAAGTTAAATATTTTTTGTGTCACGCATGTTTATTTCCCATATTAAATATAAAACGCATGTGTATACAGATATTTTTCTAATGTCTGGACTCCTTTATTAAGGGAGTATGGATATATAAACAGACATTTCAATATATTGGAATTAAATGCATTTTCTGAGAATGTATATTTCAAGTTTTGACTGCAAATGATTACGTCCTGGAATTGCTCAATTTTAAAGAATTATTCCTCAACTAGTTTTGTGGTGTAGGTCTACGTATTTTATAATGTTAACTTCAAATAATACTAATGGTAATTTAAAGATGCATGTGTTAGCATTGGATCTGGACGGGAAGGATAACTCTGGGAGTTGGAAGGTGAGTGTCGTGATTCTGCCTTCTCACACGCGACACAGGTTCGTGGATCTGAGTGTCGCGATTTCGGTTTCATATTGCATATCCTTACAGCCCTGTAGCTAGTAGCCTACCTGATACAACTATAAAATAGCAAGGTGACCATTAAAACTACAGCAGACGACTACCCCAGGCTAATTAAAAAAATTATAATAATAACTTTAAGGTGCTTCTTCAGGTTGGAGGTGGAGTCTTTGGACACTAAAAGGAGGATGGCTGCTTGCAAGTTGCACTGCACAGTTATATTTGTTCTCCCTTCTCTTTCTTTAATGTGAAATGCTGTTTGAATTTCCAAGATAGAAATGCATTCTTGCCCTGGCTTTGTTGCTCCTGCTCCATCTCTACCTCTAGCTCCCGCTGCTCCTCTTCCGACTCCATTGTGACTAATCACGCAAACTGCACATTATTTCGTTTTCATATTGGGGCTTCTGGGAAATGCATGGAGTTGCCTGCATTTATTTAGAGAGCGAATAAACTCGTGAAACAGAGAAGTATCTTCATGTAATCCATCGATTTCATCAATGTAACTGTATTCTAAATACCAACTATTTAAATTGTAACTGTAACGAAATACAGTTACTCATAATTTGTATTCTGAATACGTAACGCCGGTACATGTATTCCATTTCTCCCCAACACTGATAATAGTTCTAAACCCCTACTATTTCTTATACTTCACAACCAAGTGGGCAATATTTTTATTGAATACATATTGGCATCAAATTATGGCAGCTAAAACATCAAAACAAAGCAAAAAGGATCAGAAAGCCGAGGCGAGTGGAGACGACAGCAAAGAGGTTTGCATGGCAGCCACTGCTAGCCTTCTTGATGAACAGCGGGTCGCTCTTTCTGCAGACTTTAATACTGCCGTTTCAACACTCGAGGTAAAGCTAGACCAAATTCAAGCTACCGTGACGGACCACGCTTCGAAGATTGCCTCGCTCGAGACACACGCTAATGCACAGGATGAGCACGTGCAAGCCTTGGAAACGGCTTGTGCTATCCTAAGAGAGAGCAACGCTAAATTGGTAGCCAAAGTCGTGGATCTCGAGTCACGTAGTCGGCGTAATAACATAAGAATTATTGGACTACCTGAATTCATTGAAGGGCCCCGACCATCTTTCTTCTTCTCAGAACTACTTGCGGAAGTATTTGGGGACGGAGTACTGGAATCTCCTCCAGAATGTGATAGAGCCCATCGGTCGTTGTCCGATAAACCGAGGCCGGGGCAGAGGCCCAGACCTGTTATCATCCGGCTACATAAATTCCAACAAAAGGAAAAGATCATCCGTGAGGCCAGAGTGAGGAGAGGAAAGCTTCAATACCGCGGCACACCTATTTCTATTTACGAAGACTATGCGCCGGAGGTGATGGAACAACGCTCCAAGTACAGAGAGGTGCTATCTGAACTGTACAATCTCGGCCTAAAACCAGCGCTGTTGTTTCCGGCCAGGCTTACTATCGTAACGAAGGATGGTGATAGGAGAAGATTTGCATCGGTCACTGAAGCCAAGGACTACATTGCATCTATTCATCCTGCTGAGGTCTAAACTCGAAATGACTTGAGTAACTCAGGACTGGACCGACTGACTCAAGAAGCGGTATTCGGTAAATGCTTGGTTTTCCAAATTGACTTATTATCATAACGTTTGGTTGTTACATATGAAAGTGGTTACTATAGTTCTATAGATCCTTTTATTGAGCATTATGGAGGCAGGGTTTTGTATAACGTTGCACCCTTTTGTCCACTTAGTTCAGTGTTTTAGTTTCAGTGCTTTAGTTAATTTAGATCAATTTACATATACAGGCTTACCAAATAATAATATTATTATTATTATTATTATTATTTTATTATTTTTTATTTATTTTTTGTGTGCTATAAGCCACTACACACCCAGTGCCTGAGAGAATAGTTTTACAGCTGTAGTGCTTACAGTTTGTGTGTGATGCACATTGTATGACAGGCAGTACTTGGTTATTACACTTGTTTTCTGTGTATTCATTTTGTTTGGTTCTTATAATTGTCATCCTAATTGGATTTGTGTTTTGCGCCTTCTATTGAACCACGCCTATTTTTTGCTCGTAAGAATTTTCAATGATTCTTATAGTAGTGGCGCTTGTAATGTGTGCCTATTCGAATATACATGAAAATGGTTATAAAGAGTATACAAATACTTTCGTTTTCCTATATGATCACAACTTAATTTTTGTTGTTTACTTATATTATATATTATTTTATTTGTATAAATATATGTGTATATGTATATATTTATGTTTGTATAATGGTTTTCATTTGTCGTCTTTTTCTTTTTTCTTTTTCTTTTCTCAGGACTGGGTTAGACTATGATCCATTCGTTGTTCACTTGAAATTTTCATTACAAAAGGGGGTTTACCTTTGACGTTCAAAGGTGGTGGGAAAGAGACGTTGGAAGTCTTGTAAAACGCTGAGCCGTGTTGCTCGGACAATGTTCGTATTTTGGGGAATTGTTTTTTTTTTATGAGGCCACAAATAGGTTTTTTTTGGTTTTTTGTCTTCTTTCTCTATCTCCTTTTCCTCTCTCTCCCTGTTGCAGAAGGCCATGCAGTTTCAGTTACAACATTATGCATCGTTCTAGATGGCTATTGACACATCAAGGATGAGTAAAGCTGTGCGCCTGATTTCATGGAATACCAAAGGAATGAATAAGGTCATTAAGATTGGTAAGGTAATGACCCAGCTGCAACATTTGAAAGAGGATATTATATTTTTACAGGAAACGCATCTTAAAACATCAGATATTCAACGAATCAAAAAGCCTTGGATGAGTCATGTGTTTCACTCGAAATTCTCGGCCAAAGCTAGAGGGGCTGCTATTATTATTACCAAGAATATATTGTTTGAGCCAACAGACAATATTGAGGATGTCAATGGCCGTTACGTCATAGTATCGGGCTTGTTACAGAACCTTTCAGTAGTCCTAGTCTCTATCTAGGCTCCCAATTGGGACGATGAGCAATTCTTCATCAACCTCTTTGCTAAAATCCCAAAAAGCGACAATCATCATATACTGATAGGTGGCAACTTTAACCTAGTGCAGGACACATTTCTCGACGGGTCGTCTTCCAAGCAAATTATTCTATCTAATTCTGCTAAAGTAGTTTTCAATTGCTCATCTCATCTAGGAATTTCGGACCCCTGGAGGTTTAAAAACCCCCAGAGTAAAGTTTTCTCTTTTTTTTTCTCCGCCACACCAAACCTTTTCCCGAATTGACTTTTTCCTGATTGACAATAAATTGTTGCATCTGGTTACTGCTAGTGCCTATCACCCCATAGTTGTTTCGGGACCATGCCCCCACCTTGCTTGATATTAATCTCCCTCTCAGTGTTATCTCCCCATCACTTTGGAAATTTAGTTCCCATTTATTAGCGCATCATGAGTTTGAGAACTTTGTGGCCAGTCAAATTAGTAATTACATTGAATTCAATGATACCCCTGAGCAGGGGCGGAGCCAGACGATGTAAACATTCGGGGCTTAGCCCAAACCTAGGGGCGGTCCAGGCAGGGGCATACTCCCTTGGAGATTTTTTCCCCATTTACGTCAGCTAAATGCACTATTTTTCAGGCTGTTTGAGATATTAGAAAGCCTAAAAATCTATACACTACCTGGGAAAATTATGATAGTTAGGCCTACTCAGTAAAAAAAAAAATCACAGAGTAGAGCCTACAACCTATTTTGTATGTAATTGTTCTCCAGCTGTAGTGAATCCAAAACACCAAAAATGTTAAGGATGACTCATTTTCACCCCTGGCAACTAAAAAGAGGCAACCATTATCTGACTATTTTTAAGTTTGCCTAAATAGGTAAAACACAGTGGTATCTGGTGGCGTGTAAAACTTATATAGCAGCCCTTTTAGACTGGGGCCAAAACGCCACCATAACTCGCTGAGAATAATTTAAGTCTCATGTGTGCAATAAAAGTTCCAAAGACCTGTGTCTTATTATTAAATATGTATACTTTTTGTTCAGAATTGCTGCATTAAATATTTATGATATTGTGCAATATGTTACAGTAAATTAATGATGCGTTGCCCAAAAAGCTTACATATAAAATTGTGGACAGTGATATTCATTTAATTAGCAATACTCTGCTGCTACCATTTATTCATTATCACTGTTCACCATAACAATTCCTTTAAGTATGTAAATACTAATATGTTTATTACATTATTACAGGCGCATCTCAAAAAAATGTAATATTGTGGAAAAGGTCATTGTGCTGCACCACCAGAACAAAACTGACAGATTGAATTCTCAGGAAACCTTTGCAGGTGTTTTGAGTTGATTAGCTGATTAGAGATCTTGTCAGGTCGTATAAAAAATTCTTTGTTCTAAAATTCTAAAACATTTTGAGATAGGCGTACTGGAGTTTTGATTTCCATGAGCTGTAAGCCCATCATCATGATTAAAACAATAAAAGGCTTGAAATATTTAACTTTTTATGTAATGAATCTAGAATATATTAAAGATTTACTTTTTAAATTAAAGTATGGAGGGGAAAATAACTTATTGACGATATTGATGCATCTGTACTTGGAATTGTTGTCATCACTTAACTCAAGTGTTAGGCCTACAACAGCAGATTCACATGTAACACTTGTCCGCGGTTCGTCTGACGCTGCTTCTGAATCTCTCTCCGGCCGGTGAGGTTTACTGTTAGTGTTCCGTATAAAAAAACTTTATGATGTCCATAATAACTTCAGCCGGTTAGCCAGTAAGCTCGCTACGACGCCGGTTTAAACATAACACAACAGCCCGCAAGCGGCCAACCCCTGATGACAACGGCGAAGAAGATTAATTTATATTCTTCTTCGTTAGTTTTTATTGGCAGTTGGCAAACAAGCTGAGTGATGCGCGATGCATTACCGTCCGCCACCACGCACATTGTTTAATTTTTTGCCGCTCCATCAGAAATTCTGAGAGGAAATTAAACGAAGTTGAAGTTATTTTAAAATACCTAAAAGATTCGGGGATTTTGACAAACCATTCGGGGCTTAAGCCCAATTAGCCACCCCCCCCCGATCCGCCCCTGCCCCTGAGGTCAACGGTGGATTCTTATGGGAAGCCCTTAAAGCCTTTATATCCTGACCTCGATATATCTGACCTGACCTGACCTCGATATATCTGACCTGACCTCGATACCTGACCTCGATATATCGAGGTCAGATTATTTCCTTTACTTCGTACATTCGTACATTGTCGAGGTCAGATTATTTCCTTTACTTCGTACATGGAAGAAACACGTGAAAGTGTGTGAAACTGTAGACCGTTGTGTAAAATAAATGGCAATACTGCCTCTCATAAATAAAACGAAGCTTCACAAAGCAAGTCTTACAATTAACAGCCTACACGAACACCCGTTTAATCGATCTGCAACAGAAATGCAAATTAACACATAGGGCCTATTTGCAACAAGAAAAGTGAAATATGTTCTGCAATAATATTGGCATGTTATACAATTCATCCTCATAAATAAGATGGTAAACAGAACGAAATAATGTACAAAACTGATATTCTCGCCAATGTGTCCGTCTGGCGGAGCAGATATAGATGCAATTAGATAGTCAGTCAGATAGATAGATAATTAGGGAGATAGGTAGATAGATAGATTATTTGTCGACTGGGGAAAGTTGTTTTAGTAAAAATGTCTTCATCGGCTACGGAATCATGGTATTCATGCATATGCCATTAGTTTGTTTTATTTTAGATAAAATAACGTATGACGTATGTCTCAAACATTCAGAAAACTGCTAGAAATTACATTTGCGCTGAACTATTTCCCATTTCCAAGTAGATTATAACCGCAATTTTAATCTATTAAAATTAAATGGATGCAATTAAATGGATGGAAATAAAATGCCCCATCACGATGCGTAATGACGCACAATGGCTGATCTTGCGCTCTTAGAAGATGTGGAAAATGGAAGGATTCGGAGTGAACGCATCTTCAGACAGCAAGAAGACTTGCTGGCAAATGAGGCAAATGTCCGACCATTTCTTTTTTATTTCGGCCACAGTCCGATGTTGTGAGGCTACAGCATTTACGGCGTCTGCAATCATTTGCCACTCAAGTGCCTTTTTGACATTAGTAATGCCCACACTGTGCCCTCCAAACAACATTTTTCTCCTCTTTTCCACTTCGCCGCGATAACTTCTAATTCACATTGAGTGAAGTTACGTTTTTTTGATTTCCTCTGTGTTCACCATGCTTTCGCAATCGATGAATATTAACTTGTGGGCGTTTCACGGACTATTTATGGGCAACTATGGGCGTGACATGAAGCAGTAAAAGCTGCGCTATATTTAGAATTGGTTGTGATTTATTAAGGGGAAAATGCGTAGGATGTGCGTGCGCACGGTTTTATAAATCTGAATATTTCTGTGCGTACGCACGTCCTATGTTTCATTCGTACGCCACTTCTGACGCAAATCCTACGCAAAGTTTTATAAATGAGGCCCCTGCCCTTTACAAAAAACGACTTCTGCTACAATCAGAATATGATTGTTTGATGACTCATATTGTCGAGAGACAACTGCAACAATCCAAGCAACGTTTTTTTTAACATGGCGATAAGGCGGGTAGACTTCTTCCCCAACAGGCCCGTGTGTCGGTGCCTCTAGATTAATTCCAAGAGTTATGTCCCCTAGTGGTAATCTTACTACAGACCCAGCTGAAATCAACATAGTTTTTTTAGACTTTTACACTAACCTCTATACCACTGAGCAGTCTTCAGTTTCGATAATGTTTCCCAACCCCTTAGATTCTTTAATATTTCTTAGAATTGACGAAGATTGGGCTAAGAAATTGGGCAGCCCCATTTACCCCCAAGAAGTCAAAGAAGCGAATAACTTAATGCAAGATAAGAAATCCCCAAGAAGGCCCCGATGGGTTTACAGTTGAATTCTACAAGGCATATTCTACTTTATTAGTCCCAATTTTAGTGAGGATGTACAATAATTCATTTCAAGAAGGCCAACTCCCACCGACGCTGTATATGGCTTTTATATGCCTGCTTTTGAAGAAAGACAGGGATCCCACTTCCTGCGGTAACTACAGACCGATTTCTCTGTTAAATGTAGATTGCAAGATTCTAGCCAAAATTCTGTCTCTCCGCCTCCAAAATGTAATGCCATCCATAATTTCATCAGATCAAACAGGCTTTACATTGGATAGGCATTCTTTCTTCAATACTCAGAGATTACTTGACATTATTTTCTCTCCCTCATCTAGTACCCCTGAAGTCATAGTTTCGTTGGATGCGGAGAAACCTTCTGATAGGTTCGAGTGGGAATACCTGTTCTTTGTGTTAGGAAAATTGGAGTTTGACCCCAAATTCATTTCTTGGATACGGCTTTTGTACGCTTTCCAGTCTGCATTGGTATATACCAACGGTGTTCGATCGCCACCCTTTTTACTTCAGTGGGGGACACGTCAAGGCTACCCGCTTTCGCCTTTGTTATTTAATATAGCTATTGAGCCCTTGGCCATCTGGCTTCGAAGTCATGATGCATTTAAAGGCATCACACGCCATGGCTTGGACCATAAACTTTCCCTCTATGCAGACGATTTGTTATTGTACGTCGGGACCCCATAGCTTCTTTCCCCCATATACTTTCTGTTTTAGAACAGTTTGGCTGCCTATCAGGGTACAAGTTAAACTTTCAAAAAAGCGAGTTATTTTTTGTTAACCAATTGGCTAAATCTCTTCCTCATTCTTCATTCCCCTTTAAGTTAGCCTTGGATGGGTTTAAATATCTGGGGATATTTATCACAGGTTCGCTTAAAGACTTGTTTTTTAAGAACTTTACACCACTTTTTCGAAAAATGCAAGTCAGATATGGTTAGGTGGAGTTCCCTTTCCCTTTTTGAAATAGGTCGTGCAAACCTTATTAAAATGTTTTTTGTATCTTTTCCAGCATCTTCTAGTTTGCATTAATAAATCCTTTTTCACTAATTTAGATCAGCAATTGAATGGATTCCTTTGGAATAAGAAACCAGCTCGCATCAGGAAGTCAGTTCACCAGCTTCCCAAATCTGAAGGGGGTTTAGCTCTGCCAGATTTTCAATACTAATTTTTGGCATGTAACATCCATAAATTACTATATTGGGTTGGTGTTAAAAGTTGCGCCTCTAGTCCGCCCTGGGTGCATATAGAGATATCTTCATCTCGTTATTTACTTTCTAATATCTGCTCCTAGCTTCCCCTCGGGGTACACAAAATCTCGGGCAATCCAAAAGTTACCAATACTATTAAGATTTGGCATCAATTCAGAAAACAATTTGGTCTTCATAGAGCATCGATTCATATGCCAATTTCAAATAATCACTTATTTCCCCCGTCCCTTGCAGACAGCTTCTTTGATATTTGGGCAGCTAAGGGTCTATCTACTCTAAACGACCTGTATGAAAACGAAGTCTTCTTCTCTTTCTCTTCTTTATCAACTAAATTTAACCTTCCTAATAGTCATCTTTTTCTGGGTTTTTTCAAGTGAGGCGCTTTATTCAAAAGTTATTTCCCCATTTTCTCAATCGTTCAACCGAATCAGAAATTGATTTAATTCTTACGTTCGACTCTGATCGAAGACGACTGATTTCAACCATTTATGGTAAAATAATCTCCTTAATCCCTTCTCCGATTGACTCCCTTTAAGATAACCTGGAAGCAAGATTTGGGCATTGACATTTCCGATGACCAGTGGAAAAACATTCTCAGTTTAGTTCACTCTTCATCTATTTGTGCTAGACATGCTCTAATAGAATGTAAAGTGCTTCACAGAGCCCATTTCACTAATGCCAGACTGGCCAAATTGTTTCCTAACAGAAGTGATGCCTGTAACAGATGCAGACAATCCCCAGCCAATCACCTTCACATGGACTGGTCGTGCCCGATGCTATCAGACTATTCGTCCGACATTTTCAGAACTCTCTCACAAAGCCCTCAATTACACTTTTGTCCCTAATTCCTTGACTATCCTGTTCGGTCTTTCCCCAATCACATGTATACCAGCTACAGCGCACTGCGTCATTGCCTTTACTACTTTGCTGGCCAGGCGTGCCATCCTCCTTAAATGGAAGCATGCTTCTCCTCCATCACATGACGACTGGATAAGAGATGTATTGCAATGCAACTACCTTGAAAAAATTAGACATTCTCTTAAAGGTTCGCTGAGATCATTTCATAAAACTTGGAGTCCTGTACTGACCACTATTGAAGTCCTTATCGAGATGTCAGGACCTCCTGATTAGACTTCTGTGGGGAGAGGGGAGACTTTTATTCTTCTTAGTGATGCACAGATGTGAAAATTGTGGCCGGTACCGATAACCGATATTAATATTGCTGTTTATGGCCGATACCGATATTTACCGATGTAGATATCTCTGTATAGAAAACACATTTTTATGATAATCAAATAAAGAGCTAATGTTAAAAACACTTTTTTTTTTTACTTTTGTAATTTATTTTCAGAAATGACTGATATTGGGCACCTTTACCTGTGTGCAAAATATGTCATGAGATTTTCAGAAGAAAAAATAAATAAAAATACATTTTTATAAAGGATACAAGTTTGTCCTGAATTCACACTATGAATAAGCCAACCCCGAGTATTCTCAATAAACATCTAACTCACTTGAGACCAAGTCACTGTATTCTGTGAACTTTGTACAACAGTTCAAAACTTTAAAGTACAGTACTGTCCTACTAAGGCAAAAGACATTAACTTCTATTTTATAGCACAATGTTATGATAACACTTAAAATGTAATCAATATTAACCCTATTTAGACTCACGATGATAAAAATGGCTTCACATGTATAAACAAGAAGTTGAAGTAGTGAGCATATAGTTGGAATGTCCTGTATGAACAAAATGACGGAGTATGTTTTTGTTTCCACTGTTCGATCGCGCCCGCGCCTCTCTCTCTCTCTCACACACACACACGCGCGCGCGCGCAACAAACACACACAAACACACGCACACACACGCACAAACATATCCCAGCATTGCAATCTTGACGTCGCAGTTGCAGACAGTTCAGAATAGTCACAGAGCTTCAGAGCTAAGGCAGGGCTACAGATTAGGTGTCCCTAAAGAACTGTATTTAACAGTTAGTAGTTCCGAATTGTAATGGATTTCCTTTCTCGTTGGTTGTTTGACATGGATTTTAACCAGGGTTCAACAAAAGGTAGGCTTTAAATTACTACATTCCTGCTGCTGGTGTATAATGGGTGTGTCGTTGCGGCTCCAACCAACAAATTAGCAGTTTACAGTCAGTGGACTGTCATTGACAGGCGAGAGCTAGCATTTTATTTCAGTTGTAGCCTACATGTAGCCTTACGGGCTGTGAATTAAGATATCCTACAAGCCTGCTCAAATGCAGCGCTTGTTACTAGATAAGTTGTTGATTATCTTTTGAAACGTGTTTGTGTCTAGTTTGTGAAGTAGCATCGCTAGCTAAAGGCTACCGCTAGCTATTACTGGATTTTAAAGATTATCTTTTCTATGCACCCGTGTCGTGTGTCATTCTTACCTTGATCATTTTCATCATCATTTTCCCCCGAGAGTATGCCATTATTCAGTAATCTAACAAAAGCAATCACTGTGAAACATGTAACTTATATGTGTGTCTGAGGTGATTTAATTGCTACATCATAACCCCGTAACTCCAGCGCGACAATACTTTGATGGTCGGTCAGAACAAGGCAGAGTGTCATAACTTACGCCTCCAGCACCTGCTTCAGCACATTATGTGTGTAATGTATGCGCTCGTGCAAAAACAAACATCCCCGCCGGGCCCACACAAGCCAGCCTACACACACGTCAAATACACAGGAATGATTATCGGCCTGTTCACATCGGCCCTATTTTGACATCGGAACGATACCGATGTGTAAAATATTGAACATATCGGCCGATATTATATCGGCGGCCGATATACCGTGCATCACTCTTATAATGACAACTTTTGTATGTGTTTTTTTTAAATTAATTTTTATATATATATATAATTTATTTATTTATTTTTATTATCTACTTGAGTGCTACAAGTGGCCTTAGGGGCGGTTGGGGGTCTATATTGATGTGTGGAACTGTTCTGTTGATTTTCTTTTTCTTTCAGACACCTTGTTTCATTTTACATATGTTGTAACACCCTTTATATGTCTGCAGAAAACTTAATAGTAATAATAAAAAAAAGGAAAATAAAAGTTCTCTTACGAGAGGTTCTCTCGTATTGCGTTAAGTTTAGCTTACGCAACGGGAAAGATTCATCTTCTCGAGATACTGAAGCCAAAGAATGATCCTTAATTTTGTATTCCTTGTCAACGCAGTGCAGCAGCTAGCAGACCTAGAGCAGGCCATCTCGCGTGCTCATTGGCTGCCCTGCGGGCAACTGCTGCAGCCTACCAGTGAGCCCGGCGTGACGTCACGCCCAATGAAGGGCGCCCGCGCCTTCATAGCGTCACAGCCCGCCAGAATGGGCGTGGCTTAGCGTATAACACTAGGGGCTGTAGGCTGACTTCCCCGATTTTCGTCTCTTCAGCGAGCTCTTCGCATCGCTGGATCTGAGAGAAGCCACCACCGCCGTCGAACAGCGGACAGCCAGCTTAGGAGAGCGCTGAGGAAGCCGGCCGTCTTCGCCACCTTCAGCCATCCGTGCGAGCTACGCTATCCGGCGATGTATCCTTTACCTTGCTAAAACCTATTCTAAAACCTATTCTAAAAGAGCAGCGAGTGTCTTTTTTAAGACGCCTCGCACTTCCGGCTGTGAAGCGCTTTCGCTGTCGACTCTGCGGGCTCGACTCGAAGCCTTCAACACCCCCCGCCTCTCCTCACCGACGCGCAGCTGCCGCTCACGAGCCTCACTGCCGTCGCATTCAGATTAAGAATGTAAGTTACGTGCCCGCTCACGAGCGCTCACGCTCACTAACAGACACATCGCCTCCGAAAAGACGTGCGTGTTTAAGTTTATCCCCTGTCAGTCCCCTTCAAACAGGCTACTGCAGTGGTTCAATTAGCAGCCAACGAGCCGGTTTGTTGACCCTCTCGCCTGCACACAAACGCCGTTTTCACGGCGACCCAGAAAAATCTCAAAACGAGTATTTAATGTCTGGTCCGGCTAGTGCCGTCGGTGTTGTAAGTGTAATGAAAGTGCCCACGCCCCAGTGTTCACCACTACACATAAGCACTCCGAACCTCGCAGAGCACACTCTCATGAAGCGCAGAAAAGCCGCTCGAGTGTTGAATGTAAGAAATGTGATCACAAGTCTGTGCCCACTATCTGCACGCTCTGTTACACGATCAAGAAACCAGGTTATGAATGTAAGTCTCGTGCCCGCCAGAGTGCGTTCACGCTTGCTAACACAAACCTCCCCCCGGGCTCAGCCCGCGCGTTTAAGTGTTATCACAAAACGCAAGGCATTAATAAAACGCTCCCCATCCATTATGATCGGGGCGTCAAATACACTTGTAAGTCTAGTGCCCGCGCTCACGCTTACAGGAAGCTTTTCCGCCCGGAGCGCTGCTCGCGCGTCAAAAAGTAAAAAAAAAAAAAGAAGAATGTTCCCCATCCCTTATGATTGGGACATCTCACATAAATCAGCCGGTCTCGGCTTTCAGCGAGCAGCCATTGCCCAGAACCGAGAGCGCGCGCGCCGCGGTTTCGGCTCCGGGTCAGTTTCACAAAAGAAAGCAGGTTATGGATGTAAGTCTCGTGCCCGCCAGAGTGCGTTCACGCTTGCTAACACAAACCTCCCCCCGGGCTCCGCCCGCGCGTTTTAAGTGTTATCACAAAACGCAGGGCATTAATAAAACGCTCCCCATCCATTATGATCGGGGCGTCAAATACCCTTGTAAGTCTCGTGCACGCGCACACGCGCTCACGCTTACAGGAAGCTTTTCAGCCCGGAGAGCTGCTCGCGCGTCAAAAAGTAAAAAAAAAAAAAAGAAGAATGTTCCCCATCCCTTATGATTGGGACATCTCACATAAATCAGCCGGTCTCGGCTTTCAGCGAGCAGCCATTGCCCAGAACCGAGAGCGCGTGCGCCGCGCTTTCGGCTCCGGGTCAGTTTCACAAAAGAAAGCAGGTTACGAATGTAAGTCTCATGTCCGCCAGAGTGCGTTCACGCTTGCTAACACTAACCTCCGCCCGGGCTCCGCCCGCGCGTTTAAGTGTTATCACAAAACGCAGGGCATTAATAAAATGCTCCCCATCCATTATGATCAGGGCATCAAATACACTTGTAAGTCTCGTGCCCGCGCACGCGCGCTCACGCTTACAGGAAGCTTTTCCGCCCGGAGCGCTGCTCGCGCGTCAAAAAAATGACAAAAGACTGTTCCCCATCCCTTATGATTGGGACATCTCACATAAATCAGCCGGTTTCGGCTTTTCAGCGAGCAGCCATTGCCCAGAACCGAGAGCGCGCGCACCGCGCTTTCGGCTCCGGTTCAGTTTCACAAGCCCGCAAATGGCGGCGGTCTGAACCCGGAGGCCATTCGCCCCCTAGCGGCTCACATAGCTGCGGGGAAACTATCCCAGGGATTTCAGAATGGGTGTTGAGCACAATAAAGCAGGGCTATACACTTCAATTCATTCGCCGTCCCCCGCGCTTTCAAGCCCGGACCGCGACGATAGTGAATGCGGAAGTAGCACACCTACTTCACGCAGAAATAGCAAAGCTGATGTGCAAAGGGGCTATAGAAAAGGTACCGCCTTCTCTGAGCGAGTCAGGCTTTTACAGCCGATATTTTCTCGTACCCAAGAAGGACGGAGCCTTCAGACCTATCCTAGATCTGAGACATTTGAACTAAGGCCCCGTTCACACTGCAGGCAAAAGTGGCCCAAATCTGATTTTTTTGGGGTCAAGTGACCAGGTCAGACTTCTTCAGAGGTAGTGTGAACACTCAAATCTAGCCCAGATCTGATTTTTTCAAATCAGATTTAGACCACATACATATGTGGTCCTGAATCAGACCCAGATCTGATTTTTTTTCAATGCGGCCGCAGTGTGAACAATCAAGGCGGATTTGATGCGACTTTTACGTCAATCTACGTCGACATTTGTCACAATTATGCGCCGGCGAAGCCCTAGACACAACAGACACAGACAGTAGCCTAACATTAAAAACTTGACTAGATATGGAGAACAGCGATGAAGCGAGTCAATGAGAGTGAGGTGTTATATCTAAGTAGTATATTGGATGATACTTCAATTCAAGCTAGAAGGACCTAACGTAACAGCTCCGTTTTTGAAAAAATTGCACACGAAATGGAAGAACGGGGACACAGGAGAACAGCGTCTCAGTGAAACTATTCATGTCATATTCCCACCACTCCTGGCTTCGTCTACGCATCCACACAGATCTCTGTAGTGAATTTGCAACTATAAACCCGCAAAAGTTTCCATTACACAAACATTATGAAATAAATGCGAATATGCTTACTTCCTCCATAACCTCCCGAACTTTAGTGCAACCGAGTGCTGCGTCTGATGTCATTGTTATTGTTCTTTTGCGCATGCCGGTTAGTTTGAAACCTCAAACAGTTCACACTGCAATCAGATATAGGTCACATTTTAAAAGGTAATTTGAACCGCCAATCAAAAAATCGGATCTGAGCAAAAAATCAGAATTGAGCAGTAGGACTTGCGGTGCTAAGTGCTTGCGTAAAGACCGTTCAAAATGCTTACGACCAGGAAAATCCTCGCGCACGTTCGCCCGAGGGACTGGTTTATTTCTCTAGATCTGAAGAATGCCTATTTTCAGATTCAGATAGTACCCCGTCACAGGCAATTTTTGAGATTCGCCTTCGACGGTCAGGTATATCATTACACCGTCCTGCCGTTCGGCCTGTCCCTGGCACCCCGTACATTTACAAAGTGCATGGACGCGGCGCTCGCCCCCTGAGAAGTCAGGGGCTGCGAATAATGAACTATCTGGACGATTGGCTGATATTGGCACAGTCAGAGACAGAACTGCTATCTCACAGAACAGTGCTTCTCAGTCATCTGGAAAGCTTGGGTCTCACGGTCAACTGGACCAAGAGCTCATTACTGCCCAGCCAGTCAATTTCCTTTTTAGGAATAGCACTGGACTCGGTGACCATGACGGCTCGTTTATCGACACAGCGCGCGCGCCGTGTTCGCCACCGAGCCGCATCTTTCCAGAAGGACAGCTTTCTCCCTTTGAAAACATTTCAAAGGATGTTGGGCTGTATGGCATCAGCTGCAGCGGTGCTCCAGCTGGGCCTACTGCGCATGCGCCCGATCCAACGCTGGTTGAATGCTCGCGTGTCCCGCCGGAAAATCAGAGTGACTCAGGCCTGCATAGCAGCTCTGCAGCCCTGGTTAGTGGCCGACTGGTACCAGCAGGGAGTAATGATGGGAACAATCTCTTATCGTAAAGTCATCTCGACAGACGCGTCCAACTCGGGTTTGGGCGCACTGTTCGAGGGCAGACCGGCCTTTGGCCAGTGGTCAGACCAGGAGAAGGGTTTTCACATAAACTGTCTGGAAATGATAGCGGTCGAGAACGCGCTGAAGTGCTTCCTCCCATTCATACAGGACCAGCATGTTCTTGTTCGCTCGGACAACATGTCTGTGGTATCCTATGTAAACCGTCAGGGCGGTGTCAGATCCAGAAATCTCTGCAATCTGACGGAACGCCTCCTTATTTGGTCTCAGATGCACCTGCGCTCGCTGAGGGCGGCGCATGTGCCTGGCCATTTGAACGACGGCCCAGACAAACTGTCCAGGGACAATGTTCCCCCAGGGGAATGGTCCCTGCACCCCAAACGGTCCAGAAACTGTGGCGCCTATTCGGCAGAGCGGAAGTCGACCTGTTTGCGTCAAAAGACAACGCTCAATGCCCGACGGTCTGTTCGAAGGACGAGGACGCGCTGGCCCAGGTTTGGCCCAGCCTCCCGCTATATGCTTTCCCTCCGGTCTCTCTGTTGCCACAGGTGATCAAGAGAATCAGGGAAAACGCGCCACTCTGTGCTCCTCATAGCCCCGCGTTGGGAGAATCAGATTTGGTTCCCGGAACTAGCAGTGCTGTCACATACAGCTCCGTGGCCAAATCCGGTGAGGGCAGATCTCCTCTCTCAGGCTCGTTGCACGATCTGGCATCCCAATCCAGAGCGCTGGTCTCTGCATGCATGGTTGATCAACGGGTACTCGTTGCCCTGCCAGAAGGAGTGATGAACACGATCACGCGGTCTAGAGCCCCTTCCACGAGAAGGCTCTACGCATCTAAACGGTCGGTGTTCTCTGGATGGTGCACCGACAGAGGTCTGGACCCGCGGACATGCGGGGTGGCGCATCTGCTCACCTTCCTACAAGAGCTGTTGAATAAGGGAAGGTCCCCATCCACGCTCAATGTATACGTGGCGGCCGTGGCAGCGTTCGCAGAATCGACGCACGGCCAGTCATTGGGAAGACACGAGTTGGCCATCCGCTTCCTTGAGGAGCTAGAAGGATGAATCCGCCGCGCCCCCTGTCGGTTCCCATGTGGGATCTTTCATTGGTCCTCGAGGCCCTGAAAGCTTTTCCATTTGAACCACTAGTCACCGTGGGGTTGAAATATCTATCACTGAAAACCGTCTTTCTGACTGCACTGTCGTCAGTAAAACGTGTAGGGGACCTGCATGTGCTGTCTGTCAGCGCGTCGTTTCTTGAGTTCGGACCGAATGACTCTAAAGTCATCCTCAGACCTAGACATGGCTATGTCCCTAAAGTGATGGGCACTCCATTCAGAGCGCAAGTTATTTCGTTGTCAGCTCTCCCAGCATCTGACAGCGAAGGTGATGTGAATCTCCTCTGCCCTGTCAGAGCGCTGAGGTTTTACATTACGCGCTCCGCCTCCTTCAGGCGTTCGGAACAGCTTTTTGTTTCGTTTGGTGGGCGCACCAAGGGTCTCGCCTCCTCTAAACAGAGCCTGTCCAGATGGATAGTAGACGCTATAGCGGCCGCTTACGCGTCAAAAGGTCTGCAATGCCCTCTGGGCATCAGGGCTCATTCCACGAGAGGCGTGGCCTCTTCGTGGGCATGGTCCAGTGGAATTTCTATCCATGACATATGTGTAGCGGTGGGCTGGAGCTCCCCGTCTACCTTTGTCAGGTTTTTATAACCTAGAAGTTCCTGCCTTGCAGGCCAAACTGTTGTCAGTCTGAAGGAGAGGTGTATTCTGCCCAGATCTCGTGCTCAGATCACTATCACATGACTCAGCTCTCTTGGTTGAGCTGCACTAAGTAGGGTATGTGCCATGTGCCTATACAGACCGGCGCGCTGCTCTGTATTCCCTATGTGTGCTTATGTACAAGTGATGGCCCGCGTGGCTGGCCACCTTATTTTTTCCACTTATGGGGTTCCCCCTAAAGCTTGGGGTCTCATGTGGATGCTTGGCGCGCACGGCATTGACAAAGTGTTCCCGTAGCGTAAGCTAAACTTACGCAATACGAGAGAACCTCTCGTAAGAGAACGATAATCGGTTACTAACGTAACCTCGGTTCTCTCTAGAGAGGGAACGAGTATTGCGTAACCAGCCGTGCTCGCGCCACGAGCGATTTCGCTTCAGTCGACGAAAACCAGGGAAGTCAGCCTACAGCCCCTAGTGTTATACGCTAAGCCACGCCCATTCTGGCGGGCTGTGACGCTATGAAGGCGCGGGCGCCCTTCATTGGGCGTGACGTCACGCCGGGCTCACTGGTAGGCTGCAGCAGTTGCCCAGAGGGCAGCCAATGAGCACGCGAGATGGCCTGCTCTAGGTCTGCTAGCTGCTGCACTGCGTTGACAAGGAATACAAAATTAAGGATAATTTTTTGGCTTCAGTATCTCGAGAAGATGAATCTTTCCCGTAGCGTAAGCTAAACTTACGCAATACTCGTTCCCTCTCTAGAGAGAACCGAGGTTACGCTAGTAACCGAGTATCGTTTTTGCCTACAGTTCATCTTCTAGTCACAGCACTTATTGCTAAATGCACTTATTGCGTATTGCTATTACACCCTATTGCTGATTTGATTGCTTCTATTGCTCTCCTCATTTGTAAGTCGCTTTGGATAAAAGCGTCTGCTAAATTATTAAATGATAAATGAATGATGAATGAGTTCAATGTCATTTGTTATTCAATAAAATCAAGGTCTCTGTCCCATTTTGGATTTACTGAATCTCAACAAACACCTCAGAACATACAAAGTTAGAATACTCATGCTATTCATGCTATTCATGAAACATGGTCAGATCACACAATACAACCACGGTGGCATACATTAGTAATAAAGGGGACTGCAATTTAATTGTGTGGAGCAAAGGGCCATTGTGAATGCAAGGACAAACTTGTTGCCCAGATGAAATCCTCTGTACAGAGAGTGGAAGCTCTGTGTTGTGTTTCCTCTCCTCGGTCTGATTGAGCTAACTTTAAAAAGGGTAAGTTTGGTTACTCAGTCATAGAGATTGCCCTTAAAGTGACCAGTGAAATTGTAGTTGGTGGAGACAATCTAGCTACTATACAATACTATACAAATTCCCTGTGGTGCAAGGATCTTCTGTCTTCGACACAAGGGAAGACTTTTCCTTCTCGTTCAGATCAGCTCAGGACCTGACCCATGAGAGGTGGGGAGGATTTGAGCAGAATGTGCACAGACATATTGTTCCCTTTTTATGTTCTGTGCCAGACATATTGTGTTTCATGCCAGAACTTTCGGACAAAGGCAGGGTCTTTTTCTACCATTAAGGTTTACTTGGCTGAGAAATCAGCTGTGTCATGTGAGTATATTTTACTTTGTTGCTTGCTCTCGTTACTGCAATGGTAATTAGTGAATGTCATGCATGGTCAGTTTATGGCTTTTGTATGCACTTTGTTTTGGATGTTTCAAGGGCAATGATGCCCTGTTTGTGCTTTTTCATAAGTGTGTGGAAGGGATGCCCATACCAAAATATGAGACTGATTCATATATAAGTACCTATAAGCATATAGTTTAACGTGTCTTGCCCTGTTTGGTGTTTCGACCAGTCTCTGTGTTGTTTACAGTTTTTGACAGTCGCTAGGACACAATTCTCAATACTTAGGTCTCTTAGTCAAAACTCTTTCCACAGTTCTCCAAACCAACTCTCAGCTCGGCACAGCAGTTAATTTCACTTTCAAAATGCACTTAAACTACCAAATCACTTCATACATGTCTCAAATCAACACATTCTTCCATCACACTAGCAAAGGTTGACAGAAAGCAAACACACTTTGTCACGCACAAAACAATGACCTAAAATACACTAACAACAGGTAGCATTATACAATGTTTTCTTCGGTAAAACAAGCACACCTCTCTACTGTTTAGAATTCACTGCAATGTGTGTTACTGGAATGAATCAGACATGATGCAGTATGCTTCCATATATTTTATGTCTTTTTTTTTTGTTGCAGAGAGTAATTCCAAAATACAATAATTTATACACACCATCCACCGATATAGATACAATAGAATCAGCTGTGGTTTGTAAATTGTTTTTATAGCATTTCATTTTTAGATTCAAAATACACTCACCTAAAGGATTATTAGGAACACCTGTTCAATTTCTCCTTAATGCAATTATCTAATCAACCAATAGCATGGCAGTTGCTTCAATGCATTTAGGGGTGTGGTCCTGGTCAAGACAATCTCCTGAACTCCAAACTGAATGTCAGAATGGGAAAGAAAGGTGATTTAAGCAATTTTGAGCGTGGCATGGTTGTTGGTGCCAGACGGGCCGGTCTGAGTATTTCACAATCTGCTCAGTTACTGGGATGTTCACGCACAACCATTTCTAGGGTTTACAAAGAATGGTGTGAAAAGGGAAAAACATCCAGTATGCGGCAGTCCTGTGGGCGAAAAATGCCTTGTTGATGCTAGAGGTCAGAGGAGAATGGGCCGACTGATTCAAGCTGATAGAAGAGCAACTTAGACTGAAATAACCACTCGTTACAACCGAGGTATGCAGCGCTGATGGTGGTGTAATGGTGTGGGGCATGTTTTCTTGACACACGGGAGCTTTGTGCCCTGGATGTGCATCCCACAAATCTCCATCAACTGCAAGATGCTATCCTATCAATATGGACCAACATTTCTAAAGAATGCTTTCAGCACCTTGTTGAATCAATGCCATGAAAAATTAAGGCAGTTCTGAAGGCGAAAGGGGGTCAAACACAGTATTATTATGGTGTTCCTAATAATCCTTTAGGTGAGTGTATATTTCATTACAATAGTACTGTAGAAATGTATCAAATTGCTCTCATATTCAGTTTTGTAATTGTTATTGTTTTGAACTTAAGTTAACAAGTGGTGAAAACAGTAGGTAAGCATGTACAAATTGGCCTTTAAGTAGACAGAGTTTTGGCGGTTGTTGTCAAAGTGAGAAAATAATTAATGTAATTTGAAAGATGTAGTCATGGAATGCATTTTTTGGCAAAGTAATGATAATCCACACTTTAGTCCACATGTACTTCTGTTGTGCTCACTGTGTGAAGAGTTTTGAAAAAGTGACCTAAGTATTGAGAAATGTGTCCTTGCGCCTTTAAAAAACTATAATGCATTCCCCAGTGCCGAAGTTACATCTTTATGGTTATATCCTTAGAAAGTCATGCAAACATTTCCATTTTGCACAAGGGCTTGTCCTGACAGCAGGCAAGTTTCTGTCCAACTTCACAGAACAAGCACTGGCAGGAGTACGTGCGAAAATCACATGAAGTCCAGTAGAATGGAGTGCAATAATTCAGACTAAAATATGCATTTGCTATTTAAATATGAATTTTATTGAACACTAAATGTAGGTTTAAAATGCTACATGTAACGGGTATGAGACCAGTAACTATAAAGGGCAGAATAAATGTAATTTAATGTTGTTCAGATGAATGCATGTTTTCTACATGCATTAACAATTAACATTTAGACTGTGTTTTTGTTTTTCTTTATCGGTTCATTTAGGAAATAAAATCTATCAAAATAATCGTTAGTTGCAACTCTAGTCTAGTCGACCGATATGCCGATGCCGATTTTTAGAATTCAGGGCAGCCGATGCCGATATATGATGCAGATTTTTTTGGGCGACATGTTTGGCCGTTTTTCTTTTCTTTTTTTTCTTTATTTCATAATATCTAACGGTTAAAGCTACACTGTGTGATTTTTACCCCCATCTAGCGGTGAAAAGGTATATGACCATCCAGTGAATATTAGTTTCTGTTCCTCTCAATTCCGATTTCGTTTTAACTCCTACGGTGGCCAATGTAGTCCAAGATTAGCATGGCTTCCAGTTCGACCTCGTCCATGAGTGAAAGGTGAAGCTTGAATTAACCGTATGTCCCTCTTTGGCTAATGTACTTTCAAGATGGAGGGGCAACATGGCGACCGACATTAGAACCCCCCACCCGTATGTATTTTCAATGGCATATTATACACTCACGAGAATACTTTATTACTTGAACGAAGTAAATATACATTAATGAGCACATATATTTTTGAAAGAACTTAGTGTTTTTAGCTAAGAATACACTAAAAAAGTTACACAGTGTAGCTTTAAGTATTAAGTGATAAGAAAACTGGTGAGTTCGACTAACAGCAGATGGAGATTATGCATAGTAATCTACTGCTTTCCCTGCAGTTCCTGGATGTCAACGTTGAATTTACTGTTGAATTTGAACCACTGAATTTGTGGAAGCGAATTTGCAAAGCAAAATAAAATGGATCGAAAACCGCCTGTTGAATATTATAGGTTGTATTTTTAATCAGTTTGAATATTTTGGAAGTGAAATATGAAAGGTAAATATGGATTGTTGAAATTTTACTAATGAAAACGTGTTTGAAATGTTTCGAATTTAAATATTCAGAGCTTAAATATTCAACCATGCTAAATTTCAGCCCATAAAAATGCAAGCCCTAAAAATACAATGCATTAAAATACAAGCAGGGTTAATGCAATGCATGTTTTTTTTCAAGAAGTACAATTCAACATGCTTTTTGTTTTAAAAACATTTGGCATTATTTTACTTCCATACTATTGATTCAATAGAACGCGTGAGCTCACTGGGGAATACCAAGGGTGGCTCACTGTTTATGACGTCATGAGCTATCCAGACATTCTATATAGATCAGTGGGTGAGACTCTGACTAACTTAAATACCTCTGGTTCGCCATTACGTTCAAGAAATCAACTATGTCGGTGATTGGCTACATTGGTCACCGCTGCAAAAACACTTTGAACATAGATTAATTTTACGTTCTCCAGAGCGCATGGGAGCATTTGGCAAATCTGTTTTGCCAATATATTATTACATTATCAGCTGCGGGTGCTCTTGCTTGAGTTTGAGGGTGCTTAGCGCTTTGAGGGTGCAACCCGTAGAACCAGGCCTGACTGAAGCTGTGTGTGAACAAGGCACTTTTTGCTCCGGAGTTGCTCCGTCTCCGCCTCAGAGGAAGAGAAATTCTCTGGTACAGAAACAGAATAGATAATGTCTATTAATGACATTAATGACTAATATCTAGCTTATCTATACAATGCATGCCAAAGGACTGCATACTATATGGATCCATTCTGAATTATTAAACACACCAAAATACAAATGAAAAATAAAAAAATTAAGAATGTGTGGAAACTCAGCGATCTGAAGGATCTATGTTATCAGTGAACAGTTTTTCTGTCTGAACAAGCAATCGTGTCTATGTTTGGATCGTCTGATGTTCACGTGTACATAAACACCACACTGATCCTGACAAACTTCTCTAAAACATGCTTCTTTGGCGAGCATCCATTATAAAACACTCACAGAACATTTACTATGACAATTACGTGAATATATTGAACTATGCAGAAATACGTTTTAGCGATCAGTGAGCCGAGAGCGCACATACACGGTTTGTTTGTGCATCAGTAATAACGGGCTTGCGAATGCCTAATGTACGACTCCTGTATGTCACTGTAATCGTCTTCACCTTTATTGCAATCGTAATAAAGTGGACCGTGGCCCATAGGTTAAAAACCACGGTTCTGTGTGACTCTCATGACAGGCCTCGGTCTCACGTAGCAGCAGTGGTGATGAGAGAAGTATCCACTTGAGAAACAGTTTAGAGAGGAGAAATCAATCTACATATAAAATATTGATCACAAATTATTGGTCACTTTCTAAATAATAAAAGTATAGCACACCTACTAATAAATAAATAGTTATCCCAACAACTTTTTATATGTACAGAGGTAAAATAAAGGAGGCCTTCACAGGGGAGAGACTATTTGACACTTCAGGACTGCGTTGTCGTCTTGTCCAGGCACTGGTCCTTCTCAGATCTGGATACGGCCTGGATCCGGCTAGCTGCGGTAAACCTCGGGATAAACAGAGAGACTAATATTAGCGTAGACCCCATCCTTTTTATGATCTACCAAGTACATAAGGATTTATGGGAAGTGTTCCCGGTCCCAGCTGATCTAAACTATGCAGCCTAACATTGAATTATAGAAGTCTATAATGTATTATGTATATGCTAGGCCAAAGAGATGTGTTTTTAGTCTAGATTTGAACTGACAGAGTGTGTCTGCTTCCCGGACAATGTTAGGAAGATTATTCCAAAGTTTTGGTGCTAAATAGGAAATGGATCTTCCGCCAGCAGTCGATTTTGATATTCTAGGTATTATCAACTGGCCGGAGTTTTGAGATTGCAATAGACGTGAAGGACTATAATGTATTAAGAGCTCGCTCAAGTACTGCAGAGCTAAACCATTTAGTGCTTTGTAAGTAATCAGCAATATTTTAAAATTTATACCATTTTTAATTGGGAGCCAATGTAGTGTTGACAGGACCGGGCTAATGGTCATACTTCCTGGTTCTGGTAAGAACTCTAGCTGCTGCGTTTTGGACCAGCTGTAGTTTGTTTTATTAAGCTTGCAGGCCAACCACCCATAATAGCATTACAATAATCCAGCCTTGATATCACGAACGCATCAACTAATTGTTCTGCATTTTTCATTGAGAGCATATGACGTAATTTAGATATATTTTTAAGATGAAAAACTGCGGTTTTACAGATACTAGACGCGTGACTTTCAAATGAATGATTTGTATCAAAGAGCACACACAGATTCCTAACCGACGACGAGGACATGACAGAGCAGCCATCAAGTGTTATGGTGTTCAAGCTTGGTGCATCAAGTGCATCAAGTGTTAAGTAATAAAGTATTCTAGGTTATTACGTGAGGACGTTTTTTGTCCAATAATTAGAATCTCTGTTTTTTCAGAATTTAGTAGGAAATTTAGTCATCCAGTTTTTTATATCTGCTATGCATTCCGTTAATTTTGTGAATTGGTAAGTTTCATCAGGGAGTGAAGAAATATAGTATCATCAGCATAACATTAAAAACTAATGCCATGTTTCCTAATCATATACCCTAAGGATTAGCTTGTACAGAGTGAACAGCAACAGTCCTAGTACTGAGCCTTGTGGTACACCATACTGAACTTTTGATCGATAAGATATCTCTTCATTTATTGCTACAAACTGATTACGGTCAGATAAGTATGATTTAAACCAGTGGTTCTCAACTCCAGTCCTCGGGACCCACTGCTCTGCAGATTTTTTATGTCTCCTTAACACACCTGATTCAGATCACCAGCTCGTTAGGAGAGACTCCTTGATCTGAACTGAGTGTGTCAGATAAGAGAGACATACAAAATGTGCAGAGCAGTGGGTCCCGAGGACTGGAGTTGAGGACCACTGATTTAAACCATGCTAGTGCAATTCCACTAATGCCAACATAATTTTCGAGTCTATTTAAAAGAATGTTGTGGTCGATAGTATCAAATGCAGCACTAAGATCGAGTAACACTAATAGAGAGATACAACCACGATCGGATGATAAGAGCAAATCATTTGTGACTCTAATGAGAGCTGTTTCAGTACTATGGTACGGTCTAAATCCTGATTGAAAATCCTCACAGATATCATTTCTTTCTAAAAAGGAACATAGTTGTGAAGATACTGCATTTTCTAGTATCTTTTAAAATAAAAGGTAGATTCGAGATCGCCTGTAATTTACTAATTCTGTAGGATCAAGTTGTGTTTTTTTAACAAGCGGTTTAATTATAGCCAGCCTAAAAGTTTTTGGTACGTATCCTAATGACAAAGATGAATTAATGTTATTAAGAAGAGGATCTATGACCTCTGGAAGCATATCGTTCAGTAGTGTGTGGTCTATTTTCTTTAGTCTTTAGTGGTCTTTAGTCTAAAGCCTGGTTCACACGGGACGATTTTAAAATTGTCTGCCGATTTTCCAAACCTGAGAGACCCCAAACATGGCGATTAAAAAATCACGGGTCTAACAGTTTTGGTCCTACAGTGTGTGGTGCGCAGTCACACGGCAAAATCAACACATCACACACAAACCGATTTGACTCTTGAGCATTCCCAGGTCAGACGGAAAATCTCGCAAAATCCCTCGAGATCAAACGTGACTTCAGAGTAAACAATCATGGCGGACGAGGAGGATGCAGTGGCGATAGTTTGTAGTTTGTTTTTAACCAAACAAAAAATTATCAAAAGAAAAGGCGATGGTCAAAGAAGTGGAGACAACGCAAGCATGGACGGCTGTTTTGATTTTGTTTCCCGGTGCTTCCTCTGCGCCTCGTCACCTTGCTTTCTGATTGGCTACACGCCACAGTCCACAGGCTGCGTGCTCATTTGTCCCCGGGGGCACCACACACAAGGAGAAATCGGGCAAGTTCATAAGAAGTTCATAAAGTCATTACTGCTGTGCTGCTTGGAAACATCTGGGGTTGAAGCTTTATTTTTCATTAGTTTTGCTACTGTTTCAAATAAATACTTAGGGTTTTGTTTATTTTCTTCTAATGCGGTTGAAAAATAAGCAGATCTAGCAGCTTTTAAGGCCTCTCTGTATGCAATCGTGCTCTCTTTCCATGAAATGCGAGTGTCTCTAGTTTTGTTTTCTTCCAGTTGCGCTCCATTTTTCTGGCCGCTCTCTTAAGAGCCTGAGTGTGCTCGTTGTACCATGGCGTTGGACTATTTTCTTTAATCTTCTTTAAGTCCAAAGGAGCAACTGTGTCTAAAGTGCTGGAAAAGAGAGAGTTAAAAGATTCTGTCGCAATATCGAGTTCTTCTAAGCTATCTGGGATGCTGAGATAATGAAACTGATCAGGAAGATTATTAATATTCATAAGGCAGTCATGACCTAATGGTAACAGAGTTGGACTGGTGACCCAAAGGTTGCTGGTTCGATTCCAGTACCGGCAGGAATATGACTGAGGTGTCCTTGAGCAAGGCACCTAACCCCCAATCGCTCCCAGGGCGCCACTCAAGGCTGCCCGCTGCTCCGGGTGTGTGTATCCATGTTTGCCGTGTGTGTGTGTTCACTACTCACTACTCTGCTCCTAATGTGTGTGCACTTACTTGGATGGGTTAAATGCAGAGGTCAAATTCCAAGCATGGGTTACCATACTTGGCCATCACCTGTCACTTTCACTTAATAAAGCAATCTTTAGTGGCAGAACTGATAGGTCTAACATATTTGTAACACGGAGTCTGCTTTGCAGACTTGGCTTAATGAAGTTTACACGAGACTAGATAATGATCTGAGATGTCATCGCTCTGCTGCAGAATTTCAACGGCATCAACATTGATTCCATGTGATAATATTAGATCTAGAGTATGATCACGACAATGAGTAGGTCCTGACACGGTGTTTTCAATCCCTATGTATCTTTTTTGTTATCTACATGTATATTAAAATCACCAACAATTAGGGCTTTATCTGCAGCCACTACTAACTCTGATAGAAAATCTGCAAATCCTTTGATAAAGTCAGTATGGTGCCCTGGTGGCCTGTATACATTAGCCAGCACAAATCTCAAACGTGATTTATCATTTACACTAGATATTGTTACATTAAGCACTAACACTTCAAAAGAATTATATTTGAAACTAGACTTCTTAGTAATTGGAAAATATTACAGAAACACTGACCCCTTTGCCTTCAAACGAGGTTCATGTTTATAATCCTAATCTTGGTGGGTGGATTCATTTAAAGTAAGGTAATTGTTTAGTTTTAGCCAGGTTTCTGTCAAACACAGCTGTGGCGAATAGGGCTGGGGTAAACGATTATTAATTAAACGATTAGTCGGGCGACTATTTTATCGATTAGTCGACTAATCTAACGACTAATTGGACGATTAATATAACGATTATTTTTCTGCTGCTCGATTAATAAAAAACCATAATGTATCTCAAATATATACGAACTAGCGTACTGAATCATGATACTATAAGCTGGCTAACGTTAGTCTGATGTTATGTATTTGAACACCGTCATTAGAACTCTATAACCACCAAAACCGTGATTAAAATATTTTTTACAAACATTTTTTATCATAGAGAATGTTTAAATACTAATATCAGCTTACGAGGGAAACGGAGGCGGAGTTAGTGGTGCTCCGGAGGCTGCTGCTGCTGCTGGAGATGATTCGGGAGAGGTCTGTGCACCCCCCCCCCCCCCCCTTAATAAACGGAGCTCTGAAATCTCTGCCCCTTTACCGATCAGAGCGCGCGCTGACACGGAGTAAAGCCTTGTATGGCAAGCCAAGAGGGTCAGAATTACGCTATACATTAATCGCGTTTACAGCCAAACTCCGTCAAGTACGGCGTTTTAACCCGTATTTTCTACGTTTTTTACGCCGTTGTAATTACAAACTCTGTAAAAAACGCGCAAAATACATCAATGACGCCATATTCCACGCCGTTTTAGTGGGCATGGAAAGCGCCGCTTTTTACGCCGTTCATCTCGCCATATGATGCCGTAAAAAATGCTGTTTTGGTTGAGAGCGCGCGTTATTTTACGGCATTTTGCGAATAGTATTATGAGCCACGCCCACTGTTTTACACAGCCAGTGAGTTTGAACTGTTCTCTCCCAATCAATGATGAACTGAGTCAGACCAGACCAATTCAGCACGGATCATTCAGCCAAGGATCATTCAAATCTGTGAATGGTTTATTATTATTTTTTTATAGCCACTCACAATAAAAACAAATCATTGCTTGTATAATGAAGAAAACAAACAGCTTTCCTTTCCGTGAATTTTCACCATGAACCGAAATAAATTTCGTGTAAAAATTTTCACATACAGAGCCTAACTTTTTTGACCACCAGCCACTGTGGCAAATTTTTTTTTGCAAATATAGCAATATGCTTAGCATCTTAATTTAATCTTTATTTGATCATTTTATTAGTTCATTAACTAATTATGTTAACTCAACTTTTAATGTTAAGAGCTGGATACTAATTAGGCTACTAAGTAAATAATGTTTATTGATTAGAGTTGCCATTGACTAAAGATTTTTCTAGTCGACTATAGTCATTCATTTAAGCAATTAGTTGACTAATCGCACGTTATATTAATTTCTTCTTAAATACTGGGTGCATGGAGGAATATAGCCTCCCATACTAAAGCGCATGCATAAATCTTGCCGCAAAGCACCGGCAAAAGTAGGCTAATGATAATAAATGTGTCCGAACAAATAACGAGGCTTTTTAATTGTTTATTAATAATAATGTTTTCTAAATCAGGCAGCTAACATATCTCTATCTCCGCTGTAAAGGGGATGCACCTTTAGAGAGAAATGCACCTTTCATAAGGATTACATAATAAGACGGTATTTGCTTTCAATTCTAATTTGTTAGTTTAAAAGTGGACATTTAAAGCTTTATATAGGTATTTTTCGAATGTCTGTGACTGTGAGGCTAGTATACGCTGTTTTTCAGTTCATTTGAGACGCGCTCCAGTTCACCGAGAGCATGAAAGTTATTTTACAAAAGCACATCGTTTTCTTGTTATCGTGAGTTTACACAAATAAAAAAAAAGTTGCGAATGATGTATTATTCTTTTCTGTATGAACAAAAATTAGGGAGTATTTTAAGTTGTTTCCACTGTTGATAGGAAAATGCAAGTGATGCAAGTCACCGGCGCCTCCATGTCATGCAGTAAGCGCGCTCCACAATGGTGGAATATGTTGGAATAGACGATTTAATGAATGATGAGCGTCATGAGAGCGTCTCCATGAGAGCGATGAGAGTAATCTTGTGGTTATTTGTGATAATCCTAACCCTTTGTTATTATTGTCTAAATAATAAATTATCGAGCTCGCTGCCGGCCGCCTGGGAGTTGAAGGGGCGGCTGCCGTCTGGGAGGGAGCGGAGGAGTCACCGTCGCTCGCCGAGGGCCGGAGCCTGCTGCCATCCGCCGGAGGGAGGAGCAGGGAGCGGGGGACTCACTGCCGGCTGCCCTAGAGCCCAAGGAGCCGTCGCCGTCCACCGGGCAGCGGAGGAGTGTCGAGCCGTCCTCCGAGGGCTACCCAGCATCACCGCCAGGCACCGCGGAGGAGACCGCACAGGGGAGTAGGCACAGTCTGGTGGGTACCCCCTGGCCTGTGAGGGGCGATGGTGGTATGTGGCGAATAGGACGAGGCCGAGGGACGTGAGAGAACGGAGCGAGGCCGGTGGCTTGAATGTTAATGAGCGACACCTGTGAGACGCACCGGTCCTGCATCTCTCACGGAGGAGCGGAAGCATAAAGGAGGAGCGACGACGTTGATGATCGAGAGAGGAACAGGCCTGTGTTTTGGTTGTGTTTGGTTTCTGTATTTGTATTTTATTTTGGGTAGCCAGCAGTCGTCTGCGAGGGGCTGCTGGCGGATCCTTTTATGTTTATTTTCGGTAGCCAGCAGTCTTCCGCGAGGGGCTGCTGGCGGTATTTTTGGTTTGTTTGTTTTATTTTAATAAAGTATTTTGAATGTTCGCCGGTTCCCGCCTCCTTCTTCCCCCGAACATTGTTACAACAGCACATCAAGGTTATAGTCTGTGATCTTTTCATTAACAATAAGTGCTTTTGAAGTAAGAGATTGAATATTCAGCAACCTAAGCTGGGTTGGAATGTTTTTGTATTTCCTAATACGGGGAACAGACACAGTCTCTATATGATGATATCTAGGTGACAGAGTCTCTTTGTGATGGGATTTATCTGACCTCAGTGACGTGAGACAGCTAGCAGACGATCGGTTTAGCTAGTCTGTCTGCTTCCTGACCTGGGCCCCAGTTCATTTTTGAGTACTGAGACTATGTGCCATATTACTAGAGAGAAGAGCAGCACCATCCCAAGAGGGATGAATACCATCTCTTTTCAACAGTTCAGGTCTGCCCCAAAAACTTTTCCGATTGTCTATGAATTCTATATTATTTTGAAGACACCACTTAAACAGCCAGCCATTGAGTGAGGACAGTCTACTAAGTATCTCATCTCACATGGTGTGAGAGACCGGTTCCGGGATGGCGCCTGTGTTTGGCTTTGCCTCTGCGGCTGGTTGTTTGTCCCGACTTGTTTTGTTTGTTTTTTGCGTCATATTGCTACTAAGTTTGTCAACAAATGTTGTGTCTACTGCATGGCTGTACGATCGCCAAACAATGCTGTTGATCCGATCCTGCATGGCGGAGTGCGGTGACGGATGTACCTGGAGTGGTACAGGCGAGTTTGTAGCCCCGTTCATACGTCCGACTGCAACTGCTGTCTGTATGCGGCATGGAGAGGGCCTAATACGACCTACAAATAGACGGCGGAGAAAGCGAGGGAAAAGGGCAGGGAGGCAGATTCAACTGAAAAAACTCTTCAAGTAGGACTTGAAGGTCCTGGACTGCGACTCCAGACCTTCATGTCTTCGTTTTGTCTTCCCTGACGTCCCCAGGGCTCTGGTCCCGGTGTACTGGAGAAACCCTACCACTGCCGCGAGCTTCTTTTTCTGCTTCAGCTGTTCCTGCACCGCTCAGGATGGGTCTGATAAATGCCCGTTCAATTGAAACAAGTCTCTTTTGCTCAGCGATTTATTTACTTCCAAAAGCATGGACTTCATGTTGCTCACGGAGACTTGGCAACGGGATATGGAATACTATCACTTAAATAAGCTCTGTCCTGTGGATTGTAATTTTAAAGGCCTGGGGTTGGAAGTCTTGCGGTGGTTTTTATAAAACGTTTTATCTGTCAGTCAGTGAACACCATCACATACTCTTCTTTTGAACTACAGATGACTAAGCTTGGTTGTTCAAATACATTTTATTGTATTCTAGTTTATCGGCCACCTGGGCCAGCGACCTCTTTTCTTACTGATTTTTCTAACTTCTTACTGATTTTTCTGACTTCCTGTCATCTATTAATAAGCTGGACAGAGTGATTATTGTTGGGGATTTTAATATCCATGTGGATGATAATACTTGTAAAAATGCTTCTGAATTTGTAAATATTACTGAATCTTTTAACTTTATTCAGCATGTCTCTGGTCATACGCACAGCAAGGGACATACGCTCGACCTTGTTCTTTCTCATGGTGTAAACATTAATAATGTCTGTATCGAAGATGTATTTGTTAGTGATCACAGTTGCATCTTATTTGATATTGTTTGTGATGAGGATCCTCTCCCTGCTAAACGAGCATCCTGCTCACGTTTGATTAACCAGCTTACTGTTGAGAAATGTTCAGCCGCATTTGACTCAAGCTCGGTTCTTAGTTCGAATGACGTGGATGCTTGTGCACAGGCTTTTAATGATCACTGCACCCTGCTGTTGGACAAAGTGGCGCCCCTTAAAACTAGTGAAATTCCCTCTGTTAATACATCCACGTGGATGAATGACGCCATTCGCAGCTTAAGGCGTGTCTGTCGGAGAACTGAGCGCTTATGGAAAGCGACTCAGCTACAAGTACACCGCCTATATCTTAAAGAGCTCTTAATGGACTTCAACGAAATGATTAAAGATGCTAGAGCCTCTTATTTTACTAATCTGATATCTGCCTCTAAAAAAAATCCTAAATTTTTGAAACTATTACCAACTCTCTTTGAAACTATTAACAACATTGTTTCTCCTGCTGCATGTGTTGTCCCTGTGTTTTCAAATGTTGACTGTAACCACTTTTTGTTTAATTTTGTGGACAAGGTTGGAGCTGTCAGGGCAGGCATTGTTTCATCAGCAAAACCACATATAGTTAAACATCACAGACCTTCAATACTGGACTCCTTCTGCCCCATTACCCTGAATGACATCATTAAATTAGTGGGCACGATGATACCTTCTCAAAGCCCTGTTGATATTTCACCTACATCTTTGCTTTTAAAATCCATACATCATCTTGGCCCGTGTTTGGTTTCAATTTTAAACTTATCTCTTCAGCTGGGCCAGGTCCCTAGCTGTTTTAAGCATGCTGTTGTCCAGCCTATCTTGAAAAAATACAATCTTGCTGCAGCTTCATTTGGAAACTATAGGCCTATTTCTAAATTGCCGTTTCTTTCTAAAATTCTAGAAAAGGTTGTTGCAAACCAGCTGAATAATATTTTGGATTCTCATAATATCTTTGATAAGTTTCAATCTGGTTTTCGTAAAAAACATTCAACTGAGACTGCCCTCCTTAGGGTCTCAAATGGTATTTTGATGGCTGCTGATTGGGGTAAATGTTCTGTGTTGGTTCTATTAGATCTCAGTGCAGCATTTGATACTGTATATCACTGAACTCTGATTGATAGACTGAATACAACTGTAGGTATTACTGGATCAGCTCTGGATTGGTTTTCCTCCTATCTCTCAGACAGGAGTTTCTCTGTGTCTATAGGTACATATATGTCAGACTCTGCCTCTCTGTCCTGTGGTGTGCCCCAGGGTTCTGTGCTCAGCCCCCTGCTGTTCAGTCTGTATGCATCCTCTCAGGGAGATTATTGGTAGTTTTGGAGAAATATCTTACCTTTGTTATGCGGATGATATCCAATTATATTTATCTTTTAGCCCTGATAAGCTAGACAAACTGTCCTTGTTGCACAATTGCTTAGCCTCCATTAAAGGGCACCTATTATGCCCCTTTTTACAAGATGTAATATTGGTCTCGGGCGTCCCCAGAATGTATTTGTGAAGTTTCAGCACAAAATACACGACAATTAATTTATTATAACCATGTGAAAATGTCATTTTTGGGGCCTGTTTTAAAAAGAGCTGTTTTTGTGTCTACCACCTTAAATGTAAATGAGCTGCATATCCCCGCCCAGCCTTTGGATGAGGGCGTAACTTGCAAACCTATGGCAATAAACAGGCGGTAGAAGCAGAATGGCTGAGAGTGAGAGACGCGCTGTTTTGTATGGCATTCAGCCGTACATGTTTGAACCGGAATCAGACCCAGATGATGAAGAGACTCCAGCAGAAGAAACACGACTGAGAATGGACCAGGACGTCTCGGAATGGTTATTTGATACATGTATGTACTTATAGAGTTGTAATCGCGTCCCCTTTGCAATTATGGATGTGCAACACACACACAGACACACACAAACTGTGATAACGTTGGCGCAATTTTTTGAAACTACAAACACAAATACTGTGATAACGTTTGCTACGTGCAAACGAAATTACATTTATGCGAGGGACCTGTTGCGTCATGTTTACATTACTTGTCGTACAGGTGCTTATGTGGCAAATGTGAGAAGATGGCTACAGAACAAGAAAATATATGCTGCAGGGAGATAGAACAGGTATTAATTTATTTACATTTGTAATTGTTGCAAAAAATAATAGGTGACATAAAACTGTCTGACGCTATTTGTTGTATGGAAGGTTACAAGACGGATGAAACAGCAATTTTGATGTCTTGTCTTTACAGAAAACATGCACAGTTTTTAATACAATATCTTTAAAAAATATATTTATAAACGTGTGGTTACACACTATACAAACAAGGTTTAAATTATTACACAGACATCCTACGACGACAACAACTTTAGATGCATTTGCTGTTGAATTGGCTGACATCGACTGAAATGACTATTTGCTCAAAAATCATAAAATACACTTACTTCTACTGGAGGTGACGTTGGATCGCGAACAGTAGGCAACGATCCACACTTGAGGATTCACTTTGAAGCAAGACCTGCTTTGAATTGACCCTCGTTCACAACACAGTCTGTCAGAAAATGATTCGGGCAAACATAAATGTATTTTGGAAGTTTAAGTGGCGCCTTTCCTTCCTAAATAAAATCCATCCTCTGCGTTTTCAGTGGCTCTGATGTCGGAAGTAAGTGAAAACTACTATGAACATTATTACATCCCACAACAGAACACTTATGTTTCTTAGGAGACATTTTCGACAAGGCAGCACAAATCGTCAGAACACCGGCTATCATTGAAACACTGGAGGATGGTAAACAGATCACCGAGGGCGGGGTCTATGCCAAAACCACAGTGTCAATCAAACCACGTCGGTGGGGCTTGCTCAAGTCTACGTCACATTGAGCCGAATCTTAGAACAGCTCGTTCTGAGACAGTGCTTATGATTTATTGAGATTGTAAAAAAAACACTGGGTGGATTTTTATCATTCTAAGGTGATTTTGCTCACATACTGCCAACACACATTTATGTTCAAACACCAAGTAAAAGTGAATTTTGCATAATAGGTGCCCTTTAATAAATGGATGGCAGACAATTTTTTGCAACTAAATTCAGACAAAACTGAGGTGCTGATTTTTGCTCCAGACAACATTACTCCTAAGATTAGGCAGGCCATTGGGGCTCTATCATCCTCAGACTGTAATGTTGTGTGAAATCTGGGTGTCATTTTTGATAAATCTGTGTGTTTTAGCAGTCATGTTAAAACTGTGGTTCGTTCCTGTCATTTCCATCTCAGGAACATAGCAAAGATTAGATCTGTGGTTTCTAAAGAAGAGATGGAGATGCTTGTTCATGCTTTTATTTCCTCTCGTTTGGATTATTGCAATGTACTGTACACTTGTTTAAACAAATCCTCCATGGACAAACTGCAAGACTTTTGTCAAAGATCAACAGGAGATCACATATTACACCTGTGCTTAAGGCTCTTCATTGGCTTCCAATTAGTTTTAGAGTGCAGTTTAAAATTTTAACCATTACTTACAGAGCCTTGCATGGTCAAGCTCCCTCTTACATCCAGGATCTATTGCACACACACACTTCTGGTCGCTCATTAAGGTCTTCAGGCCAAGACCTTTTAACTGTTCCCAGAACACGTTTTAAAACAAGAGGTGATCGTGCTTTCTGTGTGGTGGCTTTGGACTCTGTGGAAACTTCTAGAAAACACCTTAAGACACATCTGTTTAGACAAGCATTTAACTAACCATATGTTTTTTTTATGTTATGTATGTTGTTGTTTTTATTTGTTTTATATTTTCTATTTTTCATATACTGTGAAGCACTTTGTGACCTCTCTTGTCTGTGAAAGGTGCTATATAGATAAAGCTTGCTGCTTACTTACACTCCGGCGAACAGGAAGGGGGCCAGAGGAAATTACAGTGCCTGACATCGTACTTGCGAGTTCACACACCACTTTAACGTTAATTTTAGTGATCTCCAACTGGCGAAGTCGAACATCATTAGTGCCAACGTGAATAATAATCTTAGAGAATTTACGATTAGCATTAGCCAGCACTTTTAAATTTGCTTTGATGTCAGGCGCTCTGACTCCCGGCAAACATGTGTGCCTGGTGTCTCTATTTTCACGTTCCGTGTAATAGAATCGGCAATAACTAGGGCACATTCAACAGGATTCTCAGTGGGTGTTTCACTGAGTGGGAAGAACCTGTTTAATGTTGTAATCGGAACGGAAGAGCGGTGTTTTGTGCCACGACTACAGCGTCTCACCGTCACCCAATTGCCCTGCTGCACGGGCTCTACAGAGTTTACTAAGCTAGTCGCATTCAAAGCAGTATCTTAAGCCCTTGCACTCTTACAATTAACCTCAATTAAAGTGTGGATGCGTGTCTTTAGTTCAGAAATTTTCAGAAGATGTATATCATCAGTAAATCAAGCATTTTATTATGATATTATGATAATCAAGCATTATTTAATGATAGAGCTTTAGTAATAAGAACTAAAACCTGATAATCATGCATGAATGCATGTTTGTCTTTTTAACTGAACTTAAGACTGGTGGTACTTTAGATATTGCTGGTCATTCAGTGTTTCTGTAAAAATAAAAGATAATAATTGATAAGTAATTGATAGTAAAAAAAAGATAGTAATTGATTATAGTAATTATTATTAAAAGATTACAATCCTATTAATAATTTTGCTACTAATAATATCAATATAGCCTACAACACGCATAAGCTGCTGGGTTCATGAATGTTAATCATGTTGTCAGCATTTGCTCAAACTGATTTGCTGAAATTAAAACTGGGATGATTGCCTTTTGTGCATTAGATCCGCCCACTACCGGAGAAACCGGCATATCGTCTGCTTGTTCTTAAAAGCTGAATAATTCTACATGAACTTATAAAAATACAAACAAGAATAACGTTTACATGTAGCGCGTCAATTTTGCTTGGTATGTAAGACTCTCGCACTCTCTTTTGCATGAGAGAAACGGGACGGCGAGTCGTGCGCCTTCACATTAGAGTTTATGGTACGTCAAATACAGGTACAGTTTGTTGACGGAGAGCGAAACTCTTAAGCACTCACAGTGTGTTAAACGAGTGAAAATATATCTATTAGGGGTGTAAATCGGACAGTTCATCACGATACGATACGATATCGATTCTCTCAGCCAGCGATACGATTATTGCCGATACCTCAAAAAATTCTGCGATACGATTACGATTCGATTCGATTCAGGGTTATCAATCGATTTATCGATATTTAGATATTATGTGCCAAGTTTACACAACCAGTTACGTTTATTAACTCACAAATGCATCCAAAAATATATGAGAGTTTAATTAAACTCTTTGAAAATGGCACACCCTCTCCCAATTGGGACATTTACAAGTTGTTTGTTACAAGTTACAAGTAAAAAAAAAAACATGATAGCCTATATGAAAATGAACAAGAACGGAGTTATCTGTTTTTGCAAATGAACTATAACAGAAGAGGTTGTTTTGATTAAGTAATAATAACAAAAAAATACAGGTAAATGATCAAATAAAAGTGCATTGAAAGTATTTTATATATATATATATATTTTTTTTTTTTTTTTTTTGTGTGTGTCTGGCAAAAGCAGATAACTCCACATTTCATGTTTCAGAGTTAAACAAAGCCTAGTAATTGCTATGATACTTAATAAAACACTTAATCATTGTAACGTTAATCTCCTCAGCTGACATCTAACGTTAGACGCCTGTCAAACTTTGTTGTTGTGAATAACGTACACTCGATACAGAGAGCATTTCCCTCACCACTAATCTGCTGTTTTAGCAAGATTCCGTGAAAAAGTTTCAGATCTTATTTTCCTTTTACGCCATGAAGTTCATCAAGTTCGTTGAAATCCATCCTCGATCACTTTTAATCAGCTTTGACGAAACTCCTCGCAGCTAGCGCGTCTTTTCAAAGTGACTAGCAGGCTTGTCACCCGACCTGAATACTGCGCAGTGCGCACTGATTCGCTAACACAGACTTTTCGGGTTGATTTCACAAACAAGGGTGCTTGTCGTTTCTGCTGTAAAAGATGAAGTCGCGATGCCTTGACAGTGGAAAATACCCGCTTTTGTGACAAAGGGTTCTGTCAATCTTGTCAGGTGTCTATTTCAGCTGAGAAAAGTTCCGTGTGAGGATGTGGAGAGTGTCAAAATAAAGGTACCGTATAATCGATATTTTGTGTGTGGCATCGATGCATCGTATCGTTAGACTTTTGATCGATGCATCGATCCATATCGATGTATTGTTACACCCCTAATATCTATGCTAACCTTATACTTGGCATCTAACACACACTGGCGAGTAAAGTCTAAGAATTTATTAGCCAATGGCTAATGATAGACATTATTTAGTCGCCCAGTGAAATTTATCGCATATGCGAGTGATTTACTTGCATTGTTGAGGGTTGACCTCCCAACCCCATGTTCAGTTCCAAGCATTGGGGGCGTTGTATTTGTTGTCAATGCTGGGTCCTCCCCACCGAGAGTATGCAAACCCAAGCTCCTCACCGCTATTATAGCAAATCAAAATTCAAAAATAAAGAGAAGAGCACTTCTCCTCTTCTTTGCACTATCACAAGTGACAGCTCCCCACCACAGCGCTGCAACCTGTCACTCGAGGGTACTTACTCAAGTTGATAAGTTGATTTGGGCCTGGCTTTCACCGGAGCGCCCTCAGAAAATTCAGAGCCCTTGTGGGATCATTCAAAGTTGGGGTCTCTCTTCCCCTCACAACGTTCCAGAAACTGCTGGACCTCATGGCAGAAGCCTCCTGAGCAGTTCCTCTAGACCTGCTTCACATGCGGCCACTCTAATACTGCCCAAAAGCCTGCGTCCCTCCACATGGATTAGGATACCATGTCTCACAGAGCTTTGGCCTTGAGAGCCCAAGCATGCTATGTTTGGTGAATTATGGCTTTGCCTCCATATATTTTCCCCTGATTATAAACTTAAAAAGAGACCTGGTTCCAAGTGCCCACAGGCTGTGCTCAAAGGATGGTCTTCATTCTAGGCTCATAGCAGGACGCTATTGGATTGCGTTCACAATAGTGTCAGCAAAAACTGACGCTATGCGAGTGAACCTTATTGAAAGGGAACGTTTCAGTTACTAACGTAACCTTGGTTCCCTGCGATAACGGGAATGAGCTATGCTTAGCTGGCCTGGCTACTGCACGCACGCAGTGCATTCCAGACAGTTTTGTGTGGGTTGAAATGCCATTTGTCGTGCACAGACGATCAGGCTTCAGTATTCTGAGAAACGGAGTTTCTCCCATACCATCAGCAAAAACTGACACAGTGTTCGTTCCCATTATCTCATGGAACTGAGGTTACATTAGTAACCGAAATGATATTGAAGGTAATGGTAGTGTAGTTTCTTATTGGCTCTTAGGGGGCAATCACTTTTTCACACAGGAACATTGGGTGTTATATACTGTATATATTTAATGCATGACAGTTTTGTGTTTTTGTTTATGACTGGTCAATTAAATGCATTATAGGCTGTGCTTGAAGACTGAAAATATGCTAAAATCCAGAAAATCAGACTGGTGCCAAACATTTTAACAGCACTGTATTCATAAAAGTATGATATCTGATAATGCCTATCTATGTTGTATATTTTGTATATAATGGTCTGATATTGGGAATGTGTATGAGTTCACATTAATATGCTGAGAGATCACAGCAGGGGATGAAAGTGTGAATTTATTCTGATTTTCCTGTTGTTTAGGTGATGAAGTGGTTCTGGGCAGTAGTGTCATCCTTCACACAGGAAGAACTGGCACGTTTGTTACAGTTCACCACTGGCTCCTCACAGCTCCCACCTGGCGGCTTCAACACTCTCTGCCCCTCCTTCCAGATCATAGCAGCTCCCACACACAGCACGCTGCCCACCGCACACACCTGGTGAGCACACACACACACACCAAACATTCCCTCACTTCAACAGAGGGACCAAATTAAATGTGAAATTAATAGACTCTAGAGAGGAACATTTTGCTAAATATATGCACCATATCAACTGTTCTTCAATATTTAATGTTTGTAATCTGTCAAAATAAACGGATGGCCTTCAGATTTTTCCTCACTGCTAAAAGCATTCAGTCAATGAAAGAAAATTTACAGTTAATGCTACCCCTAGATGGAACAAGTTTCCTGAGAGTTTAATTCCAACCCTAATCAAATACACCTGAACAAATTAATCAAGGTCTTTAGGGTTACAATAGAATTACAGGTAAATTAGTTTGATCAGGGTTGGAGCTAAATTCATCAATGCAGAATCAAAACTATCAGTCTTATAACCGTATTTAATATTGTTAAATATAATTATACATTTCTTGCAACATGAATATAGTTTTGTCAGAAGTATCTATAGGGAAAAAATATATATGTTTAAAATGGGATTGCATGTTTAACTCCTTTCCTGTTCAGTTTTAACCAGCTGTGCCTCCCAACGTATGATTCCTACGAGGAGCTCCACAAGCTGCTGAAGCTGGCCATCAGTGAGGGGAGCGAGGGCTTTGGAATGCTTTGAACATCAGTCCAGCTCTGGCAGAAACAGAGAGTAATCTCCAAACCTCTTTTTATGAACATCTTACCCCAGTGCACTTTACAGTGTACTGTAAATGACGGACTTTGATCACAAGATGCCTCTGGCAGGATTCAGGAGTTATGTACATATGTATCAAAAGATTGTTCTACAAGATGAGTTTTGAGATTGTTCTACAAATTTTGAGGTTTTTTTTTTTTTTTTTTTTTTTTAATAGTTGCTTATCTTTCCATATGTGAGTGCAGACATAATTAAATGGCCTAAGTGTCAGGATGCTTGTTTTGCATTTGGCATAAAGTGTGTAGTAGACTATGGGATATTGGGAATGACTGCATAACCTCTGCACTTGGGCCTTAACTGATCAGGGAAGGTTATGTACATAACTTCTGTTTCATTGAATGCTTTATTTATACAGTGTATGCATTTCCCCTGCAACTTTTCAGTTGATATTTATGAAGAAGGGACCTTAGACACGCTGTCGCATACCACATTACCATCTTTCTTTCTTTTTTTCTTTTTTTTGTGAAATTTGTTTAATGGGCATTTTTATAAATCATAAAATTGCTTTTCTCAGAAATGTCGATAGTGTTTCAGTTGCAACTGTTTCCCGAAACAGTTTAATTTTTGATGTTTTTTCAGATTTCAGACAGCTGACTTGCACATTTATCAGATGTGGTCTTTGCTCTTCACTTGAGCTCCTTACTTTTTATTTTGAACATTTATTATTAATGATCATATATAGGAAACTAGTTATGATCAAATTAAGGTAAGATGTTCATTTAAAATATTATTAAAAAAACGTATTTGTACTACTTTAACTTCTCCTTTCTACTGTTATTCTGAAATATTTGAGTAACATCTATGCATCATACCAACAAGTCCCCAAACAACAAACTCTGGCTTTGCTTCTTTTATAAATAACTGATGCTCTTTTTATCATTTGGGTCAGTTAATGCCACTACGCTACAAAATTCAAGTTTATTATATGGGAAAAATCATAATGCACAAAGGCTGACTGTTGAACATTAGTGACCTTTTTTCTACTGTATAGAGCCTTTAGCAATATTCTATGAGGTCACATGCTAATCTGGAGTGTCCTTTTGTGACCACAACAAACATTTGCAGGGATAAAAAAACAAAAAACTAATGCTAAAACATAACTACCCTGATGTTACACTGTGCTCTTGCCTTTGTCTTCTCTCTCTCTCTCTCTCTCTCTCTCTCTCTCTCTCTCTCTCTCTCTCTCTCTCTCTCTCTCTCTCTCTTTCTCTCTCTCTATTTCTCTCTCTCTCTCTCCCATCCTCTCTCTATCTCTCTCTTTAAACACATTTTCTTTTTCCATGAAGTTAGACAATAATCAAAATTAACATTTCTGTGCATTATATGCAACACAATAAAAATCTTAAAATTATTCATTCATTCATTCATTCATTGTAAATGTCATAAAAAATGTTGGGTGACGCACAATCTACGGCATAATGTTATGAATCAGCTTCAGTAAAAACTAAAATTCCAAATTTAGTCCATCATTAAGAAAGCATATATCAGTAGCCAGAAAGAAAGTTTTGTGTGCGCTAAGGGAAAAAAGGTTGTGTCAGAAATAAAAGTGTAATAAAGTGCCACATACCATTATGAATCATTGCATTGATGTCTGTTAGCTCTATATTTAGACTGTGTTACTTTATGACTAAAATATTAAATTGGATGAGTCTTTTATCAGTAGAGTAGTTATCTCTGTTAGTAAATATTGTGTTATGCATATTTATTCATGAAATCTGAAATTCAGTTCATTATTATAGTGCAAAGTATTCAGCATATTTTGGAGAATAATGAAATCATGCCAAAAAAACACCCGTTTTTACATTCACTAGCTCAAAACAATAATTATGGATGAAAAATAAGTTTATATCTGCTATGCATTTTGTGAATTGGTAAGTTTGTCAGAGCGTGAAGAAATATACAGCTGAGTATCATCAGCATAACAGTGAAAACTAATGCCATGCTTCCTAATGATATCTCCTAAGGGTAGCATGTAGAGAGTGAACAGCAAAGGTCCTAGTACTGAGCCTTGTGATACACCATACTGAACTTTTGATCGATAAGACATCTCTTCATTTACTGCTACAAACTGATAACGATCAGATAAGTATTATTTAAACCATGCTAGTGCATTTCCATTAATGCCAACATAATTTTCGAGTCTATTTAAAGGAATGTTGTGGTCGATTAAGGCTGAGCAATTTTATCGATTCTGCGATATAAATCGATATTTTTTTTCCCAAGAAAGTATCGATTTTTAAGCCGCGTGTATCGATACACAAGTCCCATGCAAATACCCCCGTGTTTACCCCCATTCGCTTTAAAGCTTGGACGTTTTCGGTTCTGCTGTCGGTACTGGAGAAAATAGAAAATACACGTAGGCTACTATTTATTATTGAAATAAAGACGTAATCTTGAACATGTTTATCTCGCCAGCCAGTTCTATATATAATAATATTAAACCATTTGTCTGTGATGTAACTTTGCTATTCGCAGTCCAGAAGAGAGAGATCTCTCACGCGGAGCCACGCGCGCGCGCACAACACGACACGACAGCCCTGCTCAATGACTGACAATGAGGACAGAACTAAACATTCAAACGTGGTTACACTTTAGATCTGGGATAATATTCTAATTTTATTTTAGATTCGGCTTTCAGAGATTATAAAAAGAAGATATTTGAGATGAAACCAAACTAACTGCATTATGTCTAGAGCAACTTCCTTCCCTTCACAGCGATGCGCTGTCATTTCTTCCTAAAACCCAAACGTACCGTCAGAATCAGCACGATCGGTGATTGTTGTAAAATGCAGTCTCTACTGTTGCTAAATTGCGGACGCGTTTAATCATTAAAAGAGCTATTTTAATTGCACAAACATCTGCGCAAGAGTTGTGTGCAAGAGTTGTTCACAAGGCGACGCGCGCTCCGAAATGGACTGCAAGAAAAGTACAGGTTACTTAACTTTGGGCTTCATGTGCGCATCTAAACTATCAAATATACATAATAATATAAAAATTACCAGCTATGAGATTCACTGAAACACAGTTTATACACTTAAACAGTTTATGTCTTAAATGGACGTAAATAGTTAGGAGAAAATGATGGTGCATCAGTCACCTATTATATCTGCACTCGGTCTTAAAGGGGCAGCGTCTAATAAACCTGCTGACGATTGAGCCATTAATGTGAATCAAACAACAAAAGGCACTCACAGCTCTTGAATGAATAACTTAAACTTGTCCAGTCAGAGACATATATTGTGTAAATCAAGTTCCCTTTCGTAGTCACTCCGAGTTACGTTGGATGACGACGAATGGGGGTTTCGCTTAGAACACCTATTGACTTTGAGTATTACAAAACGAGCCAATGGCGATGAAATGCCATGGGTCTGCGGAATTTGCATATCGTATCTCCGCCCCACCGCATGGGTATAAAAGGAGGACGCCGGCAACATGCAGATATGTTTTCGCTTCGGAGCCGAGAGTATTTCTTGACTCCACAGCCATCTCTGACTTCGCTCTACGAGACGAGCTTCTCTCTCCGGTGTTGGTGTGACGGCGATCTGCAGCGAGCTCACAGTGCCTGCTGATCTGTGCAGTGATCTGCCAGTGTGTGTGTGTCTCCCTGTGCGCTTCAACATCGCAGAGTTTTTTCTCCTCTCATAAAAGAGCTCGCACGCGGCACGTCTTTTTAAAGACGGCTCGCCCGTGCATTTCTGGTTGCAGCGGACTGGTATCGGACTCTGATGGGCACGAGCGCTGACTAATGTGTTTGGGCTTTGATCATGCTTGAACAGCACTCGTGGATGACTCATTTTCTCTCTGCTGAGCGTCATATATAGGTCGAGACTCGGTGAACTCGCAAGAGTGAGAGTCCCCTCATCCACCACCCGATCTTCGGCTGGTGGCCAGGGTGACCTGAGGGTGTTGGTCTGGTACAAGGCGCCGACTCTGTGTCCACGCCCCAGCCCCCCCTCTTTAATGACGGTGCCCGCTAGCGAACTGATGATTCCACGAGTCTACCCTCGGGTGGCTCGTGTGTTTTCATTTGAAGCTACAGAGGACGATGCTGTGTCTGTAGCAGCATCACTAGGTGGGCTTGATTCTTCTGGAAATGACGACTCGTCACAGCTGCCACCTTCTGGTCTGCATATGGCTGTGCCTGAGTCTGATCCGGAAATGACGGCCATGCTTTCACATAGAGGCTCTTTCACCTAGATATCATCATATAGAGACTGTGTCTGTTCCCCGAATTTGGAAATCCAAAAAACGTCCAAACCGATCTAAGGTTAAAAATGTAATTGATATTCAACAAATAAAAAATAGATATAATACAGATGAGCAAACGATAAAGCTTGGGTTGCTGAATATTCGATCCCTTACTTCAAAAGCACTCATAGTTAATGATATGATTTCAGATTATAACCTAGATGTGCTGTGTATGACAGAAACCTGGCTAAAACCAGACGATTACATTACTTTAAATGAGTCCACCCCCCATGATTACTGTTATAAACATGAACCTCGCCTGAAAGGCAAAGGGGGAGGTGTTGCTGTAATTTATAGTAATATTTTCAAAACCACTAAAAAATCTAGTTTAAAATATATTTCTTTTGAAGTGTTGGTGCTTAATGTAAAAATATATAATGTAAACGATAAATCAAGTTTGAGAATTCTGCTGGCAACTGTCTAAAGGCCACCCGGGCACCATAAAGGTTTTATCAAAGAATTTGCTGACTTTCTATCAGAATTAGTATTGACTGCAGATAAAGTCCTAATTGTTGGTGATTTTAATATACATGTAGATAATGGAAAAGATGCAATGGGATTGGCATTTAAAGACATTCTTAACTCTATTGGAGTTAGACAACACGTGTCAGGACCTACTCATTGTCGTAATCATACTCTAGATCTAATATTATCACATGGAATCAATGTTGATGCTGTTGAAATTCTGCAGCAGAGCTACGACATCTCAGATCATTATCTAGTCTCATGTAAATTACATTTAGCCAAGGCTGCAAAGCCAACTCCATGTTAAAGTATGTTAGACCTATCACTTCTGCCACTAAAGATTGCTTTATCAATAATCTTCCTAATCAGTTTCATCGTCTTAGCATCCCAGATAGCTTAGAAGAACTTGATATTGCAACAGAAACTTTTAACTCTCTCCTTTCCAGCACTTTAGATACAGTTGCTCCGTTGCGCTTAAAGAAGATTAAAGAAAATAGTCCAACACCGTGGTACAACGAGCACACCCGGGCCCTTAAGAGAGCAGCCAGAAAAATGGAGCGCAACTGGAAGAAAACAAAACGAGGTATTTCGGATTTCATGGAAGGAGAGCTCGATTGCTTACAGAGAGGCTTTAAAAGCTGCTAGATCTGCTTATTTTTCAACCCTATTAAAAGAAAATAAACATAATCCAAGGTATTTATTTGAAAAAGTGGCTACACTAACGAAAAAGAAAGCTTCAAGCCCAGAAGTTTCCAATAAACACAGCAGTAATGACTTTATGAACTTCTACACTTATAAGATTGATAATATTAGGGACAAAATTATAACTATGCAACCGTCTACTACAGCATCACATCAGGGAGTGCATTATAGTCTCCCCGAGGTAAAATTTGATTCATTTGTTGCCATAGGAGAGGAAGAATTTTGCAAACTCGTTAATTCATCTAAATCGACAACATGTATGTTAGACCCTATACCGACTAAACTACTGAAAGAGATGCTTCCAGAAGTCATAGATCCTCTTCTTAACATCATTAATTCATCTTTCTCTCTAGGATACGTACCAAAACCTTTAAGCTGGCTATGATTAAACCGCTTGTTAAAAAAACGCAACTTGATCCTACAGAATTAGTCAAGTACAGGCCGATCTCAAATCTACCTTTTCTGTCAAAGATACTAGAAAAGGCAGTATCCTCACAACTGTGTTCCTTTCTTAAAAGAAATGGTATCTGCGAGGATTTCCAGTCAGGATTTAGACCGCACCATAGCTCTGAGACAGCTCTCATTAGAGTCACAAATGATTTGCTCTTACCATTCGATCGTGGTTGTATCTCTCTATTAGTGTTACTTGATCTTAGTGCTGCATTTGACACCATTGACCACAACATTCTCTTAAATAGACTAGAAAACTATGTTGGCATTAGTGGAATTGCATTAGCATGGTTTAAATCATATTTATCTGACCGCTATCAGTTTGTAGCAGTAAATGAAGAGATGTCTTATCGATCACAAGTTCAGTATGGCGTACCACAAGGCTCAGTACTAGGACCGCTGCTGTTCACTCTGTACATGCTACCTTTAGGAGATATCATTAGGAAACATGGAATTAGCTTTCACTGTTATGCTGATGATACTCAGCTCTATATTTCTTCCAAACCTAACGAAACTCACCAATTCACAAAATTATCGGAATGCATAGTTGATATAAAAAATTGGATGACTAGTAATTTCCTACTACTAAATTCTGAAAAAACAGAGATTCTAATTATTGGACAAAAAACTTCCACACGTAATAACCTAGAATACTGTCTAACACTTGATGGCTGCTCTGTTAAGTCTTCGTCGTCAGTTAGGAACCTGGGTGTGCTCTTTGATACCAATCTTTCATTTGAAAGTCACGTGTCTAGTGTCTGTAAAACCGTATTTTTCCATCATAAAAATATATCTAAATTACGTCATATGCTCTCATTGACAAATGCGGAACAACTAGTTCATGCGTTCATGACACCAAGGCTAGATTATTGTAATGCTCTTCTGGGTGGTTGCCCTGCACGCTTAATAAACAAACTACAGCTAGTTCAAAACGCAGCCGCTAGAGTTCTTACCAGAACCAGGAAGTATGACCATATTAGCCCGGTTCTGTCAACACTGCATTGGCTCCCTATTAAACATCGTATAAATTTTAAAATATTGCTGATTACTTACAAAGCACTAAATGGTTTAGCTCCCCAGTACTTGAGCGAGCTCTTAACGCAGTATAGTCCTTCACGTCTATTGCGATCTCAAAACTCCGGCCAGTTGATAATACCTAGAATATATAAATCGACTGCTGGCGGTAGATCCTTTTCCTATTTAGCACCAAAACTTTGGAACAATCTTCCTGACATTGTCCGGGAAGCAGACACAGTCTGTCAGTTCAAAGCTAGACTAAAAACACATATCTTTGACCTAGCATTCACATAACACTCTATAGCCTTCTATAATTCAATATTAGGCTGCTTAGATTAGGTCAGCCGGAACTGGGAACACTTCCCTCATATCCTGATGTACTCGTTACATCATAAGAAGAATGGCATCTACGCTAATTTTAGTGTCTTTGTTTATCCCGAGGTTTTCCCGCAGCCTGCTGGATCCAGGCCGTTTCCAGATCTGACGAAGGACTTTCGCCTGGACCTGATGACAATGCAGTGCTGAAGTGCCAACTAGCCTCTCCCTATGGAGGATCCCTATACCACTCTACAGATAAAGCGTTGTGGAATTTTTCGGTTCGCGTACCTACCCAAAGTGATAAGATAAAATAAAAATTCTGCATCAAAATTTATAGACAAGTAGTTTGTTTAGGCATGGTTTGTAAGGAATTACAAACCTGCGCACATATATTCAAATGCACATAACTATAGAATCAATTCTTAATGCGCATGTGAACGCCATCAGCGTCTATCACAGGTTCACGTTTAAAGTCTGTTTAGAGAGAACGGTGTCGTCTTAGCGGCCCCTAATTTAATAACAAATGATCATTTAGACGGAAGTTAATCAATCAAAACTAACTTTAGCTGGAAAAAACATTTTTCAAGAGCCATTATACAACCAAACCAATCTCTGTTACCTTAAATGATATGTTTATCTCTGTAAAGCTGCTTTGAAACAATCTACATTGTTAAAAGCGCTATATAAATGAGGATGACTTGACTTGACTTGATGGTGGGAGACTGAAGGGGAAGGCTCTCTCAAAGCAGAGGTTGTCCCACTGGATGTGGACGCCATTGCTTTGGCTTACCAACAACAATGCCGACCGTGCCCCCTTGGTGTGACAGCCCACTCCACCCGGAGTGTGGCTTCCTCTTGGGCTCTAGTGCATGGTGCCTCGCTAACAGACATCTGTAGAGCTGCAGGCTGGGCGACACCCAACACATTCGCCAGATTTTATAATCTCCGAGTGGAGCCTGTGTCCTCTCGTGTACTCGCTCAGTCAGCTAGTACTGGACCCGCTCAGGTGTCTTCGCTTGCTCGCCATTCCACTCCACGGACTGGATACGAGCGATATTCCCAGGGGGGCTTTCCTCTCTGAAGCCCTGAGTTCCTCCAGCACTGTTGACGCTGGCGCCAGTGTCTATTGCCTGTGCGTCGGCTAGGTGCTTCCGTGTGCATGGTTCCTCCCCTGAGTAACCCCCACATGTGTATTTCCACTGTAAGCCTCTTTGACTATGTGTCTTTCCCTCGGCAAGCCACCTTGCCACTCCTGGAGTTGAAAGTTGCCACCCCTCGGGCTGGTCACTCCAGCGTTCCTCCATATGAAGCCCTCCGGCCATATGTGTGTTCTTAAGTCCTCCCTACGGGTAGGCATGCTGCGGCATATTTCCTCTGAGATATGCTTCCCAGTGTACCTTGGTATTCCTGTGTTAAGTAGGACTCCTTCGTCCGTGCCAGTTTCACGACAGGGGGATCAGACTTTTGCAGGGCACTGGAAGACAGCTGTGAAGGTGGCGTGATTTCACAGGGACCCCCATTCGTCGTCATCCGACGTAACTCGGAGTGACTACGAAAGGGAACGTCTCGGTTACGTATGTAACCCTCGTTCCCTGAGTAGGGAACGGAGACGTTACGTCTCCCTGCCACTTCCGCGGTACCGCTGGGTAGAACGCCTGAGTTCAGTCTCGGCTCCTCAGCGAAGACATATCTGCATGTTGCCGGCGTCCTCCTTTTATACCCACGCGGTGGGGCGGAGATACGCTATGCAAATTCCGCAGACCCATGGCATTTCATCGCCATTGGCTCGTTTTGTAATACTCGAAGTCGATAGGTGTTCTAAGCGAAACCCCCATTCGTCGTCATCCGACTTAACGTCTCCGTTCCCTACTCAGGGAACGAGGGTTACATACGTAACCGAGACGTTTTTAGTTTTCAGTTCAAATAATTCAATCAAAGTAAATGGAACACTCACAAGATGTCACCAAAATCACTCTGTCCCCTTTAAATCTTTCAGAAAATGATGTAAGTGTATTGAATTATATCGAATCGTATCGAATCGTTTGCTGAATATCGTGATATATATCGTATCGTGAGCTGAATATCGTGTATCGTATCGTATCGTGAGATTAGTGTATCGCTACAGCCCAATGGTCGACAGTGTCAAATGCAGCACTAAGATCGAGATACACTAATAGAGAGATACAACCACGATCGGATGATAAGAGCAAATCCTTTGTGACTCTAATGAGAGCTGTCTTAATGCTATGGTATGGTCTAAAACCTGACTGAAAATCCTCGTAGATATAATTTCTTTCTAAAAAAGGAACATAGTTGTGAAGATATGGCCTTTTCTAGTATCTTTGAAAGAAAAGGTAGATTTGAGATCGGCCTGTAATTGACTAATTCTGTAGGATCAAGTTGCGTTTTTTTTAACAAGTGGTTTAATCATAGTCAGCCTAAAAGTTTTCGTTACACATTCTACTGAAAAAGATGAATTAATGATATTAAGAAGAGGAACTATGACCTCAGGAAGCATCTGTTTCAGTAGTTTTGTCGGTATAGGGTCTAACATACATGTTGTCGATTTAGATGATTTAACGAGTATAAAATTCTTCCTCTTCTATTGAATGAATCGAATTTTTCGTCAGGGGGACTACAATGCACTGCCTGATGCAATACTGTAGTAGATGGTTGCATAGTTATAATTTTCTCCCTGATATTATCAATATTGTAAGTAAAGAAGTTCATAAAGTCATTACTGCTGTGCTGCTTGGAAACGTCTGGGGTTGAAGCTTTATTTTTTGTTAGTTTAGCCACTGTTTCAAATAAATGCCAAGGGTTTTGTTTATTTTCTTCTAATAGGGTTGAAATAATAAAAAGATCTAGCAGCTTTAAAGGCCTCTCTGTATGCAATCGTGCTCTCTTTCCATGAAATGCGAAATGCCTCTAGCTTTGTTTTCTTCCAGTTGCGCTCCATTTTTCTGGCCATTCTCTTAAGCCAGAGTGTGCTCGTTGTACCATGGTGTTGGACTGTAGCGTGAAGCGTAAAGGAGCAAATGTGTCTAAAGTGCTGGAAAAGAGAGAGTTAAAAGTTTCTGTCGCAATATCGAGTTCTTCTAACCTATCCTATGCTGAGATGATGAAACTGATCAGGTAGATTATTAATAAAGCAATCTTTTGTGGCAGAAGTGATAGGTCTAACATATTTGTAACAGGGAGTCAGCTTTGCAGCTTCAGGCAGCCTTGGCTAAATGAAGTTTACACGAGACTAGATAATGATCTGAGATGTCATTGCTCTGCTGCAGAATTTCAACGGCTTCAACATTGATTCCATGTGTTAATATTAGATCTAGAGTATGATTACGACAATGAGTAGGTCCTGACACGTGTTGTCTAACTCCAATAGAGTTCAGAAGGCCAATCCCAATGCGTCTTTTTCGTTATCTATATGTATATTAAAATCACCAACAATTAGGTATTTATCTGCAGCCAGTTCTAACTCCGATAAAAAATTTCACTCTCCACACTCACCGATCCTACTCACTACAGTTGTTGATGAACTTGTAAAAGGCGCAAGCAAAATAAATAAATAAAGAGTGCACGGATGGCACGTTAACAGGCTAGCGATTACTAGTGTGTTGTGCTAGCAACGATTTAGATTGAAGCTAGCGATATCAGGTTAATATGTGATGTTGAGTAAGTTATATTTAGTAATATAAACAACAGGGAATGATAGTAAATAATGATTCAAAACAGAAAGATATACTAAGCTTACAGACGCAAACCAACTCAGCCGCAGCAGCAGCAAGGTAGTCAGGAGCAATCGATGTCGCGCGCAACGAAGGCTGTTCCAATTCGAAGGCTCCTTCAAATGCGGCCTTCTTTTCCTGGGCAATGAAGGATACAAAAGATGGATTCTTCGTGACCAGTGTTTCCAGGTAGTGTCTAAGATTTCCAGCCCAAAAGCTCTCAAAAACCCAGCCAAATCACTCACTGCCAAAAGAATGTGATAGAATTCTATGGTCATGACAACCAAGGTTTATAAGAACCATTTACCTCCTCAAAACTAATTATTGAAATTAAAGAAATGAATCCATTCTCCTGTATACTGAGTCATAATCATTTGTTACATTTAAAAGAGCAGAAAAAGGCCTCAGTTACCAGGGCTACCATCAGATAAGACTGTTTTATTGGTGTGAAAAATGTGGTCTTGTGGAAAAGCAAAGGCCTTTGGAAAGACACATAAAGCCCAAAAAACAGACAAACTGTTCTATAAATGAACATGCATATCTCCAGAACATTGTGTGTATGATTATTACTGTCCAGTATAGTGTCTGGTATTGGATACCATTTTATGTGTGCTTTATGAGAGAACTACTGTAACCCCACCTATATCATGTCTCCTATCAAATTAATGTTCATTTCACGACTCACACTTTAGTTTACATTACCTCCTCATAGAATGCAGTGTGTGTTTGTTATATTAATCAGAGTACAAAAGGACACCTACTGCCAGACCCATTCTAACCATGCTCCAGACAAAAGGACATAAAACCTCCCAACAGAGGAATTTTCCTGCTTGAAATATTGTACCTTAGCCATTGCTCAAGCCAAAACTCAAGAGGCATGACTTAAGTGGAAGCCCCCACACAGATCCCACTTGCTCTCTTCTTTCTTCTCCTGGTGGCTGTGCATGTGAGACCAGAAACCTGGTCCGACCACGAGATCGTGGGCTGGCAGACCTCAACACATCAAGCCAAGCCCATGTGTAACTTCTTAGACCGTAACAGAGTCAAATAATGTTGAAGATTTTATTATTTAGAAAATAAGTAATTTTGCTATATATTTGGACACAATTATTTCTTCTGTCTTGACTTTGGATTTCCTCTGTGTATGTGAAAGACCTTGAATGGAATGTTGTTTGCTGCAGAAAATTCTATTCTGAGAAGTCACATGGTAAAAGACCTTTACCCAAAACTATCTATAGGGTGTGTTACCTTCTTTGGAAGAAGATGTATGTATATAACTCTGAACCAAAAGATACTCGGGAGCGCACTGGAAGGCCAGAGGGCCAGAGAGCGTTAGAGCGCCGTTCTATGGAACGGGACGGCGTTCGAAAATAAAGTCTAATTATTTCTGGCATCAAAGATCTCTGCGAAGTTATTTTTCAGAAAGATTGAAAACCACAACATTTGGCGCCCAACGTGGGGCTGGTTCAGGAGCTGATGGTCACAAATCAACACAAACTAAAAGTGGCCACAAGGTAACCAGTTTTGCTTAAAAGATTGTGTTGTTCGCCCAGACATTTACTCATTGCGGTAAGACCCTTTAAAAAGCTTCTCCAAATTTAAAGAACTAAAAATTGAAAAGAGGATCTTTGATTCTAGAAATAAGTGTCAATTGTTGTTGATGATGTCAAGTACTGTGTTATAGCGCGGCGGAGCTCCCGTTAGTGTTTGCCTGTGTTTATATAACCTGGTGCAGATTGTATGAATATTGGTACTGCTGATGTGCCGCTAAAGGTTTTGTCATACGTATGTAAGGACTTGAGATGTTTGCTTGTTAAGTTTAACAAGTGTACTGGTTAAGGTTAATCTTTTTTTTTTTATGTTTACTGTAAAGGATAGCAGTTATTGTTTTTTCTTGTCAAGGATGACAAGTGTAATGATAAGAATATCATTAATGATTAAGGCTAATCATTTTCTGCTCGTTAAGGATAACGATACTCATAAGGTTATGAGGTATTTTATCTGTGTTTCTTATTAAGGATAATAAGATAGCATGCGCACAGATAAGTTTAGCTTATGGTTACCGCATTGTTATAGGAATGACATGGACTGCTCAGGTAAGCTAAATTGAATCGCAGAGGTCTGCGATAGTTTTAAAGTTATTTTATCACTGTGTTTGGGAAGTGTATCCGTGATGTATTGTATCCGTGTATCCGTATCCGTGATGACGGGGCAGTCATGGCCTAATGGTAGCAGAGTTGGACTGGTGACCCAAAGGTTGCTGGTTCAATTCCAGTACCGGCAGGAATATGACTGAGGTGTCCTTGAGCAAGGCACCTAACCCCCAATCGCTCCCCGGGCGCCACTCAAGGCTGCCCGCTGCTCCGGGTGTGTGTATCCACGTTTGCAGTGTGTGTGTACACTACTCACTACTCTGCTCCTAATGTGTGTGCACTTACTTGGATGGGTTAAATGCAGAGGTCAAATTCCAAGTATGGGTTACCATACTTGGCCATCACGTGAAAAAAAATAAAAAAATAATTGTTATAAAGACAGTGAGTAACACTGTAAGTAGAATATAGCTTGTGTGTGTGTATGTGGGATCCTGTGTGTCTGCTTGACTGTGCCTGTGGTTAAAAATAGGGGACAAGGAATGTGTGAATGAGCTTGAGGGACAAGTACTGTATAAATGATGTGTAATATAAAAGGAAATAGTAAAAGAAAACAATTGTTTCAAGATATTAATCTTGCAGATTATTGTAGTATGAAATAAGTTAAAATAATAAAATATATATTTAAATTAATAAATATAATAATATATATAAATAGATAAAGATAAATAAAAATGCATGTGCTTAATATATTATATCTTATATCTGAAGACGTCTAAAATTTGTATCTCATTATCCCTGAAGACAAAGTGAGAAAAAAATGATTCCATTGTAGATAATTAAGTTTATGCTAAGTAAAAAATAACTTGTGCAGTGTGCTAAAAGTGAACAAGATTGAGTGACAAACAGCCATAAATAATTTACAGCAATCTTAGAATTGTGGTAATGTGAATTGTTGGAAATGGCTGAGCAAAATTGTATTCACTATGTGAGATTATTTTGAGCACAGCATGCAAATATAGGAGAAAAATTGAAGTCTGATTTTGTGATAGGGAAAATTATTTAATTGTATTATACTCAGAAAATCAAATGTTAGATTATTGATGATGTTGCAATGAAGAAATAGCTTGCTTTTTCCTGCAACGAAGAACTTGCTTTACTAAAAACAGGATGGGAGAACTGCTGTTGTCAACCAGTGATTATTATATAGTATAAAAGAACTAGGAAAAAGATGGTTAAAAAGTGGAATTTAAAAAAAAAGCTAATAGCTCAGGAACAAATATTTATAAAGATTAATTTGATCTATGCAGCTCTCTGAGTGTTCAACTTCAATGATCGCTCTATAGAGACTGCTTCAAATTTAGTTAATTATTAGATTAACTTTATTCATTCTGATTATTCACTGGTCTCATAAGCAATTCTTTATATTCTCTGCTAAACTAACCCTCTCTGCTTTTTCAGTAGGTTCAAGTCCAGCCCTATAAAAAAGAAAGAATACACTGAAAGAGACAAGTGGGTGCTCAACTCACCAAATAGTTCAAACTGAGGCTGGATTTGTTATAGTGAGGGCTATTACATTAAACAACTATAGGGCTAAAAGTATGAGAAAAATTATTCTGTAGCAAAGAAAAAGATAGACACAAAATGTCAAAGAATAATTATTATTGTTTGCAAAACAATGATACTGGTCACTCCATTTTGTTTTGGTAAGTTTTTAGAGATAAAGATTGGAGAAAATTACTCCAAAAGTCCAAAATTATGAAATCGCAAAAAATGCTGTCAGAACTGGGATAATGAGATGGAAATGTTGTTGGCCATGGATCCAAGATTATGCAGAGATCTCCAATTTATTTCATAAAGCAGCTCATGAGCAAAAAAACAAAAAAGAATAGGAAAAATCAGAAAAACAAATGACAAAATGTATTTGAAAAATTACAATTGGCAGGCTTATTATTCTAAAATACTAAGTCTATTAGAATTTGTAAAAAGAAAAAAAAGGATTATAACAATGGTGTTAAACTAAACCTTATGATCATTGACACTTCTCAGTAGTGTTTGACATAGCTGTGTTGACCTGATCAGACCTTGTGGCTAAAATTATAGGATGCCACATTTAGAGCACAACCTGCAAGAATGTATGCTGGCCAGTGTGTGTGTGAGAGAGAAAGAGTGTGTGAATGAGTGAGAGATGGTGTTTGAAGAAACATCTAAGGCAAATCAATTATTTTGCCAATACAGCTGTATTTAAAATGTAACATGTGGGCCCACAGGGCAAATTCTGCCCAATAAAATAATGACCATGGATGGATTTGGTTAAATTTCCTGGTCAGGAACTGAAGTAACAATATGAAAAAACAAAGAATGAAAAGAGAAAAATAAAAATTGAAAAACCAGTGCCACGTGCGCAGCGCATAACATATCTGACTTTCTTTGCAGCATAACACGTCTGCCTTTCTTTTCAGCATATCGTGATTGAGCTGATCTTTGTCAAAAGTATGAAATATTGTCTTGTAACTTTTGTCAAAGTGGGTTGAGTATTGTCCAAGATGCCTAATAAATAATGTGCTAATAGTGGAACTCAAGACAAAGAGATAACTGAGTTGAATTGACTAATTTTAAGAGTACATTGGAAATTTATTGTGAGAAAAATGCAAAAAGTTGCAAATAATGATGAAAAGTCAAATTTATGAAAAACAAATAGGAATATATGGATTAAAGTCCTGCTGTTAATGAAAGCAGAAATGACACCACTCAGCCCACATGACCTTTCTACAGGTAACATCGAGAAGGAAAATGGGACAGATGAGCAGATGATTGAAATCACATGTTATTTTCACTAACAAAAATAATTAAGCTTTAATTTACAGATAGCAGCAGCTCGATTCCAGGAAGGATTCTGGAACAAGTCTAACAAAAAGAACCAGTAACTATGCTTTGTAATTTCAGAGGAAGTGATCAAAAGAGTGACATTTGAGTCCATGCCTCTCAACGTAAAATAAACCAACTGACTTCAGCAACCCCCCACAACGGAAGTGAGGGATCAAGGACAAGCTGACAATGAGAGAAAGGAGTCCATTGCAATGAACGACTCAAGAGTCACCCTGGTGAAGACTAACAGAATGATCAAATCATGAATGGAAAAAGAAGATAAACTTGACAAGAAACACAGTAATGAGAGGAACTGTGCAAAGAAAAGAGAATCAACAGAGATGAGTACAAGCTCAAACAATAGTCAACATCAACCAACTTTCCTATGAATGAATGTTCAGCCCTTGAATAGATTCAGTAGCAACTTAATAATAACCCCACCATAACAAAAATTATTGAAGAGAAAAATATATTAAAGCAACATAGAAAACAATGATAATGAAAAATAGAAAAGAAACTAAAATAATGTTAACAATTAATGTAAGAAATTGATATAGTACAATGGGAATTAAGACAATTCATGAAGGAAAAAATTAGAACTAAAAATAACTTTTAAAATAAATCTTATACTCAGATGAAACTTGTCAATACAAGGTTATACTTAATTAATTTAAGGCTACAGTGAAATTAAAGCAAGTATTAACAAATATTAAATTTTAATTTTAATTGATAAGAATACATTTTGATTCAAAATGCAATTGATTAGTTAAAATGATATCAAGTAGTGCTTGATAGAAAGTATAGAAAGTTTATAGACTTAGAGGAAGTTATTGAAATTCGATAACAAACAGGCCCTTGTGAAAAATCTAAATGGCACCAGTGGGGGGTCAAAATTAGATATTTGGCATTCACTTGAAGGACAGATTGTTGAACCAATGAATACTTTTGAATATTCTCAATCCAGATGCGCAATGGTATTAAACCAGTGCGCAAAGGGGGGAGTAAGGTAGTAAGGTAAACAAATTAATTTAAAGCATTTTTGCAAAGTTTTGTGAAATTTGTGGCAAAAACAAAGTTAAGAAAAGAACAGCGACAAAAATAGGCCATATATCAGTATACCAGAAGAACTATTAAAACACTTGGTAATGGATTATGTGGACATGATATAGATGAGTAAAAGCAATGAAACCAGCAGAGGAGGGGTAGGAACAGAAATTTCTAACAGAGAAGTAATCCTTGGATTGAAAATCTATCAGAAATAAGGTCAGATTATATGTCAACTAAACAGAAGTATTGAAGATTGAAAATAAATTGCATACGAATACAAGGAAGTTTTAATAATGATTAAGTTATAATGCTAATGGTTTAAATGGTTGATAGACAAACTTTTAGATTGTTAGATATAAAGAAAAAGAAGTGTACATATAAGGAATATGTAAGAGTGCAAAAAGTTATTTGCTAGAGTTATTTTTCTAATTGTCTAATGAGTTCATTGAATGACTTTTATGAGATAAATGTAACATTGCTCTGAAGCTTTCTTAGTTAGAGTGATTACATGAGACATAATTAGTTTATTCATGATAGTTTATTTAGAAATTATTAGAAAAGAAGAAAATGTATTCAGTTTAGTCTAGAACTGAGGAGCTACAATGAGAATAGGAAGAAATACGTGAGATTAAAAAGGTCAAAATGGAATTTATTGTTTAAATTTGGTAAAAAAAATAGACAGTAAGTGAAATGTATTGCAATTTATTACAGACAAAGTAGAACAAAAATGCATAATAAATCAATAAGACTACTATAATAAGCAGATATTTATTATAATGCTTTGTCTGCATTAGGAGAAAAACAATTATATGAAAAAAGTAGAATGACTTATGTTTGGTGATCAGTGTTGCACTTTTACTAAATAATATTGTGCAGGGAGGAAAATTTAGCAATTCCGATTGAGTCAAGAAAAACTTAAGAGCAGAAGTTAAGGAGAACTTCATAAAAGTTTGGAAAATTAAGGTTTGCTCAATTAGGGATGTTTTTTGGAGATGCAATGTTGAAAGTGGGTTATTATTCTGTTGTGTACTTTGTATATTAAGATCACTAGTTGGAAAACCACGGTTAAACGAATGGAAATGCGGAAAAAAGATAATGAAAACTAATTTGAGAGGGTGTTGTGGTTTTCCATCTTTCTGAAAAATAACTTCGCAGAGATCTTTGATGCCAGAAATAATTAGACTTTATTTTCGAACGCCGTCCCGTTCCATAGAACGGCGCTCTAACGCTCTCTGGCCCTCTGGCCTTCCAGTGCGCTCCCGAGTATCTTTTGGTTCAGAGTTATATACATACATCTTCTTCCAAAGAAGGTAACACACCCTATAGATAGTTTTGGGTAAAGGTCTTTTACCATGTGACTTCTCAGAATAGAATTTTCTGCAGCAAACAACATTCCATTCAAGGTCTTTCACATACACAGAGGAAATCCAAAGTCACAGACAGAAGAAATAATTGTGTCCAAATATATAGCAAAATTACTTGTTTTCTAAATAATAAAATCTTCTACACTGAAAAAAGTGCACAAGGCATGTCATTACTCTAAAGAAGTTTTTATACTTGATGTAAATCAAAACATTTAATTTTCTGTCTAGGCATCAGTGTAGCATAAAATGTTTGGTTGATTTAAATTAAAAGTAAGTCTTGTTAGTGTAAAGTAAATACATTTCTTTAAATTAAAGTAAAAATATTGGTTTCCTCTGTCACGTGACTTCTAACGTCATCCGTGGTCGTGCGTGAGGACGTTCAGCTTTCCGCCATCTTGTTACACCGCATGGATGAACTCGACGTGGGAAAACGAGAATCAAGAAAATTGGTAAGTAATTTTAAACATACGTTTGGGCGTATTATTAACATTATACATCAGGGCTTGACATTAACACCCGCCATTCGCGGGTGGGTTTCCGCTGTGGCGTGTAACAGTCACTCCCACTAGCCACTTTGGCGGGTTGATTCTTCTCAAAAGGCATCTCTTATACGGTAATCGCGTTGCGCATTAGAACAAACACACGCGATTCTTTTGAGTTAATGAATGCATGTCTAAAAATAATAATGTCTAATAATCAGAAGGCTTTCAGATTAGTCATCGCTGAAACGCGGGAGTTTTGTTCAGAGCGCGCTCTCACTCACTGAAATCTACACTCAAAGCAGAGATGTACGAGCGATGTAAGTTAGCCTCCATAGGATATTTATTAATCATACAGTGATTGACTGTTTTTGTTCTATTTCAGCTGCGAATATAGTTTAAAACAAATATCACAGCAGAACCATAGCACATGTGATGGGACTGCCATAGGATTAACGTCGTTGGACGTTCGATATTCGCATTTATAGAGGTAAAAGCATTTATTTGTATTGAAAAATGTTAAAATGTAAGTGACTAATCCTGAATTTACCATAGTTTTACAATGGTATTTTAGTATGTAGTGTTTTTGAAAATGTTTTAGATGCCCTAATTATACCTTTTGTTGTTTTAATGATTTGTGTGTCTATGTATTTTTACAACCAGTTCTCAAAGAAAAATTTATATTTTTCAGAAGTCTATTTTTTGTTTCTCTTTCTTACAGATTAATGCCGAATTTTTTCGCATCACAACCTTACCTTTACAATCGAGATTTATGGCCTCTTTGGACAGACAGAGCTCTCAGCTTCTCCAGGTTAGTAGGAGCAAAGGTGGTGTCCTCCGTGAAAAAACTAAGGATACTATTAAAGTTATGGATCAGGTATTGGTTACATGCAAACAAAACTGGTTGTGGCAATCAATTTAGTAGTCTTTTGGTATAATAAAAACAATACATCTTAAACATTTTGTAGAGTCTGGACATAGACATCAGAAGAGAGTGCCTGCTGAAGTGCCTGATGATGTACCTTGGTGAAGATGCAAGCTGTCTGATCAAAGAATACCAGGTAATGTAGACAATGCAAACTACTGAAATTTTCTCCAACCATGTTTGCCTTAAAGTTATATTTCACTACCAAGTCAATATTTCCCCATGTTTTACTCGACCTCAAGGCATCATAACTGAATATGGTTACAGGTGCATCTCAATAAATTAGAATGTCGTGGAAAAGTTAATTTATTTCAGTAATTCAACTCAGATTGTGAAACTTGTGTATTAAATAAATTCAGTACACAAAGACTGATGTAGTTTAAAGGAGAATTCTGGTATTTAGCACTTTGGATCTATTTTCTAGTTTGTTTTGGATGAACTAGAGTGGTGGACAGAAATTTTGACGATGGGTCCTGTCTCGACTTTTTGACTCTTTTAGAATCGCCTTTGACTGCTTCAGAGTGGCTGTCTACGGGCATGCACAAACATGTCCTTAAAACAACCCTTAACGTTCGTTTTCAAAACTGTGCAACTCACCGAGTGGTTAGTAGCAACTTTTGAATTAACTTTTTCACAACATTATAATTTATTGAGATGCACCTGTATATTCTTGAAGAACAAAACAGGCTAAGTTATAATCCTACGTATTTTTTTACTTCCAAGCGGTAGAATGGGAGTGAATTGTTGACTTTTTGAAGCTTCAAATACTGCATCCATTGATTAAAAAACTGCTCAACACGGCTCTGTGGTCTTAACAAAGGTCTTCTCAAGCCTTGAGGGTGAGTAAAACGTGGGGATATTTTGATTTGGTAGTGACATATCGCTTTAAAGTAGTTCAAGTAATTGTGTTATAATTTACACATCAGCCTGTGACGTTCTTCCACAGAACACATAAGAATATATTTTGAAGAATGTTGTTAAAGGATTAGTTCACTTTTAAAAAAAACTTTTGCTGATAATTTACTCACCCCCATGTCATCCAAGATGTCCATGTCTTTCTTTCTTCAGTCGAAAAGAAATTAAGGTTTTTGATGAAAACATTCCAGGATTTTTCTCCATATAATGGACTTCAATGGATACCAAACGGTTCAAGGTCCAAATGACAGTTTCAGTGCAGCTTCAAAGGGCTTTAAACGACACCAGACGATGAATAATATGTGGAAGAACTAATCTTTTTTCTAGTCATTTCGTTCATTCAATGAACGCAATGACTCGAAAAAAGATTCGTTCATTTTGATGAACGAGTTCGAACAGGAGAGTCACGAACGCGCAGAACAGAGCAAGGCTAGCATTTGTGCTTATAAAACGTAAACTTTTTTATTTATTTTTGAAATGACCGATCGTTTAGCTAGATAAGACCCTTATTCATCGTCTGGTATCGTTTAAAGCCCTTTGAAGCTGCACTGAAACTGTCATTTGGACCTTGAAACGGTTGGGGTCCATTGAAGTCCATTATATGGAGAAAAGTCCTGGAATGTTTTCATCAAAAACCTTAATTTCTTTTCGACTGAAGAAAGAAAGACATGGACATCTTGGATGACATGGGGGTGAGTAAATTATCAGCAAAAGTTTTTTAAAAGTGAACTAATCCTTTAAGAGCCCCCATTCACTTGCATTGGTTTTGTGTCCACACAATCATAGTGAATGGGGGGCTGTGCTGTTCTGTTACCAACATTGTTCAAAATTCTGCAGAGGACCGTAATTCATACAGGTTTGAAATGACGAGAAATTTAAATGATGACAGAATTTTGATTGTGAATTACTACTTTAATAGGGGTTGGTTCACCCAAAAATGCATTTTGAACACTGTTGAGTAGATTGATAAATGCCTCTGATTGGCCATTGTGGTACTGCACTCAACAAATATGTCTGTGATTGTCTACAATGGTCAACACATGGGAGCGTTTAATTGTACAAGTGTTAAAAGTACGTCTTCACCCAAAAATTTAAATTTTGTCATCACTCTAGTAAATAAACCGTACAAATTTTATTTTTACACTGACCACAAATGAAGATATTTTAATGAAAGTTAGCAACAGACATTTGGGCTCTACATTGACCTTCATAGTAGGACAGCTAACAATTTTGTAATAAATTTTCAGATGAAGGGGTGTTTTTTTCTTTTCTTCCACCACAGTCCCTCAATTACTATCTGTTCTTGTATGTTTTTAGGCTGACCAGAGGGAGGAAGCGGAGAGAGAATTTGAAAAGACCACTATGGCATTTTTTGTGATCCGCGAAAGTGATGCTCTTAGCCGTGCACTGGACATTTCCATTGTCATTGAAGGTGTGGAAGTACTAAAGGAGTTGCCCTCTGTTGCATGTGCCTGTGCCATGATGTTTGGACTCATTTATGCACTGAACTTAAAATATCCTGAAGGACTCAAATATACCTTTGAGGCCTTTCAGAAAATAATCATGGACATAGAAAGTAAGCAGATGAGCCGAAGGGTGCAGAACCTCTCTTCAAAGCTGCAGGAGTAAATTTGTTTCCTTTGACCCAGCTACAATGTTCTGCTGACTGTCAATTTCTTTGAAGATGTTGGAATGTATAAATAAAGCCTTACTAAACCGGATTTGTTTTATCTAGGGTTAGTTAAATAGTTTACCCAAAAATGAAAATTCTTACGTTGTTTACTTATCCTTAAGCTATTCAATTATTTAACTTTAACTTTAAATTTGGTTCAGAGACATTTTATGACAATAATGAGAGAAGTTTCATTTTTGGGTAACCTATTCCATGAAGGTGAAAATACTTCTTTCTTTTTTTCTACCATTGGCTAATTCGGTAGGTGTTTTATTAAGTGTTTGGTTTTACACTGCCCATTTTAAACCACTTTTTGGGCCAAACTTGTTTTAACATCAGAAGAATTCTAAAGGTTTGATTGTGTAGTCAGTTCTAAGTGACTGTTCATGGAAAGATTGCACGTTTCTCTTCGAAACCATAACTGATTCTTATGGTGAATCTACATTGAATCCAATGTGTCTATGTAAATGGATACTAAAAAAATACTATACACATTGTAGAAATGTTTTATGACAAAAATTGTCAAGTTTGTTTACATTGTTAGACAGTGTGTATTTGTATGAGGATACTGTACACATTGTACAATAATTTGTATCATGACAAAATAAATTGTCAAAAGTTTGATGCTTCAAGTCATTTTTCTTAGATGATAAAATTACACATTCTGAAAGTAAATACATTTCTTTATATTACATTAATATTTTAAATTGTATTGGTTTGGATATTTGGTTAGATGTAAAGTAAAATATTTAAGTTAATACAAAGACAAAACATTGAGACATAACTTAAAAACTTTATTTGATTCAAAGATACTTTTTGCTTTGGCTAAGTAATGGATAGTTAATTCTCTTCAAAGTAAAAATTTTAAGTTGATAAAAAGCAATGTAATTAGATGTAACCAGTTGACGCAATTTTTTTACTTTGATCCAATGAGACACTTTTTTCAGTGTACATTCCCTCCTCTGAGGCTTATCTAAGCCTCACTTTCACTAGCTTTTTCCAGAGTGTAATTTCAAAATCCAGCTCCCTCAGTTATGCTACCTGGTGACTCAATTTGAGTCACCCATTCTCCTTTCCAATTACTGGATTAAGCCACCACACTCCGGAGGAGCACTCGAGCCAAACATCTTCTTCCATACATTTTTATTTCTTTTAGTTGTTCTTTCTTTTTTGTTTAATGGAAAAAGTAAAAGAATCGAGTTCTCCCTAATCAGACAAACTTAAACATTGTTATAAGTGTGTGTATACATTTGGTTCAGCATTGCCTGTTATTGACACAGTTATGTAGAGCATATCAAACATAAAAGTCTCTTATACTATTGAAAGTTTTCTTGCGGTGTAGATATCCTCTAGGGTCTTGCTCATCAATCATCATCTTCGTCCTCAATTCCTCATTTAGTGGAATCAACATCCAGGGTCTGTAAATATCAATTTGATTGCCCTCTCAAATTAGTTTTCATTATCTTTTTTCCGCATTTCCATTCGTTTAACCGTGGTTTTCCAACTAGTGATCTTAATATACAAAGTACACAACAGAATAATAACCCACTTTCAATATCCCTAATTGAGCAAACCTTAATTTTCAAAACTTTTCATTAAGTTTTCCTTAACTTCTGCTCTTAAGTTTTTCTTGACTCATCGTAATCGCTAAATTTTCCTCCCTGCATAATATTATTTAGTAAAAGTGCAACACTGATCACCAAACATAAGTCATTCTACTTTTTTCACATAATTGTTTTTCTCCAAATGCAGACAAAGCATTATAATAAATATCTGCTTATTATAGTAGTCTAATTGATTTATTATGCATTTTTGTTCTACTTGATCCATATGACTATTAATTCAAAATATGGCTGGGTAAACATAACTCTCTCGTTTTTATCACTTCTTATGAGAGAATATCATTTCTTAAATTCGAAGAATCCATCTTTTAGTCAGTCAATTTTAGTTAACAGAACACTTTACACCTATCTAATAAATTGCAATACATTTCGCTTACTGTCTATTTTATTACCAAGTTTAAACAATAAATTCCATTTTGACCTTTTTAATCTCGCGTGTTGCTTCTCATTCTCATTGTAGCTCCTCAATTCAAGACTAAACTGAATACATTTTCTTCGTTTCTACTAATTTCTAAATAAACTATCATGAATAAGCTAATTATGTCTTATGTAATCACTCTAACTAAGAAAGCTTCAGAGCAATGTTACATTTATCTCATAAAAGTCATTCAATAAACTTATTAGACAATTAGAAAAATAACTCTAGAGAACAACTTTTTGCACTCTTACATATTCCTTATATGTACATTTATTTTTCTTTATATCTAACAATCTAAAAGTTTGTCTATCATCCTTTTAAACCATTAGCATTATAACTTAATTATTATTAAAACTTCCTTGTATTCGTATGCAATTTATTTTCAATCTTCAATACTTCTGTTTAGTTGACCCATTATCTGACGTTATTTCTGCTTAGACTTCCAATCTAAGGATTACTTCTCTGTCAGAGATTTAATTTCTGTTCCTGCCCTCCTCTGTTGATTTCATTGCTTTTACCCATCTATATCATGTCCACATGGTATACTGATATATGGCCTATTTTTGTCGCTATTCTTTTCTTAACTTTGTTTTTGCCACAAATTTCACAAAACTTTGCAAAAATGCCTTTTAATTTAAAATGCCTTTGCCTTTAATTTTAACTTTATTTTATTTTAAATTTTAATTTCCTTACCTTACTCCCCCCTTTGCGCACTGGTTTAAAACCATTGCGCATCTGGACTGAGAATATTCAAAAGTATTCATTGGTTAGACAATCTGTCCTTCATGTGAAATGCCAAATATTTATTTTTGACCCCCCTCTGGTGCCATTTAGATTGTTCACAAGGGCTTGTTTGTTACTGAATTTCAATAACTTCTTGTATGTCTATAAACTTTCTACTACTAAGCACTACTTGATATAATTTTAGCCTATCAATTGCATATTGAATCAAAATGTATTCTTATCAATTAAAATTAAAATTTAATATTTGTTAATACTTGCTTTAATTTCAACTGTAGCCTTAAATTAATTAAGTATACCCTTGTATTGACAAGTTACATCTGAGTACCCCTTAAAATTTATTTTAAAGTTATTTTTAGTTCTAATTTTTTCCTTCATGAATTGTCTTAATTCCCATTATGCTATATTAATTGTTAACATTATTTTAGTTTATTTTCTTAATTAGTCATTATCATTGTTTTCTATGTTGCGTAATATATTTTTCTCCTCAGTAATTTTTTGTTTTGATGGGGTTAATATTAAGTTGCTACTGAATCTATTCAAGGGCTGAAGATCCAATCATAGGAAAGTTGGTTGATGTTGACTATTGTTTGAGCTTGTACTCATCTCTGTTGAGTCTCTCTTTTGTACAGTTCCTCTCATTACTGTGTTTCTGGTCAAGTTTGTCTTTTCTTCCATTCATGATTTGATCATTCTGTTAACCTTGTCATCAATCATTACATCTTTCACCAGGGTGTCTCCAGTGAGTCGTTCGTTGCAATGGACTCTTTCTCTCATTGTCAGCATGTCCTTGATCCCTCACTTCAGTTGTGGGGGGTTGCTGAAGTTAGTTGGTTTATTTTAAGTTGAGAGGCATGGACTCAAATGTCACACTGTTGATCACTTCTTCTGAAATTACAAAGCATAGTTACTGGTTCTTTTTGTCAGACTTGTCCCAGAATCCTTCCTGGAATTGAGCTGCTGCTATCTGTAAATTAAAGCTTAATTATTTTTGTTAGTGAAAACAACATGTGATTTCAATCATCTGCTCATCTGTCCCATTGTCCTTCATGATGTTACCTGTAGAAAGGTCATGTGGGCTGAGTGGTGTCATTTCTGCTTTCATTAACAGCAGGACTTTAATCCATATATTCCTATTTGTTTTTCATAAATTTGACTTTTGATCATTATTTGCAACTTTTTTGCATTTTTCTCACAATAAATTTCAATGTACTCTTATAATTAGTCAATTCAACTCAGTTATCTCTTTGTCTTGAGTTCCACTATCAACCCACTATTTATTAGGCATCTTGGACAATACTCAACCCACTTTGTTACAATACAAAAGTTACAAGACAATATTTCATACTTTTGACATAGATCAGCTCCATCATGATATGCTGAAAAGAAAGGCAGACGTGTTATGCTGCAAAGAAAGTCAGATATGTTATGCGCTGCGCAAATGTGGCACTGTTTTTTCTCTTTTTATTTTTCTCTTTTCATTCTTTGTTTTTTCATATTGTTACTTCAGTTCCTGACCAGGAAATTTAACCAAATCCATCCATGGTCATTATTTTACTGGGCAGAATTTGCCCTGTGGGCCCACATGTTAAATTTTAAATACAGCTGTATTGGCAAAATAATTGATTTGCCTTAGTGTTTCTTCAAACATCATCTCTCACTCATTCACACTCAGTGTCTCTCTCACACACACTGGCCAGCATACATTCTTGCAGGTTGTGCTCTAAATGTGGCATCCTATAATTTTAGCCATAAGGTCTGATCAGGTCAACACTGCTATCTCAAACACTACTGTGAAGTGTCAATGATCATAAGGTTTAGTTTAACACCGTTGTTATAATCCTTTTTTTCTTTTTACAAATTCTAATAGACTAAGTATTTTAGAATAATAAGCCTGCCAATTGTAATTTTTCAAATACATTTTCTCATTTGTTTTTCTGATTTTTCCTATTCTTTTTTTTGTTTTTTGCTCATGAGCTGCTTTAAGAAATTGGAGATCTCTGCATAATCTTGGATCCATGGCCAACAACATTTCCATCTCATTATCCCAGTTTTGACAGCATTTTTTGCGATTTCATAATTTTGGACCTTTGGAGTAATTTTTTCTCCAATCTATCTCTAAAAAATTATCAAAACAAAATGGAGTGACCAGTATCATTGTTTTGCAAACAATAATAATAATTCTTTGACATTTTGTGTCTATCTTTTTCTTTTCTACAGAATAATTTTTCTCATGCTCTTAAGCCCTATAGTTGTTTAATGTAATAGCCCTCACTATAACAAATCCAGCCTCAGTTTGAACTATTTGGTGAGTTGAGCACCCACTTCTCTCTTTCAGTGTATTCTCTTCCTTTTTTATATGGCTGGACTTGAACCTACTGGAAAAGCAAAGAGTGTTAGTTTAGCAGAGAATATAAAGAATTGCTTATGAGACCAGTGAATAATCAGAATGAATAAAGTTAATATAATAACTAAATTTGAAGCAGTCTCTAGAGTGATCATTGAAGTTGCCACACCCGTGTTGCCCGTAAGGGAAGGGTTTCGGTCAGTTCTTCTGTTTTTAGATTATCAGTCTGTTAAAGCTTCTTGGCTGTCGCTCTGCATGAGTCGTCAGCCTAGCTGTCACTCAAGGCTTGGTGTAAACAGGAATATAGGCTCTGTTTTTTCTCTGCCTCTGCTGAGTTTGGGCTTTTGATAGATTTTGCCACAGCTTTGCATCTCAGGATTTTCCTCTTGTCCTCAGGAAAAAGTCTCCAGTGAAATAGTGAACGTTTCACATTTTCCAGCATTAAATCAGTCTTTCTCCATGCTGAGTTTTCCAGAGAGTGGTCATCTTCAGAAGGGGAGCTGAAAGCCCCTCACCCTCTCTTCTTCTTCTCTCTGCAGTTGTGTCTTTGACCTTTCACCTCTTCCATTCGACACTGAAGCCATCTGAAACTTGAACACTCAGAGAGCTGCATAGATCAAATTAGTCTTTATAAATATTTGTTCCTGAGCTATTAGCTCTTTATCTAAATTCCAATTTTAACCATCTTTTTCCTAGTTCTTTTTTACTATATAATAATCACTGGTTGACAACAGCAGTTCTCCCATTCTATTTTTAGTAAAGCAAGTTCTTCGTTGCAGGAAAAAGCAAGCTATTTCTTCATTGCAATATCAGCAATAATCTAACTTTGATTTTCTGAGTATAATACAATTAAATAATTTTCCCTATCATAAAATCAGCCTTCAATCTTTCTCCTATATTTGCATGCTGTGCTCAAAATAATCTAACATGGTGAATACATTTTTCCTCACCCATTCCCAACAATTCCCATTTACTACAATTCTAAGATTGCTGTAAATTATTTATGACTGTTGAAACTTGGTCACCCAATCTTGTTCACTTTTAGCACACTGCACAAGTTATTTTTTCTTAGCACAAACTTAATTATCTACAATAGAATCATTTTTCTCACTTTGTCTTCAGGGATAATGAGATACAAATTTTAGACGTCTTCAGATATAAGATATAATATATTAAGCACGTGCATTCTTATTTATTTATCCATTAATATATATCAGTCCATTTATTAATATATATTTTATACTTTAACTTATTTATACTACAATAATCTGCAAGACTAATATCTTGAAACAATTGTTTTCTTTTACTATTTCCTTTACTTTTAATACTCATTTATACATTACTTGTCTCTCAAGCACATTCACACATTCCTTGTCACCTATTTTTAACCACAGTCACAGTCAAGCAGACACACAGGACAGGATCCTACATACACACACAGAGCTATATTCTACTCACAGTGTTTCTCACTGTTTTTACAAACAATACTTCACTGAATAACTTTAAACTATCACAGACCTCTGCGATTCAATTTAGCTTACCCGAGCAGTCCATTGTCATTCCTATGACAATGCGGTAACCATAAGCTAAACTTATCTGTGTGCATGCTATCTTATTATCCTTAATAAGAAACACAGATAAAATACCTCATAACCTTATGAGTATCGTTATCCTTAACGAGCAGAAAATTATCACAGTCCTCTGCGATTCACTTTAGCTTCCCTGAGCAGGCCATCGTTATACCTATAACAATGCGGTAACCAGAAGCTAAACTTATCTGTGCGCATGCTATCTTATTAACCTTAATAAGAAACACAGATAAAACTGATAACCTTACCAGTATACTCATTATCCTTAACGAGCAGAAAATGATTAACCTTAATCATTAACATTTACCATTATCCTTAACAGTAAATATTTAAAAAAAACTCATTAACCTTAACCAGTACACTTGTTAAACTTAACAAGCAAACATCTCAAATCCTTACATACGTATGACAAAACCTTTAGCGGCACATCAGCAGTACCAATATTCATACAATCTGCATCAGGTTATTTAAACACTGGCAAACACTAACGGGAGCTCCGCCGCGCTATAACACATTACTTGACATCATCAACAACAATAGACACTTATTTCTATAATCAAAGATCCTCTTTTCAATTTTTTAGTTCTTTAAACTTGGAGAAGCATTTTAAAGGGTCTTACCACTCTGGCTCACTGGTGACAACACATACTTTTTCAAAAGCAAAAATTGCTCACCTCAAAGTACAGTGGCCACTGTTGTCTGTGTCGGTCACCAGTGTTGCCTTTCGTGGTTCCTTCAGCTTCAACCCAAGTCCCTTCGTGGTCGTCAAATGTTGTGGTTTTCCATCTTTCTGAAAAATAACTTCGCGGAGATCTTTGATGCCAGAAATAATTAGACTTTATTTTCGAACGCCGTCCCGTTCCATAGAACGGCGCTCTAACGCTCTCTGGCCCTCTGGCCTTCCAGTGCGCTCCCGAGTATCTTTTGGTTCAGAGTTATATACATACATCTTCTTCCAAAGAAGGTAACACACCCTATAGATAGTTTTGGGTAAAGGTCTTTTACCATGTGACTTCTCAGAATATAATTTTCTGCAGCAAACAACATTCCATTCAAGGTCTTTCACATACACAGAGGAAATCCAAAGTCACAGACAGAAGAAATAATTGTGTCCAAATATATAGCAAAATTACTTGTTTTCTAAATAATAAAATCTTCTACAAGGGCAACCAAATTGATATTTACAAACCCTGGATGTTGATTCCAGTAAATGAGGAATTGAGGACGAAGAAGATGATTGATGAGCCAGACCCTAGAGGATATCTACACCGCAAGAAAACTTTCAATAGTATAAGAGACTTTTATGTTTGATATACTCTACATAACTGTGACAATAACATGCAATGCAAGAACAAATGTATACACACACTTATAACAATGTTTAAGTTTGTCTGATTAGGGAGAACTCGAGTCTTTTACTTTTTCCATTAAACAAAAAAGAAAGAACAACTAAAAGAAATAAAAATGTATGGAAAAATGTATGGAAGATGATGTTTGGCTCGAGTGCTCCTCCGGAGTGTGGTGGCTTAATCCAGTAATTGGAAAGGAGAATGGGTGACTCAGGCCATGTCCACACGGACACGGGTATTTTTATAACCGGAGTTTTTCCTACAGCGTTTAAAAAAAAATTCCCGTCCACACATGCTCGGTCTCCGTCTACATGAAAACGTAAAAACACACAATCAAGCGCGGTCAATAGTCATATGTGATTCTGTTGTAACGTGTAAAACAGCATGCACATACTTTTTGCGTTAATACTTTGTGTGATTCCACATCGTAGATAGAGGGAAAGTTGCAATTTAGTCAAACATTCTCAAACAGAAATACTTCAGAGTACAATCACTTAAATTATCAATGGTCATTTATTCCTATAAACAATGAATGTCGACGGCTCTCAAAGAAAAGTCTTCACCTAAAACAGACACACATTCAAAATGTGAACCAGTGTCGTCTGCTATCTGAATAGTAATAGTAATAAAACCATCATTTGTGAACTTTTGTGTATTTATTATTTTAAACGGTACTTTTCTTAGTGATTTGGTCTTTTGAATTCATGTATAAAGATTATGTTTTAAAGTTAGACCATAGTCTTTACAAGAGTGTGGAACTTTACATCACTACGGTGTGACAGAATATGTTGGCGTGTAAAAATACATCGAAACATTTAAGCACAACTATTTACACACATACTAAGCAGAATAATATCTAACTGTAGCTTGTGAAGATTCCATTATCTGTTTATTTGGGGTCAGAGAACAATTTTTGAAAAACAATTTGTGGTGGATGTAAAAAAAAAAAAAAAAGGTATTAGTTAATAACAAATAAAAAACTTTAAATCAGCACGAAAGCCTAATATTAATAAATAAAATATGGTTTAATTCAAGTTTGATAATGACTTCCATAATATTTTCTTTTAGTAAAAAGCTATGCATGGATCAGCATGAGGGTGACAAAATACAGCCAAAGATTTAAGCACTACTATTTACACACATACTATGCAGGAGAATATCTGTGGCTTGTGAGCATTACATTATCTAATATTTGGGATCAGAGATCAATTTTTGAACAAAATTTTGAGCTGGATATTGAATTGTTAGATAAAAATAAAGGTATTAATTAATAACAAATACTTTAAATCAACATGAAACCATAATAGTAATAAAATATAAATGTAATATAATTACGGTTTGAAAATTACTTCCATAATATTTTCCCAACACAAAGTTTTGCGTTTGTGGGTGAGACCTCGCAAAGATTACACTTTCTCGAACATTGCATGTTTGCACTATGCCTGAAACTTAGTAATCGACATGCATTTCTGTAGGTTTGTCAAAAGAAAAATCATCTGGTTTAGTTGCATTTTAAAACTCTACTTTTCTTAAAAACATTGTGTCAGACGTAATTGGTAGCATGATTATCTTGTTTCATCGTGTATTAAGTACATATTATCAGGCTGATATTTGTAGAAATCAGTAAAGTAAATTTATAAAACAAAAAGAATCAGCTAAGGGCCTTGTGTCAGAACACAACACGTATGCATGATTTTAACTTTTCAACTTTTTAGGTACGCTGGAACCTAGTGTCATTTAGCTTAATCTTTGGTTTTTAATCTTTTGGTTTGAAGTTATGACTTATGAAGATCTCTCATGCGTAGATTCACTCGGTTAAAAAATTGAGTTTCGTAATTTACACATCTGAAATTAAACTTATGGTAGTTTTTTTATAAAGTATTGTATTAGCTAAAATCAATGTCTTTATTCATAAATATTTTCTCGTTGGTGTAAAATTACCTTTGCCAACGAACTGACTTATTTGCCAACGAACTGAACACACACACACACACACACACACACACACACACACACACACACACACACACACACACACACACACACACACACACACACACACACACACACACACACACACACACACACACACACACACACACACACACATTCCTCCTCCACTCTGAATCACAGTGTGTCAAAACGCTGGTGTGGGAGAAAAACACTCGGGGATATTTTGTATCAAAACTTTAAACTTATTGCATCTTTGTAAATACATTCATACGTTATATGGACAATGATGTGTTGGGATTTACTTCTTCAACTCTCTAAAATGTAAGATGATTTTATTTTTGTTTTTAAAAGATTTTTTATAATCATTTATATACTTTTTAAAGAACAGAATGTGTTCAACTTTAGTGTAAGATATTTGTAAATGACTAAAATTTATAACCATTTTAAAGATCAATGTTTTTCAACTCTAGTGTAAAATATGTGAAATTATTAGAAAAACTTTTTCTCACTATACCCATTTATATAGTGTGCTCAGGAATGCCAGGATATCCGGTGTCACACAGACACACATTTAACTCAAAGACTGTCAAAATGCAAGGGGTGTGAGAGGGAATCACTCGGGGAACTTTTCAACTTTTCAACTTTAACCCAATTCTCTGAAACAGTAAGATGATTTTATTTTTGTAAACCCATTCATAACCTGTATGTATCTCTAAAACATGGAGGATGATTTTTATTTTGAAAAAAATATTTTCTATACTTTTAAAGAATAGAATGTGTTTCAACTTTAGTGTAAGATATTTGTGAATGACTAAATGTACATTTCATTTATATACTTTTAAAGAACAGTATGATTTTTCAACTTTAGTTAGTATGAAAAATATTATATTTCTAAATGTAGGCTACATGTTTTTCAACTTTAGTGTAAGGTATTTGGCATTATTAGAAAAACTTTTTCTCACTATCCCCATTTATATAGCGTGCTCAGGAATGCCAGGATATCGGATGTCACTCACAGACAGATGCACACACACACACAGTGCGGAGACTGTCAACTTTAATCCAATTCTTCACCATAGTGAAACGGTAAGCTGATTTTTATTTTTGTCATCGGTTCGTAAACTGCATGAAATACGTTATGATTTTATTTCTGATCATCCGTTCATACTGTATAGCTTCTTCAACAGTCTAAATGGAAGATGATTTTTATTTTTGGACTGCTATAATTGGAATATTTTTTATTTACAATGAATGATGCAAGCATTTTATTTATATACTTTTAAATGAACAATGTTGTTCAACTTTAGTTACTGGGAGATATTTTCTCACTTTCACCCCCCAGCAGGGGGTGCAGGAATAGGGTGGTGTCTCACTCACAGACAGACGCACACACTTAGCGCGGAGACCATTGCTGTCATGCGCTGGTGTTTGAGAGACTGAGGGGAGGGAGGGTGTCATGAAACACACACACACACACACACACACACACACACACACACACACACACACACACACACACACACACACACACACACACACACACACACACACACACACACAAACACATTCCTCCACCACTCTGAATCACAGAGTGTTTAAAAACTTTAAACTTATTTAATCTGAAATGACTGCTTCAGTAGATTTTTAGTAAGATATTTATTTTTGTTTTGAAAAGATTTTTTATAATCATTTATATACTTTTTAAAAGATCAATGTGTTCAACTTTAGTGTAAGATAATTGTGAATGACTAAATGTACATTTCATTTATATACTTTTAAAGAACAGAATGTGTTTCAACTTTAGTGAAAGATATTTGTAAATGACAAAAATTTATAACCATTTTAAAGGAGCAGCATGCTTTTCAACTTTAGTGTGAGAGTATTAGAAAAGCTTTTTCTCACTATCCCTATTTATATAGCGTGCTCAGGAATGCCAGGATATCGGATGACACGCACACACTCACAGACAGACGCACACACACAGTGCGGAGACTGTCAACTTTAATCCAATTCTTCACCATAGTGAAACGGTAAGATGATTTTACTTTTGTAATTCTAATCTATTCTAATCTATATGCGACATTAGAAAAATTATTTTCTCACCCCGACACGGCTGGCATGGAGGGGATTTCCCACACCAAGAAGTTATTTCCCCCCGGGGTCAATAGGTCAAAATCAATGGGGCAAAGACAACTGGCAAAGACAACTGGCAACTTCATATATCATACAAAGGTCAATAGGGTAAAGACAACTGTCAACTTGATCGATCGATAGGTCAAAGGTTAATCCCTACATTAACGGACTTCCGGAACATCCTCCGGAAGGTTAATCCCTACATTAACGGACCTCCGGAACAGACCCTCCGGAAGGTCAAAGGTTAATCCCTACATCAAAGGACCTCCGGAACACCCTCCGGAAGGTCAAAGGTTAGCCCCGCCCATCTGTCAATCATAGGGTCATAAATCATTTTGACATAAGCCGAATGGTTATAACTACTTTCATTATATACAAAGGTTTATGAAACTCCTCACACAGCCCAAATGAACAAACACAAGGGCAGAAACAGTGTCATGTTACAGGGCATGATAAGGAGATTTTATGACCTCCGAGGAATGTGGCCACATACTCAAGAGAGAGACTATGAAACAGAAACGCTCTTTAAAACAGACTTTGCTGCATTAATCATAGACTAACTGATCTATAAATGAACATGCATAAAACTGTGAAAGAAACAGTGTAAATGGTTTACTGTCTCGTGTACTATTAGGTATATATTATGGTATGTATCCTGGTATACAACCAACTAACGATCAATGTAACCTCACCTGTATCATGCCTCCTACCTAATTAATCCTCATTTAATGACTCACACTTTGATGTACATCACCTTCTTCTAGAATGCAGTGTGGATCAGTTATAGCTATTTGAGCATTAATGAAGGTATAATCATGCTAGGGACAAAGATCCGTAAATCAACTAAGAGCCACTTTCCCTCTCAGACATGTCCCCTTTCTGATTGGTCGAGTTCAACCCTTAGGGGAGGATCTTCTCCAGGCCTTATTAGAGACAGTCCACATGTGACCTCCCTCTCTTAGTTCTTTCATCCAGCCACAACACTGTTCTGGTGATACTGGGGAGCCCCTCCCCCTCCACGGGGGCCCCAGGGCCCAGCAGGCCTCGATTCCAACCAGATATGGGCTCAGGCAGGAGAGAGATGACTCTCTCACAAAGAACCAAGGACAATCTCAAGAGTTTTGGAACAAAGACTCCAACCAACAACGACTCCAATCACCCATCCTTCCGACTTCCTCACTTCTCCTGGGTGCTCGGCGTGGCCTCAACAGAGTCCCCGGCCTTGCCCAAACCAGCCATACGTTCCTGGAGAAAGAGAACGCTCAACCAACTTCCACTTGACACTGCAGGAACCATCAACGACTTCAATTTTCAACAATTTCAAGAATTGTTCCCATTACAAATGCAAGTATTCAATACAATGAAATGTGAAAATGAAATTCTGATGGTTCTTCTCATAGACCCTCTTCCGGTTTCCAATTTCATCCTATCACTAACCTATTTATGTATTCATGTGTGTATGTTGTTTAGTTTATTTATATTCATATAAATATCTATATTTAGTTAATAAAACTTGTACATAATATGTATTTGGTTCTGTTTTGTTTGCAATACAAGTCACTTTACGATCAAGGTTTTTGCTACTGGCTCAAAGTACTGTACAGGCGAAGAAATAATTATTCTTCGGTGGCCATGGAAGATACCCTTTTCTTAGAATAAATTAATAATCAAAAGAGTTCGTTGGAAGAACTGATTAATTGATTGTAATATTAATTCAGCCACATCAAGTTAATCCAATTAACTGACCCAAATATTTATAATTAATAATAACAAGATATTATTGATTATTAATATTTCCAAAAAGCTAAGTTCCTTACATATATAACTCTGAACCAAAATATACTCGGGAGCGCGCTGGAAGGCCGGAGGGCCAGTGGGCCGGAGGGCCAGAGCGTTAGAGCGCCATTCTATGGAACGGGACGGCGTTCGAAAATAAAGTCTAATTATTTCTGGCATCAAAGATCTCTGCGAAGTTATTTTTCAGAAAGATTGAAAACCACAACAATAACGGCGCGAGTTCATCATCTTTCCTTAATTCAACACTGAAGAAATCGATTGCAACTTCAACACCATCGATTCACGGAACCATCAAAACCATCCTCAGAGACTTCATTCCCCTGTTTTCTCCGTTCATAAATTTTTCCATTTATCCATTTCCCATGTATGCATGATTTGTGTTTATGTGTTTGTTTAGATTTGTTATGCGTTTGTGATTTAGTTGATGAAACTTTGTGCAAAATGAGAGTTCCCTGACTCTGATTCTGCCTGCAGATTAATGTCACTTAAATGTTTCCTGATTTTGCGACACGCTCTAAGCGCTGTACATGCTGAGAAATATTTTTTTTTCTGTGGCCATGAAAAATACCCTTTCTGGGAGTTGATAGACAAAAAAACTGATTGTTCACTGGATGAACAATGTTAATTCTGCTACATCAAGTTAATTTTGACAAGTATCCTACTAATTATAATTCATTATAACAAGTTATGATTCATTATTAATATTTCCCATTTGAGCTAATTTTGCAACACCTGCCAGGAGCGGAAAATGGAAAATGGATTGAAACATGGCAAATACTGTAAATACTGTAAAAACGTAAAAGATACTGTAAAAAAAAATACTGTAAAAGAAAATTAGCAATTGACAAAAATGTTTCTACCCAAACAGGTAGAAACTATTAAAGTATCTCATATATTAAGTTTAAATCGAGTTACCCCTGCTACTTCTGTTGGTTTTACTGATATTTCGTATCCCATGCGAATTGGCCATTAATATTACAGAAGTCCTGTGGTAAAATTACATTACTCCATCTACCCTTGTAAAACGAATTCCATCCAAATAGGGCTTTAGTTACATTTCTAAAGAGCCTTCGAGTCATCTCCCACCACAGGTGTAATCCACGTTTTGAGAGTTGGGTCAATCTTCACTCTTTACTGTAGATAAAACTTACTGTATATGTATGCCACTTTGGCATAGCAATCATTTGAATATACAGCTCGAATATACAATTTATCACGCTAAAAACTCATCTCTCATAAATTATCACGTCTGCCTGCTGTTTGGCTAAAAGTGCGTGCCCGTCGGCGAAGTGAACACCAACGCCAGTCGACTTTACGTTGAGCCTGTGTGTTTAGTAACATCATGATATTATGAGTACATGTACACTGGATGGCCAGCGATTATTTCCAAGCATCTATACTATGGGCTATTTAATACTCCATTCCGAAAGGCTGTGAGGTGTGCCTTAAAACCATTGAATGCACAAGTAGTTCCAGTCACTTTAATCACCGTTTTAAATGAATGCCCTGCCTTTACTATCACATGTACACTAGTGATGGAAAGCTCAATTTATTTTCCTGACTTGATTTTTTATTCAATCACATCCAGATAAATGATCAAATATTTATTCAACTCATCAATTGAAACGAATAATGATCCACTCAACTGTGTCTTCTGGTTTGAGCCATTTGTTCTTTTGTCATGTGATAATCGCATTGGCTATGTACAGTGGACAAGTAATTATCAGTTCACCAAATGCCTACTCTGGTCCACCAAGTCAAACTGGCACTCAAAAGGGGACATGCCTAAAAATGTGCAAACAAAAGGGAGCTCCAATGAGTCTTGTGGGTTGAGACCAGGCATTTGAGAATTTTCTTGATCTCTTGGTTGACCCATGTCTGACCATTCATTTTTGCATGAAACCCTGATGACTGGCCGATGCATGCCATAAGGAATGGCCGACACAGGACAGACAGATTCAGGAACCCTTTCAGAGGAGGTGGGAATGGGAGGCAGAGTGGGAGTATCATAGACAGAACTGATGATGAAAAAGGGTATGGATTTAATCTCTTCACATTCCTCACTGCTCTTAATGGGTTTAGAATTCATCATTATTAGCACCGCCTCTGATGCATGGGTGGGGCTCTACTCCATTCCCTTGTACTCCACAAGGATGCTCTCAGGTACAGATGATGATGCCACTCATTCACCTAGGGTTGTGTTTGTTTTCTTCTAAGAGAGTCGAAAAAAAGAAGCAGTTTTTTAAGGCTTTTCTGTACGCAATCGTGCTCTCTCTCCGCGAAATTCGAAAAACGTCTAGTTCCCTTTTGAGGGAACTCGAACTGCGTTGACTACGACACTTTGGGGGAACGCCCTTAGCTTAAAGCATCTGAAACAGTGTTGGGAAAGTTCACTTTTCTACATGAACTAGTTTAAAGTTCAGTTCACAAATTTTAAAATGAACTAGTTCAGTTCAGTTCATACTTTAAAATTTTTAAATAGTTCATTCATTGCCCTTTTTTTCCTTATCTTGCTGCAAGCTATTATTTTTCAAAATGATTGCCACAACCCATATAGAACTACATACAGCAATTATTTTATCGGTGGGCAAAGTTTGAACAGAAATGTAAGATTTTCCCTATCCTCACCGACCTTGTCATAAAACTGGTTTAAATGATCATACGACGCCTCCTTGCTGCTTTTTGTTTTGATCACGCATGCGGCGGTGCGACGCTAGTGGCTGGTGTTGACAGATTGGGTGTTTTTTTCCGCTACATATTAAGGCCTGTTTACGGTGTATTTTAGCCGGGGTTTCGTCTGGAAGGCTCTAAAGAAATCTGGCACCCTATTGAACGAAGTTAAACTGAGAGCGCGCCTTGTGACGTTCACAGACATCAGAATGAACGAGTTCACAGTAACGTTCACCAGGCAGTAATACAGTACGTTCAGTTCACGTTCGCCCAAAATATGAACGAGTTCATGAACTATCCTTCAATGAACGCGTTCAGGCACAACACTGAAGTATGATTGAAACTAATCCAATCCTGATTGGTGCTGCATCATGATGTGACGGCATACACGGAAGCTACAAAGGGAAGCCGGTACGCAACAGAGGTAGCTTTTTGCTCTTTAGCAAACGCTCAGTGTCAAACTGTCTGTCCTATTTGGTGTTGTTTGTCCCATAAGTATTATCCTAAATAAAGGTCTGCATTGCAATATAGAATCTAGTGGCTCGGATCTCACGTTTTCCAAGGCAGTACGTAGATTACGGGTCTGATCTGCAATAAAGATTCTGTGGCTGGGATCTCGCATTGCAGAGGCAGCGCATAGATTAAAGGTCTGCATTGCAATACAGAATCTACAGTGGCTCGGATCTCGCATTTGCCGATCCAGCGCGTAGATTACGGGTCTATTCTGCAATAAAGATTCTGTGTGGGTGCGAGGTATGCACCATCAGCTCCTGAGGGTGCTGGCTGTGTTCATTGAAATAATATCTCGACACGCACAGCCGTGCATTTTCGGGTGTTTCAGCCTCGTGCCCGTTTACTTTCTTCTCGAGAGATGTTTGACGAGGCAGTGTGTAGATTATAAGACCGTATAAATAAATATTACAACAGTATTGTCTGGTAATTATGGCTGCATTTAATTCTAAGAAATTAAAATGATGGAATATTATCTGACTTTAAGAAGTTAGATATTTTAATTCAGCCTACCATTCAGACCATGTTTCACTTATCCAGTGTTTATGGCTGCATTTAATTCTGAGGAATTAAAATGATGAGCAGCGAACGCACGCTGCTCTGTCTGCCCCACAGGCTTGTGGTCATGCAGTGTTCCGTCTGCACATCGAAAATTATTTCAAAGCATTTGCAAGACATGCCAAATATTTCTCCTTGGGTCCTGCGCACAATAGAGAAGGGTTACAAGCTGCAGTTCTCATCCGCACATCTGAAAATGTTTTTCGAGAGTTCCCTGCCAGTCCTCCACTTCAGGGTGTCGAGAACGAAACCGAAAGAGCCTTCCCTCTAGGGAGCCCTCAGGAAGTGTGCTTCGGGACACATCAGTTTCCAGTAAATGCATGCTGCTCTGTCTGGCAACACAGGGAAAGACATCATAATGCTCTTAAAGCCCGATACGAATATATATATATATATATATACTTGCACTGGCTTGTTGTGTGGCTGCTTCGAAGGCATGTGGATGTGTTCCGTGGAAGGGTCACGTGCCTTGCGGATGGGTCCAGAGCGCGGACTTTCGAACGAAGGTTTAAAGGTCTCGGACGTAACATTACCAAAGAAACGATTCAGGCTAAGTTCACTTACTCGTCTGAGGAAATTAACAAGGTAGAAAGGAAAAATAAAACTTAAACAAACAAAAGAAAAGATCCCCGGAGGGGGATCACGCGGAGCAGTTACATGATGATGCGAAGAGAGAAGTAAGAGAGAGGGAGAGGGAGAGAGATCCGTAAGGATCACAGTTTTGCTAACTTCACCTGGACAAAACTGTAACAGTTCGAAATAGACCCAAACGCGAAAGCAGGTTAATGATTTATTGAAAAGAAAGAAGATAAATGCAACAAAGGCTGTCTACCGATCACAGGTAGTCTTGATGAACGCAGAACAGGTAAACGATCTCCAGACAGAAACCAGGCAGGATGATAGATGCAGGTAAGCAGTCAGGGAGAACTCACAGGAATAGGCAAGCGCAGAGTCCACCAGGCAGTTACTGCAGCACACAGGAAACAGTAGCAATACTCAAGCGTCAGTAACAGACATGAACAAACAATAAACCGACAAGAGGGAAAGAGAACATGAGGTCTAAATAGCCAGAAAATCAGGGCAAGGGGAAACAGGTGTGAGAAGAGCAGGAGTAAACGCTGATTGAGAATGGGTTCAGCTGTGCGAGAGCACACGTAAGAGAGAGAGAGAGAAACAAGCAGAGGAATAACACTAGAATCCTGACAAAAACCCTCTGAGAGACCACAAGAAATCAACATCAAATCTTACTGCTATGAAAGCTTTGTAGACGAAATACTTGCACATATAGCTCTATTGTGTGGCTGATATGAAGGCGGCGTGTGTGTCTCGGTCCTGGGGGCGTCACGTGTTCACTTGTTCTTCCAGAGCGAGCCAAGCGCCGCGATTTTGAATGTCCTTTTGAGGTGAAGTTGCCGGATGATGATTCAGGCTTAGTTAATTTCACTCGTCGGTGGAAATGAACAAAGGAGAATTAGAAAATGGAAAATAAAAACTTAAAGAAACAAAGGAAAAGATCCCATGAGGGGGAATCGCAGATCCGTTACATGATGCTAGGAGGAGGAGAGAGGGTAAGAGAGAGGGGAGAGCGATGGGCTGTTCTCTTTAAGGAACTCAGTCCAAGCCTCTGTGGAATGCCACTGACCAATAATCATTCAGCAAACCTTGAGCGGGAAAGTTCCTTTGTCTTGTCGGAATGCTCATTTGGATGTTTTATGACAGTGACAGAAATGCGTTAAATTTTACTCCAGAGATGATAAAACATAGTAAAATACATTTCAGCACAATATATGATATGGATTCAGCTGGGGCAAACCGAGCGATTCACATTGATACCAGACAAAACATGAAAAAGCATTGGAATTACAAAGATACGGCTTGATACACAATTACACACGTTATAGTTAATTTAAAACTACAACAGCAATATATGTATTCCCATCTGACCTGGGCATTCCGACACACATAAAAACATATCAAATATATTTCGGTAAAGCCTTTATATGATGAAGTTAATGAACGTTTCATGTGTGTGTGGGTGTTGGAATGTGCTCTGGTCTCCATTCTGGCCTGGCTCTGAGGAGATAACAATCTCTTTGAGGCCTGAGGTCCTTGCTGTGTTTGTTTGTGTGTGTGTGTGTGTGTTTGTGTGTGTGTGTGTGTGTGTGTGTGTGTGTGTGTGTGTGTGTGTGTGTGTGTGTGTGTGTGTGTGTGTGTGTGTGTGTGTGTGTGTGTGTGTGTGTGTGTGTGTGTGTGTGTGTGTGTTGTACACAAGTTCCTTCTCGTTGGAAAGGGGGAGGCTTGGTTTTAACTCAGTTCGCTATGAAAGTGTCAATGAACGCCATTAGGGGCAGAGTCTGTGGTGCCCAACCTGAGTTATGAACCACAGTCAGAGAGGTTAGAAGCATTCTTACATGTATAAGTGCATGAGAACCCTGACATAGTCTAGATACCCTACACATTTTATTTGTGGATGGCTCATCAAGCAGGGATGAGTTTGATAAAAATAGAGCTGGATACGCTGTGGTCTCAGCTAATGATATCCTGGCTCAGGAAGCTTTGCCACCTTCATTTTCAGCTCAGGGGGCTGAGTTGGTAGCACTAACCACTGCTTGTACCCTGGCTGAGGATAAACGTGTCACCATGTACACAGACTCCAGATATGCTTTTGGTGTGGTACACAATTTTGGGGCATTATGGAAACAGGAAGTTCATGAAAGCTGATGGTAAGCCGATGCTGAATCATTCCTTGGTAAAAGATTTGTTGGACGCTCTGTTACTCCCCTCTGCCATTGCTGTTTGTAAATGTCAGGCCCATACGACAGGCAGAGACGAGATATCTGAGGGTAACAGAAAAGCAGATTTAGCTGCAAAGGCTGCACCTCTGCTTTCCTCTTTCTGCAACTTGTGCGGTCAAGTTGGCTGTGAGCCCAGAATCTCTGGGTACGGTCCAAGCAATGCAACAGTTTAGCTCTGACATTGACAAGAGACAATGGAAGCAGGCTGGAGTTAATTACAATGAAGGTATCTGGAGGGGACCTAATGACAAACCATGTTTACCTAAACATTTCTTTTCAGCCTATGCAAAGTTAATGCACGGATTGGACCATAGGTCAAAAGGGGGAATGCTGAAATGTATGCAAAATCACTGGGTTACAAAAGGTTTTTCCACAGTGGCCCAGGAGTACTGCAGCAGATGATGATTTGCGCTACAAATAATGTGGGTAAGGGTCAGGCAATGAAACTAGTGGGGCATCCGAGCCCAGACACACCTTTTAGTCACGTCCAGAGCCGGATTAACGCAAAGGCAAACTAGGCACGTGCCTAGGCCCCGATTGGCGGGATGGGGCCCAGACAGAGGGACAAAAAATAAATAAATAAAAAAGGTACAAATGTCCTACAATTTATTTCAATATTTATTAATTAACTAAAAATAGTGACGATGTTTATCTTAACCATAGACTGTTACATTACGTCACATTAACGGCAGCCCATCAGGTGCTGCGTAGCAAAAGCCTAAATAGGCACGCAAAGAAGTAAAGCTCGTAATACAGGTGTGTGCGTTGTCGTCATCTATTTTGGAGTGATTGCAATGTATTCTAAATATAAACTTGTACTGTAGATCAGCGTCATTTCTGGAAAAATCATCCACCGCTTTATTACGAGTTTAAAAGAGCGCGAGCGTCATTACCGTGCCCAGACGCGACGCTTTGAATTTGCGCGTACATTGAATAACATCGCGTCGGGAGCTGACTAAAAACGCTACAAAAGTAAAAGTCAAGACGTTTGTATTCAAAGTTAAAAAGCCAACACACTACAACATTTTTAAATGTTTCAAATAAAGGATCTCATGGGTCTATCTTCTAAATTCTCCTGATGATTAGATTATACCCTGTCTGACATCAGCCTACTTACGCCAATAATATCGCCAATAATATCAGTTTAGATTTTTTTTCCTAATCAGTAGCGATCGTGTCTTTCTCGTCCACTTGATTTGTGTATAGCATATTTAAGGTAGCAATGCAATGCATGATCTCATATTACTTATATTAATAATATGACAATATCTGCAGTCAATATTGATTAAATGGGAGGGGAAAATCTTGCCCATACAAGCTATGAAAAAAATGATAAAAGCATATATCACTGAAGTGCATGGGCGGCGCTAGGGAGGGGCTAGCAGGTGCTTCAGCACCCCCAAGAAAGACCAAAGCACCCCGATAGCACCCCCGAACATAATGTCTGGAATCAATTATATTCAGGCTATTCTATGGAAGCCGCATGGTGAAGAAAAAAGAAAACTTATCTTGTTATTTAGAGATATTAAGTCGTTATTTCAATATAATATCTCCTTATTTCGACATAATAACAGGGGTTTCCCTGCATTGAATTTTTTTGGCGGTTGCCAAAGCAAATTTTTGTCCCGCAAAGCCTTTTTTGATCGGTGAGTGATGTAGAATAGAATGACTGCTGCTCTTGACAGGTATAACGAGCTGCTCTTGACAGGTATAACTGCTATAACGAGCAGAGAGAGAGAGAGAGAGAGAGAGAGAGAGAGAGAGAGAGAGAGAACACGCACCGGCCGCGCGCGAGCACTCTCAAGTCTTAAAACAACACGAGCGCTGTGTTGCTCTCTCTCCCTCGCGCATATTAATCAAAATCAATTGACACCAGGGACGTACTGGGACTGAAATTCAGCCCGGGACTTTAAGATGGAGAGGCCTTTTACGCGAGTGCCCTTGGTGCACGAGCACAAGGATTTTTTGCAGTTATTTTAATTCTAATAGTGTTTTTATGGTATAAAGAGAATCAGATTACACTGAAGACCTTCAAGAAATTTTAGGATGATACCTGCCTCTCAGGTAGTATAAACAAGTCACCACTGCACTGAACACAACCAGGTCAGCAAAACCTAATCTCAAACACTTAAGTCACAGTATACTGCTAACTACCAGCATGTCATGTGTACAGTCAGTCGGAGTGATAAAATAGTTACAAATACTACCAAATACCCACTCAGATACTCAAAAACTACGATGCAGTCCCATAAAATAGAGATTTGTGTGTGTGTCCTCACTTTCAACTCTCCCTGCCTCTGCTTACTGATTGCACAGCTGAGAAGAACATGAGAAGAACATCAGTAATAAATATGCATAATATGATTGCCTAGTACCCAGCCCTGCACTCTGCCCCTGTACCTGTCCTTGTTTTTGTGCTGGTTCCATTCTCCTCATCCTCCAGCTCTTCTTTCTCTTGCTGCTTTCCTTCCTCCCCCTTCTCATCAATATGACTGCAGGGGTCATCATCAACCTGTCCCTCTCTGACCTTAACAGCTAATATACATATATAGACATACAGAGATTCCTTGCTTATTGAAGGATGTTGTCTGTGTGTGACGACAAACTGCTGTTTATAATATATAATATATCTATAAATATATAATATATGTAAGGGATAATGTATAGCGAGGCGGTTGTTATAGCGTTTGTATTCGCTATAGCAACCGCCTCACTATACATTATCCCGCTTATTACATGTCTACCTACCAAATAAATCAATAATTTCACACAAAATATTGATTTAAAAAGCAGTGTATTGATTTAAAAACGATTGTATTGCTTCCGCTAAAGAAAATAGTCTGTTCCGTCTCTGAACTGCATCCATGGCAACGCGCAGTTTTTCATGGCAACGGTGTGTTATACTTAACAGCGGTCTGTTATCAAGAAATAACACCGCATGCTACATTGGAATTCTACCAAGCCATGTAATAAATGCCTATATTTAAATGCAAATATAAACAATTTCAGTGTATTATAAATCACCAATATACCCCTAATCGTCCACCTGTCCTGTCCATGCTGCTGGGTCCTTCCTCATCTGCACCTCCGGCTGCCACAGCACTCTTTCCACTACGGAAAAGGTCTGTTAATTTGGTGCATTTAGCTGCCTCTTGTGCCAAATATCTTTTCTTTTTAATTCTTATTTTTCGGCCCCACCCATTTCTTTCTCTTCTTTCCATAGACAGTAATCTCTCCTTCTTTTCGCCATTTTTACCGTCCGTCTCTGTTGCATTGCATTCACACAAACCCGCCAAACGTGATCAAAAGTAAACTCCTTTAGTTTTAGTTGATTAGAGCCAATCGGATGTCAGGAAAAACGAGGATCAGTCCAAGTTAAGAGGGGCCGCTCGCATCTCTCCTCAGATTGAAAGTATTGGTTTGGCCCGTTTTGAATCACACACACACACACACACACACACAGCGTTCCGGTGCAGGCACTAAGCGGCCGGTTAGGCCGGTCGCGTATCATTAAAAAAAAAAAAAAAAACTCTTAGACCACCGGCCGGTCTTCGGCCTGAAATGGACCGGCCGTTCGGGATTGTTCCCGGTATTCCCGATGGCCAATCCGCCCCTGATTGACACCATAGTAAAAGGTCGGCCAGATCACCAGACCGCTGAATCGGTGTATAAAAAATCGGTAACTTAATTAGATTAGTTAACATTCACTATTAATAAACTGCACTTCTACAGCATTATTAATGTTAATTTCAATATTTCGGAGTCTGTAGGCCCACTATATGTGCCATTAAATAAGCGCATTTAGTTTCATTTTTGTTAAAATATTATAATGTTATTTTTTTTTACATCTGTGCTGATTATGGAAATAGAACAGCATGAGTAAGTTTCGCAAAATATCGGAAGATATGATGGGTTAGACATGATTTTGACCACTAAATTAAGTTTTGTTTTGTAGAAAGCCTTTCTTTAAAGTGAATTTCGTTTTTTATAAATTGTATCTTAATTTTAATAAATTTTTCATCAACCAATTGCCTGTATATAATAAATAAGAAGCAAATATAGCAGACAATATGATCATGATATGGAGGCGACGGTGCGATTGCATTGCACTGCACGTGAACTGGAGCACATCTCATCATAAATTTTGCTCATTTAAATAATTGTGTGTGTGTGTGTAGCCTAATTATATATACATATATATATATATTTATATATATATATAAATTAGAGGTGGGCATAGATTAATATTTTTAATATTTTAATATATTTTTAATATATATATTTACGCAGCTCCCCCTGTCAATGATCTAGCACCCCCTCAGCAGCTGCCTTAAACATTATCTGGAGCCGCCCCTGCTGAAGTGGTATTCTGGAACTGTAAATAAATTAAATAAAACAGCAAAAAAACAATAACAATAACATCTTCATTAAACAAAAAAGAGATTACCTTAGATGAAGTTTGATTAATATGCACATACAGTAGCCTACTGGTAAAAAGTCTGGACCAATTACTAGTTTTAATGTTTTTGAAAGAAGTTTTTTATTATGCTCTACAAGCCTGCATTTATTTGATCAAAAATACAAACAAAAAAAACAGGAATATTCAGCAAGGATGTGTTAAATATATAACAAGTGATATTGAAGACTTTTTAAAAAAAACTTTTTAATAATAAAAAAAATCCTGAAAAAAAGTATCACAGGTTATAAAATAAATACTAAGCACCATTTCTAACATTTGATAATAAATCAGAATATTATAAAGTTTTCTGAAGGATCACATGACACTAAATTCTGCTTTGCATCACAAAGCAGAATTTAAAGTATAGTAAAATAGAATTTACTATAAATATAGAATTTATAAAATATAGAATTTAAAGTATAGTAAAATAGGAAAACCATTATTTTAAATTTTTATAATATATTATTTTTCTGTATTTTTGATCAAATAAATCCAGGCTTGATGAGCATAAGAGACTTCTTTCAAAAACATTAAAAATAGTAATGTGTCCAAACTTATGTACTGTGTAAGTAAAAACATTTAAAATTAAATGTTGTATAAATTAAAAGGTTAGGAATCATATTTGTTTCAAGAGTTTTTTATTGGGGGTGGGGGGCCTCGAAGATGAATATTGCCTAGGGCCTCCAAATGTCTAGAACCGGCCCTGGTCACGTCATGATTGACTACATTGAACTAGCTCTGATTAAAGAGGGGTGTCCAGAGAGGGGTGTGTGAAAGTGTATGAATGTGAAAGAATGAAATATGGAGTTCTGAGAAACACAGAGAATACTATATATGCCCAATAAAATAATGGCCATTGATGATTTTGGCTAACTATCCTGAGATGGGTTATTGTTGTGGGAGAAAGAAACAGTGCCAAACATGCGCAGCGTATAACTTTGGGAAGGCAGAGAGCAAGAAAGCTTGCCCTGTCAACCCCACATTAACTTCTTCCTTCTACAGGATGTCATGATGGATCCATCGAACCATAGGCGCCGATTTATGTTTTCCTCCGTGGGTGCTCATGGGCGCACGCCCTTAAAAAAAAAAAAAAAAAAAAAAAAAAAAAAGTAACGTTAGGCCTAGTCAAAAATGTTTTGCATTTCAGAACCGAACGAGAAGAGCAGCGCTGCGTCTATGACAGCTCGAGGTAGCCTATCGCACACCGGACACGCACTTTGTCAGTTTATGGCCAGCAATATTGTAATGTTTTTTTAAGGACATTATGGAATTAAGATAAGGTATGTAGGCTACGATGTTACGATTGTACTGTACAATTAAATACAACCGGGGGGTCCGTTAACTGAATGAATTGAGAAGATCACCTGAAAATCCGATAACATCAGCAATTTTCATTCAAGCAGCTGATTTCTGTAAATGAATGTAAAATAAATGTATATTGCAGCACAGGTTGAAGTCAGTACATTAACGAGAATTTGAGACAAATAAATGTAAATTTAATATAAAACTATGTAAATCGCGCTCTGTGGCACGGCAGGATTTTGAACAAGGTCCTATAGCCGTAGCTGGGCAACGCCGCTGTGTGTAAGTAACACTCACAGAGAATAATGTGTTCGAATTTTAAAAGACATGGCACTACGCGGCGCTGCGCTTCTCGTCCGGTGTGCGACCCCTTTTAGGTAATGGGCAGACGCCCACACGAACGCACACACCCATTTACTTGATAATACCTGTAAAGCCGTAAAGTAGGCTATCTTTCAACTCAGGACCATAGCTCAGGACAGCGCCACTTCTCACAAATACAGACAGGATTGGAGATCAAAAGTTTAACTGACACGTAACCGCAATCAGAGGCGTTTTCATCCGAGAAACGCTGTGATTGGTGGATAGGATATGGAGCAGGCGACTGACAGCGACATAACCAATCTCACAGTGTGACAGACGCTTCACATACCACCAACTGCAATGTTTCATTTTAAATGAATGTAGCCTACTGGCAGTCTGGCACACACGTGGGTGCTCGGTATTTTCCGTGGGTGCTCGAGTCCCGGAGCACCCACGGTATCGGCGCCTATGCATCGAACTGAACTGATTCTGTTCCAAATGTATAAAATGTTTTCTTGTTACTGTTTAACATTAAACTTCACAGGTCTCATCAAAAAAGGATGACCAGCCAGACAAGCAGATTATGTTAATACATGTAGTCATTAACAAAAATAGTTAAGGTCTCCATTAACCGGTGAAAGCAGCCAGGAAATGGCTCACTCCACAAACCAGGTCCAGTGGAGTGCGGTTGTGATCTGAGGGAATCTTGCAACTATTAGCAGGTTTGGAGAGCGTAATACCTCCGTCCAAGCATCTCAACTTAAGCTACACCAACTAGCCTCAACAACCCCAAATGCCGACGACAATGCACAACGTGAAGAGGGGGATCAAGGACGTGCTAGTAACGTACCTCCCTTGCCAACGAGGGAAAGCCCATGCAACGGTTCGCAAAGAATCATTCTGGCGAAGATGGAACGTCCGTGGGGCAACGAGATGATCAATACACCCGGACCAACTAATGGTTGAAGCTTATTTGTGTGATGTTTATTGATATTTTATTTGATTCAATCAAACTGTACGACTGAGTATTGAGATAGTTCTCATGATTTGATTATATACTGATTAATTTGAAAATATTTCAGGTACACATAAATTAAGAAGAAGAAAATCTTTTAATTTTGTAGATTATAGGGACTCTAACTAGGTACATTACTGAAAAAATAATAAATAATATTGGGGCTAAACTTGAGGGTTTTAAAATTCTACTGCAGACATCATAGATACTTATATATAGTGATGAATGAATAATAATAAATATATTTTAGGTGTTTACAATTGCTAAAATAGAAAAAGACTTTCAAATGGGGATAGACTATGATGATGGATAAATTTCAAATGAAGGGGTGTTGAATTTTTTTCTTTCTTTTTTATGTGTTATAGAATAATGCTTATTTCCTTAAAGAATTTTCTGTTTTATTTTATTTTCAAGATATGAAAAAAGGGTGGAGTGTAAGAGAAATTTTTATTTTAGATATTATATTAGATGTGTTCTTAAGAATATAGATGTGTTTAAAGAAACTGCAAGTTGCATCATCTTCCATACAGTAGAAGAACGGGTCAAAGGGACGTGTGCAGAAGAACAGCAAGTTCTGTTCTTCTCAAAAATAGATAAGCCTGCTTGCACCAAGAGCAAAACATATACGTATTTAGTTGTTTTTAAGAGGTTGTTTTTTAAATGACATATGTGTGTGTATATACTTAGTTCCCTTTCAGTCGATAACGTCAGACGTAGTCGACGGTCAACTGAATGGGGATCTCGCTAGAGAGCCTATCCTCTTCGAGTACTATTGAACGAGCCAATGTAATTGGCGTGCGTGATTCGCATCACACACTCTGCCCCGCGGCGCGGGTATAAATACGGAAGTTCATGCACTAGTTGCCTTTCGCTTTGGAGCCGATCGTTTGATGTCTCTGAGAGTGCTGTTGTCTACAACGAGCGAGTGTGTCGGTGTTTTTCAGGAAGACTCTCCCAGTGCTGGTGTTCTACAGCACGAGTGCAGCGGTGATCGCAAGCTTTGAGCTCTCAACTGCTGTTTTAACAGCAACAAATTTCTAAATGTTTGTGTGTGTTGATGGCTGGTTAGAGGGCGGAAAAGTGAGTGCTTCACTGTTTCAGTTCTCTGTTCAGTGTTGCCGCGGTCATTCCCCTGTGTGCTCAGGCACTGGTGACGGTCCTATTTTCTGAAAGAGCAACACGTGCGTTTGCGTCTTTTTCAAGATGTCATTCCGCCCGTGCGTTTATGGGTGCGGTCGTTCCCTGTCTCTCTCTGATGGTCACAACTGTTGTGTCACGTGTTTGGGCTTACAGCACGCTGAGACAGCTTTTGTGGATAGCTCATGTTTTCACTGTGGGAACATGACTGTAGCAGTGTTGAGGGCGAGACTCGCCTTCGTTAAACGCGGAGAGCGAGTCCCCATTACCATGCCCCACCCTGCACGGGTGCTGTGTGGGATGGGTGACCGGAGGATAGTGTTGGATGTCCTGCCCAGTAACCATTCCCTGTGGGCTCCTCACTCCTCCCTTCCACTGCAACCACTGGAGCCTCCTGTGTTGTCTGCTGGTCCATCTGTAATGGGTGGGCCAGCGGTTTCACTCGGGGCTCCCCTGGAGGACAGGACGTCGATTGCAGCATCGGAGGGTGAGCTGACTTCTAGAGATGATGACTCGGCTGCATTGTCTCCCTCCGGAAGTTCAATGTTGCCCGAGCCGGATCCAGAATTATCAGTTATGCTAAAACGGGCCGCCGAGGCTGCCGGGCTCGAGTGGAACCTCCACCGTGTCCCGTTCAGTCTCGGTTGGAATCTGGAGTTTGGTGTCTTGCGGCGGGCCGCGCTGGTTCTCAGCTCGCCGCCCCAGTACATTTCTTTCCCGAAATGCATGGAGAGCTTATCAGGTGGTGAACAGCATCTTTCTCTGCCAGAAACTGCCTGAATAGCTTTTCCCCCTCATTACCCTTGATGGAGGAACGGTGAAGGGTTGCGAAGGGTCCCTCCATTGGAGCGGTCTGTCGACACAGGTGCACCTGTGTCCGGCGGCCGCTGCCTTTTGGGGGGATCCTCGTCTCCCCCCTAAGGCCTGTGAGTTTCGTCCGTTCCAACGGGCAGAGCTTACAAAGCCTGTGGGCAAGCCGCTTCCTCTTGCATTCCATGGTGTTGCTGCAGGCTATGGCACCCATGGCAGGCCGGGGTGGCCCACCCATGGCAGGCCCATGGCAGCTGCTGCCTCCACCCGCCGCCGGTGGCAGCTCCTCCGCCTGCTCGTCGCCGTGGGCGTTCCCCGGCCTCCGCTCCTGCTGGGCCTCCGCAGCAGCCTCCACCCAGGCCTCAGCATGGAGCCGGCCGCAGTAGAGACGCCCAGCCCGCTCCAGGCGCTGCCAAGCCAGGTGGCAAGCGACAGCAAAGCATTCCGGAGCGGTCCGCCCAGGAATGGATGAGATGCTCTTGGAGTGGCACGATCACTCCCTCTCCCCGGGTGAGGGCCGGGTGGAGCCTTTTGTTTGTGTGTGTATCTGTTCCGCCGCTGGCTCCCTAAAAAAAAAAAAAAAAAAAAAAAAGCGGAGCAAGCAGTACCCACACTTCAAAGAGAGAGCAATTTCATCTGTTCCTGGGTCCCAAGAGGGCCAGTCTGGCGGGTGTGACCCTGTATAGCCTTACACCCCTCAGCTCCCCCTTGGTCGCCAGCAGGCAGCTTGGTGCGTTCGAGGACCCGGTCATCCGCTTTCTCACGCACCCCCTGCCGCTAGTGGAGACAGGTAAGTGTTGCACAGCACACTAACACCACTCTCTCTACTTTGCTGCCCCACCTCAGGCTCGGCTACCCCACTCAAGCCAGTGATAATCATCACATTAGGTGTTGAGCAGACGTGCTCCTGAAAATTCAGCGATATTCATCACACCGAGTGTTGACCAGTGCTCCTGACTTGTGCGTGCTTATCTTATCCTGCTGGCGAAGGATTTGATATAGCCGCTCCTCCAGCTGGTACGAAGGCCAGTTGTAAACTCGTTCTTCGTGCTACTAGATGGTGGGTCGTGAACATCTTGGCCCAAGATCGGTCTGCAGCTTCGACCTGAAAGACATGTCCTTCAGATCTCTACCTTCCGCACCGCAGGCCATCCTGTGTGTTGCGTGTAAGGGTGGAGTATCAGTACAGTGTCCTTCCCCTCGAGTGCTCCAGAGCCCGTTGGGTCTTCAGGTCAACTGGAAGAGAGTAATCTCGCCCACGGGCTGAGTATCTCTTTTTCAGTTTTGGAGATGGACTCGGTCTAACACGTCTCTCCAATGAGAATGTGTTCAGCTGGTGTTTGAAGTGAGAAAGGGTCCCACTGAAAGAACTTTCAGAGGCTCCTGGGGTATATGGTAGTTGCAGCCTTTGGCTTCCTCCATATGTGACCGCTTCAGCGCTAGCTTCATGATCGAGTCCCGAGGTGATCGTGGCAGAGCAGCTCACCCTGTGTGACTATAGTTCATCCCGGTCTGCTGCCAAACCCTGTTCATCAGAGGGGCCATGTACAAAGGCCGTGTTTTAACGGGGGCTGGGGCGACCCTCGACTACACGGGCATTCGTGCCTCGAGTTGTTAGACATTGCGACCATTGCGCAAGCTTCCCTTGCATGAGGCAACTCACCCGTCACCTCCTCCTTGGAGTCAGAAGCTTCTGAGGACGCTTTGTTCCACTCTTCCCGCTCTACTCAATCGTGCCGCCATCGAGCTTCACGACAGTTATAGCCAGGGCAAGTGGAGACTCCATCCCCTGGGTCCAGCTGGGTCATGACCATTCCGGGGCCGCTCAGTTGCCCCTCCGGTTTCGTCTTCCTGCCAGTGTTTGTATAAACCGAGCGGACTACCCTTAGACAAACACTGGCTCTCAGCTGCCCCAGGGGCCCGCAGAAATGCGTTTAACCCCAGTGAGCCTTCTAAAAGCGACTGCGACTCATGGTCGCCTTGCGCCTGCTCAAGTCATTGAATTCATCACACTTCATGTTGAGCAGAAATGCTCCTGAAATTCAGTGAAGTTTCATGCACTCATGTGTTGAGCTGCAATGCTCCTGTAGCTCAGTGAGTTCATCACACTCAGGTGTTGAGCAGAAATGCTCCTGCAGCTCAGTGAATTCATCACACTCAGTGCTGAGCAGAAATGCTCCTGTTGCTCAGTGAAGTTCTTCGCACTCAAATGTTGAGCAGAAATGCTCCTGAAGCTCAGTGAGTTTATCACACTCAGGTGTTGAGCAGGAATGCTGCTGAAGCTCAGTGAACTTATCACACTCAAGTGCTGAGCAGAAAATGCTCCTGAAGCCCTGTGATCTTTACATGTTGTGTTGAGCAATACTCCTGTCTTTTTGCGCCCGTCGCTTGCACCTACGTGCCAAGTCAGGAGAGGAACAGGTCTTCATAGTTGCCCCTTATTGGACCAACTAGACCTGGTTCCCATCGACAGCCTTCCTGACTTCCCCTGAAAACTCTTTCAGGGACGGGGCACGATGGCACACGCGTTCTTCCCCCGGAGATTCCGGGCGGTCTTACATCTGAATGCGGAGGTTCAGGTGGCTATCACAGGCATGTGATAGTTACCATCACTTCTGCGAGCACCCCCTAGGAATGGGTAACGTGCTTACGCCTTTAGAAGTGGAACCTAGTCGTTGAGTGCGTCTTCTCTCCAGAGGAGATCCTGAAAGCCTTTCGATCACTTCAGTGCTCTCTTTCCTGCAAAATGGGTTGGAGTAGGCTGTTTTCCTTCACCCTCAAAATGATGTTGCCTCGGTGTTTAAACGACGGTCATCGTGTTGCAGAAGTGTGCAGAAGCACGTTCTGATCGTCAGGTTCCTGAGGAGCAAGGTCTTGTAAATCCTTGCGTCCCTCTTTATCCTCTTGGGCCTTATCCCTGGTGCGATGCACTGCAGAGACCGCCCCTGAGCCACTGCAGGCAGTGAGTTAAAAATTCTGTTATATCAGTTCTCCTGCTCGCGTGGTCTCTACTGGAGGGTAGGGACTTGCTCGCTTTCGGTCAACGTATTGTGCCTGGAGTCTGGGCCGGCTAACTCTCACAAGCTGAGACCCCGGCTCGGATTGTGCCCAAGGTTCCTACCTCTCCCGTAATAGGAGCAGGTGGTGAGCCTGCAAGCTCTGCACTGGAGGAGGCAGATCCAGCCCTGGCTTCTCTGTCCGTTCACTTGGACGTGTACAGAACGCAAGCCATAGACCTCAGACCAGCTCTACAAATATCTGTTGGAATTCAGCAGAGAGGGAAGGCTGTTTCCATGCAAAGTTGCACTAGTGCTTGCCTTCATTTCGGTAAAAATCCGAGATGCAACATGTCCACTTAGGCGTTGAGCTCCTCTATGATGAGTGTAAATTGCTCCGCCTGGGCGTTGACGATATGCTTTGCTAAAACAGATTCTAGAGTTGGGGGCTGGACGACACCTAGTTGAACCGCTGCTTCCCGTGGGCTCCCTTCTCATAAAGCCAGTTTCACCGTGAGCCCGGTTCAAGTGTCGGCTTGCTGCGCCATTCCCCTCCTATGGACTGGATACGTGCGCCTTTCTACTCCAGTTGAGTTCCCTTAAAATTGAACCCTGTTGAGTTCCTCCACAACCCTCCAATGTCGGACGTGCGGAACGTCTGGTTTTAGGCCTACCACTCGTAAGCAGTGTGGAACCTGTGTTAGGCTGGGTCCATATGTTGCGGTCCCTACGGCGACCCCATATGTGTATTCTTCCACGATACGGCTCCCTGCGGCAAGCCCGTGTCTTCCCTCGGCAGAGTCTCTCTGCCGTCACTGTCCGGTGTGTCTCCCCCGTCTCAGGCTGGAGCCACCCCAGTGACATTCCATATGTTAGACTGCCCGGTTTCCGCCCAGTTCATATGTGTATTCTCCACGTTACCTCCCTCTGGGTTGGATGTGGCTTCCGCAGCGTCCCTTCCTTCCAATGTACGGGGAACGCTTTCCCAGTGGTCCTGTAGGAACAGCAGTGACTTCCCTGGCCTAAGCCCTGTCCTTCCCCGCCTTAAATTTGCGGGGGCATCAGGAGGCTTTGGTTTAGGCACTGGAAGGTGGCAGCGTTAGTGGCGTGTTCAAAGGGTGATCCCATTTCAGTCGACCGTCGACTACGTCTGACGTTATCGACTGAAAGGGAACGTCCTGGTTGCGTATGCAACCCACCGTTCCCTGAAGGAGGGAACGGAGGACGTAGTCCCCTTGCCACTACCGCTGGACCACCGCTGACCCCGGGTTACTCTCGGCTCCTCAGCGAAAAGCAACTAGTGCGTGCATCCACTTCCGTATTTATACCCGCGCCGCGGGAGCGGAGAGTGTGATGCGAATCACGCACGCCAATTACATTGGCTCGTTCAATAGTACTCGAAGAGGATAGGCTCTCTAGCGAGATCCCATTTCAGTCGACCGTCGACTACGTCCTCCGTTCCCTCCTTCAGGGAACGGTGGGTTGCATACGCAACCAGGACGTTTCAAATATAATTCTTTTGAAGTGTTGGTGCTTAATGTAACAATATCTAGTGTAAATGATAAATCACATTTGAGATTTGTGCTGGCTTCTGTATACAGGCCACCAGGGCACCATACAGACTTTATCAAAGAATTTGCTGACTTTCAATCAGAGTTAGTACTGGCTGCAGATCAAGTTCTAATTGTTGGTGATTTTAATATACATGTAGATAACGAAAAAGATGCATTGGGATTGGCATTGTCGTAATCATACTCTAGATCTAATATTATTACATGGAATCAATGTTGATGCCGTTGAAATTCTGCAGCAGAGCGATGACATCACCTTTATTTATATAGATTGCTTTTTTACAATACAGATTATTTGTAAATGATCTGACATCTCAGATCATTATCTAGTCTTGTGTAAACTTAATTTAGCCAAGGCTGCAAAGCCGACATGTTACAAATATGTTAGACCTATCACTTCTGCAACTAAAGATTGCTTTATAAATAATCTTCCTGATCACTTTTATCATCTCAGCATCCCAGATAGCTTAGAAGAACTCAATATTGCGACAAACTTTTAACTCTCTCTTTTCTAGCACTTTAGACAGAGTTGCTCCTTTGCACTTAAAAGGGATTAAAGAAAATAGTCCAACGCCAAGATACAACGAGCACACTCAGGCTCTTAAGAGAGCAGCCAGAAAAATGGAGCGCAATTGGAAGAAAACAAAACTAGAGGCATTTCGCATTTCATGGAAAGAGAGCTAGATCTGCTTATTTTTCAACCGTATTAGAAGAAAATAAACGAAAACCTAGGTATTTATTTGAAACAGTGGCCAACAGTAATTTGAAAATTATAACTATGTAACCGTCTACTACAGTATCGCATCAGACAGTGCACTGTAGTCTCCCTGACGAAAAATTCGATTCAATCTATAGGAGAGGGGGAATTTTATAAACTCGTTAAATCATCTAAATCGACAACATGTATGTTAGACTCTATACCGACTAAATAACTGAAAGAGATGCTTCCAGAGGTCATAGATCCTCTTTGTAGGAGCCAGCGTAAGTCTCCAATGTGTTCTATGTTTATGGTCTCATTCATAATATTCACCGCACTCCTATTGTAGGTGGTGGACGTGTCCACCACAGTTTGGGCGGAAGTGATAGTGGTCTATATGTTTGCTTCACTGGATCACCTGGATTTTATGGCTTTGACAGAGAGAGGGGGTGAGCCTGGGAGCGAACACTTTCTGTTGACCGCACTCGCACTCGCACTCGCGCACTTCCAGCAATCTTATGACTTGGTAACTGCCGTGCCAGTTGTAATTTTATGTGTTGAATTAAGTGTAATAAATGCTTGAACCGAGATCGGCGAGTGGAACTGAGTTTCTGCGCGTCACAGTGTTTTCCATCTCTCAGTGTTTAGCCCCTCGCGGCTGCAAGTTTTTGTTTTGGGTTGTCTAACGTTACTGCCGCTATACTCTTCTTATTATCATAAATTCATCTTTGTCATTAGTAGGGGTGTAACGATACACAAAACTGACGGTTCGGTTCTTCCCACGGTTTCGACATCTCGGTTCGGTTCGGTACGGTAGGGTGAGGTTTAGAAAGCTAAAATTGCTTTTTTTGTTTTTTTTAAACAGTGGTTTAATGTAAAAATTGTGTCTTTGTCTTTAAATGAATTCAATTACAATTAAATGTTTTGCAAGGATTTAAAAAAAAGATTTGCTAATGCTGTAAACTATATGGAGCCAGTACATTACTATAACATTAAAGTTTAACATCAGAGCCTAGACTTTTAGCCTAAATTGAGATGCTATTTATTTTTTAGATAAAAAAATCAACACCCAACACATTGTATGCAAACATGTAAACTGAACATAAGGCAGTTTTTGCATTTAACATAACTTATGGTTTCATTCTAATAATTAACACCGTTGCTGTCATTTTCATTAAAGATATTTTAAACATACATGAAATAATTAAGATATCATTAACAGGTTAAGTAAAATATAGCCTAATATATAGGCTAATATAGTGCATTTATTTAGTGCAAGAGTTTATTTCTCTAGAAACCAACAACAGTGTGGGCACTGTAACTTATGACTAGCCTGCTGAGGTAAATAATGCTATGTGACAAAGCTGTTTTATTGACGTCTTTCCACTGCAGAAACACTGATTGAGCAATTACACGAGTTATGATGCCTTTCATTAAGTATCCTGTATCTCTCAACATACCCTCAGTTGCCCATTAATGTTTATTCTGTAACTGAGGAAGAGATGATTGCGTTTACTTGCAATGAGGAGCTAGTACTGCGATCTGTCACACCACAGCAAAGAGCACCAAAAAGGCATTTATTGTTTGAATTTCGTGATCAAATAGACAGAATTTGAAAGATTACTCCTTGCTAGATCTGCTTATTTTTCAACCATATTAGAAGAAAATAAACAATATATACAAAATATATCGAAAGTAACAAAACACGGAGCTTGCTATATGGTGTTAATGGTGGTTAGGCTACAAAACCTGAATTCGTTGTGTACACATAAGACATGAGGTCCAGTGAGCCAGGGTAGCAGGGGGCGGGGCATGTTCGGTACGCCATGAGAGAATCGCGAAATGTATCGTGGGATCTGTATTGCGGTTTTTCGGTTTGTTTTGAATATCGTAACACCCCTAGTCATTAGGATACGTACCAAAAACTTTTAAGCTGGCTATGTTTAAACCGCCTGTTCAAAAACCCCAACTTGATCCTACAGAATTAGTCAATTACAGGCCGATCTCGAACCTACTTTTTCTGTCAAAGATACTAGAAAAGGCAGTATCTTCACAACTATGTTCCTTTTTAGAAAGAAAATGTATCTGCGAGGATTTTCAATCAGGACCGTTTAGACCGTATCATAGTACTGAGACAGCTCTCATTAGAGTCACAAATGATTCACAAAAACACATTGGCTCCCTATTAAACATCGTATAAATTTTTAAATATTGCTGATTACTTACAAAGCACTAAATGGTTTAGCTCCCCAGTACTTGAGCGAGCTCTTAACGCATTATAGTCCTTCACGTCTATTGCGATCTCAAAATTCTGGCCAGTTGATAATTCAAATAGTTGATATTTGATAATTCATAGTTCAAAATCGATTGCTGATGGTAGATCCTCTTCCTATTTGGCACCTAAACTTTGGAATAGACTTCCTAGCATTGTTCGAGAAGCAGACACACTCTGTCAATTTAAATCTAGACTTAAAACACATCTCTTTAACCTGGCATACACACAGAACATTATACATTTCTATTATTCAAATCAGTTAAATGCTTGTTAGGCTGCATAAAGTAGGTCAGCCGGAACCTGGAACACTTCCTAAAACACCTGATGTTCTCGTTACTTCATAAGTAGAATGGCATCTAATCTAATGTTCCCTTTCAAGGGAACTCGAGCTGCGTCAAGCTGTGGGAATGCCTCTGCGTGTGTGCGTTATGAAGCACGTATGGAATCAGTCCAATGGAGAGACGGAACGTCATAGGCGGGTGACGTCATCGACCAGGAAACTATAAATCACCCCCAAAACACAAGCGCGACAGCTTCTTTGCCTTCAGTAAGCGCTATATGTGGATCTGTCTCAAGTGTTTTTGTCTGTCACTAAGCAGGAGTTTCACTATTTCAAAAAACTATATATATATATATATATATATATATATATATATATATTATATTGAGAGACAATGGCGAGCGGACAACAATTTAAGAAGTGTGTTCCTCCCTGCTCGTACTATTTAACGAGCGGGGATACACACAGCTTATGTGTTGTTTGTTTGGGAGTGCAGCATGCCCAGTCAGCTCTCGAGGGGGCTGATTGTGAGCATTGCGAGCGTTTGCCTCTTAGAACGCTCCGCTCCCGCCGATCACTCTTTGAGGAGAGTGGTTCGGTTCGCGATCCCCGCGGATCGGGTCCCGCTTATGCCGAGGCTGAGCGGCGACGTCATTCGTGGGGATCGCAGATGGATCTAACAGCGGGGCTTGAGACGGGCTCTGCCCTATCTCAGCCCTTACCTGTTAGATCCAGTGCCTCAGTCTCGGGTTCGGAAGCACGCTCTGCGGTTTCTTCCCCCGAACTGAGGCCCCAGTACTGCAACTATCCAGTTCTGAGGATCTGGATGTTGTTAGTCTGGATGCGGGAGATGTGGATGATTCGCCATCTCGCTCTCCTGAAAGTGAGGAGCTTATGGAGGTGCTCACTCGTGCTGTTTCTAAATTAAGCATCGAGTGGCCAGCTGTTAGGCAGGAGTCTAGAGAAAAATCTAAATTAGATTAAAGATTTTTGCCTTCCCGTTCTCAACCTCCACGCCGGTGCTTGCCCTTCTTTCCTGGTTTCGAGATCGTGGAAAAAGCCAGTCTCTTATCGTGTTTTTAGCCCTCAAACTTCCACTTATTCAAACATTGTGGGGGCTAAATCTCATGGTTATGGGGCGATGTCCAAAGCAGAAGAGGCGCTTGCTAGTCATCTTTCTGCTGAAGCTGCATCTTCTTTTAAAGCACCACTTTTACCCTCTTAGAAGTGCGTCAGCTTTAGTCGGTAAGGCGTATTCGGCGGCCGGTCAAGCCTCGGCGTGCCTGCACACGATGTCCATCTTGCAGGCATACCAGGCTGACTTATTAAAGGATGTGAGTGACACTCAAGAGGTCAGCACTGACGTAGTTCGCGAACTGCGTCAGGCTGCAGATTTATCTCTGCGCGCCACCAAGGAGTCGACCAAGCTAATGGACCGTACTATGGCAGCCCTGGTTGCCGCAGCGAGGCATCTATGGTTAAATCTCTCTGGTATGAGAGAAAAAGACGAAGCTTTTCTTTTGGACGCTCCGCTTTCTCCTCATGGTCTTTTTGGTGATTCTGTCAATACTGTCATAGATAGATTTCAGGAAGAGAAGAAACAGTCGGCAGCGTTTCAGAAATGTATGCCTCTTAAAATTCATGTCCCCGGTACTGCTGGGCGGGAGCAGTCCAGGCCGTCAGTCAGCTCCTCACATAGGGCGCAACAGAAGCAGAGTGTCTCAGCCGAAGTCTTCTGGCAAAACTGATCTGAGGACAGTTATTATGGCTAAGATGGCTTCGGCAAAGAGGAAGTGATGCTGAGGGTGGTCCCTGCCGTGGGAGAGAGGTGTTCACCGCATTACACGGTGCCCGCTCTTCTTCGGTGCCCTCAGGGGCCCGTTCTGCCAACCCCGCCTTCATGCCGGGGCACAGACGGCCCCAGCGAGCGCTTTCCCGAGGGACGCTCGCCCCCTCTGAGGAGGGTCTCAGAGCAGTTAAGCCAGTCGTTCCCTGCCGGTGCGCCGTTACAGGGCGCTGTGTTTGCTGCTCAAGTTACACCAGAGGCCAGTCTCGAGAGACTGGTACCCTTAGTAGTATTTCTGGCAGAGTGGAAAAGCCTTCCAAAAATATCTCAGTGGGTTCTGCACACAGTAAAAAAGGGTTATACTATCCAATTCAGGGGTCGTCCACCAAAATTCAGAGGGGTTCTGCCCACAGTGGTGGGCCCCGAGCAGGCTCTGGTAATGGAACAAGAGGTGAAAGCGCTCCTTCAAAAGGGGGCTATATAACGGGTTCCTCCTCCCAGGTTGGAGTCAGGTTTTTACAGCCGATATTTCATCGTTCCAAAGAAGGATGGGGGGTTGCGTCCAATTTTAGATCTGCGCCTGTTGAATCGCTCGGTAGGGAAGCTAAAATTCAAGATGCTCACTATCAAGCAGATCGTGTCACAAATCAGATCCGAGGACTGGTTTGTCACGATAGATCTGAAGGACGCGTACTTCCATATTTCCATCCTTCCACAACACAGGAAGTTCCTGAGGTTCGCCTTCGGGGGCGAGGCGTACCAGTACAAGGTTATTCCATTTGGCCTAGCTTTATCTCCCCGCACTTTCACGAAATGCATGGATGCAGCTTTAGCGCCCCTGAGGTTTCAGGGCATTCGTATCCTCAATTACATCGACGATTGGTTGATTTTAGCTCAGACAGAGCAGATGGCGTTTCAGCATCGTGATGTTGTTCTCGCTCATATGAGAAAGTTGGGGTTGAGGCTGAACGCAAAGAAAAGTGTATTATCTCCTTCTCAGAAGACCACTTTTCTGTGATTCGATCTCGATGCGGGCGCGACTTTCTCCGACCCGCATCGCTTCGATTCTTTCAGCTATGAAACAAGTAAAGCTAGGCCAGCTACTCACTGTAAAACAGTTTCAGAGACTGTTGGGTCTGATGGCAGCAACGTCCAACATTATACTTTGCGGCCTGTTTTACATGAGACCACTGCAGTGGTGGCTCCGGACCAAGGGATTCTCCCCGAGGGGAAATCCCCTCCGCACGATCAAAGTCACGCGGCGCTGCCTTCGTGCTCTGGTCTTGTGGAAAGAAACCTGGTTCCTATCCAAAGGGCCTGTGTTGGGGGCTCTTTTTCGTCGCGTAACGCTAACGACGGATGCTTCCCTCACAGGATGGGGGGCGGTCATGAGTGGTCGTCCAGCCCAAGGTCTGTGGCAGGACCATCATCGATCATGGCATATAAATTGTCTAGAGATGTTGGCGGTGTTCCAAGCTTTGAAACACTTCCTAGCAGACCTCAGAGGTCATCATGTGTTAGTTCAGTCAGACAGATGTCGGTGGTCTCGTATATAAATCATCAGGGGGGCCTGCGGTCGCGTCCACTTTACAAGTTGGCCCGTCAGATTCTCCTGTGGTCCCAGGGGAAGTTACGGTCTCTGAGAGCTATGTATCTTCCTGGTTATTTGAATGTGGTAGCAGACTCCCTGTCGAGGCAGGGGCCGAGGCCGGGGGAATGGAGGCTCCACCCCGAGGTGGTGGAGCTCCTTTGGTTGAGTTTCGGTCTCGCCGAGGTGGACCTATTCGCTTCCAAGGAGACAACGCACTGTCATCTGTGGTTCTCCATCAGTCAGCCAGCCCCTCTGGGGTTGGACGCTCTTGTACAGCCGTGGCCGAGGTCACGTCTGTATGCTTTTCCCCCGGTTGCTCTGCTACCAGGAGTTCTGGAGAGGGTTCGCCGGGACGAGGTCAGCCTACTTCTAGTAGCCCCGTTCTGGCCGGCCCGAGTATGGTTCGCGGACCTAATATCTCTTCTGGACGGCTCTCCCTTGGAGATTCCGATCAGGAGGGATCTACTCTCTCAGGAGGGCGGTACGATATTTCACCGCCGCCCAGAGTTGTGGAAACTGTGGGCTTGGCCTCTGAGGGGGCCCAGCTCATAGAATCTGGTCTCTCAACTGAGGTTGTTGAGACCATCCTTCACTCCAGAGCTCCGTCCACAAGGAAGTTATATGCCCTGAAGTGGAAACTTTTCACTTCTTGGTGTGCAGAACACCGGCAGGACCCAGTTAACGGCCCAGTGGGTGCAGTGCTGGAGTTTCTGCAGGAGCGTTTCTCTGCAGGGTTATCCCCCTCCACACTAAAGGTGTATGTGGCGGCACTAGCTGCTTGCCATGTCCCTTTCAGTGGAGTTTCTCTTGGGAGACACCCACTTATAACTCGCTTCCTTCGTGGCACTTTGAGGCTGAGGCCTGCAGTTCGTACGAGGGTGCCGACTTGGGATTTGGCCATTGTACTAGAGGGCCTTTCTTTGGCCTCCTTTGAACCTATTGAGGAAGTTTCGGAGAAATTTCTCACGTATAAAACTCTTTTTCTGCTTGCAATCTCCTCACTTAAGAGAATCGGAGATTTGCAGGCCCTGTCGGTTGCACCCTCGTGCCTGGAGTTTTCGCCTGGTATTGTTAAGGCTTTTCTATACCCTAGACCAGATTATGTCCCTAAGGTCCCTACTAATGCTGTCAGACCTACAGTGCTGCAGGCTTTCTATTAAGTTTTTCTAACTTAAAGGCCATGGTGCAGGTTTTTTTTTCTTTTTTGGGAATTTTCTAGTTGGTAATAAACATTTAAACAGTTATCCATTGTATTTGATGTTTAGGGTACTCAAAAATTAAAATATAATACGGCAAAGTAGGTGATATGTTAGCATTTAGCTACAGCTTAGCGCTGATTCTTATTTCTACCACAATGCATTCCATGACGTCACATGAGGTACTCGCTGACTGTTGGACGACAGACGAAAGCCCGCGGCCCGCCTTACCATTGAGGGAGAGTGATACGAGGAGTAGCTAGCTAGTGAAAGAGTGACAGTGACAGATTTATAAGTAAAGAAAGATAGATAACGATAGATAGGTAGATAGATAACGATAGATCGATAGATAACGATAGATAACGATATATAGATAGATAGATAGATAGATAGATAGATAGATAGATAGATAAGCATAGCATATATAGTGAGAGATAGCATAGCATAACAGATAGCTTAGAGATAGATAAAGAGTAGATCATAAATAAGTCAAAATGGTTTATTACTGTGTTTGTGGCGGGTGCAAGAACTCCAGCAAAACTGGACATAGGGTCCATTCCTTCCCCAAGGACAAAGCGATCTTCCGAAGCTGGGTGCAGTTTGTGAAGATTAGGCAGGCAGATTTTTCAGCGAGCTCTGTCACCGCCTACTCGAGAATATGCAGCGCGCATTTCAAAGAGGAGGATTACAATTCAGGGGATGCCAAGATGGTCTCACTTGGTTTAAAGAGTGAGAGAAGTGCTAAATTACTTCCTACCGCCGTGCTGTCTGTGAACGCAAACCTCTCTGCTTGCCCTGTCCCGAGGTCGAGAGACACCGCCTGCCGCAAGCGAGAAATTGCCACGGTAAGCATCATGCTAACGTTAATGTTTACAAGCTGCGTGTTAGCTTGCTCTGTGTGTATTTTGTATACCGTGCTCCCTTTGACACAGCCTCCACTAATTTACAAGCACGATCACTCTGACATTAGAAGAGCATATTTCGTGATTCACGAATAAAAATTAGAATAATAACAAAGTTGCCCTGAGGTAAAAGTCCATATCATCATGAGTGTTTGGATCAGATCAAGCGGCTTTCGCAATGGTGTGTTCGCGTTTTGTTTTTTGACTGCTACGGTTCTCTTTCACATATATTTGACCGTGACCGTGTCGCCAGGGCTGTAGTGAAGGCTAAACGCAAGTAAAACATTTAGTATCGCATATCTGGGTCCACTGTACTGTAATCTAACTCAGTGGTTCCCAACCTTTTTTCTCTTGTGTAGCCTCTTAGCATTTTTCTCACCCACTCGCACTGTTTTGATTTTGGTACGGCTGTGCCATAGGTTATTGTTTGGGAATATTTACTTATCGTCTTGGAATTTCAAAGATAAGTAAATAATTCAGTACTTCCAAGTTGAAAATAAATGATTAAATGTTTAATGTGCTCCTGCAATGTGCTTGTGCACCCAATGTGCTTGCGAATCACTTCTAAGTATTCATAGTATACCCACCTCTTATTTCACCACTACACCCTTGCATTTTGCTGACCCTTTTTCATATTTGTTTTTGCAAGATGTTGATAGACGCCTCACAGCAGGAGACTGTGGACAGTGTAGACACTGTGGAGAGTGTCTATACTGGGGATCAGCCCTTGCCCTCCTCCACTTCTGACGCTGGGACACAGTGTTCTTTGAAGCCCCCCGATGGTCTCACGGTAAAACTTGGGTATTTTAAGGGGTAGATATTATCATATAGTCTAAAACATTGCCAGTATCTATGCAATCAGAACATTTCCATACACATTGATTAAATTAATACATAGCCTACACCAAAAAACATAGCCGTTTAGATTTGCCACGATTGTCACATGTTTGGGTGTTTACTGCCTCTCCACAGCTGTGCAGGTTAACCTGAAGCCCAAGATGGTCAGTGTGAGCACACAGACATCATTCTACCCACAAACCTCCACTCCCCTCGCTAGTCCTGAACAGACAGATGAAGATGATGATAATGTCTCTGTCATCAGTGACTTATCATGGGTGCCCGAAGAGCCGATGCATGAGGAGCATGAGGAGGACTTGTTTGATGAGCCACCTTACACGTGTGACCCCCACCACAAGTGAGATCATTTAAAACCAACATAGACTATTTTGAATGCTCATTTTTGTATACTGTAGCTTTGGTAGTTTGAATGATGCCCCCCCAACAATTTTTTTGTTTTTGTAGTGGCATTGACAAATTCATTGTTTGCCAAGAGGAGCTGATGTGCCTTTTTGACATCTGTCCGGCCTGTTGTGAGAGGTCAGATAGTAGCATCGTGCAGCAGGAAGGAACTTTTCTTAAGATCAAGCAGGTATGGTTTTGTTTACGCAGCAAGCCATCTGATTATAAAATCAGAATATCTAATTACAATTTGATAGCTCTGACTGTCTTGCCAGTTAATTTACAATGTATGTACCAGGCTGGCTTTAGTCTATTGGTTTGTGATGGCATCATATTTGATTGTTATATACTGTATTGGTCATGTGGTTTTCATACCTTGGGATGTATAGCAGGTCAGTGCTATCCAATGGAATAATACAGCCAATTATTATGCCTTTTATAGTAATAATAGTACCTATTATCATGCCTATTGTAGTATTTTGTCATACATAGACCAAGTTTCAAAAAATTTCTCAAATGTGTTATTTTGTAGGCTTCTCTTAGCGGCGCTGCATTATAATCACAATGCCAACCGGGAGACAGCACGGAGAAGTGATAGGACGGAGAAGTACTGCGTGCGGTATCCGCGCTTCAGAAAAGGTGCCCATGTGGTGCGTCCCATCAAAGAGGCAGCCTCATACGGTAAGCAGTGTCATGCAGTTCTATCATATTTTGAGATGGCTAACGAGACTTCTGTGATCACTGGCAATGATCTTTATTAAGTATTATTATTATTATTATTATTTCTGCAGGTTATGCAACATCATTGATGAAGGCCCTTAAGGAAAGCTACACCCATTCACCTGCAGCTCTTCGAGAGGTTAGCGCTAATTTGTCCTCCGATGCACCCGCCCCCATCGCCAAATCCTTTGAACAGGTTCCTAAGGAGGAGGCCGTCAGCCTCTTCCTAGCCCGGCAGTCACGCTACAAGAGAACCTAAATTCACATTATTACATTTTTTTTTTCCACAGACAATTCCAATGATTTAGTTGTAAGTATTTATTTTATTTTAATTTATTTTAGTAAGTATTTATTTAGTTATCTTCTTTCCTTCTGTCCCTGTCATATCATTTGGTGGTGGTTTCCTGTATTCTGCATGTTTTCTTTTTCCTTTGTGTGCTGTTGCTTTGGTTTTACTTTGCACTAAATCATTACATTTTTTCGTCTTTGTAAGTGGCAATAATTGTCGCTGTACCCCATTCACGGGGTCCTGCATGCTGCATGTCTGCTCCTCTGTCTGTTATTTGCATGAAATTTGTTGTATGTAATTCAAAATAATTTACCAATCATTTTACCTGTGCCTTGTCAACGTCTGTGTGCGGTGTTGTCTGGGCTCACTGTGTCAGCTTGATGTGCTTTTGCATGTAACACTGCATATGCATTCATGAAAGAGTGTGTGTGTGTGACTCTGTGTGTGCGTGCGTGTGTGTAAGTGAGTGTGAGTGTGAGTGAGTACGAGAACCATCAGTTGACCCTCAGGTAAGACCACACTTTTCCAGGCATCTGAGAAATATAGCCAAGATTCGACCATTTTTATCCTTGGATGATGCTAAGCAACTCATACATATTTTTATTTTCTCTCATCTTGATTACTGCAATGCTATGTACACTGGCCTTTCGAAGAGTTCTTTAGCGAAGCCACAATTGATACATAATGCTTCTGCCAGAGTACTAATGAAATTAAAGCGTTGCATTCCATGAATGAAAAGTTCTATACAAATAAATGTTTATTATTATTATTATTTATGAAAGGTATCAGGTCTAGCCCTTCATCAGTGGGCTTTTTTATATAGATTTGTTTACTTGCAACCTGTGTCTTTGTTCAGTAATCTTTGTCCTTGTTCAATAAATATTTAGTAACCCTTACAAGCAATGCCAATAAACTGTTTTTACTTATTAAAATTCATGGGTTCTGTGTACTTTATAACATTTTATAAAGAGGAGTAGCTAGCTAGTGAAAGAGTGACAGTGACAGATTTATAAGTAAAGAAAGATAGATAACGATAGATAGGTAGATAGATAACGATAGATCGATAGATAACGATAGATAACGATATATAGATAGATAGATAGATAGATAGATAGATAGATAGATAGATAGATAGATAGATAGATAGATAGATAGATAGATAGATAGATAGATAAGCATAGCATATATAGTGAGAGATAGCATAGCATAACAGATAGCTTAGAGATAGATAAAGAGTAGATCATAAATAAGTCAAAATGGTTTATTACTGTGTTTGTGGCGGGTGCAAGAACTCCAGCAAAACTGGACATAGGGTCCATTCCTTCCCCAAGGACAAAGCGATCTTCCGAAGCTGGGTGCAGTTTGTGAAGATTAGGCAGGCAGATTTTTCAGCGAGCTCTGTCACCGCCTACTCGAGAATATGCAGCGCGCATTTCAAAGAGGAGGATTACAATTCAGGGGATGCCAAGATGGTCTCACTTGGTTTAAAGAGTGAGAGAAGTGCTAAATTACTTCCTACCGCCGTGCTGTCTGTGAACGCAAACCTCTCTGCTTGCCCTGTCCCGAGGTCGAGAGACACCGCCTGCCGCAAGCGAGAAATTGCCACGGTAAGCATCATGCTAACGTTAATGTTTACAAGCTGCGTGTTAGCTTGCTCTGTGTGTATTTTGTATACCGTGCTCCCTTTGACACAGCCTCCACTAATTTACAAGCACGATCACTCTGACATTAGAAGAGCATATTTCGTGATTCACGAATAAAAATTAGAATAATAACAAAGTTGCCCTGAGGTAAAAGTCCATATCATCATGAGTGTTTGGATCAGATCAAGCGGCTTTCGCAATGGTGTGTTCGCGTTTTGTTTTTTGACTGCTACGGTTCTCTTTCACATATATTTGTCCGTGACCGTGTCGCCAGGGCTGTAGTGAAGGCTAAACGCAAGTAAAACATTTAGTATCGCATATCTGGGTCCACTGTACTGTAATCTAACTCAGTGGTTCCCAACCTTTTTTCTCTTGTGTAGCCTCTTAGCATTTTTCTCACCCACTCGCACTGTTTTGATTTTGGTACGGCTGTGCCATAGGTTATTGTTTCAACTGGGACACTAACATTAGTTGTAGCACACACGTCCCATTTTATCGATGGACTTATGAAATGATTGGGAATATTTACTTATCGTCTTGGAATTTCAAAGATAAGTAAATAATTCAGTACTTCCAAGTTGAAAATAAATGATTAAATGTTTAATGTGCTCCTGCAATGTGCTTGTGCACCCAATGTGCTTGCGAATCACTTCTAAGTATTCATAGTATACCCACCTCTTATTTCACCACTACACCCTTGCATTTTGCTGACCCTTTTTCATATTTGTTTTTGCAAGATGTTGATAGACGCCTCACAGCAGGAGACTGTGGACAGTGTAGACACTGTGGAGAGTGTCTATACTGGGGATCAGCCCTTGCCCTCCTCCACTTCTGACGCTGGGACACAGTGTTCTTTGAAGCCCCCCGATGGTCTCACGGTAAAACTTGGGTATTTTAAGGGGTAGATATTATCATATAGTCTAAAACATTGCCAGTATCTATGCAATCAGAACATTTCCATACACATTGATTAAATTAATACATAGCCTACACCAAAAAACATAGCCGTTTAGATTTGCCACGATTGTCACATGTTTGGGTGTTTACTGCCTCTCCACAGCTGTGCAGGTTAACCTGAAGCCCAAGATGGTCAGTGTGAGCACACAGACATCATTCTACCCACAAACCTCCACTCCCCTCGCTAGTCCTGAACAGACAGATGAAGATGATGATAATGTCTCTGTCATCAGTGACTTATCATGGGTGCCCGAAGAGCCGATGCATGAGGAGCATGAGGAGGACTTGTTTGATGAGCCACCTTACACGTGTGACCCCCACCACAAGTGAGATCATTTAAAACCAACATAGACTATTTTGAATGCTCATTTTTGTATACTGTAGCTTTGGTAGTTTGAATGATGCCCCCCCCCAACAATTTTTTTGTTTTTGTAGTGGCATTGACAAATTCATTGTTTGCCAAGAGGAGCTGATGTGCCTTTTTGACATCTGTCCGGCCTGTTGTGAGAGGTCAGATAGTAGCATCGTGCAGCAGGAAGGAACTTTTCTTAAGATCAAGCAGGTATGGTTTTGTTTACGCAGCAAGCCATCTGATTATAAAATCAGAATATCTAATTACAATTTGATAGCTCTGACTGTCTTGCCAGTTAATTTACAATGTATGTACCAGGCTGGCTTTAGTCTATTGGTTTGTGATGGCATCATATTTGATTGTTATATACTGTATTGGTCATGTGGTTTTCATACCTTGGGATGTATAGCAGGTCAGTGCTATCCAATGGAATAATACAGCCAATTATTATGCCTTTTATAGTAATAATAGTACCTATTATCATGCCTATTGTAGTATTTTGTCATACATAGACCAAGTTTCAAAAAATTTCTCAAATGTGTTATTTTGTAGGCTTCTCTTAGCGGCGCTGCATTATAATCACAATGCCAACCGGGAGACAGCACGGAGAAGTGATAGGACGGAGAAGTACTGCGTGCGGTATCCGCGCTTCAGAAAAGGTGCCCATGTGGTGCGTCCCATCAAAGAGGCAGCCTCATACGGTAAGCAGTGTCATGCAGTTCTATCATATTTTGAGATGGCTAACGAGACATCTGTGATCACTGGCAATGATCTTTATTAAGTATTATTATTATTATTATTATTTCTGCAGGTTATGCAACATCATTGATGAAGGCCCTTAAGGAAAGCTACACCCATTCACCTGCAGCTCTTCGAGAGGTTAGCGCTAATTTGTCCTCCGATGCACCCGCCCCCATCGCCAAATCCTTTGAACAGGTTCCTAAGGAGGAGGCCGTCAGCCTCTTCCTAGCCCGGCAGTCACGCTACAAGAGAACCTAAATTCACATTATTACATTTTTTTTTTCCACAGACAATTCCAATGATTTAGTTGTAAGTATTTATTTTATTTTAATTTATTTTAGTAAGTATTTATTTAGTTATCTTCTTTCCTTCTGTCCCTGTCATATCATTTGGTGGTGGTTTCCTGTATTCTGCATGTTTTCTTTTTCCTTTGTGTGCTGTTGCTTTGGTTTTACTTTGCACTAAATCATTACATTTTTTCGTCTTTGTAAGTGGCAATAATTGTCGCTGTACCCCATTCACGGGGTCCTGCATGCTGCATGTCTGCTCCTCTGTCTGTTATTTGCATGAAATTTGTTGTATGTAATTCAAAATAATTTACCAATCATTTTACCTGTGCCTTGTCAACGTCTGTGTGCGGTGTTGTCTGGGCTCACTGTGTCAGCTTGATGTGCTTTTGCATGTAACACTGCATATGCATTCATGAAAGAGTGTGTGTGTGTGACTCTGTGTGTGCGTGCGTGTGTGTAAGTGAGTGTGAGTGTGAGTGAGTACGAGAACCATCAGTTGACCCTCAGGTAAGACCACACTTTTCCAGGCATCTGAGAAATATAGCCAAGATTCGACCATTTTTATCCTTGGATGATGCTAAGCAACTCATACATATTTTTATTTTCTCTCATCTTGATTACTGCAATGCTATGTACACTGGCCTTTCGAAGAGTTCTTTAGCGAAGCCACAATTGATACATAATGCTTCTGCCAGAGTACTAATGAAATTAAAGCGTTGCATTCCATGAATGAAAAGTTCTATACAAATAAATGTTTATTATTATTATTATTTATGAAAGGTATCAGGTCTAGCCCTTCATCAGTGGGCTTTTTTATATAGATTTGTTTACTTGCAACCTGTGTCTTTGTTCAGTAATCTTTGTCCTTGTTCAATAAATATTTAGTAACCCTTACAAGCAATGCCAATAAACTGTTTTTACTTATTAAAATTCATGGGTTCTGTGTACTTTATAACATTTTATAAAGAGGAGTAGCTAGCTAGTGAAAGAGTGACAGTGACAGATTTATAAGTAAAGAAAGATAGATAACGATAGATAGGTAGATAGATAACGATAGATCGATAGATAACGATAGATAACGATATATAGATAGATAGATAGATAGATAGATAGATAGATAGATAGATAGATAGATAAGCATAGCATATATAGTGAGAGATAGCATAGCATAACAGATAGCTTAGAGATAGATAAAGAGTAGATCATAAATAAGTCAAAATGGTTTATTACTGTGTTTGTGGCGGGTGCAAGAACTCCAGCAAAACTGGACATAGGGTCCATTCCTTCCCCAAGGACAAAGCGATCTTCCGAAGCTGGGTGCAGTTTGTGAAGATTAGGCAGGCAGATTTTTCAGCGAGCTCTGTCACCGCCTACTCGAGAATATGCAGCGCGCATTTCAAAGAGGAGGATTACAATTCAGGGGATGCCAAGATGGTCTCACTTGGTTTAAAGAGTGAGAGAAGTGCTAAATTACTTCCTACCGCCGTGCTGTCTGTGAACGCAAACCTCTCTGCTTGCCCTGTCCCGAGGTCGAGAGACACCGCCTGCCGCAAGCGAGAAATTGCCACGGTAAGCATCATGCTAACGTTAATGTTTACAAGCTGCGTGTTAGCTTGCTCTGTGTGTATTTTGTATACCGTGCTCCCTTTGACACAGCCTCCACTAATTTACAAGCACGATCACTCTGACATTAGAAGAGCATATTTCGTGATTCACGAATAAAAATTAGAATAATAACAAAGTTGCCCTGAGGTAAAAGTCCATATCATCATGAGTGTTTGGATCAGATCAAGCGGCTTTCGCAATGGTGTGTTCGCGTTTTGTTTTTTGACTGCTACGGTTCTCTTTCACATATATTTGTCCGTGACCGTGTCGCCAGGGCTGTAGTGAAGGCTAAACGCAAGTAAAACATTTAGTATCGCATATCTGGGTCCACTGTACTGTAATCTAACTCAGTGGTTCCCAACCTTTTTTCTCTTGTGTAGCCTCTTAGCATTTTTCTCACCCACTCGCACTGTTTTGATTTTGGTACGGCTGTGCCATAGGTTATTGTTTCAACTGGGACACTAACATTAGTTGTAGCACACACGTCCCATTTTATCGATGGACTTATGAAATGATTGGGAATATTTACTTATCGTCTTGGAATTTCAAAGATAAGTAAATAATTCAGTACTTCCAAGTTGAAAATAAATGATTAAATGTTTAATGTGCTCCTGCAATGTGCTTGTGCACCCAATGTGCTTGCGAATCACTTCTAAGTATTCATAGTATACCCACCTCTTATTTCACCACTACACCCTTGCATTTTGCTGACCCTTTTTCATATTTGTTTTTGCAAGATGTTGATAGACGCCTCACAGCAGGAGACTGTGGACAGTGTAGACACTGTGGAGAGTGTCTATACTGGGGATCAGCCCTTGCCCTCCTCCACTTCTGACGCTGGGACACAGTGTTCTTTGAAGCCCCCCGATGGTCTCACGGTAAAACTTGGGTATTTTAAGGGGTAGATATTATCATATAGTCTAAAACATTGCCAGTATCTATGCAATCAGAACATTTCCATACACATTGATTAAATTAATACATAGCCTACACCAAAAAACATAGCCGTTTAGATTTGCCACGATTGTCACATGTTTGGGTGTTTACTGCCTCTCCACAGCTGTGCAGGTTAACCTGAAGCCCAAGATGGTCAGTGTGAGCACACAGACATCATTCTACCCACAAACCTCCACTCCCCTCGCTAGTCCTGAACAGACAGATGAAGATGATGATAATGTCTCTGTCATCAGTGACTTATCATGGGTGCCCGAAGAGCCGATGCATGAGGAGCATGAGGAGGACTTGTTTGATGAGCCACCTTACACGTGTGACCCCCACCACAAGTGAGATCATTTAAAACCAACATAGACTATTTTGAATGCTCATTTTTGTATACTGTAGCTTTGGTAGTTTGAATGATGCCCCCCCCCAACAATTTTTTTGTTTTTGTAGTGGCATTGACAAATTCATTGTTTGCCAAGAGGAGCTGATGTGCCTTTTTGACATCTGTCCGGCCTGTTGTGAGAGGTCAGATAGTAGCATCGTGCAGCAGGAAGGAACTTTTCTTAAGATCAAGCAGGTATGGTTTTGTTTACGCAGCAAGCCATCTGATTATAAAATCAGAATATCTAATTACAATTTGATAGCTCTGACTGTCTTGCCAGTTAATTTACAATGTATGTACCAGGCTGGCTTTAGTCTATTGGTTTGTGATGGCATCATATTTGATTGTTATATACTGTATTGGTCATGTGGTTTTCATACCTTGGGATGTATAGCAGGTCAGTGCTATCCAATGGAATAATACAGCCAATTATTATGCCTTTTATAGTAATAATAGTACCTATTATCATGCCTATTGTAGTATTTTGTCATACATAGACCAAGTTTCAAAAAATTTCTCAAATGTGTTATTTTGTAGGCTTCTCTTAGCGGCGCTGCATTATAATCACAATGCCAACCGGGAGACAGCACGGAGAAGTGATAGGACGGAGAAGTACTGCGTGCGGTATCCGCGCTTCAGAAAAGGTGCCCATGTGGTGCGTCCCATCAAAGAGGCAGCCTCATACGGTAAGCAGTGTCATGCAGTTCTATCATATTTTGAGATGGCTAACGAGACATCTGTGATCACTGGCAATGATCTTTATTAAGTATTATTATTATTATTATTATTTCTGCAGGTTATGCAACATCATTGATGAAGGCCCTTAAGGAAAGCTACACCCATTCACCTGCAGCTCTTCGAGAGGTTAGCGCTAATTTGTCCTCCGATGCACCCGCCCCCATCGCCAAATCCTTTGAACAGGTTCCTAAGGAGGAGGCCGTCAGCCTCTTCCTAGCCCGGCAGTCACGCTACAAGAGAACCTAAATTCACATTATTACATTTTTTTTTTCCACAGACAATTCCAATGATTTAGTTGTAAGTATTTATTTTATTTTAATTTATTTTAGTAAGTATTTATTTAGTTATCTTCTTTCCTTCTGTCCCTGTCATATCATTTGGTGGTGGTTTCCTGTATTCTGCATGTTTTCTTTTTCCTTTGTGTGCTGTTGCTTTGGTTTTACTTTGCACTAAATCATTACATTTTTTCGTCTTTGTAAGTGGCAATAATTGTCGCTGTACCCCATTCACGGGGTCCTGCATGCTGCATGTCTGCTCCTCTGTCTGTTATTTGCATGAAATTTGTTGTATGTAATTCAAAATAATTTACCAATCATTTTACCTGTGCCTTGTCAACGTCTGTGTGCGGTGTTGTCTGGGCTCACTGTGTCAGCTTGATGTGCTTTTGCATGTAACACTGCATATGCATTCATGAAAGAGTGTGTGTGTGTGACTCTGTGTGTGCGTGCGTGTGTGTAAGTGAGTGTGAGTGTGAGTGAGTACGAGAACCATCAGTTGACCCTCAGGTAAGACCACACTTTTCCAGGCATCTGAGAAATATAGCCAAGATTCGACCATTTTTATCCTTGGATGATGCTAAGCAACTCATACATATTTTTATTTTCTCTCATCTTGATTACTGCAATGCTATGTACACTGGCCTTTCGAAGAGTTCTTTAGCGAAGCCACAATTGATACATAATGCTTCTGCCAGAGTACTAATGAAATTAAAGCGTTGCATTCCATGAATGAAAAGTTCTATACAAATAAATGTTTATTATTATTATTATTTATGAAAGGTATCAGGTCTAGCCCTTCATCAGTGGGCTTTTTTATATAGATTTGTTTACTTGCAACCTGTGTCTTTGTTCAGTAATCTTTGTCCTTGTTCAATAAATATTTAGTAACCCTTACAAGCAATGCCAATAAACTGTTTTTACTTATTAAAATTCATGGGTTCTGTGTACTTTATAACATTTTAAGGGCGATCACAACAGAATATTTATTTATTAATATTTATTTACTGAATTATTTTTATTCATTCTCATTCAAACGAGCCCACTTTGGAAGTTTTGCCTTATGGTTGAAACCACACAAGAGGGTAGAGGCTTCCTTATACTCCCTAAAACTCCATAAGCCCAGCGTATAGCCTGCCTGTACGCAGTGTACCGGTATTGCCTAGGGATAAGTAGGAAAGATTCGTAAGTTTTAAACTCTGTAAGTAGGTTGGAAACGTCATTTGAAGCCTGTCTCTTATGCATGTTTGTGCATGCAACACATCTCTTGATACCTATAGCTGTTGTTGCTTACTACTCACTCCCTATCCTGGTAAGCCTGACTGTGTCAATGACAATCAATCGCGAGGAAAACGAGTTGGCACTATCAACAATAAACACACTGAAGACATGACCAGCCTACTCGGCGTCGGCTACGGTGAAACAACATTTTCACCGGAGAAAGAGGTAAAAGTTTAGAAATAAACACTCACAGGTGGGACTGTCAAGCTTGCATTATATGCCTCTATTTATAGATATTCCGACTAAGTTCAGGGTAACGTTACTTTTCTAAGCCAACGACATAATCACTGTCACTGGATAAAAAGAAAACGTTGACTTTCACTCAATGCTATTCACTGACAGTAAAATAAAAATGTTAATGTATGCACTGCTGTTCATTGACTACTAGCTCCAGCGGTCACTGCTGCGTTTCTAAATGGTAGCAACTCACCAGGACACTACACCAACTCTCCATTCATTCTCCTCTGACCATGCATTTATTTATCTTTGACGGCCATCGGCTCTCGGTATTTCCTCATTCGCCCTCTCACGTCTAAACGGTTCGAAATTGTATGGCTGTGGGCCATCATAAATGTTAACTGTGGGTCTTGCCACCTCTTCCTCATCCCAGTTAGATGCCATAGTAGTCAGTGCCAGTCTACTAGAATTAGTTCATGTAGCTGAGAATGGCTGAGGCTACATTCCACCGCGTCTACCTCGTGTGACGTCATCGCCGAGTTGCGTAAAAAATAACCGTTACTAACCAAAAACTACAAAAACTAGACTTTAACACCATTTGGGAGACATTTCTAACTTTATATACATATCTTGACTGCTTTATCTACCCATTAATCGACAGTGGTGTTTAACCTGCACCATGGCCTTTAACCTTCTCTGCCCGGCTAGGGCGTTAGACGCTTACGTCCACAGAGCTGCCCTGTGGAGGAAATCAGAACAGTTATTTGTGTGCTTTGGGCCACCCAGGAAAGGGTGTCCCGCGTCTAAACAGAGAATGAGCAAGTGGGTGGTTGAGGCCATCTCACTTGCTTATGAGTCGGCTGGTCAGCCTTCACCTTTGGCTGTACGAGCCCACTCTACTAGGAGTATGGCTGCTTCCAAAGCATTGTTGTCAGGAGTATCGCTAAGTGATGTTTGTGATGCGGCTGGGTGGTCCTAACCGCATACATTTGTTAAGTTCTATGAATTGGACTTAAGTTCCACCCCTGAGGCGCAGGTGCTCTCGTCCTCTGTGCGCTAGTTCCCACATGAAGGTAATTTGCTCCTATGGCGACGTGGGTATTGGCGTTCCCACAGCTTGACGCAGCTCGAGTTCCCTTGAAAGGGAACGTCTCAGTTACGTATGTAACCCTAGTTCCCTGATAGGGAACGAGACGCTGCGTCGCTTTGCCATACTCCCAGCATGCCCGTTAGCGCTTCCTTCAGGCCTATCAGAAGCTGTCGCGCTTGTGTTTTGGGGGTGCTTTATAGTGTCCTGGTCGATGACGTCACCCGCCTATAACGTTCCGTCCCTCCATTGGACTGATTCCATATGTGCTTCATATCGCACACACGCAGAGGCGTTCCCACAGCTTGACGCAGCGTCTCATTCCCTATCAGGGAACTAGGGTTACATACGTAACCGAGACGTTTTTTTACTGTTTATTCTTGTTTTTTATATATGCAATATGTGTGTTATTCCAATTGTTTAGACGTTATGATGACAAATGTGGCAGTTACGCATAATCAAATAAAAAACAAATGGTAGAATAAGAAGTGCTTTTACTGTCTACTAGCATTTTTCTTTTACTAGCATTTGTTTGTATGTTGCGCATGCGCACTTCGATCCTGTATTCTTCAACATGTACGGCAAAAAGCACAAATCTGCTGTGCCTTTGGATGTACATATGTTATGCCAGTAATCATCTCCGTTACGTATCAGACATGGACCAATTAAAATCGAGATATTACTGGACATTTGCGCAGCTAACGTCATTACACCACAGCTGTTTGAACAGTGTTTGATTTTACTTTTGCTGACTGACAAACATTTTGCCACTGTGCAACAATTAAGGATTAAGAATAGTTGCATTTTGATGCTGGAGTGGACATTACTACCGGTGTGTGCCTGTACCGCGCTTGTGTGTGTGCGTGTATGTGTGTGTGTGTGTGTGCGTGCGTGCGTGCATGCGTGAGAGAGAGAGAGAGAGAGAGAGAGAGTAGCCTACACGATATACATCCTCCTGATTTGTACATTTCTTGATATGCCGTGCTTGTGCGTAACGTTTACTGTTATTACGTATTATTAGCATAAACAATAAATCAGGTAATCTGGCTTTCAACTCAGTGCCTAGCCTCTTTAAGACATAACCGCACGTCACTGACAAGTTTGTACCCAGCACTTCTGAAAATGCACTTCCAAATGCGTCTCTGTCCCCACATTTCAAACCAAACTGAGGCCCGTGAGCATTGGTGGAGATGATCGTGAAGTAGTTGCTATCTTGTTTGCATTATGCTTGCCTTAAATCTATTGCTGAATACGGGAATAGTTATGATGATGATGATGTTGATTGGATGCTTTCAAGTTGGTCAAAATTACTGATGTAGATTGGATGAATGCATGTTGTAAATTGAGTAGCCTACTTGTCTGAAAACGTAAGGCATTCTTCTTCATAAAATGAGTCGGACATCAAATTTTTGTATACATTTTTTTGTATTTATTTACATAATTGCATTAATAAGCTACAGGACATTGTCTTTCAAAATATGACCTGCGCGAAAGAGAAAAAAAAATGAATGCATCATTGTACCCACCACTTCTGAAAATGCACTTCCGAATGCGTCTCTGTCCCCACCACATTTCAAACCAAACTGACGCCCGTGCTTCTGGGTATTGTTTTGCAAATATATTCTTTATGATTTTTTTAGCCGAATTTTATTACTGAAGATTTTGCAGACATCTTCTCCCGCTCCCAGACAACCACAGATTACTTTCTTGGGAGTGCGAGTGAAAGGGGGCGGGGATGGGTGACAGGCAGCGGTAACAAAAATACATAATTAGCAATGACCAATGAGTCACGTTATTGCTTGGATTTGAATCAGTACGTTTTACATACAATAAAAGCAAGGATGTTAACAAAAAAATTAGTCAATATACTGGCAAATTGGTGATATTTTCACAGTCATGGTCTTGTCTTGTCTTGAAAAAAAATCCCAAGTCCTCAATGTCTGAGACCGAGACGAGACCGAGACCAAATGCGGTTGAGTCCGAGACGAGACCGAGACCATCAAAAAGTGGTCTCGAGACCAAGACCGGTCGCGAGTACTACAACACTAGTAGAGGTAGACTTATGTAACGGGTACACATCTAGCCATTTAGAGTAGGCATCCACTAAGATTAAGAACATTCTCCCTAACCACGGACCAGCATAATCAATGTGGATTCTTCTCCATGGCATATTTGGCATCTCCCATGGATGTAAAGGTACACAGGGGGTAGAATTTCTATTTTCTTGACATGTGGCACAAGTTTTTACCATGCCTTTTATTTCCCTGTCCATCTGTGGCCACCACATGTAACTTTGTGCCAAACCTTTCATTCGGGTTATTCCAGGGTGATTGATGTGTAATTGTTTCAATAGAGCTGCGCGGCCTGGCGGGGGAACCACCACGCGCGCTCCCCACAGAACACAACCTCCCTGTACACTGAGTTCATCTCGTTTCTTAGAATATGCTCCAAAAACGGACTCATCCAATGTCTTTGGCCATCCTCTGAGCACATACTCTCTCACTCGAGTTAAAACTGCATCTTTGTCTGTCCATTTTCTCACTTGTTCTGCTTTGACAAGGGGCACATCATTTTCTTCAAGCAGAAGTACTCTTTCTTCCTCCGCTTGAGTCTCTGTTCCTTTCTCTGTTAAAGGCAGTCTGCTTAGTCCATCAGCATTTTGATGTTCCTTGCCAGCTTTGTATACAATGGTGTATTCATATCCACACAGTGTCACAGCCCATCTATGTATACGTGGCGATGCCATTTGTGGCACTTCTCGCAGTTCATTAAATAATGAAATCAACGGTTTGTGATCCGTTACAATGGTGAACTGCCTCCCATACAAGTGTGTGGAATTTCTTCACTCCCAAAATAACAGCTAGACCTTCCTTCTCTAATTGAGAGTAATTCTTCTCAGCTGCATTCAGTGTTCATGACACAAATCTGATCGGCCGCTCTGTGCCATCTTCCATCCTGTGCGACAACACGGCTCCAACCCAGTATGGAGAAGCGTCACAAGCCAGAATGATCGGTTTCTTTATGTCATAATGCACTAGAATGGCTGACGACTGCAGAAGATTTTTTTGACTTCTCGAAGGCTTCTTTTTGTTCAGAGCCCCATGTCCATTTTGTCTCCTTCCTCAACAGTGCATGTAATGGTGCTAACAAGGTGGATAGACTAGGCAGGAACTTATGATAATAGTTCAACAGGCCTAAATAAGCCTTCAGTTCACTCACAGACTGCGCTGTGGGGGCTTCCTGGATCGCTTTGACTTTTTCTGCGACTGGATGCACACCTGCGGCACTGATTTTGTGGCCAAGAAATACCACCTCCTCTCCAAGGAACTCACACTTGCTGCGTTTCAACCTCGGCCCACTTCTTTCTAGCCGAGAAAATACCTCTTCCAGGTTTCTTAGATGTTCTTCCTCACTAGTCCCTGTGACTAAAATGTCATCCAAATAAACTGTGACGTGTGGCATGTTTTGCAAGATTCCTTCCATATTGCGTTGGAAGATGGCTGGGCTTGACGCTACTCCGAATGGTAGCCTACAGTAAGTGTACAGTCCTTTGTGTGTATTGATAGTGACATATTTCTTTGCACTTTTGTCAAGCATGATCTGCTGATACGCGTGGCTCATGTCCAGCTTCGAGAATTTCTGCCCTCCAGCTAAATGTGCAAACAATTCGTCCACTTTAGGAATAGGATATTGTTCCACACTGGAGGCTCTGTTTACTGTGAGTTTGTAATCCCCACAAATTCGAATTGAGCCATCTGGCTTCTTCACAGGTACAATGGGTGCAGCCCATTCTGAAAACTGTACTGGTTCTATAATTTTCTCTTCCACCAGTCTTTGAAGCTCTGCCTCCACCAGGGGTTTTACTGCGAAGGGTAAACGTCGAGGTTTATAGAATCGTGGCTGTGCTTCGGGGTTAACATGAATTTTCGCTGTGGTGCCTTTAAGCTGTCCCAGCTCTTCTTTGAACACTTCAGTGTGCCTGTCTAAAACTTCTGACAATTTTAGCGCTGGAGTCATTGTTACTTTATTTACCAGCTGTGGCAGCAGCCCTAAGTCTTTTAGCCAGCAACGGCCCAACAAATTTGGCCCTGCCCCTTCTACTACCACCATCGCCAGTTTTTTTCTACTTCCTGACATGTCACTCTTCCTGTGACTTGTCCCATCACCCCCATCTTCTCACCTGTATATGTCTTCAAGTTCAATTTGCATGATCTCCACTCGGGCATGTCTGTTCTTTTCCATAGCTTGGAATATTGCTCCTTACTGATGATTGTGACACCACATCCTGTGTCCACTTCAAACTCCACTTCCATGCCATTCACCTTTAACTTTTGTGTGATAGGAGCCACTTTAGGTAGGTTTTGTGATACACTGTAAATTGTATTGATGTCACTTGCATCCTCTTCCTCACTCACTTCCTCCTCTTTGACTAAATGTGACCTCCTACCTTTCTCTTTTTCCTTTGTCCACTCTTTGGGCTTTGAACAGTGCTTTCTGTGAACTAACCCCAGCTTGCTTCGACTTGCATGCTCGTTTTATGTGTCCACGCTTCCGACATTTATGACAGAGTTCATTAACAAACCTGCATTCCTCGGGCGCATGATTTCCTTTGCATGTATAACACACAAAGTCTCTTTCCGGGCCTTTCCTTTCCGCTGAGTACACTTTATGCACCGGTGTTTGTCCTTTCAGCATCCTCGTTGCTTGCGCTGTCTCATCCGTTAACATTCCTTGTAAATCTTTTACATTTTTGTTTGCCGACTCCATTGCTTGACAGATATTAAATGCTTTCTCAAAGTTTAAGTTCACTTCTGACAATAGCCGTCACTGCATCCTGTCATCATTCACTCCACACACGAGTCTGTCTCGCAGCATTTGTGAAAGCGTTGCCCCGTACTCACAATAATTTACTAACTTTTTCAACTCTGCCACAAAGTCAGCAACAGTCTCTCCATTCTTCCGTGTGCGTGAATTAAACGTATATCTTTGCACGATTTCACTCGGCTTCGGATTATAATGGGCTTTGAGCACGTTTATCAACTCCTCATGTTTTCTCCCCTGGAGTCATGGTAAACTTGACACAGTAAACTTCTCAACAAACTATAAGTGGCTGCACCTGCCCCACTTAATAGCACTGCTTTCTTTTTGTCAGCGTCGGTAATCTTGTTTGCTTGAAAGAAAAAGTCCAACATTTCACTGTATTCCTCCCATAATTGGGCTCACCGTTCCTAACAGCGCTGCCATCCTGTTTATCCACAATCTGCTCTTCTCTGCCTGCTGTCAGCACTCCGTGTACACTTTTCAGCCTGGTTCTTTAGTGCCTTTTCATCCTCGTCGCCAATTATGTAATATCCTTTGGTGCATCATACATGAGGAGACATGTAGTGAAATTAATATGAATATTTATTAACAGATGCAGAGCGGACAACCTGCCTCTTGACACCGGCTCAGCCAACAACAGACTAACACCCCCGCGCTCTATCCCCGTGTAGCACCAGGGTGACCTATATGCAAACCCATGCCACCCTCTACTGGACAACATTGACTGTAGCATCCCATTTACTACAAATACAGATACATTTTTATTTTCACTAAGTGACAATATCAGCATTTTTACATAATGCTATTTACATTAGGTGTAAATAATTTTCATTTAATAAATATAATTATCAAATTTGCAGTAAGTGTAAATGCTAATTTGATGCTATCTATATTGGCAGATAGTTGCAACTTAGTATTTTTGTAGATTAACAGGAGTAGTTAATATGCTATGTCAAAATGATTTATGACCCTATGATTGACAGGTGGGCGGGGCTAACCTTTGACCTTCCGGAGGGGGGTGTTCTGGAGGTTCCTTTGATGTAGGGATTAACCTTTGACCTATCGATCGATCAAGTTGACAGTTGTCTTTGATCCTGGGTATGACAGTTGTCTTTGATCTGGGGGTATAACAATTTATTTTGACAGTTGTCTTTGCCCTATTGACCTTTGTAATATACGTCAAGTTGCCAGTTGTCTTTGATCCGGGTTTGACAGTTGTCTTTGATCTGTATTATGATGGATGATTTTGACAGTTAGTTTTACCAAGGGCGTAGGTTTAGGGGGGGACGCTGGGTACTTGTCCCAATCAATATTTTGAGATGACAAATTTGTCCCCATCAATATTTAGCAAGCTCCTTTGAACTGCTATTTTGATATTTGCGCTGCATTTGGATCTTTGCGCTGCTATTTGGATCGATTCCAATGGCCAGGACGACGACAGTACAAGATACCCCGTAATTTGATTGGCGGCGGGGTATCTGACAGGTAGGCTACACGCGCACTACCTCCCTGAAGGAGGGAATAGAGGACGTAGTCGACGGTCGACTGAATGGGGATCTCGCTAGAGAGCCTATCCTCTTCGAGTACTATTGAACGAGCCAATGTAATTGGCGTGCGTGATTCGCATCACACACTCCGCCCCCGCGGCGCGGGTATAAATACGGAAGTGGATGCACGCACTAGTTGCTTTTCGCTGAGGAGCCGAGAGTAACCCGGGGTCAGCGGTGGTCCAGCGGTAGTGGCAAGGTGGGTTGCATACGCAACCAGGACGTTCCCTTTCAGTCGATAACGTCAGACGTAGTCGACGGTCGACTGAATGGGGATAACCTTTGAGAACGCCACTAACGCTGCCACCTTCCAGTGCCTAAACCAAAGCCTCCTGATGCCCCCGCAAATTTAAGGCGGAGAAGGACAGGGCTTAGGCCAGGGAAGTCACTGCTGTTCCTACAGGACCACTGGGAAAGCATTCCCCGTACATTGGAAGGAAGGGACGCTGCGGAAGCCATATCCAACCCAGAGGGAGGTAACGTGGAAAATACACATATGAACTGGGCGGAAACCGGGCAGTCTAACATATGGGGTGGCTCCAGCCTAAGACGGGGGGAGACACACCGGACAGTGACGGCAGAGAGACTCTGCCGAGGGAAGACACGGGCTCACCGCAGGGAGCCGTATCGTGGAAGAATACACATATGGGGTCGCCGTAGGGACCGCAACATATGGACCCAGCCTAACACAGGTTCCACACTGCTTACGAGTGGTAGGCCTAACACCAGACGTTCCGCACGTCTGACGTCGGAGGAGTGTGGAGGAACTCAACAGGGTTCAATTTTAAGGGAACTCAACTGGAGTAGAAAGGCGCACGTATCCAGTCCATAGGAGGGGAATGGCGCAGCAAGCCAACACTTGAACCGGGCTCACGGTGAAACTGGCTCCATGAGAAGGGAGCCCACGGGAAGCAGCGGTTCAACTAGGTGTCGTCCAGCCCCCAACTCTAGAATCTGTTTTAGCAAAGCATATCGTCAACGCCCAGGCGGAGCACTTTACACTCATCATAGAGGAGCTCAACACCTAAGTGGACATGTTGCATCTCGGATTTTTACCGAAATGAAGGCAAGCACTAGTGCAACTTTGCATGGAAACAGCCTTCCCTCTCTGCTGAATTCCAACAGATATTTGTAGAGCTGGTCTGAGGTCTATGGCTTGCGTTCTGTACACGTCCAAGCGAACGGACAGAGAAGCCAGGGCTGGATCTGCCTCCTCCAGGGCAGCGCTTGCAGGCTGACCACCTGCTCCTATTACGGGAGAGGTAGGAACCTTGGGCACAATCCAAGCTGGGGTCTCAGGTTGTGAGAGTTAGCCGGCCCAGACTCCAGGCACAATACGTTGACCGAAAGCGAGCAAGTCCCTACCCTCTAGTAGAGACCACGCGAGCAGGAGAACTGATATAACAGAATTTTTAACTCACTGCCTGCAGTGGCTCAGGGGCGGTCTCTGCAGTGCATCGCACCAGGGACAAGGCCCAAGAGGATAAAGAGAGACGCAAGGATTTACAAGACCTTGCTCCTCAGGAACCTGACGATCAGAACGTGCTTCTGCACACTTCTGCAACACGATGACCGTCGTTTAAACACCGAGGCAACATCATTTTGAGGGTGAAGGAAAACAGCCTACTCCACCCCATTTTGCAGGAAAGAGAGCACCGAAGTGATCGAAAAGCTTTCAGGATCTCCTCTGGAGAGAAGACGCACTCAACGACTAGGTTACACTTCTAAAGGCGTAAGCACGCTACCCATTTCTAGGGGGTGCTCGCAGAAGTGATGGTAACTATCACATGCCTGTGATAGCCACCTGAACCTCCGCGTTCAGATGTAAGACCGCCCGGAATCTCCGGGGGAAGAACGCGTGTGCCATCGTGCCCCGTCCCTGAAAGAGTTTTCAGGGGAGGTCAGGAAGGCTGTCGATGGGAACCATGTCTAGTTGGGCCAATAAGGGGCAACTATGAAGACCTGTTCCTCTCCTGACTTGGCATGTAGGTGCAAGCGACGGGCGCAAAAAGACAGGAGCATTGCTCAACACAACATGTAAAGATCACTGGGCTTCAGGAGCATTTTCTGCTCAGCACTTGAGTGTGATAAGTTCACTGAGCTTCAGGAGCATTCCTGCTCAACACCTGAGTGTGATAAACCCACTGAGCTTCAGGAGCATTTTTGCTCAACACTTGAGTGCGAAGAACTTCACTGAGCAACAGGAGCATTTCTGCTCAGCACTGCGTGTGATGAATTCACTGAGCTACAGGAGCATTTCTGCTCAACACCTGAGTGTGATGAACTCACTGAGCTACAGGAGCATTGCTGCTCAACACCTGAGTGCGATGAACTTCACTGAGTTTCAGGAGCATTTCTGCTCAACATGAAGTGTGATGAATTCACTGACTTGAGCAGGCGCAAGGCGACCATGAGTCGCAGTCGCTTTTAGAAGGCTCACTGGGGTTAAACGCATTTCTGCGGGCCCCTGGGGCAGCTGAGAGCCAGTGTTTGTCCAAGGGTAGTCTGCTCGGTTTATACAAACACTGGCAGGAAGACGAAACCGGAGGGGCAACTGAGCGGCCCCGAAATGGTCATGACCCAGCTGGACCCAGGGGATGGAGTCTCCACTTGCCCTGGCTATAACTGTTGTGAGGCTCGATGGCGGCACGATTGAGTAGAGCGGGAAGAGTGGAACAAAGCATCCTCAGAAGCTTCTGACTCCAAGGAGGAGGTGACGGGTGAGTTGTAACATGCAAGGGAAGCTTGCGCAACGGTCGCAATGTCTAAAAACTCGAGGCACGAATGCCCGTGTAGTCTAGGGTCGCCCCGGCCCCCGTTAAAACACGCCCTTTGTACATGGCCCTTCTGTTGAAGAGGGTTTGGCAGCAGACCGGGATGACCTATAGTCACACAGGGTGAGCTGCTCTGCCACGATCACCTCGGGACTCGATCATGAAGCTAGCGCTGAAGCGGTCAGATATGGAGGAAGCCAAAGGCAGCAACTACCATATACCCCAGGAGCTTCTGAAAGTTCTTTCAGTGGGACCCTTTCTCACTTCAAACACCAGCTGAACACATTCTCATTGGAGAGACGTGTTAGACCGAGTCCATCTCCAAAACTGAAAAAGAGATACTCAGGGGCGGATGACCGGGTCCTCGAACGCACCAAGCTACCAAGGGGGAGCTGAGGGGTGTAAGGCTATACAGGGTCACACCCGCCAGACTGGCCCTCTTGGGACCCAGGAACAGATGAAATTGATCTCTCTTTGAAGTGTGGGTACCGCTTGCTTCGCTTTTTTTTTTTTTTTTTAGGGAGCCAGCGGCGGAACAGACACACACACAAACAAAAGCCTCCACCCGGCCCTCACCCGGGGGGAGGGAGTGATCGTGTCACTCCGAGAGCATCTCATCCATTCCTGGATGGGCGTCTCTACTGCGTCCGGCTCCATGCTGAGGCCTAGGTGGAGGCTGCTGCGGAGGCCCAGCAGGAGCGGCGGCCGGGGAACGCCCACGGCGTCGAGCAGGCGGAGGAGCTGCCACCGGCGGCGGGTGGAGGCAGCAGCTGGCCACTGGGGCAGGATGTGCCGGATGACCTCCGTCTGCGCTTGAGCGGCAGAGAACTGTTGGATGCAGTTCTCCCAGCCTGGGAAATTGGGGAGACCAGGAACCGAACCTTGTCCGCATCCGCCATACCAACCAGGCTGAGCCAACGAAGGCGCTACTGGACCACCACGTTGGACATCGCCAGACTGATCACGCACGCTACGACACTCGTGCCCCGGAGGGTGAGGTCGGATGCAGTGCGGTGCTCACCTATGAGCGCACGGTCTGGATTACCCTGGTGCATGCCATGGGTGCCCTAGCCTGCAGCAACGCCATGGCATGAAAGAGGAAGCGGCTTGCCCACAGGCTTTGTAAGCTCTGCCCGTTGGAACGGACGAAACTCACAGGCCTTAGGGGGGAGACGAGGATCCCCTGCAAAAGGCAGCGGCCGCCGGACACAGGTGCACCTGTGTCGACAGACCGCTCCAATGGAGGGACCCTTCGCAACCCTTCACCGTTCCTTCATCAAGGGTAATGAGGGGGAAAAGCTATTCAGGCAGTTTCTGGCAGAGAAAGATGCTGTTCACCACCTGATAAGCTGTCCATGCATTTCGGGAAAGAAAGGCACTGGGGCGGCGAGCTGAGAACCAGCGCGGCCCGCCCCAAGACACCAAACTCCAGATTCCAACCGAGACTGAACGGGACACGGTGGAGGTTCCACTCGAGCCCGGCAGCCTCGGCAGCCCGTTTCAGCATAGCTGATAATTCTGGATCCGGCTCGGGCAACATTGAACTCCCGGTGGGAGACAATGCAGCCGAGTCATCATCTCTAGAAGTCAGCTCACCCTCCGATGCTGCAATCGATGTCCTGTCCTCCAGGGGAGCCCCGAGTTAAACCGCTGGCCCACCCATTACAGATGGACCAGCAGACAACACAGGATGCTCCAGTGGTTGCAGTGGAAGGGAGGAGTGAGGAGCCCACAGGGAATGGTTACCGGGCGGGACATCCAACACTATCCTCCGGTCCCCCATACCACACAGCACCCGTGCAGGGTGCGGCATGGTAACGGGGACTCGCTCTCCGCGTTTAACGAAGGCGAGTCTCGCCCTCAACACTGCGACAGTCATGTTCCCACAGTGAAAACATGAGCTGTCCACAAAAGCTGTCTCAGCGTGCTGTAAGCCCAAACACGTGACACAACAGTTGTGACCATCAGAGAGAGACAGGGAACGACCGCACCCAGAAACGCACGGGCGGAATGACATCTTGAAAAAGACGCAAACACACCCGTGTTGCTCTTTAAGAAAATAGGACCGTCACCAGTGCCGGAGCACACAGGGGAATGACCGCGGCAACACTGAACAGAGAACTGAAACAGTGAAGCACTCACTTTTCCGCCCTCTAACCAGCCATCAACACACACAAACATTTAGAAATTTGTTGCTGTTAAAACAGCAGTTGAGAGCTCAAAGCTCGCGATCCCCGCTGCACTCGTGCTGTAGAACACCAGCACTGGGAGAGTCTTCCTGAAGAACACCGACACACTCGCTCGTTGTAGACAACAGCACTCTCAGAGACATCAAATGATCGGCTCCGAAGCGAAAGGCAACTATTACGTGCATCCACTTCCGTATTTATACCCGCGCCGCGGGGGGCGGAGTGTGTGATGCGAATCACGCACGCCAATTACATTGGCTCGTTCAATAGTACTCGAAGAGGATAGGCTCTCTAGCGAGATCCCCATTCAGTCGACCGTCGACTACGTCTGACGTTATCGACTGAAAGGGAACTAGTCACACAAATAACTAGCAGTTAGTAGTAGTGACTGACCAGGCTTTCAAATGCAGATTCTACTGTGGAAAATAGTATTAACTGGTCATCCTGGTTACCCAGGATATTGTTACAGTTAAACCTCGCTTCTGCAATCTTTCAAGGTTAGGAGCATTAATTAGGGGTGTGCAGCACGGATAGACTCATAGAAGTCGCGCCATCATGATAGAATGCTAACTTACGTTAGCATGTCACTGAATGTTAATTAGCCTACCTTGAATTAGAATCTTGCAGTCATAAACAGTGGATCATCTGAGACATTTTTCGTTTCTACATTCTGTTTATGTAATGTACTTGTGAGTGTAGCCTACTTGCTAGACACATGTGCTGGAAAAATATGTTGGCAATGTTAAAAAGGCAAAAGTTAACACTGTTGGTTATTCAAATATAATGAATCATTCTTTGATTGATAATATCCAAATAACAATATCTGGTAGGAGGGTTAAACTTGCAAGCCATAGGATAGACTACAAAATGAATTTACCATTTTGTATGCAGGAAAAGACAGCATCAAACCAGATTTACATTTATTCATTTAGCAGACACTTTTTATCCAAAGTGACTAACAATTGAGAACAATAGAAGCTGTAAACCTAGGATAACAATATGCAAGTTTTATGACCCTTCCCAGTTTAATCTAATGCACTTTTTTTTTAAGAATAGAATGGGGGGAGGGGGGGGGATGTTCCCACCAAACCTGAGACCAAACCTGAGACCAAACCTGAGACCAAACCTACGCCCATGAGTTTTACCCATTGATTTTGGCCTATTGGCCCCTGGGGGAAATAACTTCTTGTTTTGGGAAATTCCCTCCATGCCAGCTGTGTCGGGGTTAGTGAGAAGATAATTTTTCTAATTTTGCATATAGATTAGAATTATCTTTTCAAAACAAAAAGTAAAATCATCTTACCGTTTCAGAGAATTGGGTTTAAGTTGAAAAGAGTTGAGGATCTTTTGAAAAAGTTGAAAAGAGTTCCTCCGAGTGATTCTCTCACCGGCCTTTTGCATCTGACAGTCTCCGCACTGTGTGTGTGTGTGTGTGTGTGTGTGTGTGTGTCTCTCTCCCTCTCTCTCTCTCTCTCAAACACCAGCGCATGACAGGTATGGTCTCCGTGCTAAGTATGTACGTCTGTCTGTGAGTGAGTGAGACGCAACCCTATTCCTGCATCCCTCTGCTGGGGAGTGAAAGTGAGAAAATATCTCACACTAACTAAAGTTGAACAACATTACTCATTTAAAATGGTTATAAATTTTAGTCATTTACAAATATTTCGCCCTAAGTAGAGTTGAAAAACATTCATTCCTTTAAAATAAATATCTTACTGACAATAATTTCAATAATTTCAAAAATAAAATCTTACCTTTTCACTATGGTGAAAAAAAGACCCCACGTGCGTTTGTCTCACACCCCTTGCATTTTGACAGTCTCTGAGCTAAATGTGTGTGCGTGACACCCGATATCCTGGCATTCCTGAGCACTCTATATAAATGGGGATAGTGAGAAAAAGAGTTTTTCTAATAATGCCACATATCTCACACTAAAGTTGAAAAAACATTGATCTTTTAAAAGTATTTAAATGATTATAAAAAATCTTTTCAAAACAAAAATAAAATCATCTTACATTTTAGACTATTGAAGAAGTAAATCCCAACACATCATTGTCAATATAATGTATGAATGTATTTACAAAGATGCAATAAGTTTAAAGTTTTGATACAAAATATCCCCGAGTGTTTTTCTCCCACACTGGCGTTTTGACACTCTGTGATTCAGAGTGGAGGAGGGATGTGTGTCTGTGTGCGCGCGCGCGCGTGTGTGTGTGTGTGTGTGTGTGTGTGTGTGTGTGTGTGTGTGTGTGTGTGTGTGTGTGTGTGTGTGTGTGTGTGTGTGTGTGTGTGTGTGTGTGTGTGTGTGTGTGTGTGTTCAGCCAGCAGTATGAGACGTTGAGGATGTTTTGTTGGTGTTAATCTTAAAAGTTAATCTTAAAAGTTTAAAAATAAAAATTCAATTCAATTAATTATTTAAATTCTTAATAAAAACGTTGTAATACAGTCGTATCTTCTATTTATCTTTTGAAGATTATTGTAATGATTTTGTTTAATGGTGCTCTAAAGTATAATGTTTATTAATATAGTCATAGCCATAATGATTTTTGTACTGTAACAGCATATTCTATCCCGTACACAAACACGACCATCGCAGAAAACAGCCTTTTTACATTTTCCAAAAAAAATTTAAAAAAAAATTTAATATTATTTCTAAGCTGTTTTGCACTCACACTTACTCAGTTCTATAAATTAACTACTCTCCATATTTAAATTAAATGATTATAAATATAGAATAATAACAAGTATGTTACTAAAATTAATTCAAACAATTTAAACACAGTTTTAGCTAAATTGATTTATATATAAATAAAAAAGTATATAAATATAAAAATACCTTACATTTCCACAGTGCTGAAGATGTAGTTCTTTATGCAATGATAAAAACAGTCCAAAGTCATAAACAAAACCCTCCTGGTTCATTCAGTGATAAACTACAGGGTGAAATGAAGCTTCACACCCTCACAGAGACGAGAGGAGTTACAGGACAGATGGGCCTCTGGGATGTGCCAATGTCATAGCATATGTAAAGTTAGTCTGCTTTCCAGAGTTTTATTCACACTAAATTCATTTCAAAATCTTAAAAGTTTAAATTAGATCTTTTAAAATTAAAAGACTGTTTAAATCAAATCTTTAAAGTTTTATTAAAATCGTATCTTCTATTTATCTTCTTAGAAAACATCTGATTGATATAAATGATTTTACATAAATTTAACCTAAGGTATTATTTTTACTAAACAGTTTAAAGCAATTTTAAAATTGTAAAGCAAAAACTGCTTTGACATCTTAGATCTTATACAAAATTATGTCAAAACGTATTTTTGTCCATGCCGCATGAAACATGTTGTCAAAGTTTGTCACAATGTTTTTTGTTTTTTGTAGTTGTTGTTAAAACTAAAAACAATATTTCAACTTTCCACATCCACCCCAGCCCGCTTACCTTCAGGAGTCAGAAGTGCTGTGACTACTGTACTGTCCTCGCTTATGAACTCAGTCAGACGTCAGGCCGCAGGATTGGAAGAGGATCGAACGGGATTCTTTATTGCTGCCGATTTTCAGTGTCCTTTTAATGATAGGCCTTACGCATCTGTCAATCATCCCCGCTTGCTATTTGGGGAATGAACCCAGCGCTATGATTGGTCGAACTCCGCTTCTTTTGCTGTTGCTTGATATGAGGACTGCGCGTGCACAGAAGCGTCACCAGGTTTTTGCGTAGTTTAGAGCGACAAATCGTACCACCGTACTTTGAGGTCTAAATGCGTACCCGCTACGCAAAATGCGTACAGGTTGGCAGGTCTGATATGGTCAGACAAAGGAAATGTGATTGACTACATTTCTACAACAAAATGACTACAACATTTTTAAAGAGTGCCATTGAACGGAAAATTTCAATGATCATGATCAATGATCAATTTCAATGATCAACAAACTTTCAGTAGAGCTGTTATAAAATATAAATCAAATATCTATAAACAAAATGCACAAATAATAATGAATAAATAAATAATATACACACTTTAAAGGACCTTTGGGAAGCAGGGAAAAGAAAAGAAATAAATTTTCAAAAGAACAGTCCGTTATTCTGGTTAGGAGTCCATCTTGGTTCTTCAGTGATTTAAACTGATTTAACCACACTTTTGCGCTTCACCTGGTGTCTTTGCTCGCAGATTCTACTGTTGATGGACTTTCTGACATCAGCTTCCTTGGCCGTCGAAAACTGGTTTACAACACCATCTGTGGAACAGAACAACCATGATTACTCTCTCAGGCCCTGTCCACACGGAGACGCGTTTAGCTGTATACGTACAAATTTTTTATCCGATCAGCGCTTCGTCCAGACGGATCCGGCATTTTGGGAGACTGAAACCGCTATTTTTTGAAACCGGGTCCCAGGGTGGATAAATTTGAAAACGACACCCTTGCCTCTTCGTGTGTACCGCCAATCCGTATATTTTGTGAAACTATGATGTCATCACCCCACATGTCGACTAGTCAGTCGCGCTAAATCAGTAGGGTCTAAATCTTAAATAAAACAGCAACAACAACTGCGACTACTTGCTTGAGTTCATGCTTCAGAAGCTACTGAGCCTCTTTTTTTTCTTTATTTATTATTTAGGCCTACTTTAATGTATTTTTATTTTATTTCTTTATTTTACTTCTTTATTTGTTTATATTTCTTTCTTATGCTATGATGCTTGTAGGCTATTTTGTCTGATTAAGACATTTCGTATTTTGTAGGGATGAGACATTTCAAGCAAAAATAATATTCGACGATCGCTGGGAATTATTTGATTATTCAAAAAACGCACCTCTGCCCCTCATGCTCACCGGTGACACGGCGTTCGCTCCGACATTACATTCCTCTGTACTGTAGGCACACATGTTGTCGCCATTAAAGAAAAGTTAGTTTCATATTTATGTTTAAATAATATGTTATTTTTTCCATTTCATATATGTTGATTATATGAAAAGTGAACAGCATGAGTAGCCTAACCATAAGATGCGCAATATCGAGACACATCATTTTGACCACTTCATTAAGTTGTGTTCATATAAAGCCTTTCTTTAAAGTGAATTTCGTTTTGTATAAATTGTATCTTAATTTTAATCAATGTTTCATCAACCAAATGCCTGGATTTAATAAATAAGAAGCAAATATAGCAGACAATACCCATCAGGACACGGAGGCGCCGACGTGATATAACTTGCATTGCACGTGAACTGGAGCTTGTCTCATAAATCAACAGAAACTCAGAAATATATCTAAGCTTGAAATGTCTACTTTTAAACAAAACAATTCAAAACGAAAAGAAACAGACAACTCTCTTATAATCCGTATGAAGTGTGCATTAATCTCTATAGGCACCTCCACAATACTGCGAAGGTGGCGAGTCGGCATCGTCACAGAAAACACTAGTATATTAATAAATAATTAAAATGTCTCCTTGCTAAATTTGACACATTCATAATGATTAGGCTATTTGCCAGTTCCTTGTGGCAAGCTTTATGCGTCTGCTAACTAATCGAATATCGTGACTCATCCCTATTTTGTACCAGGCCATTTATGGTTTTTCATATTGTTCAATAAAGTTCTTGGTTAAAAAGAAAGAAAAAAAGAAGCTACTGTTCCTAATATTATTGTATAGAGCGTGAAAGGTTTATGCGCAAGTCTTCTCTGTTTTTAGTGTATCTGTGTCTGAATTACAGCGCCTCATACTTGTCTGGCATGTATACTACATCGGTTTCAGTCGGTTTCAGTGGTTTCGTGTGTACACCGATATTTCCTGAGACGGCGCCGTGTTTACGGAATTTTTTTTTAGAACGAGGGAAAAAAAGATCGGATAGGGAAAGCTCTGGCTTCGTGTGGACGTGGCCTCACTATATGGCGTTACTTTTTAGTCAAAAGTTATGAGCGTGTAAGACATGCTCACGAGCACATTATGTTATTTCACACGCGCAAAAATGAACCTTCAGCTGGCATGATAAAAGTACTCGCGCACAAATTCAACAACCGAGAGGTGTACAGGTATCTGCGAGCGAGCGCCTGGCATACTCTCATAGGTTAACTCTGCTTGTACAGTGGAATCCTGCTCGCGCGCAGCGGGCTTCTGCTCGCGGAGTGCTGTTTTGCTCGCGCAGTGGATTTCTGCTCGCTCAGCTGATTTCTGCTCTCTCGAGTCTACATGACTTTTGACAATTTGGGGGCGGAAACCAAGGATGGCACTGACCCTCTTATGATTGGTCACTTTCATCGTAATCGCAACCACAGGGACATCTTTGTACCTTGATGGACAGCTCTCATTACAGGAAGTCAGAGTCAAAGGATCTGACGGAGTTTTTTTTTGTTTGTTTGTTTAAATGAATTTAAACTGTATATAAAATCCTTAAAAACTTTGAAAGGTCCTAAAGCACAAACAATATATGATACCCTAAAACACTTCCCAACTGAGATAAATGGATGAACAAAGACTGAATTCTCCCCTTATGTCATGTTATATTATAATTCCTTACCGTTTATTTATTAAAATGTTTATTTTGCTTACAAATATCCTTATTTTTGTACTAAGACTACATTTATATTCTTGTTGTATTAAGAGCTGCTCCCTCTGACTATATTGTCCTTGTATCCTATTCTAAAGAAAAGTTATGCAGCCATGTTTGTCTGTAAATCTTGATATTTCAATAAAAATAAAAATAAATCCGTCAGATACTTTGACTCCGTGCTTCCTGTAATGAGAGCTGTCAATCAAAGTACAAAGATGTCCCTGTGGTTGTGATTACGATTAAAGTGACCAATCATAAGAGGGTCAGTGCCCTCCTTGGTTCCGCCCCCAAATTGTCAAAAGTCACGTAGACTCGAGGGAGCAGAAATCAGCTGAGCGAGCAGAAATCCACTGCGCGAGCAAAACAGCACTCCGCGAGCAGAAGCTCGCTGCGCGCGAGCAGGATTCCACTGTACAAGCAGAGTTAACCTATGAGAGTATGCCAGGCGCTCGCAGCTACCTGTACACCTCTCAGTTGTTGAATTTGTGCGCGAGTACTTTTATCATGCCAGCTGAAGGTTCATTTTTGCGCGTGTGAAATAACATAATGTGCTCGTGAGCATGTCTTACACGCTCATAACTTTTGACTAAAAAATAACGCCATATCACTCCTCCTGCTGCCCCTCTGGTTTCCGAAAAACCTCGACCCCAACCCCCGCATGGCAGAGATGAAATCAATACTGCAAAGCACCAGCTCAGAAAACTATTTTACCTTGTAAAGCTTGAAGTTTCCTCGGTTCGAGAGCCTCCCGACAATCAGCAGAGGGATCCAGCTTACTGACTCCTCCTTTCAGGTTGGACTTGAGGAGGACATCCACACTGAAGAGCCCCATCAGTAGCACCCGTGCCATACCATTGGGGGTGGTACAAGCTTTTGCAGTCTCCCAACAATATGACGAGACAGTGACTGTTCCATCATTCTCGATTTTCACCTTTTGTAAACAAATAAATAAATAAAGAGCAGAAGCAAAGAAATAAACAAGGTAAATCACCACAAGCAATAGAATGCCAAAAATGCTTTAAGTTTTAATGTTTGTTCAAAATGTACCAATTAGTAAATACTTACTTGTGAAGGTCTGCAAGGTGTACAAAGTGAAGTTTCACCTGGGCCGTCACTCTCAGCATCAGGGTCGTCAACATCTTTGTTGGTGGTGTTGTTAATCGAGACAAGCTTTCTCACATCCACCACAACGCTGGAATTTCTAAGAAAAAAAGTGCAACAATATTATACAGACAGCAACCATAGAAGCTGATAGGTGCCTGAAAACCACATCTCCAGTTTTCTAACAGTAACCCATTTAGAACTGAACTTGTCCAAGAAGCTACAAATCAATTGACTTATTATAATAAACACATCGGAACAGGAAAAAGTGATAGGACAGACCCTGACCTCCATGGGTGTATAATATATAATTCTTGTTTGCACACATGGCTCATTAGTGTTACGAATTTGCGTGGAAGCAAAGGCAGTAGGCGGATCTAAATGCAGCAGTAGACTTTAATTACAGATACAGACAAGATACTCGTGGTACGCACATTAAAACATACATTCAATAACTGACCCCGAACAAAAGAGCAGACAGGATTTAAATACACAGACGGGATGAGGGAACAAGACACAGCTGGGGCAAATCAGAACACCGAGCGGGACCATACAACCTAACAAGTCAACACACCTGAAACAAGGGACCTAATAATGACATGACTAGGATAACAGACTACAATTAACAAGGCACAAACTGAATAAAAGACCAAAGACAGAGAAACCACAAACCAGAAACATGACAAAATGAATAAACACCGTAACATTATCCCCCCCTTCCATAAGGCGCGACCCCGCGCCGAATGAACATCAAATAGGGGCGGGAGGGTGGGCGCCCTGGAGGCTGACGAGGGCGTGGCTTGCCCGGAACAGGAAGCCTCCAGGGCGGAGCAGGACGTGACGGCGGCCAGGGCAGAGCAGGATGAGGCGAAGGCCAGGGCGGAGCATGGCGTGGCAAAGGCCAGGGTGGAGCATGGCGTGGCAAAGGCCAGGGTGGAGCATGGCGTGGCAAAGGCCAGGGTGGAGCATGGCGTGGCAAAGGCCAGGGTGGAGCATGGCGTGGCAAAGGCCAGGGTGGAGCATGGCGTGGCAAAGGCCAGGGTGGAGCATGGCGTGGCAAAGGCCAGGGTGGAGCATGGCGTGGCAAAGGCCAGGGTGGAGCATGGCGTGGCAAAGGCCAGGGTGGAGCATGGCGTGGCAAAGGCCAGGGTGGAGCATGGCGTGGCAAAGGCCAGGGTGGAGCAAGGCGTGGCAAAGGCCAGGGCGGAGCACGAGAAGATGGTGGCCAGGTCGGAGCAGACTCAGACGAGGATGAGGACCATGTCGACGTCGTCTCCATGGCCCTCACGGAGTACCTTCTGCCCCCCCCCAAAAAATACTTGGGGAAATCCTCGGGAGGAACCTCCAGGTGGTAGATGGGTTCCGGGCAGGCCTCCCGGAGCTTGAAGGGCGCAGGCAGGGCGAGGCGCAGAGGCGGGGCCGGCAGGGCGAGGCGCAGAGGCGGGGCCGGCAGGGCGAGGCGCAGAGGCGGGGCCGGCAGGGCGAGGCGCAGAGGCGGGGCCGGCAGGGCGAGGAGTCTGGGAACGCCCTCCGTAGCCTGGCGAAGCAAACGAGTCCTCCTCCTCCTTCTGCGACTCGCTTGACTCGGCAGACTCGCTTGACTCGGCAGACTCGCTTGACTCGGCAAACTCGCTTGACTCGGCAGACTCGCTTGACTCGGCAGACTCGCTTGACTCGGCAGACTCGCTTGACTCGGCAGACTCGCTTGACTCGGCAGACTCGCTTGACTCTGCAGACTCGCTTGACTCGGCAGACTCGCTTGACTCGGCAGACTCGCTTGACTTGGCACTTGATTCACTTGACTTGGCACTTGATTCACTTGACTTGGCACTTGATTCACTTGACTTGGCACTTGATTCACTTGACTTGGCACTTGATTCACTTGACTTGGCACTTGATTCACTTGACTTGGCACTTGATTCACTTGACTTGGCACTTGATTCACTTGACTTGGCACTTGATTCACTTGACTTGGCACTTGATTCACTTGACTTGGCACTTGATTCACTTGACTTGGCACTTGATTCACTTGACTTGGCACTTGATTCACTTGACTTGGCACTTGATTCACTTGACTTGGCACTTGATTCACTTGACTTGGCACTTGATTCACTTGACTTGGCACTTGATTCACTTGACTCGGAACTTGACTCACTTGACTCGGAACTTGACTCACTTGACTCGGAACTTGACTCACTTGACTCGGAACTTGACTCACTTGACTCGGAACTTGACTCAGAACTTGATTCACTTGCCTCGGAACTTGACTCGGAACTTGATTCACTTGACTCGGAACTTGACTCAGAACTTGATTCACTTGCCTCGGAACTTGACTCGGAACTTGATTCACTTGACTCGGAACTTGACTCAGAACTTGATTCACTTGACTCGGAACTTGACTCGGAACTTGATTCACTTGACCCGGCGGCGCTTGACTCACTTGACTCGGCGGCGCTTGACTCACTTGACTCGGCGGCACTTGACTCGGCGGCAATTGACTCGCTTGACTCGGGAAGCGCGGTCTCACTTGACTCGGCGGCACTTGACTCACTTGACTCGGGTTCGTCGAGGCTGAAGCGACGTGCGGGTTCGGAAGACAGAAGCTCAGCCTCAGGCATGTCGATCTCGGCAGGAAGAAGCTCAGGCATGTCGGTCTCGGCAGGAAGAAGCTCAGGCATGTCGTGGAAAGCGGGCTCGACTCGGTTCACGTGAAGCGCAGGCTCGTGGAGCGTGGTCTCGGCTGAGCAGCTGAAGTGAAGCGCGGGCGCGACCGGGCTGACGTTAAGCGCAGGCTCTCGCAGCTTCTCCTCCACGCCCACAGTAAACGGGGAACCGCTCCACAACAGGGCCAGGTCAACGTACCATTCTAAAGATCCGTGAGGACCAGGTTCGGGCATCAGAGACCGGAGTGGTTCCGATAATCCTCCGCGGAAGAAGATCTTCAAGCCGTGGGTGTTCATTTGCGCGAGATATGCCAGCTCGAGGAATTCTGCGACATAATCCTCGATGGCACGATTCTCCTGGCGAAGACGGAGGATCTGGACATCAGGACTCCAGGTAGGCATGGCTGCTAGATCCTAGGGGGTCAGTTATTCTGTTACGAATTTGCGTGGAAGCAAAGGCAGTAGGCGGATCTAAATGCAGCAGTAGACTTTAATTACAGATACAGACAAGATACTCGTGGTACGCACATTAAAACATACATTCAATAACTGACCCCGAACAAAAGAGCAGACAGGATTTAAATACACAGACGGGATGAGGGAACAAGACACAGCTGGGGCAAATCAGAACACCGAGCGGGACCATACAACCTAACAAGACAACACACCTGAAACAAGGGACCTAATAATGACATGACTAGGATAACAGACTACAATTAACAGGGCACAAACTGAATAAAAGACCAAAGACAGAGAAACCACAAACCAGAAACATGACAAAATGAATAAACACCGTAACAATTAGACTGTAACAATCAGTATAATGATGATACAGACTGTTACCGATGGCTGTTACTTGCACGATCACATGGAACAAATTACAAAATCATTTTCCTTCTTATACCTGTCTAAGTGAGTGACAAATGTTTCTTCAAGGGTCATTTGTCCCTTGACATTTTCAAAACCCACCTTTTGAGACTTAATTCCTGTGACTTTTGTTCATTAAGGTCTTAAACTTTATTAAGAAATAGCTATTTAAAAGACTGTTCCTTTCTTTCTTTCTTTTTTAAAGCATCTTTGAGTATCTTGAAAAGCACTATATAAATCTGAGGTATTATTATTATTATTATTTGATTCTTCAAAAATTCTCTGAAAATGCATGCGGCCAACCTATCTGACCACATAGGTGGGCAGCGAATGCTTTCTAGATTTAGAAAGCGTATTTTCACCTTCAGGTCTAAATGGATTAGTACCATTTGATATAGAGTAATATTTGATGATATAATACTCAATACTTACCTTTAAGTACCATGTTCTGCAGTTTGGTGTTTTCTTTCTGTAAGGCCTTGATCTGGCTCTGCAGGTCTCTGGTAAGGTCGTTGTTTTCCTGGATTGACGAATCTGCTCTGAACTGATGGTCCTCTGACAGTAGTCCCTCCTCCGCCTGTCTTTGTGCAGCAACCTTGGCCTTTTTCTATAGGGCAAAGATGTTAATTTTTAATATTTAATTATGGATAATCCAATACACAAATGATCCCTAATATCAATCTTTGCTGTTTAATTACCTGTTTTTGACTTGCAGAGCCAGAGGCTTTGTCGCCGATATTAGTATCTTCATCACAAAAGTCCAGGCATTTTGCTTTTCTCACCCTCTTGCCCGGCATCTTATCTGGATAGAGTTCCCGCTCAGCAGCTCTGAGTGTAGCCTCTTTTTCTAGAATCATGCAGAAGGATAGATTTGTATTAATGCTATTACAATAAATAATAAATACTACAAAATAAATAAAAAATTATTATATGTCCCATTTTCAGACTTCTTTAAAGAGGTAGTGCCATGAATTGTTTTGTTTCTTCAAATATGTATGTGTTTATGGATAGAATTGATATAGTCATGTAAACCACCTGGCCAATGGAAATAAACCTTGCACTGATACTGTAGTGATCAACCAACTTACTGTAAATTTTTAAAAAAATAAAAATTCCTTTGTACATAATATTGAAGGTAGGGTAAATGACTTTATTTTGTTAAAATAATTGTTAAACTGCTCTATATTATGATAGAGTTAATTAGAGTATTTGTTCAGTAACAGGAGTCTCCATGTCTCTCTAGATCTTAATTAAACAGAAAATGAATTTTTAATTTTGAAGAGAATTTAAATTGGAAGTGATGACACAAAAGAATTGAGCTGACAAAACTGTAACATTATCAAATTTAAGCTAATCAGGTACTCTTTCCTAAATGGCTGAGATTTGTCACCTACCTGAAATGTATTTTCTGTTTATTAAAGAACTGGAGACATGGAGACTCCTGTTACTGAACGTACACTCTTTAACAAATCAGAATAGCATTTTAACCTAACCATTTTTTGTTTTGACCAAACAACATCAATTACCCTAACTTACCTTTAATACCCAAAGATCATGTTACAGGGGGAAATAAAATTATGGCACTACCTCTTTAAAAACTATCTATTGAAGATCTGTGTAATGATATATAGCCATTGTAAAACATACAAACATCATGGGATACATTTACACAATTAGAGCTGGTTAGCCATGTAAAACAGTTAAATATGGGATAAGTTACACATTTTGATAGATAAACAGAACAGACATTCTGTAGTTGATAACTGGTAGGAAATAACTAAGTGAAATAAGCGTGAGTGTGTGTAAAGACGACTTGCCTGCTAACTGAAGAACATCAGCATGTTCGACGGGCCATCCATTAGTAGGCTTCTTGTGGTTAGTTGTACGACATTCGACAAAATATGTCTTGTCAGTATCAGATGGGTCAAAATAAATTTTCCAGCTGATAGGAATGATGCTTCTGAAAGTTCTCATGTTAAATTCTGTTCTTTCGTCTGGCCTGGACTTATTTGCGCCTTTGAAATCACGTCAGGTTTCCTTTGGGCGACCCTCTCCTTGGTACAATGAAAACCTGCGTGCTATGAAGACAGCCTGTCGTACAATGGAGCGTAGGTGGCGTATGTCTGGCTTGACTGTCTTTCACCAGGCTTGGAAAGATCACTTACTTGAATATAAGACCCAAATTGTATCGACCAGGTCTGCTTATTTTGCACAGATAATTGATAATAATCAGAACCACCCAAAACAATTGTTTTATTCTATTAACGTAACAGTTATTCAACTGCTCCAACATCGACTCACCTCTGTAATAGGTTTCTTGATTTTTTTAGCTCAAAGATTGATAACCTCTGTAAATGTATCATTTCTACTCTTCCTTCATCTTTTTCTCACACAATCACTCCTGAATTTTCTGGTACCCCTCTATCAAATTTTTCCATATTGGACCTTCATTCTCTTTGTAATGAGGTTTCAAAAATGAAAGCTGCCACTTCCATAGTTTATCCTGTACCAACTTGTCTGTTCCAATCATGTTTTGCTATTTTATGTCCTAATGTGCTGAATATTATAAATGATTCTCTATGCACTGGTGTGGTGCCAGAAACATTTAAAACTGCTGCTTTGACTCCTGTACCAAAAAAAAAAAACACAAACGTTGACAATCTAAATAATTTCCATCCCATTTCCAATCTTCCCTTTCTTGCCAAAATTTTAGAACGAATTGTTGCTTTTCAATTGCACTCCCATCTAGCTGCAAATAATCTCTATGAGCCCCTTCAATCAGGATTCCGTAAACTACACAGCACTGAGACAGCATTGGTTAAGGTTACTAATGACTTGTTAATCACTTCTGATTCCGGCAGTCTCTCTATTTTTATTCTTCTTGATCTTAGTGCCGCTTTCGACACTGCTGATCATAATATTTTACTTGCTCGGTTAGAATCTGTTTTTGGTGTTTCTGATACTGCACTAAGCTGGTTTAAGTCCTATCTTTCTGATAGAAAGCAGTTTGTTGCTATGGATGATTTCAGGTCTGCTATTGGTGTAGTGCATTCTGGTGTCCCTCAAGGTTCTATCCTGGGCCCTATACTTTTTAACATATACGTTTATCCTCTTGGTAAACTTTTAAAATCACTTGGACTCAGTTTTCACTTTTATGCAGATGATACCCAGGTTTATATACATTCAAAACCTTATGTAAGTGTGGCTGTGTCTCATCTTTCCTTTTGTATTTCTGAGATAAAAGAATGGATGTCTAGAAATTGTTTATGTCTAAACAGTGACAAGACGGAAGTAATGCTCATTGGTTCACCTCACCAGCTACGGAAGGCTGGTTCCCCCACATTTAGTGTAGAAGGTTCTACACTTAAATTTCAGACTAAATTAAAAAATCTGGGGGTGATATTTGATAATAATTTGACTTTTGTTCCTCATGTTCAGAGTACTGTCAGGACATCATTTTTTCATCTCAAAAATATAGCCAGATTACATCCCATGTTGTCACTCCCTGTGGCTGAAAAGCTAATTAACATTTTTGTATTTTCTCGTATCGATTATTGTAATGCTTTTGTTGGCTGGGGTTTCAAAAGCTACCCTTAACAAACTTCATTTGGTACAAAATTCTGCCGCTCGAATTCTCTCTGGAAACAGGACAAGGGATCATATTACTCCGGTACTTGAATCTTTACACTGGCTCCCTATCATATTCCGTGTTGATTTTAAAATCTTAATGCTTACTTATAAGGCCTTGCATGGACTGACACCTCATTATCTAACTGAACTTTTAACACCCTACACACCAGCACGTGATCTCCGTTCTTTGGAAGCTGGCCTTTTAATTGTTCCGCATACCCGACTAAAATCCATGGGTGATAGGGCCTTTTTGTCAAATGCTCCAAAACTCTGGAATTCCCTGCCTATTGAGATTAGGCAAGCAGAAACTCTTAGTGTTTTTAAATCATCACTTAAAACTTATTTGTTTAGGGTAGCTTTTACATAATTGTTGAAAATTGTTGAATTATTATTATTAATCCTATATTTCATAATGTTTTTATTTTGTATTTTATCAGTTTTTCTGTCTGTAATGCATTGTATAATTGTTTGTTTTATTATGTTCTTGTGAAGCGCTTTGAGATAGTTTTTAAAGGCGCTATATAAAATAAAGTTTATTATTATTATATTATTATTATGCTGGTTTTATCTTTGTCAGGTCCCTTCGCCCAACTAACAAGGGCAAACCTATATTTTGACATTTTTGCTAAATAAAATTACTTTAATGTACCACCTCCTTATTGCGGGTGGCTCTCTTTGCCTGTTTAACCCCTTCTTATACTGTCGGTTAACAGTCCTCTCCTCGCGTGATGTCGCGTCTGAATCTCACCTTCCCGCTCAAACATTGCGCATGCGCGTGCTCCGTGTTCCCGCTCTGATTGTCGCGCTACTATGCTTTCTGGTTGAAGCAGTCGATGCTGAGTAAGAGTAGGTCTACGTATAGAAAATGGACAGAGTCAGATTGAAAAGGAAATATATTCTTCCGGATTCTGATCAAACGGATATTCCAAGAAGAACTTATGGAAAAAATTGTTATGTTAAAAAAAGGTTTTTTATTTTAAATTTGTCATGATTTTGGCTGCATGATAATGCTAACGTTAGCTATCTGATTTCGAGGCAGGGATGACAAGGGGAAAGTTTATTTTTGTATTTGTATTGCTTTGAACCGGACGTACTTTAAAGCCATATGATGTCGCCTAGCCAAAGAAAGGCAACTTGGGATGACAACAACATTATTTGTGACAAGCCTAATCCACCTGTTTCCGCGGGGCGCTACTGTAAAAAATAAAGTGGATGCAAGTCAACTTCCGGTCAGGCGGCGGAAGTAGCATACCAATGGTATTTTGTGTGCTAGTTAGCGAAGAGGCTAGGTGTTTTTCGGATAATGTTTTACTGTTTAAACTAAGTCACAAACCTTTATAAAAGATGTCGTTACAGAGCTCAGGAACAACATGTGCTGTGCACGGTTGTACATAGTCCTATAACCGACTAAACTAATTCAGTGGCAAATTTTATTATCCAACAAGATAATAACTTAGTAGCATACCAAAGGTATTTTGTGTGCTATTTAGCGAAGAGGCTAGGTGTTTTTCGGATAATGTTTTACTGTTTAAACTAAGTCACAAACCTTTATAAAAGACGTCGTTACAGAGCTCAGGAACAACATGTGCTGTTCACGGTTGTACATAGTCCTATAACCGGACTAAACTAATTCAGTGGCAAATTTTATTATCCAACAAGATAATAACTTAGACTAAAGATTTTAAGTGAATGCTACTGTGAAGCAACATATTCAGAACATGAATGACACACAGTAAATATTTCATAGTATATATAATATAATATAGGCTATAATATATATATATAAATATATATATATATATATATATATATATATATATATATATATATATATATATATATATATATATATATATTTCTCAGGTCTGTGAGGCAAGTAGACTACACTGAGTTTCGGTTCATTTATGAGACGAGCTGCAGTTCAGGCACCGGCGCCTCCGTGTCTTGATTATTATCTGCTATATTTACTTATTATTTATTAAATCCAGGTAATTTGTTGATGAAACATTGATTAAAATTAAGATACAATACAATACCACACATAGGATATGAACAGTTGCGAAACACAGTGTGGACATCATTTTAGATCAGATTCCAATTGGATAAAAAGATAATCAGATTTGGACTGACAGTGTGAATGAAGGCATTGTTAACTACGTCAACATTTTAGCCATAATCAACGCTTCATTACCTGTGGCTGATGCTGTTACCTCTCTCAACCACAAACGCCTTCTTTCATCAGTTTTTTCCACTCTTCTCTTTAACTTTTGACAGTCTATACAGAACTCGAAATGTTTTTCCCGATGTGACCGATTAGTACCGACCAAAACTCGACCATTTTTCAGCAGAAATAATCAGCCAAATTTGCGAGTCCGTTCAGTTCAATGGGATTGTTTAGGTTCTGTGCCTCCAAAATGTCCGACTTCCGGATTGATGACGCATCGCTAAACCCCTCTATATCTTCTATTAGGGGTTCTCAACTGATTTCACTCTGGGACCCACATTTTCCCATGGTCATTAAGTCGAGACCCACCCTTATAGAATTCCAACCAAGCAAATTCATTTTTTATTTTTAATATTAAAGCCTTTGAAAACTCAAGTTTATAACATAAATATACTTATTTTCTTGAGCAAAGTGCATTTCAGACCATATTTATGAGAAAATGAGAAGGACCATGACAACTGCATGTACACAGAAGTGAACTAAATAAGTAATTATGGCCACAAAATGATAAGATAAAAGTTATTTTTCCACAACACATTTATCTTTTGCATCTATTGATATGATCACCTACACAGTAGTCAGCCAAAGGAGCATCAAGGAGCATCTCGATAGTTAAAGGAAAGGTAGTAGATAAAACATTCTTCATTAATGGTAAGGCAATACCAACAGTTTCTGAGAAGCCAGTGAAGAGTCTTGGGAGATGGTACGATGGGGATCTAAAGGACACAGTTCGAGTGGGAGAAGTTAGACGACAAGCAGTGGAAGGGTTGAAGAGCATAAACAGCTGTGCTCTACCAGGCAAACTAAAACTCTGGTGCTTTCAGTTTGGTCTACTACCAAGGTTGCTGTGGCCACTGACTGTGTACGAGGTTTCTTTGAAAACAGTGGATAAGCTGGAAGCGTTAATAAGTTCATACATCAGGAAATGGTTGGGAGTTCCACGCTGCCTCAGCAGAGTGGGACTTTATAGTAAAGGAGTATTGCAGCTGCCAGTCTCTGCTTTAACCGAGGAGTTTAAGTGTGCCAAGGTCAGACTGGAAATGACTTTAGCAGAGTCACGCGGCAAATGTGTAAAGGAGGCAGCCCCTGTGGTAAAAACTGGGAGAAAGTGGTCAGCAAACAAATCTGTAGAAGAGGCAAAGGCTGACCTTCAAATTGGGGATATCGTGGGACAGGTACAGCATGGAAGAGGGGGTTTTGGGCTCAGTTTAGCTCCTCCTAAATGGCACAAGGCAGGCCCAGCTCAAAGGAGGAAGCAGGTAGTCAACAAGGTGCGAAAGCAGGAGGAGAGGATGAGATGTATAAAGGCCATTTCCCAGGCCAAGCAGGGAGAGTGGATGAGATGGGAGAGTGTGGAACAACGCAAAATTGGCTGGCAAAACCTTTGGTCAATGGAAGAGAGTAAGATCAGTTTCCTTATTAGGTCAACATATGATGTTCTCCCATCACCGCAGAATCTAAACCTCTGGGTAGGAGAGGATCCCTTTTGTCCTTTGTGTTCATCACCTGCCACATTAAGGCACATTTTGACAGGATGTAAGGTGGCTCTTAGCCAAGGTCGGTTTACTTGGCGCCATGACCAAGTATTGCGATGTTTGGCTTTAGCATTGGAAGGCAAGCGTAGTATGACCAATAAGTTGCCGCCTGTTCTAGCAAAACATTACACGCAGAAGACAAGGCCATCCTTAAAAATATTCTTGTTTGCCGTAACCCGACCGACCCTGTCAATTTAGGACCGACCCAATTATTTATTTATTTTCCCTTTTAGTCCGACCGACTTGCCGGTTGTAACTTGCGTTAAGACCGACCGATTTTTTTTTACTCTTCAAACAATTAATACAAATTAAATAAAATAATATTAATTATATTTTAGTTAGTTTTGTGAAAGTTGCTTATGCCTACATACAAACGTAGGCTACGTTCTTTCTTTTAAATAAAAACCGTGCGCTGTCATCGTCATCTATGATTGTTTACACCATTGGTTTACGCATGTCACACTATGGCTTATACATTCGCTTCGTTTCATTCACTGTTCGCACTTGGTAATGATTAGGGATGAGTACCGAAACTCAGTATTAAACGGGCCCAGGGGCTGAATTTCAGCCATTTCTATATATGATACTATTAAACCATTTGTCTGTGATACAATTTTGCTATTCGCAGTCCAGAAGAGAGAGAGAGAGCGATCTCTCACACGGAGCCACAGAGCTCACACATGACAGCCCTGCTTAATGAGTGACAATGAGCACAGAACTAAACATTCAAACGTGGTTACACTTTAGATCTGGGATATTATTCTAATTTTATTTTAGATTTCGGCTTTCAAAGATTAGAAAAAAAGATATTTGAGATGAAACCATTACAACTCATTCTGTCTAGCGCAACTTCCTTCCCTTCACAGCGATGCGTTGTCATTTCTTCCTAAAACCCAAACGTACCGTCAGAATCAGCACGATCAGTGATTGTTGTAAAATGCAGACTCTACTGTTGCTAAATTGCGGACGCGTTTAATCATTAAAAGAGCTATTAAAAGCACAATAATCTGCGCAAGACGCTGTTCACAAGGCGACGCGCGCTCCGAAATGGACTGCAAAGAGAGAAGAAAAGTATACTTACTTTGGGCTTCATGTGCGCATCTAAACTATCAAATATTCATAAAATATAAAAATGACCAGCTCTGAGATTCACTGAAACACAGTTTATGTCTTAAATGGACGTAAATAGTTGGGAGAAAATGATGGTGCACCTATTAGATCTGCACTCGGTCTTAAAGGGGCAGTGTCTAATAAACCTGCTGACGATTGAGCCGTTAATGCGAATCAAACAACAAAAGGCAGAGAAAATCACCCAAAGCTCTTGAATGAATAACTTAAACTTTAATAAGCATTAATCTATCTATGATAAAATATGCAGTGTTATTTTACATTTTTTCAGACGGAAACACTTAGGCCTACCTGAAAAGTAATTTTAGACCTTCCTGAAATTAAAGCACTGTGTATATAATTTGTATCTTTGTTTAATTGTACTCTTTTTTGAACATGTGTTTGTACTTGTTTTTGCGTATCGTATCCTATCTCATGTATATAAAACAAAAAAGCCTGCACACTGCTGCATAACAAATAGCCTAGATATTTTATTCGTTTTGTTAAAGCATTGATTTTTCTTTTACATTTCAAAATATAAAGCAAATGTTAATTATTACCCGAATGTAAAAAAAAAAAAACACCAAAAAGAACCGATAAGAATACCGTTCAAGTACCGGATTGATAAGCAGTATCTTAAGAGTAGTAGGCCTACCGTATTTTCCGGACTAAGTCGCACTTTTTTTCATACCTTGGCTGGTCCTGCGACTTATAGTCAGGTGCGACTTATATATCAAAATTACCAAGATTTACTCGTCACAGGATCGCTCACGGCCCCAGATTATTATTTGCGAGTTTTTGATGTATTTGTGGTATGACGTGAATGCATCATTTGCCGAAATTGGGGGTGACATTACCGTCTACAGCCACGAGAGAGCTCTCTATGCGCTCTATACTACAGCTAGTTTTACTGCTGAAAAAATCTCTCTTCAGTGATGTGGAATAAGATCGCGGGAGCTTGGTGAAATTGCTTTACCGATAACTGTTGGACTCACTGTCTTGTTATGTTTTTTTTTATTTTATATGATCCTACTCAGCCTCTCAGGTATGTTCTTTATGCTATTGTGTAGCTAACTGTTGATGTGTTACGTTAACAACATACCGGACACATATTCAGCCTGTTGTTCTTTGTGCTATTGTGTGTAGCTGAATAACTTAAATGCCTTCTGTTTAAATGAATTAAAGTCTGTTTAAATAACTTTTTCTTGGTCTTGGATTTTGTTAAATAAATTTCTAAATAAATGCGACTTATAGTCCAGTGCGACTTATATATGTTTTTTTCCTCGTCATGACACATTTTTGGGCTGATGCGACTTATACTCCGGAGCGACTTATAGTCCGGAAAATACGGTAATAACATTAAAACCTTAACGATACCCATCCCTAGTAATGATGCAGTAAATAAAATGTTCACGGTCACCGTTCAAAGTCGTATGGGTTTGGGCACCATAATAAAGGCATTCTAAAAAATGCATTAAAACATCTCGACACCGCTTTAAGTTGGCACGAAGTTCTGGAAAAACTGTACCCAGATCTTTTCCCCTCCTTCTCACCTGTCTAACGGTGATCGTGTCGACTGACCTGAAGGAAACCACTAAAATGTTGTTGGAGGAAACTCAAACTATTGAGGACGTCCTACAATTTGACCCTAAAATCAAAGTGGTTTCTTTTAAATTGAAATTTCAAAGTGAGCCACCACCTACGGCCTTTTTTTTTTAAACCAAAAATGTGTTTTAGGTGGACAGATCAATACAGTACACAGAACATGTAGGCTGTTGGAAAATAACAATGTCTTTTCTGTTAACCAAATGCTTTTTAATATTCGCTATTACTTCAATGCAAGTGAACATGCTCGCCGTTATTTGTTGCTTAGTGACGTGTGTGTTCAAGTAAGCCAGAAATGTGCAGATTCTGCGCAATACGCTGTATTTAAAATATCATGAGGACTCACGAGTTGTGTATTTGCGCTAAATCCGCGCAGATTTTGTTCCAAAGTTCATTTTTACCCTTATTTGGCGGGTTGGAGGGTGTTAATTTCAATCCCTGAATGTTCCACTCCTGTTTGTCATTTTGCACAAAACTTCATGCCAATAAATCATCAGAAATATTGCTGACTTGTGCGCGTCTCAAGCGCCCTCTTTGCGTTAGTCCTAATGCCTGTTAGTTGTCTGTGGGACATTTTTTTTAACATTTTTTTGTAAAAAAATGTTTAAAAAAATTTACATTTTTTTTCCCCATTAAATCTTGAAAAAAAAATATAGACCTACCTACCGACCTTTTTTTTTTTTTGCTGTTACTGCAAACCAAAATATTTTTAACGATGGCCCAATATTCCTCCGTCCAGCCGAGCAACCACCAAGAAAAGGTGCTAACACCAATTCTCGCCCAGGACAACTGGAAGCTGCTAGGGGCTGGAAGATGCTGGCTGATCTTGATCAACGGCTTATTTTTCCACCTGAGGTTGCCACCACTAACGTACGAGCAGATATTGTTTTGTGGTCTGGATCAGCAGCACGCATTGTTCAACTGATAGATTTAACAGTGCTATGGGAGGATGCGGTAGATGAGGCATATGAGAGGAAGAAACTGCGGTATGCTCATCTGGCCACTGAAGCAGAACAGAGAGGATGGAGAGTCCAGGTTTATCCAGTGGAAGTGGGTTGTCGAGGTTTTGTGGCACACTCTACAACCCGGTTCCTCAGAGACGTCGGATTCAGTGGCCAAGAGTTGCGTCGCACAGTAAATAACTTATCTGAAGCAGCAGAAAGGAGCAGCAACTGGCTGTGGTTGAGACGGAAAGATTCTAGCTGGCTGTGTGCAGGCCGCCATGCTAACGTTTCGTAGAATTCTGTAAACTTGAAGAGTCTGTTGGTTTATTTGTATAGCTTGTATAGTATTTACAGTCATTACACCTGTTTATATTGCGTGAATGACGGGTGGTTGGGCAGATATTGTGCTTTGCGGTAGGTGGTATGCCATACGGAACCGTTGCTACTCAAACTGCATATTAACGCACCAGTGGGGCTCGACAGCCTTAGTCAAACTGGTTGGCGCATATGGTTGGGTTGCGGAGAGATTGTGAGATTGTGGTTAGGTCTCAGCAGCATGAGGGATATAGAGGTCAGTAAGCTGAGTCAGTGGGCTGAGTTGAGTCGGGGACGGAGGGGGGTGACTCTGGGACACCAGAGTCACTGTCGAGCCCTCTTGAGGTGTCGTGGGCTAGTCGACGAAACACTGAGGACGTAAGGTGCCCACTTTAAGACCCTAGAGATGTCCCCTACTCAGCTCAATCCAGACGGTTGTCATGCAATGTGGTTGCAGCCGTTGTGTGTGCTGACGCGTCTTAACACTAGACAGAAAGAGATTTACATCACCATATGGAAAGAAGCGTAAATGGATGGAGAAGCATAGGTTACTGTAAAGCTATGTGTCACAAGGTGACAAATCCAGCGGAACCAATTTCCACTGGGGGTGTGTTTCCCCCCCCCGGGACGATTTCACTGACACACCGTGCGGGTTTGCTTGTTGTCAGTTGCCATGACAGTGGCAGCTGATTTAGCTAAGCGGTACCAGGTGCGGGCGATTGGTGTGGGGGTTTGTGATTGGGAAACACGGCCTAGAGAAGCAGTTAAAAGGAAAAGGAAAAGGCATTCGGGGGTGGTACTTCCCCGGGAGAAATCGATTCTTTTGGCAGTGGCTTGGATTTGCTGGGATTTTTGGAGCGGCTGTGAGGATCTGACTGGAAAGGGGTGCAACAGTGGTTGTGGGAGTACAAGCTGGAACGTGAATTGGATGTGAAGTGAGTGTACTTTGGAGATTGAGTCAAGATTGGAGAAAGTCATCACTCGAGAGAGAAAGATAAGTAATGAAACACCGGATCCGTGTGAATGCATGTTGTGTATTGAACTAAATAAGGAATTGTGAAGTGTATTGACCACAAATATAATTACCACCAAGAGTGTGAACTGATTCATCTGTGAAACCCTGATATCTTCTGCTGAGTGTGAAAGAGTGTTGAAGACGCTTTGTTCCATGCGGTGTGAAGTCCTCTGCATCTCTTCAGCTTCTGAGTATTGATCCAGCGCAACAGTGGAGGGATCGAACAGCGGGTGAGTGCTGGCCTTATTGCACGAAGGTTTGAGAGTGGATTGCGGTGCCCGAATTGAAGTGTCACACAGTATTGGACTTGACGTGAAGTTGCAGTGTGTGGATGTACACATTTACTTAACCGCCAGTACTCTCCAGTCCACGTCCTCGCCCAGTGTTGCGGAGCAAAGCCCTCAGGTTGAATGTGTATGTTCCATTTCGGCCACCAGGTCCTGTGATATGAGAGAGGAGTGTGATTGTCCTGTTTAACTTGTCTTTTCTATTTAAATAGAACGTTCTTCTGCCGCCGCCTTCGTGTGTGCTGCCTGTTCGGAGGAGAAACACACCCCAGCCTTAGTGTTGCCGTGGGAACCACCCAGCCCAGCCGTAAGCCTGAGTCTCCATTATACGGAAGGATCATGTTTGCTCTTGTATCAAATGCTCCGTCTATTTAAGATTCTCCTGCCACCGCCTTCGTGTGTGCTGCCTGGTCGGAGGAGGGACACATCCCAGCCTTAGTGCCTGTGTGGAGCAACCCAGCCCAGCCATTCTCCTGCCACCGCCTTCGTGGGTGCTGCCTGGTCGGAGGAGAGACACATCCCAGCCCTTGTGCCTGTGTGGAGCAACCCAGTCCAGCCGTAAGCCGATTCTCCATTATACGAAAGGATCATGTTCGTTCTTGTATCAAAGGCTTTGTCTATTTAAGTAGAAGATTCGTCTGCCTCGGCCTTCCTGGGTGCTGCCTGTTGAGAGGAGAGGTATATCCCCGCAGCAACGCTGCTTGTTCAGACCCACCCGCTCCAGCCGTAAGTCCTTACTTCACCGAAATAGAATTGAACCTATAAACTTGTCTCTATCTTGGGTTAGAGGGGACCCTTGTCTCTGGGTGGAGCCGTCAGGGGCGGAAAGGCATCCGGAGGACCTCACACCTGCTGCTCAGTGACGCCACGGAGGAGAGCACCCTACACGGAGAGGATCTGCCTACCCGACTACCTACCTGGCCGGCAGCGAGTCCCCCTCCTGGACTCCATCGCCCCCTGCGCCGGACATCTACCGAATAGTTGACGCTTGGGAAAAACTTACCTGCTACCCACCTGTCCTGTGGAGAGAGTCCCCTCCTGGCCCGTGGCCCCGGCCCTGGTTTGCGCGGGTCGCTGCCCGCCTGCATTACGCCGAAAAGAGTCTACTTACCACGGTACTTACCTGCACGCCGGACGGGCGTTTGACTCCTTCCTCCTCTGTGGCGGCCAGTAACCCGGGCCCTCGCAGTGAACCCCTCGGCCTCCTCCTCCCTGGAAAGAGAGACGAAGCCCGCGTTAAGACTTTTAATTCTTGCTTTTATTCAATAAAGATTGTTACTTTTAGAAATTCTTCTTGTCTGCCTGGTCTCTGGTATGCTCCTCGAGGTGGTCCTGGGTTTGAGGGGTGGGCGCAGTCTGGCTTGGCCCCCCCGACCTGTGACACTATGTCTTAGTTGGTGCTTATCTTGGCGAAAGCCGAGTACAAATCAGCATGAAGTTTTAACATCTACTCTCGTGTAATGGAAATCATTATGTTTCATAGATCCTCAGAGTGGCAACCACAAGCTCTGAGGTAAACATTTAAATCTTTAGATTTTTCCAAAGATAAATATGAATCAGTGTTTTTTATCACTTGCAGGAAAGTAATTAGAGAGACCAAGATTTATCAGCCAAACCAGGATCTGGTAAGTCATGAACTTTAAACATGCAAATGTAAAACTACACCTTACTTGTGCTGTGCTGTGCTGTGCTTTGCTGTGCTGTCTTTAGCCAGAACATCCTACTTGTCACAAAATAGAATAGGCTAACTATTTTTCTTGTTATTTTAAAACTATTGTATTGCCAGATGCATCTCCTGCAACAGAGGTCTTCATCAATATCTTATAATATAAGCCTACGAGTACATTTTAGCAATGACAATATTGTTAGTGATCTTACAATATGCCTTTTTAGACTGCCGTTGAAATACAGATTTTAGGTCAAATTTGTTGCAGTCATAAAGTTGAAACCGTCCTCTCTTTTGTTTAGCCAAGAACTCATACCAGTACTGATGCCTGGATCCCCGTAAGTGAACCATCTTCAGAAAGACTATCAGGAACTACAGAAGAGGTCAATGTAAGTTTAGTGCTGGAAAACTTTAAATATTAGGTCAACAAGCTCACAACTGTGAACTTATTGGCTATTTTCAGCTAATATATTTAATGTAGAGTGGATACAGAAAACTCACCATTATAGAGCACTGACGCACTGCACTCCGCTCAACAATAAATGGGGTTTAAGTGTTAGTTAGCAAGATAGTTGTGATACATAATGTAACTCAGACTATGATTGTGAAGATGCTGTCATTCACGTTACAGCGAGTATAACGTACAAAAGGCCTGCGCAATGTGAGGGAATTCTGCGATGTGTGATAACAGTGTTTAATATTGCAATGATAATATTAGTACTTTTTATAAATGTAAACATGAAATATCTAGCTATACTTACTGTCTGCTATAATAATGCTAACATAGGCCCCAAATATTGATGCCCATTTGAGATGAAACCATGCACAATGTGTCGTGCATTGGCAGAGGGGTGGAGAAAGGTGTGCGCTGGATTTACAACACTTTTTTTTTGCCAATTAAGAAGCATGTTCACCCTTCACCCTTTCCTGGTCGATGATGATGATGATGATCTGATTTTGAAGTGACTCATGTTTTATGTTCACAGCTGCCTGAGGAAATTTTGCACAGGATCTTCATCCTTGTGGTGCTACAAGATGGTGATCCTGCAATTCGCACCCTTGCTCTCGCATGCACTCGTTTCTGGAGGATAGTGAGAGAGGAATCCTTTCTGAAGGAAGCACACTTCTGCTGGCTACACAGTAAGTTATGTCTCTTTCCTTCTTCCCTCCTCCCATATTTTTAGAGGTAAAGCACCTCTGAGCTATAGGTGAAAGTCACTCACCGACAGGATCACGGTGCACTCAACTTGGACATGCCGGCTTGCCGCTTTTTACATCGCAGCAAGGGCAAAGGAAAGCGTTTGGAACTTTGAGCTACTCTGTGTCCCGCAACACAACACATTAGATGGCCCCTGGAGCGGTCACTTGCCATTATTAAAATGTAAATGCATGTTGTACATCGATGTTGCCTAATTTATTCTTTTCTATACTGTTATGTCTACTACTATATGACCGTTTCCTCTGTGATTTTTGTGCAGCTGTGGTGCTTTTGAGTGACGATTCTATATTTGTCCTTTATCTGTCTATGTGTGGGCCTAAGTTATAGCAACATACCTATTCAAGTCAAGGTTCTATTGCTAAAATTATTTTAATCACCACTAGACTTTACATTTTTTTACATTTATTCATTTAGCTGACTAATGCTTTTTGTTTTATGCAATAAGTGTTTCTTTTAATTGCTAATTTTTTTTCTTGTGGTGGCACACCACTAATAAAATGAATACTGAGGAGGCACTGCTACCAGAAAATTTTGTATTAAAAAAAGAAAAAAATTTGAACATGTTTTACACATGAACCTTTCTCTTCAGGTGTGGTACACTGGAACTCCTTTTCAGAGGACCATAGAAGGACCTACAGGAATGATCTCCCGTTGCATTCAATGCAATGATATGTACAAAGACTGTAAAGGATACTGGGGATGTGGACAAAGAGGAAAATTTCAAGGGTTCTACTCTGAAAATGATTTAGCAGGATACTGCAGCATGGACTGTTTTTATGCGGCTGGAGGCACGATCTGATTTTCTATAACCATATTAGTGCCAGAACTTATAGATTGGGTTTGCATAAACCCTCATTGTGCCCTTCAATAAAAGTTTTTGTGATGAGTGTGTTTGTAGTTAATTCGTCTCAAAGTAGCATAAGATTTGTTTGACAGTGGTGCATTTAACTGTTTATTAGTGTTGTCAAAAATTAATTGATTAATTGTCAGCACATAAGGCATACAATACAACATGGATTTTTTAAAAAATATATTTTTATTTTTAAAAAAAAGTTTGACAGAACCCAATTCCACAAGGACAAATTGAAAAAACAATACATTGCAATATGGTTTCTAGGAATACATTATCAATACATTGGCTTTAAAGCAGATTGCAACTTGCTTTACTGTCTGTATACAGACAAAACAAGAATTGTGAAGATGAAGTAGTTTGTTAAGGCTTGTTTGAGATGAGCAAAATCTGCGCAGAATCCATCACCGGTGATCAGCGCGCAATGCATGCTGGTTAGAAATGGGTCCGAGTGAGGTCCGCCTTGCTCTGATGTCATGCTGACGTGTGTCAAAAAGCTCTCGCGAGTGCAAGGCGCACGTGTCGGATTCTGCAGTCGCGCGAAGTTGCTCTCCACCGACTGCGCTGATCAAAAGCATGATGGGAAACGACTTGCTGACGACACAGCTTAATGATGATTGGTTTAAACAACCGTGATGTATTGTTCTCTTTTAAAATGTTTGATTTTAAAACTCGGATATCATGTTTATGTGTATATACATACATGTTATGTGTGAATATTCCCAAACTCTCGGACAGTGCGATCTCTATGGGTTATGCAATGTCATTTTATTAAATATATACACACAGTATAAATATATGAAGAGTTCCAAGTGCCATCTGAAAATTTCTTCTAGAATGATTTTTATCAAGTTAGTATATTTTAGTTCATTAATTTCAATTAAATGTACTTAACTTAAATATACGAGCTTGATAAAAATGATCATTGTAGAAGAAAATTTCAGATGGCACTTAGAGGCTTTTGCATCTGAACTCTTCATACAGTATATATATATATAAACACATAGCCTATGTCTGTATTAAAGAAAAAATGATTGATAAACACTTATTTGGAATGGAATTAAATAACAAGTACTTTGGGTGTCTTGTTCATTATATTTATTTTCATATAAAAGCAACAGATCATAAAATTGTTTCTTCAACTTATTAAAATATCTTACTTTACTGCAACTATCTGTTTCTGCTTCTTTATTATATTTATAGTGTGTGATTTATAAAATACATTATATCCTTCATCACACATAATGTGTCTGGTCACTTTATATCAGAATATTATATTACTGTTAAGCCTACTATGGATATTAACATACGCCAAACCATGTGTCCTGTATCATAGCTACATGAATGACCTTTGCAGCAAAAAAAAACGCGTGAAAATCAGTTCAGTATTCAGTGAGATATGATTAATTTAAAGCGCTGACAGCTCATTTCACCTGCCATTCAGATTACGCGGAGCGGGTGACCGGTTTAAGATGGCGGCTCCAATTCTCGTCCGTGCCAATAGGCAGTAGCGGTCGATAGGGCGTCTACCCTATATGATGTCTATAGCCGTTTCTCAATGTCAAGGATACTTCCTTAGCAGGATTGATCCTTCCAAGTCAATTCCTTCAGAGGCTAGGCGAGGCTCCTCTTTAGCATTCGGAGAACACGTAAATGGAACAGGCTAGCAAGTGCACGTCATTACGTCACTGAAAAGGTCCGCTTTTGGCGCTGCAAAAATTCAAAAAGTTGTGATGTACACTACCGTTCAAAAGTTTGGGGTCAACGAAGGACGATTTTAAATGCTCTTAAAAGAATTCTCTTCTGCCAACCATGTTAAATTACTTTGTACAACTTGACTAGTTATTTATAAAAGAAATGCCGGTGACGGCAACCAAGCTAACAATTTTTAAATGACAGGTCTGGTTCAGTTAGCCATCAATAACGTAATTTGTATAATTTGTAATATCAATACGGTAGTAATTTGTACTGGCATTTAAACGTTAAACTTTACTTATATGTACTATGGTTATAACAAATGTATGGTAATGTACATACTTACATTTAAAAGTATATTACCGCGTTATTGCTCCGACTCCGCTAACGTCTGACATTTTTTATTTTTTGGACAAGATAGCAAAGCTGGCGCATAGGATTGTGGGTGATTTGAGACCGCGAAGGCTACACATATGCATCCTTTCCTGTGTATGGGATATTTTTCGAACAAAGGACTCAGTCCTTGGTTGAAATTCTGAGGATCCTCGACATTGGAACAGTCCTTCGACGGATGTCGATGACGTAGCATCCTCGAAATAACGGCTTCCGAGGATCCTTCCTTGACATTGAGAAACACCTGATGTATGGAACTGTTCTCGCAGTGATTTGGAAGTAGGCCCGTAAGCTCTCGCGGCAATTAACTGTTCTAGCGGTAATTTGGAAGGCGCATATACTCTCGCGGTAATTAACTGTTCTCGCGATAATTTGAAGTAGGCGTAACTTGAAGGAGCGTGACTAAAAGAGTCGGCGTAACTTGAAAGGGCGTAACTTGAAGTCTTACTAAAAGTGGGCGTAACTTGAAAGGGCGTAACTTGCAGGCTGGAGACAGATAATATTGCAGCTGAGGGAGGTGCAGTGCGACACCTGCTGGTCATTTTCTGTAAATCCTTTTGGTGTGCTTACTGTTAGTTCGATGCCATCGATCTTTATGTGGCATAAAGGGATACAGATTTCAGGGCTTAAGCCCAGGCAGTTAGCAGACTACGCCACGATGGGACTTACACCCAAAGAATTAAGTATTTAGTTCAACCAGGCACTCAAGTTCGTTGATGGATAGCCAGAGACCGTGGTCCAGTACAAAAACAGACTTTATTTTCACTACCACAATGATTGAGATTTCATAACAAATAACATACACTGTACACCAAATCAAATAACAAAACACACACTTAATATTCACTCCACTCACTATACTCTATTCGCAACGCGCACACACACACGATAGGAGGGCAATAGGAAGGAATCTTACCAGTGGGAGGCTAGTGGCTCGAGCAATGAGCATCCATGAAAAACACCCCAATCACACGTGTCAAATTTCACACACACACAAGGGAAATGACCACACTTGGTGAACACACAGCCACAGCACACGCCAAGGGACCAGTCACCGCAAGGGGCACTGCTCCCACTGGCAGTTCTCAGCACCTGGATAAAGGACAGACACGTTGCAGTTAAAACAATTACACACACAAAAAAAAAAAAAGAAAAAAAAAAGACTATAAACAAGGTCTAATAAGCCACCCGTTCTAAAGCCCAAGGTAGTACTGGAGTTAGCAATATGAACAGAGACTCAATTCATCAAAATAAACAATCAAACATGGATAAAACATCCACAACAATGGGACAAGATTGCACTATATGGATCAACCACTTTCAAGATCTTCAGTCAATGTGGACAAATCACATAAAAAGTTAAAACAAAAGAAAAACAATCACAATTTGGCCAATCCTCTTGGATATCAGCAGCAAGAAAAGGCCTCCATACAAGAATTCAAAAGAAAGAAATAAACACAAAACAAACAATTAAGGTGGTGTCAGTTCATTGAACAGTCTACACTCAAACACTAATTCACAACAATGACAGAAAGGAGAATCAAACAGTGTTAAACAAGCAACGATGTAACACGCCAGCCAGCCGCCTGTTAACCACAGGTTTAATAATCCTTGGTCCTGTATGAAAAGGCAGCTGGGTACGACGAAAATACGTTAAAAAAAACACGTAACGCAAAAAGCATAAGCAAGGCAGCAGATGTTCTGCGTCGATGTAGGCAACTGGCAGCCACACCCCCGGTTAAACAGCACTCCCTAAAATGCACAGGATGTCCATTTACAAATATATATCCCACATTAACCTTTCAACTATCACTCAGTATAGCAACATACCTAAGTAACAGCGTTGCATCACAGGCTCCGAGCTCGGATCACGGATAGCAGGGCGCACACACAGCTGGTGAAAGGGCTGCGGCCGCACGGGGGATTCTATAGCACGAAACATTTCCTATAAGCCCAAGTTATGAAGTCAACGAGTGGGGAAAAAAAGAAACTGAGCTAACCATACCTGTGGCGCTACGGTAAACCGATAACCAAGGCAGACATCAGGTCGCTGGGCATGTAGACAGGACAACAAGTCGCGTACCGGTGACATCACTTGTCAAAAGAAAAGTCACGTGCTGCGTTCCAAACCGCATACTTCCCTACTATTTAGTATGGGAAAGGAGTAGGCGAGCGAAAAAGTATGTATTAATCCAAAAGAGTAGGCGAGAATTACCTGGGTGACGTACCAAATATCGCGAGATTTGGACTTAAGTGCGTTCGAATGTGCCTACTTTCCTACTATATAGTAGGCGAAAACAGTACGTGAAGGAAGCAGTACGTTCGAAACATCAGTATTCATAAAAGAGTAGGGGAGAAGTTCCCGAATGGCTTACTGCTTCCGGCCCGATTTTTGAGTGCTCAACCGGTTTTGGCCCTAACGTCGTGCACACGCACCTGAGATTGCGCGCCGAGGACTTGGAGGAGCGGGGGGCGATATTTTTTTTCACAGGATGGTAGGGGAAGACTCATGAATATTCATTAGGGAACTCATCCCTGATTGGTCTTAACCCCAGTGACTGGTATGTTTAGGGGCGGGGTTAGGGGTAGGTCATCAGACCCCCAGTGACGGGTAGGTTTAGGGGCGGGGTTAGGGGGTAGGTCATCAGACCAATCAGGCATGAGTTCCCTAATGAATATTCATGAGTCTTCCCCTACCATCCTGTGAAAAAAAATATCGCGAGCGGGGGAGTGAACGTGTCAAACAATCGTAGGCGGTAGGATTTGATTTGAATTTGGCGGATTGCATAAACTGTTCATTGAATGTAGCAACATGGCTTCTACATCAGGAGGAAATAGTGGTAATGATGAGATGGAGTGGATGATTTCAAGATCATCACGAATGAAAAGAATGATGAGGAAGAGACAAGAAAGGGCAAAAAGTTGGTCGGAAGAGAGCGACACAAGAGCAGAAGTTAGCAAAAGGACAAAAACAAACGAACGGGCGAGTTCACGAGAAAAGGATGACTTAAACATGGAAGAGGAATATAAATTAATGGTGGAATTTAAGGAGGAGGGTGGATTTATTCACCCGATAAAGCTGACTAAAGCAATAGAGGAAGAAATAGGGAAAATCAAAATGGCTAGAATCATGAACAACAGAAAAGTGCTAATTCATGCTGTCAGTGAATCACAACAACATAAGATACTCAAAATGAAAACCTTGATGGGGGAAAGGATTAAAGCATATGTTCCAGGAGCTATAGCAAGGTTGAGGGGAGTAAAATCAGGAGTTCCAATTGAAATGACAATGGAGGATGTGAAAAAAGAAATTAGAGGAGGGAAAATAACAGATGCCATCAGGATTAAAAGTAAAAGAGATGGGGAACTTAAAGATACAATGGCAGTGATTCTTCAATTCGAAAATACCATGCCAGAAAATATCCAGCTAGGATATATGAATTACAGAGTCAGAGACTATATCCCTAAACCCCTCAGATGTTTTACTTGCCAAAGAATGGGACAAATTGCAAAGGAATGTAAAGGAAAAGCTAGATGTGCACGATGCGGAGGACCGCATGAATTTGGTAAATGTGATAAAGATGCTAAGGTTAAGTGTTGTAATTGCGGAGGAGAACACAGCGCAGCATATGGTGGATGTGTTGTACAAAGGGAAGCCAGAGAAGCGCAAAGAATCAAAATAACAGAAAGAGTTTCATATGCTGAAGCTTTAAAAAGAGTGAGGAAAGATAGCACAGGAGGAATGAGGTTGGGAGAAGCAGGTCAAAGAAACTCGGCTGGGAATACAAAGCAAAGGCAGATTTATCAAAGACAAACCTTGGTACCAACAACAAATAGTCAAAACACATGTTTGCATAAATGTAAAGTGGATGAAAATACAATGGTGGTGAAAAAAGAAAACTTTGTAGCATTCATGTGTCATATTGTTAATATCACAGTACAAATGAAGAAGAAAAGTGACAAAATCAAAGCAGTTGTAACAGCAGCTGGAAGGTTTTTAGATATGAAAGAAATTCAAGCAGAACAGATCCATTCCATTCTGAGTACCACTGAAACAATAGAGAATGTTCAGGATTAGGATCATAGCTGTTATCATGGTTTTACACATACTTCAATGGAATGCCAGAAGTTTAATTGCCAATGGACAAGAATTTAAAAAGTTTGTTTATGAATTAGAAATAATTCCAGATATAATATGCGTTCAAGAAACATGGTTAAAACCTAATTTAGAATTTAAGATTCCTGGATATAGCGTAGAAAGACAGGATAGAAGTAATGGTAGTGGAGGAGGATGTGCTATTTTTGTTAAAGATGGAATAGCTTATGAGAAAAATCTCATGAATAAAGAATTAGAATGTGTTATTATAGAAATATTTAATGTAAGAAAATATGGAAATATTAAAATTATTAATTATTATAATCCATGTAAAAATCTTGAAAGTGATATATTTAGGGAGATGGCGGGGAAAATACATAGAAGAGAAATATGGTGTGGTGATTTTAATGCCCACAATAGTCTTTGGGGTAGCAGGAAGACAGATCATAATGGTAGCATAGTGGAAGAAATAATGGATGAAAGGTCATTAGTTTGTCTTAATAATGGAAAAGGTACAAGAGTAAATATACATAAAAATACAGTTTCATGTCTTGATATCACATTAATATCTGATTGTCTGGTTAGTTCATGTAAATGGGATGTCAACTGGGAGTCTACAATAGGAAGTGATCATTTTCCAGTAAGTACAATGATTGATGACAATATAAACAGGCAAGAAGATTTTATATTAACAAGATGGTGCTTTAATAAAGCTAATTGGCAAAAATTTAAAATTAAATGTGAGGAAACCAGTCATATGGTTACCTTAAAAGGCAACATTGAAGAGTGTGCAAGGGAGATAACAGAACATATTTTAAATGCAGCAAGTTATAGCATACCAAGGAAAAAAATCATAAAAGGTAAGAAAAAGGTAGTGCCTTGGTGGAATGATGAATGTAGCAAAGTGGTTAAGGAGCGTAATAAGGCATTTAAAATATTACAGAAAAATTTAACAACCGAAAATCTTATTGAATATAAAAGGAAAAGAGCAATGGTTCGTAAAATTATTAAGGAAGCAAAAAAGAAAACATGGAGAGAGTATTGTTCCTCAATAGGTTCAGAAATAAAATTAAAGAATGTTTGGTCAATGTTTAGGAAAATGACGGGGAAAAGGGATGATGTTAAAATACCAGCTTTAGCTAGAGAACAGGAGATAGTAGTTTTAAATAAAGAAAAGGCAGATTTATTAGGCGAGACATTTGCTGCAGTTCATAATGGTGATCATCTAACAGACATTCATAGAAGGCAGAAGCTACAAAAACTTGGAAATCATAAAAATATATTGGGAAAATGTAAAAAATGTACATCAACATTAGACATGAATATAACTGTGAAAGAAATTAAAACAGTATTGAAAAGGACAGGATATTCAGCTCCAGGGGAGGACCAATTATGCTATGCTATGTTTCGGCAGTTACCGGAAGTTACATTGGAATTAATATTAAAATTATTCAATAAAATATGGAAAGAAGGTACAATACCAAATAGTTGGAAAAGGGCAACAATTTTACCATTTAATAAACCAGGGAAAGATCCTATCAGTCCAAATAATTACAGACCAATAGCTTTAACTTCTCATTTAAGTAAATGGATGGAGAAAATAGTGGTCAGTAGATTAGGGTTTGTTCTTGAACATAAGAAATTAATTAATGGATACCAGTGTGGATTTAGAATAGGGAGATCAACAATGGATGCATTAATTAGAGTCAGTAATGATATAGAGAAAGCGTTAAAAATGAAGGAGATAATGGTTGTAGTATTTTTTGATATAGAAAAAGCATATGATTCATTATGGAGAGAAGGGTTACTTATAAAAATAAAGCAGATGGGAATAGGTGGGAAGATGTATAGTTGGATAGCAAATTTTTTGATGGATAGAAAAATAAGGGTGAAGATGGGGAACGATTATTCAAAAGAATTCAATGTGGAAAATGGAATACCTCAAGGTAGTGTAATAAGCCCAATTTTATTTAATATCATGATTAATGACATCTTTTCAGATACTGACAAATGTATTAAATCTGCATTATTTGCAGATGATGGGGCCATATGGATGAGAGGAAAGAATATAAAACATGTAGTAGGAAATATTAAGAAAGCTATTAATAAAGTAGAAAAATGGTCTTATGAATGGGGTTTTAAATTATCAGCAAATAAGTCTTGTTTTATGGTATTCACAAATAAGAGAAATATTGATATAGGAACAATGACATTATATGGACAGACGTTGGAAAGGGTTACAGAATTTAAATACCTAGGACTATGGTTAGATAGCTCTTATACATGGAAAACACATATAGATAACTTGGAAACTAAATGTAAGAAAGTTATAAATCTCTTAAAGGCTGTGGCTGGAAATAACTGGGGTGCAGATAGACAGTCATTATTAAACATATACAGGGCTCTTATGAGATCAATAATAGATTATGGCAGTTTTATTTATGGAGCAGCAGCTAAAACAACACTACAAAGGATAGATAGATTACAGAGTAGAGCTTTACGTATATGTACAGGAGCAGTGAAAACAACACCTATCAATGCTCTTTTAGTAGAGACTGGAGAAACTCCACTGGAAATGAGACGAATGAAATTAGGTTTAGTATATTGGATGAAAATTAAAAGTAGTATGGATGAAAATGTAACTTCAACAATTCTAAAAACTTGTTGGGAATATTCAAAGTTCCATGGTAATGGATTTGGATGGGTTATAAGCAAATTGATTAAAGAGTTTGGATTAGAGGATAAGGAAATAGCACAATGTAATCCAATTAGTGTTGTTCCTCCATGGTTATTTCCTGAGATAAATGTAGACATGAGACTTCTTAAAATGAAAAATGAATGGAATTTAAACGAAATAGGGATACAGACTGATATATATTTAAGGAACTCTTATTATAATTACCTTAAAATATATTCAGATGGGTCTAAGAATTTAAAAGGGTGTGTGGGAATGGGAATATATATTCCTGAGTTCAAAATACACATTTCTAAAAGAATGTTAGATCAACTATCAGTTTTCACAGCAGAGATGGTGGCAGTTATATTGAGTTTACAATGGGTTGAGGAGGTTAGACCAGATAGGGTGGTGATATGCACGGATTCCAAAGCAGCTTTAGAAAGTATTCAGGGAGAAGGAAATAATATGAAGATTTAGTATTAGAAATTCAGCACAGTTTATTTAGATTATACAGGGGTGGCATTGATATTTGGTTTTGTTGGGTACCAGCACATGAAGGGGTAAAAGGAAATGAAAAGGCAGACAAATTAGCAAAAAGGGCTTTAGAGGAGGCAATAGCAATTACAATTCCTTTAGGGAAAAGGGAAGGAAAATCATTTATTAAGAGGAAAGAAATTGAAAATTGGCAAAAAAGGTGGAATGAAGATAAAAAAGGAAGAAGATTATATAAAGTACAAAAGTCAGTAGTAAAGAGAAATATTAATGAGAGAAACCGAAGGGAAGAAATAATAATGATCAGATTAAGAGTAGGTCATACTTATTTAAATGACAATTTATATTTAATAGGGAGGAAAAATAATGATAAATGTGAAGGATGTAGAGAGATAGAAAATATAGAACATGTATTGATGAACTGTAAAACATATGAACCTGAAACGGAGAAATTGAGAAGAGTAGTTGAAAGGACAGGCCAAGAATGGAGACTTAAAGGATTATTGGGAAATAAAGGAAATATAAAAGATATTTATAGATTAAGGAAAGCATTATTTATTTATCTTCAGAATACAAAATTAAAAAATAGAATTTAATAGATGTAAAACAATGTTGCTACACACTCATGAACAGTAGGTGGCGGTATGCACCTTAAGTTGCTTGCAATCCGCCATGATAGAAAAGAAGAAGAAGAAGAGTGCTCAACCGATGCATCAGACATCTATGCGATGGATACTCTTCTATCCCAGGAGGCCACGCGAGAGCATACGTCATTATCAAACATCACGGAGATCAGCGACGCCGGGGGTTTTCAAATGTGAGTAAACACGGTTCCTTATGTGTTAAACTACAATAGAGTAGATGTTTTAACTGTTGAAGGTGTAAAGTAGTTAGACAGTATAGTATAGTTGTGATTTTGCTGTAAAACATGTTTTGTATAGCTAGCTAACAGGGGAGCTCTAAGCACACGTAACGTCTGGTGGATTTACATAACCATATACATCTTAAACACGCTTATTTAAAATGTCTATTTACATCTGAAAGGAAAATATTGTAAGTATTGACATATTGCAGATGAGCACATCACAACATGAAAAAGACATCTGAGTGATGTATGTGTGGCATTATCATAGGATAGGATAACGTTAATTCACTGTTGTCAACACTGTTGACATTAGACTTATGTGCTGTAAATAAGGTAAATAAACAAATCTATAAAGTAACTAAACATGTTTTTATTCAGACTGGTGTGAGCACTGAGGAGCCCAGAGCTGAATCCTGGAAACGGTGCCATGGATGAGACTGTCATAAGATCTCTCCATCTGCCCTTATCGCCTCAGATTGTGAAGCGCAGCGCAGCAACAAGCTCCGGCACGAAGGCACGGTCACCTCCGGTGAATTCATCAGAATAAAGCCGCAGAATGGGAACCGCTGTGTTGAGATGGCAGTAGGATGTGGGCTTCAGCGCCCAAATACATGCTTGTAGTTTGAATAAAGATTTGTTTCATGTGCATGCATTTGTTTATTGTGTGATGGTTACTTTTATTTGTTATTTTACTCACTTATTCATGTTTCTTATTGTTGTCAGTATATAAAATATAATTATTTAATGTATGCATTAATTCATTGCTTGACTGACAATTGAGATGTTCACGTGTATTCATGCATAACTCATATGACAAAACAAATTACATTTTGCTTGTTTTATTAAATTATATCATTTTTAGTATATAAAAAAAAGTAATATAATTAAGTATTGGTCAGCATTTAATATTATTTTGTTTAAGTTTTGGGGTGGGCTAACAATGCAATTCATTCTGAGGTAATATTAATTTTTTATGAGCGATACTTGCATTTTTCGAGTATAAAGTCAACAGTTTCTCCAAAGGAGATCTTCGAGCAGCGGCCCGTCTCCTTGTGCACTGCAGACAGTAAACGCAGAGGAAAACTGTTCTAGGTTGTGCTGTCGAGTTACTGATGTTATGAAGTGTTAGTGCACCTGTCGCTCATATAATTTAAACTTATTACATAAAGATCATGGAAAGATACTAGTTGTATCTAACAATGAACAATCATAATGACAAAACAGAAAACATAAAGATCATTGGTTTGTGTACATCATAATATGATATTTATACACAGGAAAATAGAACAATAACAAGGCTAAATATCTTTAAATATAAATAGTTCTTCATACTACATTAAAAAATAGTTTTGTTGTTATTGTCTGAGGGATGAAACGAGAGGTATATTCATCAAGAAAAGAGGAAAGCTTGAAGGAGAAACTTTTTGGGTATAAAATAAAGAAATTAACAACATATTCAAGAGATAACGATTTTGGGGTTTCTTAAAAAATCGTTATAAAGAACTGTGGGTCACATTAGAAGGGTTTAAAATATAACAACTTAAATCAACCCTAAATGTATTCACAAAATAAATTGGCAGCTGTTTCTTCAACAATACCACAAAATGAGCAAGTTTCATCAATATCAAGATATTTACAGATAGATGAATTAAACGTGTCGTTCATCTTTTAAGTTGTTGCGCTTGTGATAACGTGTCGTAGGTCACATGATAACGTCAACATGGCGGATGATGTCCGGAATCCGGATCGCATTCATACTCAACGAGATTTGGCTATTAAGTACCTACTCTTTTAGCGCTCGTTAAGTAAGTACTCATTGAAATTAAGTACCTACTCATTGAGTATGCGGTTTGGAACGCAGCCACGGTTTATAAAGGGGGTTAGCCCTTGCGATTGGCTCAGAGTTAACTGCCCAGAACCACTCACAGCACAGCAAATTAAGTGTCACTTCAGAAGGCATGAGCCAGACAGCTGCATCCTGCTACATTAATAATATTGAGAACACGTTACTGTCCACAGCATTTACTAAAATAAGCCTTAACCTGTGATGCTAAATAACAGAAATACCTTTATTTAATTCATCACAAACCATAGACTGTAAAAAAATATGGACGTAGTGTCCGTGACGTCACCCGTAGGTTTCTGAAGAGTGCTTTTGAAGCCTAAAGTAGGCGGGGCCAACCGTCGCCATCTTGGCATCGCGTCAGCTCTCGTCACTCCCGGATAAAAGAAAATGGGCAAAGAGGCGGAGCGTGGGTGGAGCTGAGGTACTAATGCTATCCTACTGGCCTCGTGCTAAAGTGACAGCTGAATGTAGAAGTAAAGCCAATAGTTAAAGTTCATGTTTTTGCCCTTCAAAATACTATAATAATTAAAAGACGTAACTAAAAGTGAGACTATGTGTATCGGGATGCATTATTATTCTGCTAGTTAAAAATGTATTATCATGCAGTAACTTACAATATTGCTCTGAGCTTGTGCGTGTGACAGTGATTCATGCGCATACATGTCAGTCAGTGCGGCATCGCACGTCAAGTTCATCAAGAGCTTTATTCAGTTCAGTTGATTTTAAAATCTGATTTTGGCCGCTTCTCAATTTCTCAAATGGGTTAAACCAAAAATATTACCTCAGAAGTTCAAGTAAATGCACTAGAAATCCGCGCTCATTCAAGGGTGTGTATCTATTGCATGTACGGAGAGAAAGCACTGACACCTGCAGGATTTTCTCACGGTACTTTTTATTTAACACTTAAAAGTTTGAGAGCAACGGTACCGCATAACGAGTGTAGCCTGTACAGTATACTCCAAAAAGCAACGAAATTGTCAGACATCCATTAGTGCATGCGAGGAAAACAACTGGAAATACAACGCTGGTTGTTCTCTCCATACTCGACACCGACGGAATCCAACGGCGTGGGCAAAGGTATAATGCGTGTATTAAATTGTATGAAATAATCCCGAAAAAAGCACAGACACTGCAGAGATGGCAAGTACAGCAGCTGAGGGTGACGTTAACAGAGACAAACGTCGGCTAGCAGTTATAGCAGCCTCAATCCACCAGTCACGCAAGTGGCCACGCCCTTAATTATGCAGAACTTTAAGGCTTAATATAATTTAAACGGATGAGGTGTAAAAAAATTCACCCCCCTCACAGTTGTCATGAAGGGCAAAATTAGCTATATAGACCAAAACCACTTTTTGCTCCAGGCTGTAAACATATTTTTTTCTGCTGTAAAGTTGGGGATTTTAACATGGGGGAGATACAGATTTGACTCACTTTTGCAGCCTGCCTCAAGCGGTCAGTCGATGAATTGCAGTTTAATTCACTTCCGTGTTGGTTTCAAGAGAGAGACGGGGAGGTTGCCGCTTGTCACAAACATGCTCCAAACTGATCATACAGCTGATCGCCACCTCTTAAAAACTATGAATCTCTTAATCATGAAGGGGGATTTATTGCATTATTTAATTAGTTTTTACAAATAAATTGTTATCTAAGTGTATATTTTTGTGGAGACATATTTTTGTGGAGACGTCGTCTTAAGGCAAAGGGGGAGCTCTACAGCAGTAATGGAAATTCTTTGGTAGAACCTTAATTTTGAAAAGTAGCCTGAAGCACGGACATAACTGATGGAGAACACTATCCAATCAGAAGCGAGGGGTTGATAAAGTCCCACACGGTTAAAACCATAGACTATGGTTAAAACGTACCTTGGTCGATATTTCATTCGCACACGTGAGCGCGCTGAAACAACTCTTCCATCTGATTGGTCAACCCACTCAGCCTTCAGTACGAGCTTTTTTTTCTTATTCAGTACGAGAATAAGAGTCAGTACGAGTGCGGCACTGACAAATGCACTTTAATAAAATAATGTCTGAAACCACCACTCACTGTTAACTACACACAATATTTGAAGCAGAAATATGTTGCTGGTCACGTAATTCGTGCTGCTGCGACTTGCAAGCGACCCCTTTAGTGAGCCAGTATACGACAGATTATTTTACCATGGTGTAGGCCTATTTCCCATTGATAAATAGTGCAAATAGTTCCGTATCTTTGGATAAAAGGGAAGTTGAAATAAAAATCAATAATAGGCTGATCTGTACCACGATAATATGTTCGTAACATTTACCACTCTCATCTTGTATAACATCAAATGGCTGTGACACATGTACAAATAATTTTGAAAACTGATTAGAAATAAAGTTTATATTTATGAATGTAGGCTACGCATGTGTTGCCTACTCATTTCACATGAAAAGAAAGAGACAGAAAAGAGAGAAGGTAGAATCGAAATTAGCAGGGTCTGGGATTAATTAAAATCCTGTCGGTTGTAGAGCACGACCTATACCTTTAAATGTTATTTTTTATATGTAATTTTATTACATACTGAATTGGTCGATGTTTCTCTGAGTCTTCTTTATTATGTTGGCTTGAAAAAGCCAGCATATATTTAAAAATTATTATTATTATTTATTATTAGTAGGCTATGAGATAACCATTGAAAAAATTTACTCCACCTAGAACTTTATGATTCACCAAACTCGGCGTTGACCTTCAGACTGTTCTGACTCGCTTATATCTTTTCTAACTGAACTGGGCTGCGTTTCCCGATAACGATGGATCTTAGCACTTACGAGCATTTTCTACGAGCGAACGTTCGTGTTCATTTCACGTGCGTTTCACAAAAACGCACTTAGCACGATCGTGCGCAAAAATCTACATTGTTAAAGCGCTATATAAATGAGGATGAGGATGAGAGTCCACTTAAGAGTCGATGTCCGTTTGTCAAGTGCTGAAATCACGCTCGTAATTGTAGCACACGCTTGTATTTTGAAATGTATAGCCTAATTGTTTTCATCTGATGTGCATTTTCTACGAGGCCAATAATCTATAAAAGCACAAACCTATGGGTGGAGACGCCAGCAAAATGGCTGAACCAAAAAAAACAAAGAATTTTTTTATTTTTTTAAAGAGGAGATTAATGTCATTTTAAAGGAGGTGGAGCTATACAACATATTTTTATTCCGCAGGTTTAAGGGCAGTCATACAAATAAAACAAAAACAAAAAATCTGGGAGAGTATTGCTTCAAAACCGACTGCAACTAGGGGCATTAAAAGTTCAGGGAAGGAGGTCAGGAAGAAGTGGCAGAACTTTGCCAACCTTGCTAAAAGGAAAAGGGCAATGCAGAGGACAACATTTAATAAAACAGGTGGTGGGACCAATGATTCCCCCTTCTCACAGCAGAGGAAGAAAAGGCCTTGTCAATACTTGCCACAAGTGCCTCAGATGGCATTTGTGGTGGTATTGACATCCATGGAGGAGTAGGGGTAACTCAACCTGAGCCTGGTCAGGTCCTTCATGCTCAGAGAAACCATCAGTTTCATCTGCCATCTCCCAGCATGTACCATCTCCCAGTCCTCCAAACAACCCTCCCAGGCCTCAGCCTCCATCTTCTGTTGTCAAGACTGCTGCCACAACATCTCAGCAGTTTGAGAATGTTGAGAACATGATAATATGAGAATGTTTGTTGTTGTAGTCAGGACATGTGAGAGTGTCCTTACAGGGAAGAGGATGAAGAGGTGGAGAAGGACAAAGATGGCATGGGACCACCCGATGGCCAACCAAGAAACAGGCTACATGGCTGGTTTTCGTGCATGTCAGCAAGTCATTGACATATTTTTTTTAGTTCATCCTATTTCCCCAGTCTTTGAAGGATATTACACCTTTCATTATTTTTTTTTTGTTCATTCATTTAATTTAGATTAAAATGATTAGATTAAATTATTTCTTTTTTTGTTGTTGTTTGCTGCCCTTTTTAATTATTTTATTTATAAATTCATTTAAACAAAAAACGAGTAATAAAGTGTACAATAAAGTACAATCAAAACCTTATATTATAATCACACTGCACTTAAGTTAAATGTGTAATGTGCCGGTTGTCCTGCAGGTGACCTCATAACTCTGTCTTCGTACGATGCACTTGGGGATTTACGATTACTCCAGAGAGCACTTAAGTTACGATGTTACGATGTTACTAAGTTACGATGCTTTTGGGAAACAGACCGTAATATTAAGATCATTCGTATGATCGTTTTTACGATCTTCTTAGGCTTATGATGCTTTTCGGAAACGCAGCCCTGGTCAGATTTACTGTCCCAAAAAATACTTAACGCTGTCCACTAGAGGGGGCGACAGGATAATAATTATTTTCTACTCTCTTTCCCTTATTTCATGAGATTAAATGACAAATAAATGCATGAATTTCATTCATAAATAGGCCATATCTGTGTATGAGAACAAGCTTTACACTTCAAGCTGTACAACTAATTAAAACTTGAACCCTTCTTCAAAGTTTGCCACTCTCTGGTTTATTTTAAGATATTCTTATTCACACTGGTTTTTGCATTTAATATTTGACAATCTGGAACTTTTATTTGTCATGAGCTTTATATTTTAAGATGTACTAGCTGTTGATAAATCACATTCAATTAATGTAACAAGCTAATGTCAGGTCAAATGTCCTGCAAAGTTTAGCTAGGCTAGTTAAACACACTTGAACCAGCTAAGCAAGGTCTTCAGAATCTCCAGAAATGTCCAGGAAAGTGTGTCGGACCTGAATAAGTGCTTATTGCATTTCAATGCATACCAGACATGACTCATTCCGTTGTGCAAAAAAGAGATAACATAATAATGTTGCACTGCATTGCACAAACGATCTAATGTTGTGCATTGAAAAATAACATATAAGCTATGCACTTGTTGCATTGCATTGCATATGAGAACTAACTCATTCCCATGTCCGTTAAAGAGATAACATGAGTTCTGTTTCACTGCATTGCACAAATGATCTAACGTTGTGCATTGAAAAATTAAAATATATGCTATGCTAAAATATAAACTATGCACTTTGCATTGCATTGCATACCAGAATTAACTAATTTCCATGTGCATTAAAGAGAAAACCGTGCCGTGTTGTTGCATTGCACTGCGCAAACGACCTAACATTGTGTATTGAAAAAAAAAACATAAACTAAGCATATGTTGCATTTCAATGCATAACCAAACTATCTAATTCATTGTGCATTAAATAGATAACATGAGTGCTGTTGTATTGCATTGCAGAGACTTGTTGCATAGCAATGCATATAAGAACTAACTAATTCTCATGTGCATTAAATATATAACATATGTGTTGTTGCATTGCATTGCAGAAACGATCTAACATTGTGCATTGAAAAATAACATATAAACTATGCACTTTGTTGCTTGCATTGATTCCAGAACTAAATAATTCCCAATGTGCATTAACGAGAAAATATAGTGTTGTTGCATTGCATTGCACAAACGATCTAACGTAGTGCATTGAAAAATAACATATAAACTAAGCACATTTCAATGCATGCCGGAACAACTAATTCATTTGTGCATTAAAGAGAAACTATGAGTGCTGTTGTATTTTATTGCACACAGAGGATATAACGATGTTCATATAACAATAAAATACAAGCTAAGCGCTTTATTGCATTTCAAAGCATACCAGAAATTACTCATTCCGTTGCCCAAAGAAGAGATAACATTAGTGCTGTTGCACTGCATTGCACAACGATCTAACTTTGTGCATTAAAAAATAACATATAAGCTATGCACTTTTTGCACAGCATACCATATCTAATTCCTTTGTGCATTAAAGAGATAAAATGAGTGCTGTTGTATTGCATTGAACAGACCATCTAACGATGTGCATTGAAGAATATCATAGAAGCTATGCGCTTTATTGCATTTCAAAGCATACCAGAAATTACTCATTCCGTTGCCCAAAGAAGAGATAACATTAGTGCTGTTGCACTGCATTGCACAACGATCTAACTTTGTGCATTAAAAAATAACATATAAGCTATGCACTTTTTGCACAGCATACCATATCTAATTCCTTTGTGCATTAAAGAGATAAAATGAGTGCTGTTGTATTGCATTGAACAGACCATCTAACGATGTGCATTGAAGAATTCATACAAGCTATGCGCTTGTTGCATTGCTAAAAGGAAGAGCTAACTAATTATCATGTGCATTAAAGAGATAACATATGTGTTTGCATTGCATTTCACAAACGATCTAACGCGCATTGAAATATAAGCTATGCACTTATTGCTTTGCATTGCATAACCATAACTAACTAATTTGCATTTACATTAAAGAGATAACATGTGTTGTTGCATTTTTAGTCCTCAAAATGTTTTTCTCTATTAAAAATTTATAGACTCCTTCTGATGTTAAATCTGCCATACAGAAGTCCATATTTCAGCTACTGAACATATTACTGGAAAAGTCCTCGATCTTGATATTTCCACACATACTCATGGACTCCAGATATTAAATCAGCAATGTAACAATCTGCTATTGCAATGCATTGCACATACGATCAAGTGTTGTGCATTGAAGATTAAAATAAAAGTAATATGCCCTTTTTTGCATTACAATGCATTCAAGAACGTTAAAGAGATAAACTTTTTGCTGTTGCAGTGCTGTTGCAGCATGAGCATTAAGCACTTTGTTGCATTGCAATACATTCAAGAACTAACTCATTCCGTAGTGCATTAAAGAGATGTGCAATGCAATCTGCTGTTGCATTGCATTGCACTTATGATAAAGCTTTGTGCAGTGAAGAATAACATATAAGCAATATAAACGTATTTGCATTGCAATGCATTCCGGAACTAGTCCGCCGTACATTAAAGAGATGAGCAATGCAATCTGCTGTTGCATTTCATTGCACATACGATCAAGAGTTGTGCATTGAAGAATGACATATAAGCATTATGCCCTTTGTTGCATTGCAATGCATTCAAGAACTAACTCCTTAGTGCATTAAAGAGATGTGCAATGCAATCTGAAGTGGAATTGCATTGCACTTACGATCAAGCGTTGTGCATTGAAGAATAATATATAAGCAGAATGCACTTTGTTGCATTGCAATGCATTCAGTAACTAACTCATTCCTTAGTGAATTAAGAGATGTCCAATGCAATCTGCTGTTGCATTTCATTGCACATACGATCAAGCGTTGTGCATTGAAGAATAAGCATTAAGAAGAATTGTTGCATTGCAATGAATTCAAGAACTAACTCACTCCGTAGCGCATTAAAGAGATGTGCAATGCAATCTGCAGTTGCATTGCATTGCACTTACGATCAAGAGTTGTGCATTGAAGAATGACATAATAAGCATTATTTACTTTGATGCATTGCAATGCATTCAAGAACTAACTCACTCTGTAGTGCATTAAGGAGATGTGCAATGCAATATGTTGTTGCAATGATTGTATATACAGTCAAGCGTTGTGCAGTGAAGAATAACATATAAGCAATGTGCACTTTGTTGTATTGCAATGCATTCAAGAACTGAGTGATTCCGTAGTGCATTAAAGAGATGTGCAATACCATAAACCAATATGCACTTTTTTTTTTAGTATTGCAATGCATTCAAGAACTAACTGATTCCTTAGTGCATTGGAGATATGTGCGATGCAATCTGCTTTTGCAATGCATTGCACATACGATCAAGAGTTGTGCATGGAAGAGTAACATCTAGCAATATGTTCTTTGTTGCATTCCAATGAATTCAAGAACTAACTCACTCCGTATTGCATTAAAGAGATGTGCAATCCAATCTGCTGTTGCAGAATAAGTATTAAGAACTTTATTGCAGTGCAATGCATTCAAGAACCAAATCACTCCGTAGGGCATTGAAGAGTTGTGGAATGTAATCTGCTGTTGCATTGCATTGCGCTTACGATCATTGAAGAATAAGTATTAAGCACTTTATTGCATTGCAATGCATTCAAGAACCAAATCACTCCGTATAGCATTAAAGAGCATGTAATCTGCTGTTGCATTGCATTGCACATATGATCAAGCTTTGTGCAGTGAAGAATAAAATATAAGCAATATAAACTTATTTGCATTGCAATGCATTCAGGAACTAGTCCGCAGTGCATTAAAGAGATGTGCAATGCAATCTGCTGTTGCATTAAATTGTACATACGATCAAGCATACTTCATGCATTGAAGAATGACATATAAGCATTATGCCCTTTGTTGCATTGCAATGCATTCAAGAACTAACTCCTTAGTGCATTAAAGAGATGTGCAATGCAATCTGAAGTGGAATTGCATTGCACTTACGACCAAGCGTTGTGCATTGAAGAATAATATATAAGCAATATGCACTTTGTTGTATTGCAATGCATTCAGTAACTAACTCATTCCTTAGTGCATTAAGAGATGTGCAATACAATACTGTCTGGCGGACTTGACTTGACTTTTGGACTCTCTGAGGAGAAAAAAAGTTCAAAAGCTCCCATTTAGACTACTGTCTGGCGGACTTGACTTGACTTTTTAACATCAGAAAGAGTCTTTAAGGACATCACGTAGCTTTTAGACCTTCTGGGGACCCTCTGAGGAGAAAAAAATTTCAAGGCTCCCATTAGGACTACTATCTGGCTGACTTGACTTGACTTTTTAACATCAGAAAGAGTCTATGAGGACATCATGTAGCTTTTAGACCTTCTGGGGACTCTCTGAGCAAATAAAAAGATCAAAAGCTCCCATATGGACTACTGTCTGGTGGACTTGACGTCTTTTTAACATCAGAAAGAGTATGAGGACATCATGTAGCTTTTAGACCTTCTGGGGACCCTCTGAGCAGAAAAAAACGCAACTTGATCCTACGGAATTAGTCAATTAAAGGCCGATCTCGAATTTGCCTTTTCTGTCAAAGATATTAGAAAAGGCAGTATCCTCACAACTGTGTTCCTTTCTTGAAGGAAATGCTATCGGCGAGGATTTTCAGTCCGGATTTAGACCGTACCATAGTACTGAGACTGCTCTCATTAAAGTCACAATTGATTTGCTCTTATCATCCGGTCGTGGTTGTATCTCCTTATTAGTGTTACTTGATCTTAGTGCTGCATTTGACACCATTGACCACAACATTCTATTAAATAGACTACAAAACTATGTTGGCATTAGTGGAATTGCACTAGCATGGTTTAAAACATACTTATCTGACCGTTATCAGTTTGTAGCAGTAAATGAGGAGATTTCTTAACGGTCAAAAGTTCAGTATGGCGTACCACAAGGCTCAGTACCAGGACCGCTGCTGTTCACTCTGTACATGCTACCGTTAGGAGATATCATTAGGAAACATGGAATTAGTTTTCACTGTTATGCTGATGATACTCAGCTCTATATTTCCTCAAGACCTAACGAAACTTAAGAATTCACAAAATTAACGGAATGCATAGCTGATATAAAAAATTGGATGACTAGTAATTTCCTACTACTAAATTCTGAAAAAACAGAGATTCTAATTATTGGACAAAAAACTTCCACATGCAATAACCTAGAATACTGTTTAACACTTGATGGCTGCTCTGTCAAGTCTTCGTCGTCAGTTAGGAACCTGGGTGTGCTCTTTGATACCAATCTCCCATTTGAAAGTCACGTGTGTAGTATTTGTAAAAGTGTATTTTTCTATCTTAAAAATATATCTAAATTACGTCAAATGCTCTCATTGACAAATGCGGAACAATTAGTTCATGCGTTCATGCGTTCACCATATTAGCCCGGTTCTGTCAACACTGCATTGGCTCACTATTAAACATCCTATACATTTTTAAATATTGCTGATTACTTACAAAGCACTAAATGGTTTAGCTCCACAGTACTTGAGCGAGCTCTTAACCCATTATAGTCCTTCGCGTCTATTGTGATCTCAAAATTACGGACAGTTCATAATACCTAGAATATCAAACTCAACTGCTGGTGGTAGATCCTTTTCCTACTTGGCACCAAAACTTTGGAGCAATCTTCCTAACATTGTCCGGGAAGCAGACACAATTTGTCAGTTCAAATCTAGACTAAAAACACATCTCTTTGGCTTAGCATACACATAACACATTATAGATTGCTATAATTCAATGTTAGGCTGCATAGTTTAGATCAGCCGGAACCGGGAACACTTCCCATAAATCCTGATGTACTTTGTACATCATAAGAAGGATTGCCTCTACGCTAATATTAGTCTCTCTGTTTATCCCGAGGTTTACAGCAAACAGCCGGATCCAGGCCATATGCAGATCTGATGAAGGACCATCACATTGACACGACGACAACGCATCCCTGAAGTGCCAGCCTCATCAACACTGTGAAGGCCTCATGGACACCTCAACAAACTCATCTCCATACCGGCGTGATGACTCCGACCCCTAACCAGATGAACTGGATAAATATTGTGAAAGTTCTGATCCAATCTGACTTCTGACCTATTATGCCGCCTAAATCATAATCATACACTCTTCGTTTGTTGGCCAAAGGAGGACTGGCTCCCTGACTGAGCCTGGGTTCTCACAAGGTTTTTTTCTCCATTCTGTCACCTGATGGAGTTTTGGTTCCTTGCCACTGTCGCCTTTTTTTCCCTTTATTCGCCATTGGCTTTTGGCTTGCTTAGTTGGGGACATTTAACATTTAATTTTGAATTTAACAATACTATTACCACTTTACTTTCCTGTTATCTCTGTAAAGCTGCTTTGAAACTATTTGTATTGTAAAAGCGCTATATAGAAATAAAGGTGACTTGACTTGACTTGACTTGTGGGGACCCTCTGACCTGATTTTTTTAACATGAGAAAGATTGTGTAAGGACATCATGTAGCTTTTAGACCATCTGGGGACACTCTGACCAGAAAAAAAGTTCAAAAGGTCCCATATGGACTACTGTCTGGCCGACTTGACCTGACTTTTTAACATCAGAAAGTGTCTATAAGGACATCATGTAGCATTTAGACCTTCTGTGGACCCTCTGAGCAGAAAAAGAGTTCAAAAGCTCCCATGTGGACTACTGTCTAGCGGACTTGACTTGACTTTTTAATATCAGAAAGAGTCTATGAGGACATCACGTAGCTTTTAGACCTTCTGGGGACCCTCTGAGCAGAAAAAAAGTTCAAAAGGTCCAATACGGACTAGTGACTGGTGGACTTGACTTAAATTTTAAACATCAGAAAGAGTCTATGAGGACCTCTGTAGCTTTTAGACCTTCTGTGGACCCTCTGAGCAGAAAAAAAGTTCAAAAGGTCCCATATGGACTACTGTCTGGGGGACTTGACTTGACTTTTTAACATCAGAAAGAGTCTATGAGGACATCATGTAGCTCTTAGACCTTCTGTGGACCGTCTGAATGCTCTGCAATGCAAAAATGTGCATATCGCTTATTCTATCGCTTTATCATATGTGTAATGCAAAAGCAGATTTTAAGCGTTAGTTTTTTTCATTGCGCAAAGGAATAAGTTAGTCCTTTTATCCAATGGAATGAAACAACAAAAATTTTATTAAAACAACATTGCCCATCTCTTTAATGCAATACAAAATGAGTTAGTTATTGAATGCATTGCAATTCAACAATACCCTTTGACTTTTTAACATCAGAAAAGCATGTAAGGACAACATGTAGCTTTTAGACCTTCTTGGGTACCCTCTGACCAGAATAAAGTTCAAAAGGTCCCATATGGACTACTGTCTGTCCAACTTGAGTTGACTTGATTTGCTTATTAATATCAGAAAGAGTCTGTAAGGACATCATGTAGGTTTTAGACTTTCTTGGGGACCCTCTGACCAGAAAAAAAGTTCAAAAGGTACCATATGGACTACTGTCTGGCGGACTTGACTTGACTTTTTAACATCAGAAAGTGTCTATAAGGACATCATGTAGCTTTTAGACCCTCTGGGGACCCTCTGAGGAGAAAAAAGTTCAAAAAGGTACCATATGGACTACTGTCTGGCGGACTTGATTTGACTTTTTAACATCAGAAAGTGTCTATAAGGACATCATGTAGCTTTTAGACCTTCTGTGGACCCTATGAGCAGAAAAAAAGTTCAAAAGGTCCCATATATACTACTGTCTGGCGGACTTGACTTGACTTTTTAACATCAGAAAGAGTCTATGAGGACATAATTTAGCTTTTAGACCTTCTGGGGACCTTCTGAGGAGAAAAAAAAATTCAAAAGGTCACATAAGGACTACTGTCTGGCGGACTTGACTTGACTTTTTAACATCAGAAAGTGTCTATGAGGACATCATGTAGCTTTAAGACTTTCTTTGGAGCCTCTGATCAGAAAAAAAGTTCAAAAGGTCCCATATAAACTACTGTCTGGCGGTCTTGACATGACTTTTTAACATCAGAAAGAGTCAATGAGGACATCATGTAGCTTTTAGACTTTCTGGGGACCCTCTGAGGAGAAAAAAGTTCAAAAGGTACCATATGGACTACTGTCTGGCTGACTTGACTTGATTTTTTAACATCAGAAAGTGTCTATAAGGCCATCATGTAGCATTTAGACCTTTTAGGGACTCTCTGAGGAGAAAAAAAATTCAAAAGGTCACATATGGACTACTGTCTGGCGGACTTGACTTGACTTTTTAACATCAGAAAGTGTCTATAAGGACATTATGTAGCTTTTAGACCTTCTAGGGACTCTCTGAGGAGAAAAAAAGTTCAAAAACTCCCATATGGACTATTGTCTGGCGGACTTGACCTGATTTTTTAACATCAGAAAGAGTCTAGGACATCATGTAGATTTTAGACTTTGTGGGGACCCTCTGACCTGGTTTTTTAACATGAGAAAGACTCTGAAAGGACATAATGTAGCCTTTAAACCTTCTGGGGACCCTCTAAACAGAAAAAAAGTTTAAAAGCTCCCATATGGACTACTGTCTGGCAGACTTGACTTCACTTTTAACATCAGAAATAGTCTTTAGGGACATCATGTAGCTTTTAGACCTTCTGGGGATCTTCCGAGGAGAAAAAGTTCAAAAGGTCCCATATGGACTACTTCCTGGCGGACTTGACTTTTTAAAATCAGAAAGAGTCTATAAAGAGGACCCTCTAAACAGAAAAAAAGTTTAAAAGCTCCCATATGGACTATTGTCTGGCAGACTTGACTTGACTTTTAACATCAGAAATAGTCTTTAGGGACATCATGTAGCTTTTAGACCTTCTGGGGATCTTCCGAGGAGAAAAAGTTCAAAAGGTCCCATATGGACTACTTCCTGGCGGACTTGACTTTTTAAAATCAGAAAGAGTCTATGAAGACATCATGTAGCTTTTAGACCTTCTGGGGGACCCTCTGAATAGAAAAAAAGATCAAAAGCTCCCATATGGACTACTGTCTGGCGGACTTGACTTGACTTTTTAACATCAGAAAGAGTCTATGAGGACATCATGTAGCTTTTAGACCTTCTGGCGACCCTCTGAAGAGAAAAAAAGTTCAAAAGGTCCCATATGGAGGACTGTCTGGCGGACTTGACCTGACTTTTTTACATCAGAAAGAGTCTGTGAGGACATCATGTAGATTTTAGACCTTCTGGGGACCCTTTGAGCAGATAAAAAGATCAAAAGCTCCCATATGGACTACTGTCTGGTGGACTTGACTTGTCTTTTTAACATCAGAAAGAGTATGAGGACATCATGTAGCTTTTAGACCTTCTGGGGACCCTCTGAGCAGAAAAAAACGCAACTTGATCCTACGGAATTAGTCAATTAAAGGCCGATCTAGAATTTGCCTTTTCTGTCAAAGATATTAGAAAAGGCAGTATCCTCACAACTGTGTTCCTTTCTTGAAGGAAATGCTATCGGCGAGGATTTTCAGTCCGGATTTAGACCGTACCATAGTACTGAGACTGCTCTCATTAAAGTCACAATTGATTTGCTCTTATCATCCGGTCGTGGTTGTATCTCCTTATCAGTGTTACTTGATCTTAGTGCTGCATTTGACACCATTGACCACAACATTCTATTAAATAGACTACAAAACTATGTTGGCATTAGTGGAATTGCACTAGCATGGTTTAAAACATACTTATCTGACCGTTATCAGTTTGTAGCAGTAAATGAGGAGATTTCTTAACGGTCAAAAGTTCAGTATGGCGTACCACAAGGCTCAGTACCAGGACCGCTGCTGTTCACTCTGTACATGCTACCGTTAGGAGATATCATTAGGAAACATGGAATTAGTTTTCACTGTTATGCTGATGATACTCAGCTCTATATTTCCTCAAGACCTAACGAAACTTAAGAATTCACAAAATTAACGGAATGCATAGCTGATATAAAAAATTGGATGACTAGTAATTTCCTACTACTAAATTCTGAAAAAACAGAGATTCTAATTATTGGACAAAAAACTTCCACATGCAATAACCTAGAATACTGTTTAACACTTGATGGCTGCTCTGTCAAGTCTTCGTCGTCAGTTAGGAACCTGGGTGTGCTCTTTGATACCAATCTCCCATTTGAAAGTCACGTGTGTAGTATTTGTAAAAGTGTATTTTTCTATCTTAAAAATATATCTAAATTACGTCAAATGCTCTCATTGACAAATGCGGAACAATTAGTTCATGCGTTCATGACCTCAAGGCTAGATTATTGTAATGCTCTACTGGGTTCTTGCACTGCACGCTTAATAAACAAACTACAGCTGGTCCAAAACGCAGCCGCTAGAGTTCTTACCAGAACCAGGAAGTACGACCATATTAGCCCGGTTCTGTCAACACTGCATTGGCTCACTATTAAACATCCTATACATTTTTAAATATTGCTGATTACTTACAAAGCACTAAATGGTTTAGCTTCACAGTACTTGAGCGAGCTCTTAACCCATTATAGTCATTCGCGTCTATTGTGATCTCAAAATTACGGACAGTTCATAATACCTAGAATATCAAACTCAACTGCTGGTGGTAGATCCTTTTCCTACTTGGCACCAAAACTTTGGAGCAATCTTCCTAACATTGTCCGGGAAGCAGACACAGTTTGTCAGTTCAAATCTAGACTAAAAACACATCTCTTTGGCTTAGCATACACATAACACATTATAGATTGCTATAATTCAATGTTAGGCTGCATAGTTTAGATCAGCCGGAACCGGGAACACTTCCCATAAATCCTGATGTACTTTGTACATCATAAGAAGGATTGCCTCTACGCTAATATTAGTCTCTCTGTTTATCCCGAGGTTCACAGCAAACAGCCGGATCCAGGCCATATGCAGATCTGATGAAGGACCATCACATAGACACGACGACAACGCATCCCTGAAGTGCCAGCCTCATCAACACTGTGAAGGCCTCATGGACACCTCAACAAACTCATCTCCATACCGGCGTGATGACTCCGACCCCTAACCAGATGAACTGGATAAATATTGTGAAAGTTCTGATCCAATCTGACTTCTGACCTATTATGCCGCCTAAATCATAATCATACACTCTTCGTTTGTTGGCCAAAGGAGGACTGGCTCCCTGACTGAGCCTGGGTTCTCACAAGGTTTTTTTCTCCATTCTGTCACCTGATGGAGTTTTGGTTCCTTGCCACTGTCGCCTTTTTTTCCCTTTATTCGCCATTGGCTTTTGGCTTGCTTAGTTGGGGACATTTAACATTTAATTTTGAATTTAACAATACTATTACCACTTTACTTTCCTGTTATCTCTGTAAAGCTGCTTTGAAACTATTTGTATTGTAAAAGCGCTATATAGAAATAAAGGTGACTTGACTTGACTTGACTTGACTTGTGGGCACCCTCTGACCTGATTTTTTTAACACTCTGACCAGAAAAAAAGTTCAAAAGGTACTATATGTCCCATATGGACTACTGTCTGGCCGACTTGACCTGACTTTTTAACATCAGAAAGTGTCTATAAGGACATCATGTAGCATTTAGACCTTCTGTGGACCCTCTGAGCAGAAAAAGAGTTCAAAAGCTCCCATGTGGACTACTGTCTGGCGGACTTGACTTGACTTTTTAACATCAGAAAGTGTCTATAAGGACATCATGTAGCTTTTAGACCCTCTGGGGACCCTCTGAGGAGAAAAAAGTTCAAAAAGGTACCATATGGACTACTGTCTGGCGGACTTGATTTGACTTTTTAACATCAGAAAGTGTCTATAAGGACATCATCTAGCTTTTAGACCTTCTGTGGACCCTATGAGCAGAAAAAAAGTTCAAAAGGTCCCATATATACTACTGTCTGACGGACTTGACTTGACTTTTTAACATCAGAAAGAGTCTATGAGGACATAATTTAGCTTTTAGACCTTTTAGGGACTCTCTGAGGAGAAAAAAAAATTCAAAAGGTCACATAAGGACTACTGTCTGGCGGACTTGACTTGACTTTTTAACATCAGAAAGTGTCTATGAGGACATCATGTAGCTTTAAGACTTTCTTTGGAGCCTCTGATCAGAAAAAAAGTTCAAAAGGTCCCATATAAACTACTGTCTGGCGGTCTTGACATGACTTTTTAACATCAGAAAGAGTCAATGAGGACATCATGTAGCTTTTAGACTTTCTGGGGACCCTCTGAGGAGAAAAAAGTTCAAAAGGTACCATATGGACTACTGTCTGGCTGACTTGACTTGATTTTTTAACATCAGAAAGTGTCTATAAGGCCATCATGTAGCTTTTAGACCTTTTAGGGACTCTCTGAGGAGAAAAAAAATTCAAAAGGTCACATATGGACTACTGTCTGGCGGACTTGACTTGACTTTTTAACATCAGAAAGTGTCTATAAGGACATTATGTAGCTTTTAGACCTTCTAGGGACTCTCTGAGGAGAAAAAAAGTTCAAAAACTCCCATATGGACTATTGTCTGGTTGACTTGACCTGATTTTTTAACATCAGAAAGAGTCTATGAGGACATCATGTAGATTTTAGAACTTCTGGGGACCCTCTGGGCAGAAAAAAGTTCAAAAGCTCCCATATGGACTACTGTCTGGCGGACTTGACCTGACTTTTTAACATCAGAAAGAGTCTATGAGGACATCATGTAGCTTTTACATCTTCTGGGGACCCTCTGAGCAGAAAAAAGGATCAAAAGTTCCCATATGGACTACTGTCTGGCGGACTTGATTTGATTTTTTAACATCAGAAAGAATCTCTGAGGACATAATGTAGCTTTTAGACCTTTTGGGGACCCTCTGACCTGATTTTGTTACATGAGAAAGACTCTGTAAGGATATCATGTAGCTTTTAAACCTTCTGGGGACCCTCTGAGCAGAAAAAAAGTTCAAAAGTTCCCAAATGGACTACTGTCTGTGGCGGCCTTGACTTGACTTTCTAACATCAGAAAGAGTCTATGAGGACATAATGTATCTTTTAGACCTTTTGGGGACCCTCTGAGGAGAAAAAAAGTTCAGAAGGTCCCATATGGACTAATTGTATGGCGTACTTGACTTGACTTTTTATCATCAGGAGTCAATACGGACATCACGTAGCTTTTAGACCTTCTGGGGACCCTCTGAGCAGAAAAAACTTTCAAAAGGTCCCATATGGACTACTGTGTGGAGGACTTGACTTGACTTTTTAACATCAGAAAGAGTCTAAAAGGACATCACGTAGCTTTTAGACCTTCTGGGGACCCTCTGAGCAGAAAAAAAGTTCAAAAGGTCCCATACGGACTACTGTCTGGCGGACTTGACTTGACTTTTTAACATCAGAAAGAGTCAATGAGGACATCATGTAGCTTTTCATGTACCTGTCTTCCGGACTTGACTTTTTAACATCAGAATGTGTCTATAAGGACATCATCATGTAGCTTTTAGACCTTCTGGGGACCCTCTGAGCAGAAAAAACGTTCAAAAGGTCCCATATGGACTACTGTCTTGCGGTCTTAACATCATCATGTTACACATGTAAAATAGTTTGGAAAATTTTATAGAAATAAAGTTTATAATTATGGATGTAGGCATGGTTAGCCTACTCATCTCACATGAAAAGAAAGAGACAGAAAGGAGAGAAGCTAGAATCAGTGAACGTACATCAATACTGACTAAATCAGCAGGGCAATAGCAATAATTAAAATCATGTTGGTTTAAGAGTAGGACATAGGCTAACCTTAAAAATGTTTTTTTGTTTAAATATAAAAAAACGGAAGGAATTTTAGTTCTTGAATCTGGGATGCATTGCAATGCAACAAGGTGCATATTACTTTTAAATTTTATTCTTCCATGCAAAACGCTTGTGCAATGCAACAGCACGCTGTTGCCATTTAATGAAAACCATTAGTTATTGAAAGCATTGCAATGCAACAGAGTGCATATTACTTTTAAATGTTATTCTTCCATGCAAAACGCTTGTGCAATGCAACAGCACGCTGTTGGAATGGGATGAAACGCATTAGTTCTTCAATACATTGCAATGCAACAAAGTGCATATTACTTTTAAATGTTATTCTTCCATGCAAAACGCTCGTGCAATGGAATGAAACGCATTAGTTCTTGAATGCATTGCAATTCAACAAAGGGCATATCACTTTTAAATGTTATTCTTCCCTGCAAAACGCTTGTGCAATGGAATGAAACGCATTAGATCTTGAATGCATTGCAATTCAACAAAGGGCATATCACTTTTAAATGTTATTCTTCCATGCAAAACGATCGTGAAATGCAACAGCACGCTGTTGCAATGGGATGAAACGCATTAGTTATTGAATGCATTGCAATGCAACAAAGTGCATATTACTTATAAATGGTATTCTTCCAAGCAAAACACTTGTGCAATGTAATGAAACGCATTAGTTCTTGAATGCATTTTAATGCGACAGAGTGCATATTACTTTTAAATGTTATTCTTCCATGCAAAACGCTTGTGCAATGCAACAGCACGCTGTTGGAATGGGATGAAACGCATTAGTTCTTCAATACATTGCAATGCAACAAAGTGCATATTACTTTTAAATGTTATTCTTCCATGCAAAACGCTTGTGCAATGGAATGAAACGCATTAGTTCTTGAATGCATTGCAATTCAACAAAGGGCATATCACTTTTAAATGTTATTCTTCCAAGCAAAACGCTTGTGCAATGCAACAGCACGCTGTTGCAATGGGATGAAACGCATTATTTCTTCAATGCATTGCACTGCAACAAAGTTCATATTACTTATAAATGTTATTCTTCCATGCAAAACGCTTGTGCAATGCAACAGCACGCTGTTGGAATAGGATGAAACGCATTAGTTCTTCAATGCATTGCAATGCAACAAAGTGCATATTACTTTTAAATGTTATTCTTCCATGCAAAACGATTGTGAAATGCAACAGAACGCTGTTGCAATGGAATGAAACGCATTAGTTCTTGAATGCATTGCAATTCAACAAAGGGCATATCACTTTTAAATGTTATTCTTCCATGCAAAACGATTGTGAAATGCAACAGCACGCTGTTGCAATGGAATGAAACGCACTAGTTCTTGAATGCATTGCAATGCAGTAGAGTGCATATTACTTTTAAATGTTATTCTTCCATGCAAAACGCTTGTGCAATGTAATTAAACGCATTAGTTATCAGTTATTGCATTTTAATGCAACAGAGTGCATATTACTTTTAAATGTTATTCTTCCATGCAAAACGCTTGTGCAATGCAACAGCACGCTGTTGCAATTGAATGAAACGCAATAGTTCTTGAATGCATTGCAATGCAACAAGAGTGCATATTACTTTTAAATGTTATTCTTCCATGGAAAACGCTTGTGCAATGCAACAGCACGCTGTTGCAATGGGATGAAACGCAGTAGTTCTTGAATGCATTTTAATGCAACAAAGTGCAAATTACTTACATATGGTATTCTTCCATGCAAAACGCTTGTGCAATGCAACAGCACGCTGTTGCAATGGGATGAAACGCATTAGTTCTTCAATGCATTGCAATGCAACGAAGTTAATATTACTTATACATGTTATTCTTCCATAAAAAACGCTTGTACAATGCAACAGCACGCTGTTGGAATGGGATGAAACGCATTAGTTCTTCAAGTCAATGCAATGCAACAAAGTGGATTTTACTTTTAAATGTTATTCTTCCATGCAAAACGATTGTGAAAAGCAACTTTGATTGTGCAAATTACTTATATATGGTATTCTTCCATGCAAAACGCGTGTGCAATGCAACAGCACGCTGTTGCAATAGTATGAAACGCATTAGTTCTTGAATGCATTTTAATGCAAGACAGTACATATTACTTTTAAATGTTATTCTTCCATGCAAAACGATTGTAAAATGCAACAACAGGCTGTTGCAATAGAATGAAACGCATTAGTTCTTGAATGCATTGCAATGCAACAAAGGGCATATTACTTTTAAATGTTATTCTTCCATCCAAAACGCTTGTGCAATGTAATGAAACGCATTAGTTCTTGAATGCATTGCAATGCAACAAAGTGCATATTACTTATAAATGTTATTCTTCCTTACAAAACGCTTGTGCAATGCACGCTATTGCAATGGAACGAAACACATTAGTTCTTGAATGCATTGCAATGCAAAAAAGGGCATATTACTTTTAAATGTTATTCTTCATGCAAAACGCTTGTGCAATGTAACTAAACGCATCAGTTCTTGAACGCATTTGAATGCAACAGAGTGCATATTACTTTTAAAAGGTATTCTTCCATAAAAAACGCTTGTGCAATGCAACAGCACGCTGTTGCAATGTAAAGAAACGCATTAGTTCGTGGATGCATTGCAATGCAACAGAGTTTATATTACTTTTAAATGTTATTCTTCCATGTAAAACGCATGTGCAAATGTAATGAAACGCATTAGTTCTTGAATGCATTTTAATGCAACAGAGTGCATATTACTTTTAAATGTTATTCTTCAATGCAAAACGCTTGTGCAATGCAACAGCACGCTGTTGCAATTGAATGAAACGCATTAGTTCTTCAATGGAATTTAATGCAACAAATTGCATATTCCTTTTAAATGTTATTCTTCCATGCAAAACGCTTGTGCAATGCAACAGCACGCTGTTGCAAGTGAATGAAACGCAATAGTTCTTGAATGCATTGCAATGCAACAAGAGTGCATATTTATATAAAATGTTATTCTCCCATGCAAAAAGCTTGTGCAATGCAACAGCACGCTGTTGCAATGGAATGAAACGCATTAGTTCTTGAATTCATTGCAATGCAACAAAGTGCATATTACTTTTAAATGTTATTCTTCCATGCAAAACGCTTGTGCGCAGCCCAAAAGCACGCTTCATTGCACATCTCTTCGTTGAACATTGGAAATAGTTAGTTACTGCATGCATTGGGAAAGCGACAACTTTCTTGTGAGTACACAAATTAATGAGCTGTATGCAATGCGAAAAACAAAATGCTGTGAGTTCTCTTTTCAACAGCTGATGCAATGATTTTCCTTCATACACAAATGATTATGGTTTGTTTGTTCATTGCACGAAGGAATAATTTAGTTCTTGAATGTTCAAAAATGTGCATATCGCTTATTTGTTATTCTATCGCTTTATCATATGTGCAATGCAAAAGCAGTTTTTAAGCGTTAGTTTTCTTCATTGCACAAAGGAATAAATTAGTCCTTTAATGCAATGGAATGAAACAACAAAAATTTTATTAAAACAAAAGATTACATTGCCCATCTCTTTAATGAAATACAAAATGAGTTAGTTCTTGAATGCATTGCAAACCAACAATGCCTTTTGAATTTTTAAACATCAGAAAGTGTTTTAGACCTTCTGTGGACCCTCTGAGAAGAAAAAAAGTTCAAAAGGTCCCACATGGACTACTGTGTGGCGGACTTGACTTGACTTTTTAACATAAGAAAGTGTCAAAACGGACATTATGTAGCTTTTAGACCTTCTGGGGACCCTCTGAGCAGAAAAAAAGTTCAAAAGCTCCCATATTGACTACTGTCTAGCGGACTTGACTTGACTTTTTAACATCAGAAAGAGTCTTTAAGGACATCACGTAGCTCTTGGCCCTTCTGGGGACCCTCTGAGGAGAAAAAAAGTTCAAAAGGTCCCATATGGACTACTGTCTGGAGGACTTGACTTGACTTTTTAAGATCAGAAAGAGTCTATGAGGACATCGTGTAGCTTTTAGACCTTCTGGGGACCCTCTGAGCAGAAAAAAAGGTTCAAAAGCTCCCATATGGACTACTGTCTGGCGGACTTCACTTGACTTTTTAACATCAGAAAGAGTCTTTAAGGACATCACGTAGCTTTTAGACCTTCTGTGGACCCTCTGAGCAGAAAAAAGTTCAAAAGGTCCCATATGGACTGCCGTCTGCCGGACTTGACTTGAATTTTCAACATCAGAGAGAGTCTTTGAGGACATCATGTGGCTACTAGACCTTTTGGGGACCCTCTGAGCAGAAAAAAAGTTCAAAAGATCCCATATGGACTACTGTCTGGCGGATTTGACCTGAATTTTTAACATCAGAACGATTCTATGAGGACATCATGTATCTTTTAGACCTTCTGGGGACCCTTTGAGGAGAAAAAATTTCCAAAAGGTCCCATATGGAATACTGTCTGGCGGAGTTGACGACTTTTTTAGTCTATGAGGACATCATGTAGCTTTTAGACCTTCTGTGGACCCTCTGAGCAGAAAAAACGTTCAAAAGTTCCCATAAGGAAAACTGTCTGGCACACTTGACTATTTAACATCAGAAAGTGTCAATCAGGACATCACGTAGCTTTTAGACCTTCTGTCGACCCTCTGAGCAGAAAAAACGTTCAAAAGGTCCCATATGGTCTACTGTCTGGCGGACTTGACTTGACTTTTTAACATCATAGAGTCTTTGAGGACATCGTGTAGCTTTTAGACCTTCTGTGGAACCTCTGAGGAGAAAAAAAGTTCAAAAGGTCTGATAAAGAAAACTGTCTGGCAGACTTCACTTGACTTTTTAACATCAGAAAGAGTCAATGAGGACATCATGTAGCTTTTCATGTAGCTGTCTGGCGGACTTGACTTTTTAACATCAGAATGTTTCTATAAGGACATCATCTTGTAGCTTTTAGACCTTGTGGGGACCCTCTGACCAGAAAAAAAGTTCAAAAGGTCCCATAAGGAAAACTGTCTGGTGGACTTGACTTGACTTTTTAAAATCAGAATGTGTCTATAAGGATATCACATAGCTTTTAGACCTTCTGTGGACCCTCTGAGCTGAAAAAAAGTTCAAAAGGTCCCATATGGACTACTGTATGAGGAACTTGACGACTTTTTAACATCAGACAGAGTTTTTAAGGACATGATGTAGCTTTTAGACCTTCTGGGGACCCTCTGAGCAGAAAAATAGTTCAAAAGGTCCCATATGGACTACTGTCTGACGGATTTGACCTGACTTTTTAACATCAGAAAGTGTCAATCAGGACATCACGTAGCTTTTAGACATTCTGTGGACCCTCTGAGCAGAAAAAACGTTCAAAAGGTCCCATATGGACTGCTGTCTGCCGGACTTGACTTGAATTTTCAACATCAGAAAGAGTCAATGAGGACATCATGTAGCTTTTCATGTAGCTGTCTGGCGGACTTGACTTTTTAACATCAGAATGTTTCTATAAGGACATCATCATGTAGCTTTTAGACCTTTCTCTGACCAGAAAAAAAGTTCTAAAGGTCCCATAAGGAAAACTGTCTGGTGGACTTGATTTGACTTTTTAACATCAGAATCAGTCTATAAGGATATCACATAGCTTTTAGACCTTCTGAGGACCCTCTGAGCAGAAAAAAAATTAAAAAGGTCCCGTAAGAAAAACTGTCTGGTGGACTTGACTTTTTAACATAGGAAATTGTCGATGTCAAAGTGTCAAGTTGACTTTTTAACATAAGAAAAAGTCTATGAGGACATCAAGTAGCTTTTAGACCTTCTGTGGACCCTCTGAGCAGAAAAAAATTAAAAAGGTCCCATATGGACTGCTGTTTGCCGGACTTGAATTGAATTTTCAACATCAGAGAGAGTCTTATAGGACATCATGTGGCTACTAGACCTTTTGGGGACCCTCTGAGCAGAAAAAAGTTCAAAAGATCCCATATGGACTACTGTCTGGCGGACTTGACTTGACTTTTTAACATCAGAGAGTCTTTGAGGACATCGTGTAGCTTTTAGACCTTCTGGGGAACCTCTGAGGAGAAAAAAAGTTCAAAAGGTCTGATAAAGAAAACTGCCTGGCAGACTTCACTTGACTTTTTAACATCAGAAAGAGTCAATGAGGACATCATGTGGCTACTAGACCTTTTGGGGACCCTCTGAGCAGAAAAAACGTTCAAAAGGTCCCATATGGACTGCTGTCTGCCGGACTTGACTTGAATTTTCTACATCAGAAAGAGTCAATGAGGACATCAAACCGTCAAACTCTTTCTGATGTTAAAAAGTCAAATCAAGTCCGCCAGAGTGTAGTCCATATGGGACATTTTGAACTTTTTTTCTCCTCAAAGGGTCCCCAGAAGGTCTAAAAGCTACATTATGTCCTCATAGACTCTTTCTGATGTTAAAAAGTCAAGTCAAGTCCGCCAGACAGTAGTCCATATGGGACCTTTTGAACTTCTTTTCTGCTCAGAGGGTCCCCAGAAGGTCTAATAGCTATATAATGTCCTTAAAGACTCTCTGATGTTAAAAAGTCAAGTCCGCCAGACTGTAGTCCATATGGGACCTATTGAACTTTTTTTCTACTTTTTTTGCAGAAAAAAACTTTTTTTCTGCTCAGTGGATCCCCAGAAGGTCTAAAAGCTATATGATGTCCACATAGATTCTTTGATGTTAAAAAGTCAAATCAAGTCCGCCAGACAGTAGTCCATATGGGACATTTTGAACTTTTTTCTCCTCAAAGGGTCCCCAAAAGGTCTAAAAGCTACATGATGTCCTTATAGACACTTTCTGATGTTAAAAAGTCAAGTCAACTCTGCGAGACGCTAGTCCATTTGGGACCTTTTGTACTTTTTTTCTGCTCAGAGGGTCCGCAGAAGGTCAGAGGGTCCCCTGCTCAGAGGGTCCCCAGAAAGTCTAATAGCTATATTATGTCCTTAAAGACTCTCTCTGATGTTAAAAAGTCAAGTCAAGTCCGCCAGACTGTAGTCCATATGGGACCTTTTGAACTTTTTTTCTCCTCAGAGGGTCCCCAGAAGGTCTAAAAGCTACATTATGTCCTCATAGACTCTTTCTGATGTTAAAAAGTCAAGTCAAGTCCGCCATACATTAGTCCATATGGGACCTTTTGAATGTTTTTTCTGCTCAGAGGGTTCCCAGAAGATCTAAAAGCTACATTATGTCCTCAAAGACTCTTTCTGATGTTAAAAAGTCAAGTCAAGTCCGCCATACAGTAGTCCATATGGGTATTTTTGAACGTTTTTTTCTGCTCAGAGGGTCCCCAGAAGGTCTAAAAGCTACATTATGTCCTCATAGACTCTTTCTGATGTTAAAAAGTCAAGTCAAGTCCGCCACACAGTAGTCCATATGGGACCTTTTGAACTTTTTTTCTGCTCAGAGGGTCCCCAGAAAGTCTAATAGCTATATAATGTCCTTAAAGACTCTCTGATGTTAAAAAGTCAAGTCAAGTCCGCCAGACTGTAGTCCATATGGGACCTATTGAACTTTTTTTCTGCTCAGTGGATCCCCAGAAGGTCTAAAAGCTGCATGATGTCCTCATAGACTCTATCTGATGTTAAAAAGTCGTCAAGTCCGACAGACTGTAGTCCACATGGGACCTTTTGAACTTTTTTTCTCCTCAGAGGCTCCCCAGAAGGTCTAAAAGCTGCATTATGTTCTCAAAGACTCTTTCTGATGTTAAAAAGTCAAGTCAAGTCCGCCATACAGTAGTCCATATGGGACCTTTTGAATGTTTTTTCTGCTCAGAGGGTCCACAGAAGGTCTAAAATCTACATGATGTCGTAATAGACACTTTCTGGTGTTAAAAAGTCAAGTCAAGTCCGCCAGACAGTAGTACATATGGGACCTTTTGAACGTTTTTTCTCCTCAGAGGGCCAACAGAAGGTCTAAAAGCTACGTGATGTCCTTAAAGACTCTTTCTGATGTTAAAAAGTCGTCAAGTCCGCCTGAGAGTAGTCCATATGGGAGCTTTTGAACTTTTTTTCTGCTCAGAGGGTCCCTTAGAAGGTCTAAAGCTACATGATGTCCTCATAGACTCTTTCTGATGTTAAAAAGTCAAGTCAAGTCCGTCAGAAAGTAGTCCATATGGGACCTTTTGAACTTTTTTTTTCCTCAGAGGGTCCACAGAAGGTCTAAAAGCTACATGATGTCCACATAGATTCTTTGATGTTAAAAAGTAAAATCAAGTCCGCCAGACAGTAGTCCATATGGGACATTTTGAACTTTTTTTCTCCTCAAAGGTTCCCCAAAGGTCTAAAAGCTACATGATGTCCTTATAGACACTTTCTGATGTTAAAAAGTCAAGTCAACTCCGCAAGACGCTAGTCCATTTGGGACCTTTTGAACTTTTTTTCTGCTCAGAGGGTCCCCAGAAGGTCTAAAAGCTATATTATGTCCGTAAAGACTCTCTCTGTTGTTAAAAAGTCAAGTCAAGTCCGCCAGACTGTAGTCCATATGGGACCTTTTGAACTTTTTTTCTCCTCAGAGGGTCCCCAGAAGGTCTAAAAGCTACATTATGTCCTCATAGACTCTTTCTGATGTTAAAAAGTCAAGTCAAGTCCGCCAGACAGTAGTCCATATGGGACCTTTTGAACTTTTTTTCTGCTCAGAGGGTCCCCAGAAGGTCTAATAGCTATATTATGTCCTTAAAGACTCTCTCTGATGTTAAAAAGTCAAGTCAAGTCCGCCAGACTATAGTCCATATGGGACATTTTGAACTTTTTTTCTGCTCAGTGGATCCCCAGAAGGTCTAAAAGCTACATGATGTCCTCATAGACTCTATCTGATGTTAAAAAGTCAGGTCAAGTCCGACAAACAGTAGTCCACATGGGACCTTTTGAACTTTTTTCTCCTCAGAGGGTCCCCAGAAGGTCTAATAGCTACATGATGTCCTCAAAGTCTCTCGCTGATGTTAAAAAGTCAAGTCAAGTCCGCCATACAGTAGTCCATATGGGACCTTTTGAAGGTTTTTTCTGCTCAGAGGGTCCACAGAAGGTCAAAAAGCTACTTGATGTCCTCATAGACTCTTTCTGATGTTAAAAAGTCAAGTCCAGTCTGCCAGACAGTAGTCCATATGGGAGCTTTTGACTTTTTTTTCTGCTCAGAGGGTCCCCAGAAGGTCTAAAAGCTACGTGATGTCCTTATTGACTCTTTCTGATGTTAAAAAGTCAAATCCAGTCCGCCAGAGTGTAGTCCATATGGGACCTTTTGAACTTTTTTTCTCCTCAGAGGGTTCCCAGAAGGTCTAAAAGCTACATTATGTACTCAAAGACTCTTTCTGATGTTAAAAAGTCAAGTCAAGTCCATCATACATTAGTCCATATGGGACCTTTTGAACTTTTTTTCTGCTCAGAGGGTCCCCAAAAGGTCTAAAAGCTACATGATGTCCTTATAGACACTTTCTGGTGTTAAAAAGTCAAGTCAAGTCCGCCAGACAGTAGTACATATGGGACCTTTTGAACTTTTTTTCTCCTCAGAGGGTTCCCAGAAGGTCTAAAAGCTACATTATGTCCTCAAAGACTCTTTCTGATGTTAAAAAGTCGTCAAGTCCGCCATACAGTAGTCCATATGGGACCTTTTGAATGTTTTTTCTGCTCAGAAGGTCCACAGAAGGTCTAAAAGCTGCATGATGTCCTTATAGATACTTTCTGGTGTTAAAAAGTCAAGTCAAGTCCGCCAGACAGTAATACATATGGGACCTTTTGAACGTTTTTTCTCCTCAGAGGGCCAACAGAAGGTCTAAAAGCTACGTGATGTCCTTAAAGACTCTTTCTGATGTTAAAAAGTCGTCAAGTCCGCCTGAGAGTAGTCCATATGGAAGCTTTTGAACTTTTTTTCTGCTCAGAGGGTCCCCAGAAGGTCTAAAGCTACATGATGTCCTCATAGACTCTTTCTGATGTTAAAAAGTCAAGTCAAGTCCGCCAGAAAGTAGTCCATATGGGACCTTTTGAACTTTTTTTTCCCTCAGAGGGTCCACAGAAGGTCTAAAAGCTACATGATGTCCACATAGATTCTTTGATGTTAAAAAGTCAAATCAAGTCCGCCAGACAGTAGTCCATATTTGACATTTTGAACGTTTTTTCCCCTCAAAGGGTTCCCAAAAGGTCTAAAAGCTACATGATGTCCTTATAGACACTTTCTGATGTTAAAAAGTCAAGTCAAATCCGCAAGACGCTAGTCCATTTGGGACCTTTTGAACTTTTTTCTGCTCAGAGGGTCCCCAGAAGGTCTAATAGCTATATTATGTCCTTAAAGACTCTCTCTGATGTTAAGTCAAGTCAAGTCCGCCAGACTGTAGTCCATATGGGACCTTTTGAACTTTTTTTCTCCTCAGAGGGTCCCCAGAAGGTCTAAAAGCTACATGATGTCCTTATAGACACTTTCTGATGTTAAAAAGTCAAGTCAACTCCGCAAGACGCTAGTCCATTTGGGACCTTTTGAACTTTTTTTCTGCTCAGAGGGTCCCCAGAAGGTCTAATAGCTATATTATGTCCTTAAAGGCTCTCTCTGATGTTAAAAAGTCAAGTCAAGTCCGCCAGACTGTACTCTATATGGGACCTTTTGAACTTTTTTTCTCCTCAGAGGGTCCCCAGAAGGTCTAAAAGCTACATTAAGTCCTCATAGACTCTTTCTGATGTTAAAAAGTCAAGTCCAGTCTGACAGACAGAAGTCCATATGGGAGCTTTTGACTTTTTTTTCTGCTCAGAGGGTCCCCAGAAGGTCTAAAAGCTACGTGATGTCCTTATTGACTCTTTCTGATGTTAAAAAGTCGAATCAAGTCTGCCAGAGCGTAGTCCATATGGGATCTTTTGAACTTTTTTTCTCCTTAGAGGGTTCCCAGAAGGTCTAAAAGCTACATTATGTCCTCAAAGACTCTTTCTGATGTTAAAAAGTCAAGTCAAGTCCGCAATACATTAGTCCATATGGGACCTTTTGAACGTTTTTTCTGCTCAGAGGGTCGACAGAAGGTCTAAAAGCTCCATGATGTCCTTATAGACACTTTCTGATGTTAAAAAGTCAAGTCAAATCCGCAAGACGCTTGTCCATTTGGGACCTTTTGAACTTTTTTTCTGCTCAGAGGGTCCCCAAAAGGTCTAAAAGCTCCATGATGTCCTTATAGACACTTTCTGATGTTAAAAAGTCAAGTCAAGTCCGCAAGACGCTAATCCATTTGGGACCTTTTGAACTTTTTGCTGCTCAGAGGGTCAACAGAAGGTCTAAAAGCTACGTGATGTCCTTATTGACTCTTTCTGATGTTAAAAAGTCAAATCAAGCCCGCCAGATTGTAGTCCATATGGGACCTTTTGAACTTTTTTTCTCCTCAGAGGGTTCCCAGAAGGTCTAAAAGCTACATTATGTCCTCAAAGACTCTTTCTGATGTTAAAAAGTCAAGTCAAGTCCGCCATACAGTAGTCCATATGGGACCTTTTGAACGTTTTTTCTGCTCATAGGGTCCACAGAAGGTCTAAAAGCTACATGATGTCCATATAGACACTTTCTGATGTTAAAAAGTCAAGTCAAATTCGCAAGACGCTTGTCCATTTGGGACCTTTTGAAATTTTTTTCTGCTCAGAGGGTCTAAAAGCTACATGATGTCCATATAGACACTTTCTGATGTTAAAAAGTCAAGTCAAGTCCGCAAGACGCTAATCCATTTGGGAACTTTTGAACTTTTTTTCTGCTCAGAGGGTCAACAGAAGGTCTAAAAGCTACGTGATGTCCTTATTGACTCTTTCTGATGTTAAAAAGTCAAATCAAGTCCGCCAGAGTGTAGTCCATATGGGACCTTTTTAACTTTTTTTCTGCTCAGAGGGTCCCCAGAAGGTTTAAAAGCTACATGATGTCCTCATAGACTCTTTTTGATGTTAAAAAGTCAAGTCAAGTCCGCCAGACAGTAGTACATATAGGACCTTTTGAATGTTTTTTCTCCTCAGAGGATGCCCAGAAGGTCTAAAAGCTATATGATGTCCTTACAGACTCTTTCTGATGTTAAAAAGTCGTCAAGTCCGCCTGACAGTAGTCCATATGGGAGCTTTTGAGCTTTTTTCTGCTCAGAGGGTCCCCATAAGGTCTAAAAGCTACATGATGTCCTCATAGTCTCTTTCTGATGTTAAAAAGTCAAGTGAAGTCCGCCAGACAGTAGTCCATATGGGACCTTTTGAACTTTTTTTCTGGTCAGAGGGTCAAAAGAAGCTCTAAAAGCTACATGATGTCCTTACAGAGTCTTTCCCATGTTAAAAAATCAGGTCAGAGGGTCCCCCAAAAGTCTAAAAGCTACATCATGATGTCCTTATAGAAACATTCTTATGTTTAAAAGTCAAATCCGCCAGACAGCTACATGAAAAGCTACATGATGTCCTTATTTACTCTTTCTGATGTTAAAACGTCAAGTCAAGTCCGCCAGACAGTAGTCCATATGGGACCTTTTGAACTTTTTTTCTCCCCAGAAGGTCTAAAAGCTACATGATGTCCTTACAGAGTCTTTCTCATGTTAAAAAGTTGACAAGTGAGCAACACAGTAGTCCGTATGGGATCTTTTGAACTTTTTTCTGCTCAGAGGGTCCCCCAAACGTATAGAAGCCACATATGTCCTCAAAGACTCTCTCTGATGTTGAAAAGTCAAGTCAAGTCCGTCAGACAGTCAGAAAGAGTCAATAAGGACATCATGTAGCTTTTCATGTAGCTGTCTGGCGGATTTGACTTTTAAACATAAGAATGTTTCTATAAGGACATCATGATGTAGCTTTTAGACATTTTGGGGACCCTCTGACCTGATTTTTTAACATGAGAAAGACTCTGTAAGGACATCATGTAGCTTTTAGAGCTTCTTTTGACCCTCTGAACAGAAAAAAAGTTCAAAAGGTCCCATATGGACTACTGTCTGGCGGACTTGACGAATTTTTAACAACAGAAAGAGTCTATGAGGACATCATATAGCTTTTAGACCTTATGGGGACCCTCTGAGCAGAAAAAAAGTTCAAAAGCTCCCATATGGACTACTGTCAGGCGGACTTGACGACTTTTTAACATCAGAAAGATTCTGTAAGGACATCACATAGCTTTTAGACCTTCTGGGGACCCTCTGAGGAGAAAAAACGTTCAAAAGGTCCCATATGTACTACTGTCTGGCGGACTTGACTTGACTTTTTAACATCAAAAAGAGTCTATGAGGACATCATGTAGCTTTTAAACCTTCTGGGGACCCTCTGAGCAGAAAAAAACGTTCAAAAATACCCATATTGACTACTGTATGGCGGACTTGACTTGACTTTTTAACATCAGAAAGAGTCTTTGAGGACATAATGTAGCTTTTAGATCTTCTGGGAACCCTCTGAGCAGAAAAAACATTCAAAAGGTCCCATATGGACTAATGTATGGCGGACTTGACTTGACTTTTTAACATCAGAAAGAGTCTATGAGGACATAATGTAGCTTTTAGACCTCTTGGGGACCCTCTGAGGAGAAAAAAAGTTCAAAAGATCCCATATGGACTACAGTCTGGCGGACTTGGCCTGACTTTTTAACATCAGAGAGAGTCTTTAAGGACATAATATAGCTATTAGACCTTCTGCGGACCCTCTGAGCAGAAAAAAAGTACAAAAGGTCCCAAATGGACTAGCGTCTTGCAGAGTTGACTTGACTTTTTAACATCAGAAAGTGTCTATAAGGACATCATGTAGCTTTTAGACCTTTTGGGGACCCTTTGAGGAGAAAAAAAGTTCAAAATGTCCCATATGGACTACTGTCTGGCGGACTTGATTTGACTTTTTAACATCAAAGAATCTATGTGGACATCATGTAGCTTTTAGACCTTCTGTGGACCCTCTGAGGAAAAAAAAAGTTCAAAAGGTCCCATATGGACTACTTTCTGGCGGACTTGACTTGACTTTTTAACATCAGAAAGAGTCTATGAGGACATCATGTAGCTTTAGACCTTCTGGGGACCCTCTGAGCAGAAAAAAAGTTCAAAAGCTCCCATATGGACTACTCTCAGGCGGACTTGACTTGACTTTTTAACATCGGAAAGAGTCTTTAAGGACATCACGTAGCTTTTAGACCTTCTGTTGGCCCTCTGAGGAGAAAAAATGTTCAAAAGGTCCCATATGTACTACTGTCTGGCGGACTCGACTTGACTTTTTAACACCAGAAAGTGTCTATAAGGACATCATGTAGCTTTTAGACCTTTTGGGGACCCTCTGAGCAGAAAAAAAGTTCAAAAGGTCCCATATGGACTAATGTATGATGGACTTGACTTGACTTTTTAACATCAGAAAGAGTCTATGAGGACATAATGTAGCTTTTAGACCTACTGGGGACCCTTTGAGGAGAAAAAAAGTTCAAAATGTCCCATATGGACTACTGTCTGGCAGACGTGATTTTTTAACATCAGAAAGAGTCTATGAGGACATCATGTAGCTTTAAGACATTCTGGGGACCCTCTGATCAGCAAAAAAGATCAAAAGGTCCCATAAGGACTACTGTCTGGCTGACTTGACTTGAATTTTTAACATCAAAGAATCTATGTGGACATCATGTAGCTTTTAGACCTTCTGGGGACCCTCCGATGAGAAAAAAAGTTCAAAAGGTCCCATATGGACTACTGTCTGGCGGACTTGACTTGACTTTTTAACATCAGAAAGAGTCTATGAGGACATCATGTAGCTTTTAGACCTTCTGGGGACCCTCTGAGGAGAAAAAAAGTTCAAAAGGTCCCATATGGACTACAGTCTGGCGGACTTGACTTGACTTTTTAACATCAGAGAGAGTCTTTAAGGACATAATATAGCTATTAGACCTTCTGGGGACCCTCTGAGCAGAAGAAAAGTTCAAAAGGTCCCAAATGGACTAGCGTCTTGCGGAGTTGACTTGACTTTTTAACATCAGAAAGTGTCTATAAGGACATCATGTAGCTTTTAGACCTTCTGGGGACCCTCTGAGGAGAAAAAAAGTTCAAAAGGTCCCATATGGACTACAGTCTGGCGGACTTGACTTGACTTTTTAACATCAGAGAGAGTTTTTAAGGACATAATATAGCTATTAGACCTTCTGCGGACCCTGTGAGCAGAAAAAAAGTACAAAAGGTCCCAAATGGACTAGCGTCTTGCAGAGTTGACTTGACTTTTTAACATCAGAAAGTGTCTATAAGGAAATCATGTAGCTTTTAGACCTTTTGGGGACCCTTTGAGGAGAAAAAAAGTTCAAAATGTCCCATATGGACTACTGTCTGGCGGACTTGATTTGACTTTTTAACATCAAAGAATCTATGTGGACATCATGTAGCTTTTAGACCTTCTGTGGACCCTCTGAGGAAAAAAAAAGTTCAAAAGGTCCCATATGGACTACTGTCTGGCGGACTTGACTTGACTTTTTAACACCAGAAAGTGTCTATAAGGACATCATGTAGCTTTTAGACCTTCTGTGGACCTTCTGAGCAGAAAAAACATTCCAAAGGTCCCATATGGACTATTGTATGGCGGACTTGACTTGACTTTTTAACATCAGAAAGAGTCTTTGAGGACATAATGTAGCTTTTAGACCTTCTGGGAACCCTCTGAGGAGAAAAAAAGTTCAAAAGGTCCCATATGTACTACTGTCTGGCGGACTTGACTTGACCTTTTAACACCAGAAAGTTTCTATAAGGACATCATGTAGCTTTTAGACCTTTTGGGGACCCTCTGAGCAGAAAAAAAGTTAAAAAGGTCCCATATGGACTAATGTATGATGGACTTGACTTGACTTTTTAACATTAGAAAGAGTCTATGAGGACATAATGTAGCTTTTAGACCTACTGGGGACCCTTTGAGGAGAAAAAAAGTTCAAAATGTCCCATATGGACTACTGTCTGGCAGACGTGATTTTTTAACATCAGAAAGAGTCTATGAGGACATCATGTAGCTTTAAGACATTCTGGGGACCCTCTGAGCAGCAAAAAAGATCAAAAGCTCCCATAAGGACTACTGTCTGGCGGACCTGACTTGAATTTTTAACATCAAAGAATCTATGTGGACATCATGTAGCTTTTAGACCTTCTGGGGACCCTCCGATGAGAAAAAAAGTTCAAAAGGTCCCATATGGACTACTGTCTGGCGGACCTGACTTGAATTTTTAACATCAGAAAGAGTCTATGAGGACACCATGTAGCTTTTAGACCTTCTGGGGACCCTCTGACCATAAAAAAAGTTCAAAAGCTCCCATATGGATTGTTGTCTGGCGGATTTGACTTGACTTTTTAACATCAGAAAGAGCCAATAAGGACATCATGTGGCTTTTAGACCTTCTGGGGACCCTCTGAGCAGAAAAAAAGTTCAAAAGGTCCCATATGGACTACTGTCTGGTGGACTTTACTTGACTTTTTAAAATCAGAAAGAGTCTATGAGGACATCAAATACCTTTTAGACCTTCTGGGGATCAACTGAGCAGAAAAAATGTTCAAAAGCTCCCATATGGACTACTGTCAGGCGGACTTGACTTTACTTTTTAACATCAGAAAGAGTCTATGAGGACATAATGAAGCTTTTAGACCTTCTGGGGACCCTCTGAGCAGAAAAAAAGTTCAAAAGGTCCCAAATGGACTAGCGTCTTGCGGACTTGACTTGACTTTTTAACATCAGAAAGTGTCTTTAAGGACATCATGTAGCTTTTAGACCTTCTGGGGACCCTTTGAGGAGAAAAAAAGTTCAAAATGTCCCATGTGAACTACTGTCTGGTGGACTTGACTTTTTAACATCAGAAAGAGTCTATGAGGACATAATGTAGCTTTTAGACCTTCTGGGAACCCTCTGAGGATAAAAAAAGTTCAAAAGGTCCCATATGGACTACTCTCAGGCGGACTTGACGACTTTTTAACATCAGAAAGAGTCTTTAAGGACATCACGTAGCTTTTAGACCTTCTGTTGGCCTTCTGAGGAGAAAAAACGTTCAAAAGGTCCCATATGTACTACTGTCTGGCCGACTTGACTTGACTTTTTAACACCAGAAAGTGTCTATAAGGACATCATGTAGCTTTCAGACCTTCTGTGGACCCTCTGAGCAGAAAAAACTTTCAAAAGGTCCCATACGGACTACTGTATGGCGGACTTGACTGGACTTTTTAACATCAGATAGAGTCTATGAGGACATCATGTAGCTTTTAGACCTTCTGGGGACCCCCTGAGGAGAAAAAAGTTCAAAAGGTCCCATGTGGACTACTGTCTGTCGGACTTGACCTGACTTTTTAACATCAGATAGAGTCTATGAGGACATCATGCAGCTTTTAGACCTTCTGGGGATCCACTGAGCAGAAAAAAGTTCAAAAGGTCGCATATGGACTACTGTCTGGCGGACTTGACTTGACTTTTTAACATCAGAAAGAGTCTATGAGGACATCATGTAGCTTTTAGACCTTCTGTGGACCCTCTGAGCAGAAAAAAAGTTCAAAAGGTCCCATATGGACTACTGTCTGGCGGACTTGACTTGACTTTTTAACATCAGAGAGAGTCTTTAAGGACATCATGTAGCTTTTAGACCTCATGGGGACCCTTTGAGGAGAAAAAAAGTTCAAAATGTCACATATGGACTACTGTCTAGCGGACTTGACTGGACTTTTTAACATCAGAAAGAGTCTTTGAGGACATAATGTAGCTTTTAGACCTACTGGGGACCCTTTGAGGAGAAAAAAAGTTCAAAATGTCCCATATGGACTACTGTCTGGCAGACGTGATTTTTTAACATCAGAAAGAGTCTATGAGGACATCATGTAGCTTTAAGACATTCTGGGGACCCTCTGAGCAGCAAAAAAGATCAAAAGCTCCCATAAGGACTACTGTCTGGCTGACTTGACTTGAATTTTTAACATCAAAGAATCTATGTGGACATCATGTAGCTTTTAGACCTTCTGGGGACCCTCCGATGAGAAAAAAAGTTCAAAAGGTCCCATATGGACTACTGTCTGGCGGACTTGACTTGACTTTTTAACATCAGAAAGAGTCTATGAGGACATCATGTAGCTTTTAGACCTTGTGTGGACCCTCTGACCAGAAAAAAAGTTCAAAAGGTCCCATATGGACTACTGTCTGGTGGACTTTACTTGAATTTTTAAAATCAGAAAGAGTCTATGAGGACATCAAATACCTTTTAGACCTTCTGGGGATCAACTGAGCAGAAAAAAAGTTCAAAAGCTCCCATATGGACTACTGTCAGGCGGACTTGACTACTTTTTATAATCAGAAAGAGTCTTTAAGCACATCACGTAGCTTTTAGACCTTCTGTTGGCCATCTGAGGAGAAAAAAAGTTCAAAAGGTCCTATATGGACTACTGTCTGGTGGACTTGACTTGACATTTTAACACCAGAAAGTGTCTATAAGGACATCATGTAGCTTTTAAACCTTCTGTGGACCCTCTGAGCAGAAAATAAGTTCAAAAGGTCCCATTTGGACTACTGTCTGATGGACTTGACTGGACTTTTTAATATCAGAAAGAGTCTATGAGGACACCATGTAGCTTTTAGACCTTCTGGGGACCCTTTAGACCATAAAAAAAGTTCAAAAGGTCCCATATGGATTGTTGTCTTGTGGATTTGACCTGACTTTTTAACATCACAAAGAGTCAATAAGGACGTCATGTAGCTTTTAGACTTTCTGGGGACCCTCTGAGCAGAAAAAAAACAAAAGGTCCCATATGGACTACTCTCTGGCGGATTTGACCTGACTTTTTAAAATCAGAAAGAGTCTATGAGGACATTATATACCTTTTAGACCTTCTGGGGATCAACTGAGCAGAAAAAAAGTTCAAAAGCTCCCATATGGACTACTGTCAGGCTGACTTGACTACTTTTTAAAATCAGAAAGAGTCTTTAAGGACATCACATAGCTTTTAGACCTTCTGTTGGCCCTCTGAGCAGAAAAAAAGTTCAAAAGGTCCTATATGGACTACTGTCTGGTGGACTTCACTTGACTTTTTAACACCAGAAAGAGTCTATGAGGACACCATGTAGCTTTTAGACCTTCTGGGGACCCTCTGACAATAAAAAAAAGTTCAAAAGCTCCCATATGGATTGATGTCTGGCGGATTTGACTTGACTTTTTAACATCAGAAAGAGCCAATAAGTACATCATGTAGCTTTTAGACCTTCTGGGGACCCTCTGACCATAAAAAAAGTTCAAAAGGTCCCATATGGATTGCTGTCTGGCGGACTTGACCTGACTTTTTAACATCACAAAGAGTCAATAAGGACATCATGTAGCTTTTAAACTTTCTGGGGACCCTCTGAGCAGAAAAAATGTTCAAAAGGTCCCATATGCAGTACTGTCTGGCGGTCTTGACTTGACTTTTTAACATCAGAAAGAGTCAATGAGGACATCATGTAGCTTTTAGACCTTCTGTGGACCCTCTGAGCATTAAAAAAGTTAAAAAGGTCCCATAATGACTACTCTATGGCGGACTTGAGTTGACTTTTTAACATCAGAAAGAGTCAAGCAAGGATATCACGAGCTTTTAGACCTTCTGGGGATCCGCTGAGCAGAAAAAAAGTTCTAAAGGTCCCATATGGACTACAGTCTGGCGGACTTGACTTGACTTTTTAACATCAGAGAGAGTCTTTAAGGACATAATGTAGCTATTAGACCTTCTTGGGACCCTCTGAGCAGAAAAAAAGTTCAAAATGTCCCATATGGACTACTGTCTGGCAGACTTGACTTGACTTTTTAACATCAGAAAGAGTCTATGAGGACATAATGTAGCTTTTAGAACTTCTGGGGACCCTCTGAGCAGAAAAAAAAGTTCAAAAGGTCCCCAATGGACTAGCGTCTTGCGTACTTGACTTGAATTTTTAACATCAGAAAGTGTCTATAAGGACATCATGTAGCTTTTAGACCTTTTGGGGACCCTCTGAGCAGAAAAAAAGTTCTAAAGGTCCCAAATGGACTAACGTCTTGCGGACTTCACTTGACTTTTTAACATCAGAAAGTGTCTATAAGGACATCATGTAGCTTTTAGTCCTTCTGTGGACCCTCTGAGGAGAAAAAAAGTTCAAAAGGTCCCATATGGACTACTGTCTGGCGGACCTGACTTGAATTTTTAACATCAGAAAGAGTCTATGAGGACACCATGTAGCTTTTAGACCTTCTGGGGACCCTCTGACCATAAAAAAAGTTCAAAAGCTCCCATATGGATTGTTGTCTGGCGGATTTGACTTGACTTTTTAACATCAGAAAGAGCCAATAAGGACATCATGTGGCTTTTAGACCTTCTGGGGACCCTCTGAGCAGAAAAAAAGTTCAAAAGGTCCCATATGGACTACTGTCTGGTGGACTTTATTTGACTTTTTAAAATCAGAAAGAGTCTATGAGGACATCAAATACCTTTTAGACCTTCTGGGGATCAACTGAGCAGAAAAAATGTTCAAAAGCTCCCATATGGACTACTGTCAGGCGGACTTGACTTTACTTTTTAACATCAGAAAGAGTCTATGAGGACATAATGAAGCTTTTAGACCTTCTGGGGACCCTCTGAGCAGAAAAAAAGTTCAAAAGGTCCCAAATGGACTAGCGTCTTGCGGACTTGACTTGACTTTTTAACATCAGAAAGTGTCTTTAAGGACATCATGTAGCTTTTAGACCTTCTGGGGACCCTTTGAGGAGAAAAAAAGTTCAAAATGTCCCATGTGAACTACTGTCTGGTGGACTTGACTTTTTAACATCAGAAAGAGTCTATGAGGACATAATGTAGCTTTTAGACCTTCTGGGAACCCTCTGAGGATAAAAAAAGTTCAAAAGGTCCCATATGGACTACTCTCAGGCGGACTTGACGACTTTTTAACATCAGAAAGAGTCTTTAAGGACATCACGTAGCTTTTAGACCTTCTGTTGGCCTTCTGAGGAGAAAAAACGTTCAAAAGGTCCCATATGTACTACTGTCTGGCCGACTTGACTTGACTTTTTAACACCAGAAAGTGTCTATAAGGACATCATGTAGCTTTCAGACCTTCTGTGGACCCTCTGAGCAGAAAAAACTTTCAAAAGGTCCCATACGGACTACTGTATGGCGGACTTGACTGGACTTTTTAACATCAGATAGAGTCTATGAGGACATCATGTAGCTTTTAGACCTTCTGGGGACCCTCTGAGGAGAAAAAAGTTCAAAAGGTCCCATGTGGACTACTGTCTGTCGGACTTGACCTGACTTTTTAACATCAGATAGAGTCTATGAGGACATCATGCAGCTTTTAGACCTTCTGGGGATCCACTGAGCAGAAAAAAGTTCAAAAGGTCGCATATGGACTACTGTCTGGCGGACTTGACTTGACTTTTTAACATCAGAAAGAGTCTATGAGGACATCATGTAGCTTTTAGACCTTCTGTGGACCCTCTGAGCAGAAAAAAAGTTCAAAAGGTCCCATATGGACTACTGTCTGGCGGACTTGACTTGACTTTTTAACATCAGAGAGAGTCTTTAAGGACATCATGTAGCTTTTAGACCTTATGGGGACCCTTTGAGGAGAAAAAAAGTTCAAAATGTCACATATGGACTACTGTCTAGCGGACTTGACTGGACTTTTTAACATCAGAAAGAGTCTTTGAGGACATAATGTAGCTTTTAGACCTACTGGGGACCCTTTGAGGAGAAAAAAAGTTCAAAATGTCCCATATGGACTACTGTCTGGCAGACGTGATTTTTTAACATCAGAAAGAGTCTATGAGGACATCATGTAGCTTTAAGACATTCTGGGGACCCTCTGAGCAGCAAAAAAGATCAAAAGCTCCCATAAGGACTACTGTCTGGCTGACTTGACTTGAATTTTTAACATCAAAGAATCTATGTGGACATCATGTAGCTTTTAGACCTTCTGGGGACCCTCCGATGAGAAAAAAAGTTCAAAAGGTCCCATATGGACTACTGTCTGGCGGACTTGACTTGACTTTTTAACATCAGAAAGAGTCTATGAGGACATCATGTAGCTTTTAGACCTTGTGTGGACCCTCTGACCAGAAAAAAAGTTCAAAAGGTCCCATATGGACTACTGTCTGGCGGACCTGACTTGAATTTTTAACATCAGAGAGAGTCTATGAGGACACCATGTAGCTTTTAGACCTTCTGGGGACCCTCTGACCATAAAAAAAGTTCAAAAGCTCCCATATGGATTGTTGTTTGGCGGATTTGACTTGACTTTTTAACATCAGAAAGAGCCAATAAGGACATCATGTGGCTTTTAGACCTTCTGGGGACCCTCTGAGGAGAAAAAAAGTTCAAAAGGTCCCATGTGGACTACTGTCTGTCGGACTTGACCTGACTTTTTAACATCAGATAGAGTCTATGAGGACATCATGTAGCTTTTAGACCTTCTGGGGATCCACTGAGCAGAAAAAAAGTTCAAAATGTCCCATATGGACTATAGTCTGGCGGACTTGACTTGACTTTTTAACATCAGAGAGAGTCTTTAAGGACATAATATAGCTATTAGACCTTCTGGGGACCCTCTGAGCAGAAAAAAAGTTCAAAAGGTCCCATATGGACTACTGTCTGGCGGACTTGACTTGACTTTTTAACATCAGAAAGAGTCTATGAGGACATAATGTAGCTTTTAGACCTTCTGGGGACCCTCTGAGGAGAAAAAAAGTTCAAAAGGTCCCATATGGACTACAGTCTGGCGGACTTGACTTGACTTTTTAACAACAGAGAGAGTCTTTACGGACATAATATAGCTTTTAGACCTTCTGGGGACCCTCTGAGCAGAAAAAAAGTTCAAAAGGTCCCAAATGGACTAGCGTCTTGCGGAGTTGACTTGACTTTTTAACATCAGAAAGTGTCTATAAGGACATCATGTAGCTTTTAGACCTTTGGGGAACCTTTGAGGAGAAAAAAAGTTCAAAATGTCCCATATGGACTACTGTCTGGCGGACTTGATTTTACTTTTAACATCAAAGAATCTATGTGGACATCATGTAGCTTTTAGACCTTCTGTGGACCCTCTGAGGAAAAAAAAAGTTCAAAAGGTCCCATATGGACTACTTTCTGACGGACTTGACTTGACTTTTTAACATCAGAAAGAGTCTATGAGGACATCATGTAGCTTTAGACCTTCTAAGGGACCCTCTGAGCAGAAAAAAAGTTCAAAAGCTCCCATATGGACTACTCTCAGGCGGACTTGACGACTTTTTAACATCAGAAAGAGTCTTTAAGGACATCACGTAGCTTTTAGACCTTCTGTTGGCCCTCTGAGGAGTAAAAACGTTCAAAAGGTCCCATATGTACTACTGTCTGGCGGACTTGACTTGACTTTTTAACACCAGAAAGTGTCTATTACGACATCATGTAGCTTTTAGACCTTCTGTGGACCCTCTGAGCAGAAAAAACATTCAAAAGGTCCCATATGGACTACTGTATGGCGGACTTGACTTGACTTTTTAACATCAGAAAGAGTCTTTGAGAACATAATGCAGCTTTTAGACCTTCTGGGGAGCCTCTGAGGAGAAAAAAAGTTCAAAAGGTCCCATGTGGACTACAGTCTTTCGGACTTGACTTGACTTTTTAACATCAGATAGAGTCTATGAGGACATCATGCAGCTTCTAGACCTTCTGGGGATCCACTGAGCAGAAAAAAAGTTCAATAGGTCCCATATGGACTACAGTCTGGCGGACTTGACTTGACTTTTTAACATCAGAGAGTCTTTAAGGACATTATATAGCTATTAGACTTTCTGGGGACCCTCTGAGCAGAAAAAAAGTTCAAAAGGTCCCATATGGACTACTGTCTGGAGGACTTGACTTGACTTTTTAAGATCAGAAAGAGTCTATGAGGACATCGTGTAGCTTTTAGACCTTCTGGGGACCCTCTGAGCAGAAAAAAAGGTTCAAAAGCTCCCATATGGACTACTGTCTGGCGGACTTCACTTGACTTTTTAACATCAGAAAGAGTCTTTAAGGACATCACGTAGCTTTTAGACCTTCTGGGGACCCTCTGAGGAGAAAAAAGTTCAAAAAGTCCCATATGGACTAGTGTGTTGCAGAATTGACTTGAATTTTAAACATCAGAAAGAGTCTATGGGGACATCTGTAGCTTTTAGACCTTCTGGGGACCCTCTGAGGACTAAAAAAATTCAGAATGTCCCATAAGGACTGCTGTCTGGTGGATTTGACTTGACTTTTTAACATCAGAAAGTGTCTATAAGGACTTCACATAGCTTTTTGAACTTCTGTGGACTCTCTGAGTAGAAAAAAGTTCAAAAGATCCCATATGGACTACTGTCTGGAGGACTTGATTAGACTTTTTAACATCAGAAAGAGTCTATGAGGACATCATGTAGCTTTTAGACCTTCTGGGGACCCTCTGAGGAGAAAAAAGTTCAAAAGGTCCCATGTGGACTACTGTCTGTCGGACTTGACCTGACTTTTTAACATCAGATAGAGTCTATGAGGACATCATGTAGCTTTTAGACCTTCTGGGGATCCACTGAGCAGAAAAAAAGTTCAAAATGTCCCATATGGACTATAGTCTGGCGGACTTGACTTGACTTTTTAACATCAGAGAGAGTCTTTAAGGACATAATATAGCTATTAGACCTTCTGGGGACCCTCTGAGCAGAAAAAAAGTTCAAAAGGTCCCATATGGACTACTGTCTGGCGGACTTGACTTGACTTTTTAACATCAGAAAGAGTCTATGAGGACATAATGTAGCTTTTAGACCTTCTGGGGACCCTCTGAGGAGAAAAAAAGTTCAAAAGGTCCCATATGGACTACAGTCTGGCGGACTTGACTTGACTTTTTAACAACAGAGAGAGTCTTTACGGACATAATATAGCTTTTAGACCTTCTGGGGACCCTCTGAGCAGAAAAAAAGTTCAAAAGGTCCCAAATGGACTAGCGTCTTGCGGAGTTGACTTGACTTTTTAACATCAGAAAGTGTCTATAAGGACATCATGTAGCTTTTAGACCTTTGGGGAACCTTTGAGGAGAAAAAAAGTTCAAAATGTCCCATATGGACTACTGTCTGGCGGACTTGATTTTACTTTTTAACATCAAAGAATCTATGTGGACATCATGTAGCTTTTAGACCTTCTGTGGACCCTCTGAGGAAAAAAAAAGTTCAAAAGGTCCCATATGGACTACTTTCTGACGGACTTGACTTGACTTTTTAACATCAGAAAGAGTCTATGAGGACATCATGTAGCTTTAGACCTTCTAAGGGACCCTCTGAGCAGAAAAAAAGTTCAAAAGCTCCCATATGGACTACTCTCAGGCGGACTTGACGACTTTTTAACATCAGAAAGAGTCTTTAAGGACATCACGTAGCTTTTAGACCTTCTGTTGGCCCTCTGAGGAGAAAAATCGTTCAAAAGGTCCCATATGTACTACTGTCTGGCGGACTTGACTTGACTTTTTAACACCAGAAAGTGTCTATTACGACATCATGTAGCTTTTAGACCTTCTGTGGACCCTCTGAGCAGAAAAAACATTCAAAAGGTCCCATATGGACTACTGTATGGCGGACTTGACTTGACTTTTTAACATCAGAAAGAGTCTTTGAGAACATAATGCAGCTTTTAGACCTTCTGGGGAGCCTCTGAGGAGAAAAAAAGTTCAAAAGGTCCCATGTGGACTACAGTCTGTCGGACTTGACTTGACTTTTTAACATCAGATAGAGTCTATGAGGACATCATGCAGCTTTTATACCTTCTGGGGATCCACTGAGCAGAAAAAAAGTTCAATAGGTCCCATATGGACTACAGTCTGGCGGACTTGACTTGACTTTTTAACATCAGAGAGTCTTTAAGGAAATAATGGTTGGCCCTCTGAGGAGAAAAAACGTTCAAAAGGTCCCATATGTACTACTGTCTGGCGGACTTGACTTGACTTTTTAACACCAGAAAGTGTCTATAAGGACATCATGTAGCTTTTAGACCTTCTGGGGACCCTTTGAGGAGAAAAAAAGTTCAAAATGTCCCATGTGAACTACTGTCTGGCGGACTTGACTTTTTAACATCAGAAAGAGTCTATGAGGACATAATGTAGCTTTTAGACCTTCTGGGGACCCTCTGAGGAGAAAAAAGTTCAAAAGGTCCCATGTGGACTACTGTCTGTCGGACTTGACCAGACTTTTTAACATCAGATAGAGTCTATGAGGACATCATGCAGCTTTTAGACCTTCTGGGGATCCACTGAGCAGAAAAAAGTTCAAAAGGTCGCACATGGACTACTGTCTGGCGGACTTGACTTGACTTTTTAACATCAGAGAGAGTCTTTAAGGACATAATATAGCTATTAGACCTTCTGGAGACCCTCTGAGCAGAAAAAAAGTTCAAAAGGTCCCATATGGACTACTGTCTGGCGGACTTGACGACTTTTTAACATCAGAAAGAGTCTATGAGGACCTAATGTAGCTTTTAGACCTTCTGGGGACCCTCTGAGGAGAAAAAAAGTTTAAAAGGTCCCATATGGACTACTGTCTGGCAGACTTGACCTGACTTTTTAACATTAGAAAGAGTCTTTAAGGACATCATGTAGCTTTTAGACCTTCTGGGAACCCTTTGAGGAGAAAAAAAGTTAAAAATGTCCCATATGAACTACTGTCTGGCGGACTTGACTTGACTTTTTAACATTAGAAAGAGTCTATGAGGACATAATATAGCTTTTAGACCTTCTGGGAACCCTCTGAAGATAAAAAAAGTTCAAAAGGTCCCATAAGGACTACACTCTGGCGGACTTGATTTGACTTTTTAACATCAAAGAATCTATGTGGACATCATGTAGCTTTTAGACCTTCTGTGGACCCTCTGAGGAAAAAAAAGTTCAAAAGGTCCCATATGGACTACTTTTTGGCGGACTTGACTTGACTTTTTAACATCAGAAAGAGTCTATGAGGACATCATGTAGCTTTAGACCTTCTGGGGACCCTCTGAGCAGAAAATAAGTTCAAAAGCTCCTATATGGACTACTCTCAGGCGGACTTGACGATTTTTTAACATCAGAAAGAGTCTTTAAGGACATCACGTAGCTTTTAGACCTTCTGTTGGCCCTCTGAGGAGAAAAAACGTTCAAAAGGTCCCATATGTACTACTGTCTGGCGGACTTGACTTGACTTTTTAACACCAGAAAGTGTCTATAAGGACATCATGTAGCTTTTAGACCTTCTGTTGACCCTCTGAGCAGAAAAAACGTTCAAAAGGTCCCATATGGAGTACTGTATGGCGGACTTGACTCGACTTTTTAACATCAGAAAGAGTCTATGAGGACATAATGTAGCTTTTAGACCTTCTGGGGATCCACTGAGCAGAAAAAAAGTTCAATAGGTCCCATATGGACTACTATCTGCCGGACTTGACTTGACTTTTTAACATCAGAAAGTGTCTATAAGGACATCGTGTAGCTTTTAGACCTTCTGGGGACCCTTTGAGGAGAAAAAAAGTTCAAAATGTCCCATGTGAACTACTGTCTGGTTAACTTGACTTTTTAACATCAGAAAGAGTCTATGAGGACATAATATAGCTTTTAGACCTTCTGGGAACCCTCTGAAGATAAAAAAAGTTCAAAAGGTCCCATATGGACTACACTCTGGCGGACTTGATTTGACTTTTTAACATCAAAGAATCTATGTGGACATCATGTAGCTTTTTGACCTTCTGTGGACCCTCTGAGGAAAAAAAAGTTCAAAAGGTCCCATATGGACTACTTTTTGGCGGACTTGACTTGACTTTTTAACATCAGAAAGAGTCTTTGAGGACATCATGTAGCTTTAGACCTTCTGGGGACCCTCTGAGCAGAAAATAATTTCAAAAGCTCCCATATGGACTACTCTCAGGCGGACTTGACGACTTTTTAACATCAGAAAGAGTCTTTAAGGACATCACGTAGCTTTTAGACCTTCTGTTGGCCCTCTGAGGAGAAAAAACGTTCAAAAGGTCCCATATGTACTACTGTCTGGCGGACTTGACTTGACTTTTTAACACCAGAAAGTGTCTATAAGGACATCATGTAGCTTTTAGACCTTCTGTGGACCCTCTGAGCAGAAAAAAACGTTCAAAAGGTCCCATATGGAGTACTGTATGGCGGACTTGACTCGACTTTTTAACATCAGATAGAGTCTATGAGGACATCATGTAGCTTTTAGACGTTCTGGGGACCCTCTGAGGAGAAAAAAGTTCAAAAGGTCCCATGTGGACTACTGTCTGTCGGACTTGACCTGACTTTTTAACATCAGATAGAGTCTATGAGGACATCATGCAGCTTTTAGACCTTCTTGGGACCCCTGAGCAGAAAAAAAGTTCAAAAGGTCCCATATGGACTACAGTCTGGCGGACTTGACTTGACTTTTTAACATCACAGAGAGTCTTTAAGGACATAATATAGCTATTAGACCTTCTGGGGACCCTCTGAGCAGAAAAAAAGTTCAAAAGGTCCCATATGGACTACTGTCTGGCGGACTTGACTTGACTTTTTAACATCAGAAAGAGTCTATGAGGACATAATGTAGCTTTTAGACCTACTGGGGACCCTCTGAGGAGAAAAAAAGTTCAAAAGGTCCCATATGGACTACTGTCTGGCAGACTTGACCTGACTTTTTAACATTAGAAAGAGTCTTTAAGGACATCATGTAGCTTTAGACCTTCTGGGAACCCTTTGAGGAGAAAAAAAGTTCAAAATGTCCCATATGGACTACTGTGTGGCGGACTTGACTTGACTTTTTAACATCAGAAAGAGTCTATGAGGACATAATGCAGCTTTTAGACCTTCTGGGGACCATCTGAGCAGAAAAAAAGTTCAAAAGGTCCCAAATGGACTAGCGTCTTGCGGACTTGACTTGACTTTTTAACATCAGAAAGTGTCTTTAAGGACATCACGTAGCTTTCAGACCTTCGGTTGGCCCTCTGAGGAGAAAAAACGTTCAAAAGGTCCCATATGTACTACTGTCTGGCGGACTTGACTTGACTTTTTAACACCAGAAAGTGTCTATAAGGACATCATGTAGCTTTTAGACCTTCTGGGGACCCTTTGAGGAGAAAAAAAGTTCAAAATGTCCCATGTGAACTACTGTCTGGCGGACTTGACTTTTTAACATCAGAAAGAGTCTATGAGGACATAATGTAGCTTTTAGACCTTCTGGGGACCCTCTGAGGAGAAAAAAGTTCAAAAGGTCCCATGTGGACTACTGTCTGTCGGACTTGACCAGACTTTTTAACATCAGATAGAGTCTATGAGGACATCATGCAGCTTTTAGACCTTCTGGGGATCCACTGAGCAGAAAAAAGTTCAAAAGGTCGCACATGGACTACTGTCTGGCGGACTTGACTTGACTTTTTAACATCAGAGAGAGTCTTTAAGGACATAATATAGCTATTAGACCTTCTGGGGACCCTCTGAGCAGAAAAAAAGTTCAAAAGGTCCCATATGGACTACTGTCTGGCGGACTTGACTTGACTTTTTAACATCAGAAAGAGTCTATGAGGACCTAATGTAGCTTTTAGACCTTCTGGGGACCCTCTGAGGAGAAAAAAAGTTTAAAAGGTCCCATATGGACTACTGTCTGGCAGACTTGACCTGACTTTTTAACATTAGAAAGAGTCTTTAAGGACATCATGTAGCTTTTAGACCTTCTGGGAACCCTTTGAGGAGAAAAAAAGTTAAAAATGTCCCATATGAACTACTGTCTGGCGGACTTGACTTGACTTTTTAACATTAGAAAGAGTCTATGAGGACATAATATAGCTTTTAGACCTTCTGGGAACCCTCTGAAGATAAAAAAAGTTCAAAAGGTCCCATAAGGACTACACTCTGGCGGACTTGATTTGAGTTTTTAACATCAAAGAATCTATGTGGACATCATGTAGCTTTTAGACCTTCTGTGGACCCTCTGAGGAAAAAAAAGTTCAAAAGGTGGACTACTTTTTGGCGGACTTGACTTGACTTTTTAACATCAGAAAGAGTCTATGAGGACATCATGTAGCTTTAGACCTTCTGGGGACCCTCTGAGCAGAAAATAAGTTCAAAAGCTCCTATATGGACTACTCTCAGGCGGACTTGACGACTTTTTAACATCAGAAAGAGTCTTTAAGGACATCACGTAGCTTTTAGACCTTCTGTTGGCCCTCTGAGGAGAAAAAACGTTCAAAAGGTCCCATATGTACTACTGTCTGGCGGACTTGACTTGACTTTTTAACACCAGAAAGTGTCTATAAGGACATCATGTAGCTTTTAGACCTTCTGTTGACCCTCTGAGCAGAAAAAACGTTCAAAAGGTCCAATATGGAGTACTGTATAGCGGACTTGACTCGACTTTTTAACATCAGATAGAGTCTATGAGGACATCATGTAGCTTTTAGACGTTCTGGGGACCCTCTGAGGAGAAAAAAGTTCAAAAGGTCCCATGTGGACTACTGTCTGTCGGACTTGACCTGACTTTTTAACATTAGAAAGAGTCTTTTAGGACATCATGTAGCTTTTAGACCTTCTGGGAACCCTTTGAGGAGAAAAAAAGTTCAAAATATCCCATATGGACTATTGTCTGGCGGACTTGACTTGACTTTTTAACATCAGAAAGAGTCTATGAGGACATAATGTAGCTTTTAGACCTTCTGGGGATCCACTGAGCAGAAAAAAAGTTCAATAGGTCCCATATGGACTACTATCTGCCGGACTTGACTTGACTTTTTAACATCAGAAAGTGTCTATAAGGACATCATGTAGCTTTTAGACCTTCTGGGGACCCTTTGAGGAGAAAAAAAGTTCAAAATGTCCCATGTGAACTACTGTCTGGTTAACTTGACTTTTTAACATCAGAAAGAGTCTATGAGGACATAATATAGCTTTTAGACCTTCTGGGAACCCTCTGAAGATAAAAAAAGTTCAAAAGGTCCCATATGGACTACACTCTGGCGGACTTGATTTGACTTTTTAACATCAAAGAATCTATGTGGACATCATGTAGCTTTTTGACCTTCTGTGGACCCTCTGAGGAAAAAAAAGTTCAAAAGGTCCCATATGGACTACTTTTTGGCGGACTTGACTTGACTTTTTAACATCAGAAAGAGTCTATGAGGACATCATGTAGCTTTAGACCTACTGGGGACCCTCTGAGCAGAAAATAATTTCAAAAGCTCCCATATGGACTACTCTCAGGCGGACTTGACGACTTTTTAACATCAGAAAGAGTCTTTAAGGACATCACGTAGCTTTTAGACCTTCTGTTGGCCCTCTGAGGAGAAAAAACGTTCAAAAGGTCCCATATGTACTACTGTCTGGCGGACTTGACTTGACTTTTTAACACCAGAAAGTGTCTATAAGGACATCATGTAGCTTTTAGACCTTCTGTGGACCCTCTGAGCAGAAAAAACGTTCAAAAGGTCCCATATGGAGTACTGTATGGCGGACTTGACTCGACTTTTTAACATCAGATAGAGTCTATGAGGACATCATGTAGCTTTTAGACTTTCTGGGGACCCTCTGAGGAGAAAAAAGTTCAAAAGGTCCCATGTGGACTACTGTCTGTCGGACTTGACCTGACTTTTTAACATCAGATAGAGTCTATGAGGACATCATGCAGCTTTTAGACCTTCTTGGGACCCCTTAGCAGAAAAAAAGTTCAAAAGGTCCCATATGGACTACAGTCTGGCGGACTTGACTTGACTTTTTAACATCAGAGAGAGTCTTTAAGGACATAATATAGCTATTAGACCTTCTGGGGACCCTCTGAGCAGAAAAAAAGTTCAAAAGGTCCCATATGGACTACTGTCTGGCGGACTTGACTTGACTTTTTAACATCAGAAAGAGTCTATGAGGACATAATGTAGCTTTTAGACCTACTGGGGACCCTCTGAGGAGAAAAAAAGTTCAAAAGGTCCCATATGGACTACTGTCTGGCAGACTTGACCTGACTTTTTAACATTAGAAAGAGTCTTTAAGGACATCATGTAGCTTTTAGACCTTCTGGGAACCCTTTGAGGAGAAAAAAAGTTAAAAATGTCCCATATGAACTACTGTCTGGCGGACTTGACTTGACTTTTTAACATTAGAAAGAGTCTATGAGGACATAATATAGCTTTTAGACCTTCTGGGAACCCTCTGAAGATAAAAAAAGTTCAAAAGGTCCCATAAGGACTACACTCTGGCGGACTTGATTTGAGTTTTTAACATCAAAGAATCTATGTGGACATCATGTAGCTTTTAGACCTTCTGTGGACCCTCTGAGGAAAAAAAAGTTCAAAAGGTGGACTACTTTTTGGCGGACTTGACTTGACTTTTTAACATCAGAAAGAGTCTATGAGGACATCATGTAGCTTTAGACCTTCTGGGGACCCTCTGAGCAGAAAATAAGTTCAAAAGCTCCTATATGGACTACTCTCAGGCGGACTTGACGACTTTTTAACATCAGAAAGAGTCTTTAAGGACATCACGTAGCTTTTAGACCTTCTGTTGGCCCTCTGAGGAGAAAAAACGTTCAAAAGGTCCCATATGTACTACTGTCTGGCGGACTTGACTTGACTTTTTAACACCAGAAAGTGTCTATAAGGACATCATGTAGCTTTTAGACCTTCTGTTGACCCTCTGAGCAGAAAAAACGTTCAAAAGGTCCAATATGGAGTACTGTATAGCGGACTTGACTCGACTTTTTAACATCAGATAGAGTCTATGAGGACATCATGTAGCTTTTAGACGTTCTGGGGACCCTCTGAGGAGAAAAAAGTTCAAAAGGTCCCATGTGGACTACTGTCTGTCGGACTTGACCTGACTTTTTAACATTAGAAAGAGTCTTTTAGGACATCATGTAGCTTTTAGACCTTCTGGGAACCCTTTGAGGAGAAAAAAAGTTCAAAATATCCCATATGGACTATTGTCTGGCGGACTTGACTTGACTTTTTAACATCAGAAAGAGTCTATGAGGACATAATGTAGCTTTTAGACCTTCTGGGGATCCACTGAGCAGAAAAAAAGTTCAATAGGTCCCATATGGACTACTATCTGCCGGACTTGACTTGACTTTTTAACATCAGAAAGTGTCTATAAGGACATCATGTAGCTTTTAGACCTTCTGGGGACCCTTTGAGGAGAAAAAAAGTTCAAAATGTCCCATGTGAACTACTGTCTGGTTAACTTGACTTTTTAACATCAGAAAGAGTCTATGAGGACATAATATAGCTTTTAGACCTTCTGGGAACCCTCTGAAGATAAAAAAAGTTCAAAAGGTCCCATATGGACTACACTCTGGCGGACTTGATTTGACTTTTTAACATCAAAGAATCTATGTGGACATCATGTAGCTTTTTGACCTTCTGTGGACCCTCTGAGGAAAAAAAAGTTCAAAAGGTCCCATATGGACTACTTTTTGGCGGACTTGACTTGACTTTTTAACATCAGAAAGAGTCTATGAGGACATCATGTAGCTTTAGACCTACTGGGGACCCTCTGAGCAGAAAATAATTTCAAAAGCTCCCATATGGACTACTCTCAGGCGGACTTGACGACTTTTTAACATCAGAAAGAGTCTTTAAGGACATCACGTAGCTTTTAGACCTTCTGTTGGCCCTCTGAGGAGAAAAAACGTTCAAAAGGTCCCATATGTACTACTGTCTGGCGGACTTGACTTGACTTTTTAACACCAGAAAGTGTCTATAAGGACATCATGTAGCTTTTAGACCTTCTGTGGACCCTCTGAGCAGAAAAAACGTTCAAAAGGTCCCATATGGAGTACTGTATGGCGGACTTGACTCGACTTTTTAACATCAGATAGAGTCTATGAGGACATCATGTAGCTTTTAGACTTTCTGGGGACCCTCTGAGGAGAAAAAAGTTCAAAAGGTCCCATGTGGACTACTGTCTGTCGGACTTGACCTGACTTTTTAACATCAGATAGAGTCTATGAGGACATCATGCAGCTTTTAGACCTTCTTGGGACCCCTTAGCAGAAAAAAAGTTCAAAAGGTCCCATATGGACTACAGTCTGGCGGACTTGACTTGACTTTTTAACATCAGAGAGAGTCTTTAAGGACATAATATAGCTATTAGACCTTCTGGGGACCCTCTGAGCAGAAAAAAAGTTCAAAAGGTCCCATATGGACTACTGTCTGGCGGACTTGACTTGACTTTTTAACATCAGAAAGAGTCTATGAGGACATAATGTAGCTTTTAGACCTACTGGGGACCCTCTGAGGAGAAAAAAAGTTCAAAAGGTCCCATATGGACTACTGTCTGGCAGACTTGACCTGACTTTTTAACATTAGAAAGAGTCTTTAAGGACATCACGTAGCTTTCAGACCTTCGGTTGGCCCTCTGAGGAGAAAAAACGTTCAAAAGGTCCCATATGTACTACTGTCTGGCGGACTTGACTTGACTTTTTAACACCAGAAAGTGTCTATAAGGACATCATGTAGCTTTTAGACCTTCTGTGGACCCTCTGAGCAGAAAAAACGTTCAAAAGGTGGAGTACTGTATGGCGGACTTGACTCGACTTTTTAACATCAGATAGAGTCTATGAGGACATCATGTAGCTTTTAGACGTTCTGGGGACCCTCTGAGGAGAAAAAAGTTCAAAAGGTCCCATGTGGACTACTGTCTGTCGGACTTGACCTGACTTTTTAACATCAGAAAGAGTCTATGAGGACATAATGTAGCTTTTAGACCTTCTGGGGACCCTCTGAGGAGAAAAAAAGTTCAAAAGGTCCCAAATGGACTAGCGTCTTGCGGACTTGACTTGACTTTTTAACATCAGAAAGTGTCTATAAGGACATCATGTAGCTTTTAGACCTTCTGGGGACCCTTTGAGGAGAAAAAAAGTTAAAAATGTCCCATGTGAACTACTGTCTGGTTAACTTGACTTTTTAACATCAGAAAGAGTCTATGAGGACATAATATAGCTTTTAGACCTTCTGGGAACCCTCTGAAGATAAAAAAAAGTTCAAAAGGTCCCATATGGACTACACTCTGGCGGACTTGATTTGACTTTTTAACATCAAAGAATCTATGTGGACATCATGTAGCTTTTTGACCTTCTGTGGACCCTCTGAGGAAAAAAAAGTTCAAAAGGTCCCATATGGACTACTTTTTGGCGGACTTGACTTGACTTTTTAACATCAGAAAGAGTCTATGAGGACATCATGTAGCTTTAGACCTTCTGGGGACCCTCTGAGCAGAAAATAATTTCAAAAGCTCCCATATGGACTACTCTCAGGCGGACTTGACGACTTTTTAACATCAGAAAGAGTCTTTAAGGACATCACGTAGCTTTTAGACCTTCTGTTGGCCCTCTGAGGAGAAAAAACGTTCAAAAGGTCCCATATGTACTACTGTCTGGCGGACTTGACTTGACTTGACTTTTTAACACCAGAAAGTGTCTATAAGGACATCATGTAGCTTTTAGACCTTCTGTGGACCCTCTGAGCAGAAAAAACGTTCAAAAGGTCCCATATGTACTACTGTCTGGCGGACTTGACTTGACTTTTTAACACCAGAAAGTGTCTATAAGGACATCATGTAGCTTTTAGACCTTCTGTGGACCCTCTGAGCAGAAAAAACGTTCAAAAGGTCCCATATGGAGTACTGTATGGCGGACTTGACTCGACTTTTTAACATCAGATAGAGTCTATGAGGACATCATGTAGCTTTTAGACGTTCTGGGGACCCTCTGAGGAGAAAAAAGTTCAAAAGGTCCCATGTGGACTACTGTCTGTCGGACTTGACCTGACTTTTTAACATCAGATAGAGTCTATGAGGACATCATGCAGCTTTTAGACCTTCTTGGGACCCCTTAGCAGAAAAAAAGTTCAAAAGGTCCCATATGGACTACAGTCTGGCGGACTTGACTTGACTTTTTAACATCAGAGAGAGTCTTTAAGGACATAATATAGCTATTAGACCTTCTGGGGACCCTCTGAGCAGAAAAAAAGTTCAAAAGGTCCCATATGGACTACTGTCTGGCGGACTTGACTTGACTTTTTAACATCAGAAAGAGTCTATGAGGACATAATGTAGCTTTTAGACCTACTGGGGACCCTCTGAGGAGAAAAAAAGTTCAAAAGGTCCCATATGGACTACTGTCTGGCAGACTTGACCTGACTTTTTAACATTAGAAAGAGTCTTTAAGGACATCACGTAGCTTTCAGACCTTCGGTTGGCCCTCTGAGGAGAAAAAACGTTCAAAAGGTCCCATATGTACTACTGTCTGGCGGACTTGACTTGACTTTTTAACACCAGAAAGTGTCTATAAGGACATCATGTAGCTTTTAGACCTTCTGTGGACCCTCTGAGCAGAAAAAACGTTCAAAAGGTGGAGTACTGTATGGCGGACTTGACTCGACTTTTTAACATCAGATAGAGTCTATGAGGACATCATGTAGCTTTTAGACGTTCTGGGGACCCTCTGAGGAGAAAAAAGTTCAAAAGGTCCCATGTGGACTACTGTCTGTCGGACTTGACCTGACTTTTTAACATCAGAAAGAGTCTATGAGGACATAATGTAGCTTTTAGACCTTCTGGGGACCCTCTGAGGAGAAAAAAAGTTCAAAAGGTCCCAAATGGACTAGCGTCTTGCGGACTTGACTTGACTTTTTAACATCAGAAAGTGTCTATAAGGACATCATGTAGCTTTTAGACCTTCTGGGGACCCTTTGAGGAGAAAAAAAGTTAAAAATGTCCCATGTGAACTACTGTCTGGTTAACTTGACTTTTTAACATCAGAAAGAGTCTATGAGGACATAATATAGCTTTTAGACCTTCTGGGAACCCTCTGAAGATAAAAAAAAGTTCAAAAGGTCCCATATGGACTACACTCTGGCGGACTTGATTTGACTTTTTAACATCAAAGAATCTATGTGGACATCATGTAGCTTTTTGACCTTCTGTGGACCCTCTGAGGAAAAAAAAGTTCAAAAGGTCCCATATGGACTACTTTTTGGCGGACTTGACTTGACTTTTTAACATCAGAAAGAGTCTATGAGGACATCATGTAGCTTTAGACCTTCTGGGGACCCTCTGAGCAGAAAATAATTTCAAAAGCTCCCATATGGACTACTCTCAGGCGGACTTGACGACTTTTTAACATCAGAAAGAGTCTTTAAGGACATCACGTAGCTTTTAGACCTTCTGTTGGCCCTCTGAGGAGAAAAAACGTTCAAAAGGTCCCATATGGAGTACTGTATGGCGGACTTGACTCGACTTTTTAACATCAGATAGAGTCTATGAGGACATCATGCAGCTTTTAGACGTTCTGGGGACCCTCTGAGGAGAAAAAAGTTCAAAAGGTCCCATGTGGACTACTGTCTGTCGGACTTGACCTGACTTTTTAACATCAGATAGAGTCTATGAGGACATCATGCAGCTTTTAGACCTTCTTGGGGCCACTGAGCAGAAAAAAAGTTCAAAAGGTCCTATATGGACTACAGTCTGGTGGACTTGACTTGACTTTTTAACATCAGAGAGAGTCTTTAAGGACATAATATAGCTATTAGACCTTCTGGGGACCCTCTGAGCAGAAAAAAAGTTCAAAAGGTCCCATATGGACTACTGTCTGGCGGACTTGACTTGACTTTTTAACATCAGAAAGAGTCTATGAGGACATAATGTAGCTTTTAGACCTACTGGGGACCCTCTGAGGAGAAAAAAAGATCAAAAGGTCCCATATGGACTACTGTCTGGCAGACTTGACCTGACTTTTTAACATTAGAAAGAGTCTTTAAGGACATCATGTAGCTTTTAGACCTTCTGGGAACCCTTTGAGGAGAAAAAAAGTTCAAAATGTCCCATATGGACTACTGTGTGGCGGACTTGACTTGACTTTTTAACATCAGAAAGAGTCTATGGGGACATAATGTAGCTTTTAGACCTTCTGGGGACCCTCTGAGCAGAAAAAAAGTTCAAAAGGTCCCAAATGGACTAGCGTCTTGCGGACTTGACTTGACTTTTTAACATCAGAAAGTGTCTATAAGGACATCATGTAGCTTTTAGACCTTCTGGGGACCCTCTGAGCAGAAAAAAAGTTAAAAATGTCCCATATGAACTACTGTCTGGCGGACTTGACTTGAATTTTTAACATTAGAAAGAGTCTATGAGGACATAATATAGCTTTTAGACCTTCTGGGAACCCTCTGAAGATAAAAAAAGTTCAAAAGGTCCCATAAGGACTACACTCTGGCGGACTTGATTTGACTTTTTAACATCAAAGAATCTATGTGGACATCATGTAGCTTTTAGACCTTCTGTGGACCCTCTGAGGAAAAAAAAGTTCAAAAGGTCCCATATGGACTACTTTTTGGCGGACTTGACTTGACTTTTTAACATCAGAAAGAGTCTATGAGGACATCATGTAGCTTTAGACCTTCTGGGGACCCTCTGAGCAGAAAATAAGTTCAAAAGCTCCTATATGGACTACTCTCAGGCGGACTTGACGACTTTTTAACATCAGAAAGAGTCTTTAAGGACATCATGTAGCTATTAGACCTTCTGGGGACCCTCTGAGGAGAAAACGGTTCAAAAGGTGCCATGTGGACTACTGTCTGGCAGACTTGATTTGACTTTTTAACATCAGAAAGAGTCTATGAGGACATCATGTAGCTTTTAGACCTTCTGGGGACCCTCTGAGCAGGAAAAAGATCAAAAGCTCCCATATGGACTACTTTCTGGCGGACTTTACGACTTTTTAACATCAGAAAGAGTTATTGAGGACAAAATGTAGCTTTTAAACCTACTGGGGACCCTCTGAGGAGAAAAAAAGTTGAAAAGATCCCAAATTGACTAGCGCCTTGCGTACTTGACTTGCCTTTTTAACATCAGAATGTGTCTATAAGGACATCATGTAGCTTTTAGAACTTCTGTGGACCCTCTGAGCAGAAAAAAAGTTCAAAAGGTCCCATATGGACTACACTCTGGCGGACTTGACTTGACTTTTTAACATCAGAAAGAGTCCATGAGGACATCACGTAGCTTTTAGACCTTCTGGGGACCCTGGGGGGAGAAAAAAATTCAAAAGGTCCCATATGGACTACTGTCTGACGGACTTGACTTGACTTTTTAACATCAGAAAGAGTCAATGAGGACATCATGTAGCTTTTAGAGTTTCTGGAGATCCTCTGAGCAGAAAAAAAGTTCAAAAGGTCCCATATGGACTACTGTCTGGCGGAATTGACTTGACTTTTTAACATCAGAAAGAGTCTTTTAGGAAATAATGTAGCTTTTAGACCTTCTGTGGACCCTCTGAGGAGAAAAAAAGTTCAAAAGGTCCCACATGGACTACTGTCTGGCGGACTTGACGACTTTTTAACCTCAGAAAGAGTCCATGAGGACAACATGTAGCTTTTAGACCTTCTGGGGACCCTCGGGAGAGAAAAAAAGATCAAAAGGTCCCACAAGGACTACTGTCTGGCGGACTTGACTTAACTTTTTAACATCAGAATGTTTCTAAAAGGACATCATCATGTAGCTTTTAGACCTTGTGGGGACCCTCTGACCTGACTTTTTTACATGAGAAAGACTCTGTAAGGACATCATGTAGCTTTTAGACCTTCTGTTGACCCTCTGACCAGAAAAAAAGTTCAAAAGGTCCCATATGGATTACTGTCTGGCGGACTTGAGTTGACTATTTAAAATCAAAAAGAGTCAATGAGGACATCATGTAGCTTTTAGACCTTCTGGGGACCCTCTGAGCAGAAAAAAAGATCAAAAGCTCCCATATGGACTACTGTCTGGCGGTCTTTACGACTTTTTTTTTTACATCAGAAAGAGTTAATGAGGACATCACGTAGCTTTTAAACCTTCTGCGGACCCCCTGAGCAGAAAAAAAGTTCAAAAGGTCCCAAATGGACTAGCGTCTTGCGGACTTGACGACTTTTTAACACCAGAAAGTGTCTATAAGGACATCATGTAGCTTTTAGAACTTCTGTGGACCCTCTGAGCAGAAAAAAGTTCAAAAGGTCCCATATGGACTACTGTCTGGCGGACTTGACTTGACTTTTTAACATGAGAAAGAGTCAATGAGGACATCACGTAGCTTTTCATGTAGCTGTCTGGCGGACATAACTTTTTAACATCAGAATGTTTCTAAAAGGACATCAGCATGTAGCTTTTAGACCTTGTGGGGACCCTCTGACCTGACTTTTTTACATGAGAAAGACTCTGTAAGGACATCATGTAGCTTTTAGACCTTCTGTTGACCCTCCGACCAGAAAAAAAGTTCAAAAGGTCACATATGGATTACTGTCTGGCGGACTTGAGTTAACTTTTTAACATCAGAAAGAGTCAATGAGGACATCATGTAGCTTTTACACCTTCGGGGGACCCTCTGAGCAGAAAAAAAGATCAAAAGCTCCCATATGGACTACTGTCTGGCGGACTTTACGACTTTTTTACATCAGAAAGAGTTAATGAGGACATCATGTAGCTTTTAAACCTTCTGGGGACCCTCTGAGCAGAAAAAAAGTTCAAAAGGTCCCAAATGGACTAGCGTCTTGCGGACTTGACTTGACTTTTTAACATCAGAAAGTGTCTATAAGGACATCATGTAGCTTTTAGACCTTCTGGGGACCCTCTGAGCAGAAAAAAAGTTCAAAAGGTCCCATATGGACTACTGTCTGGCGGACTTGACTTGACTTTTTAACATCAGAAAGAATCTTTAGGGAAATAATTTAGCTTTTAGACCTTCTGTGGACCCTCTGAGGAGAAAAAAAGTTCAAAAGGTCCCACATGGACTACTGTCTGGCGGACTTGACTTGACTTTTTAACATCAGAAAGAGTCCATGAGGACAACATGTAGCTTTTAGACCTTCTGGGGACCCTCGGGGGAGAAAAAAAGTTCAAAAGGTCCCATATGGACTACTGTCTGGCGGACTTGAGTTGACTTTTAACATCAGAAAGAGTCAATGAGGACATCATGTAGCTTTTAGACCTTCGGGGGACCCTCTGAGCAGAAAAAAAGATCAAAAGCTCCCATATGGACTACTCTCTGGCGGACTTTACGACTTTTTTACATCAGAAAGAGTTAATGAGGACATCATGTAGCTTTTAAACCTTCTGGGGACCCTCTGAGCAGATATAAAGATCAAAAGCTCCCATATGGACTAATGTCTGGCGGACTTGACTTTTTAACATCAGAATGTTTCTAAAAGGACATCATCATGTAGCTTTTAGACCTTGTGGGGACCCTCTGACCTTATTTTTTTAACATGAGAAAGACTCTTTAAGGACATCATGTAGCTTTTAGACCTTCTGTTGACCCTCTGAGGAGAAAAAAAGTTCAAAAGGTCCCACATGGACTACTGTCTGACGGACTTGACTTGACTTTTTAACCTCAGAAAGAGTCCATGAGGACAACATGTAGCTTTTCATGTAGCTGTCCGGCAGACTTAACTTTTTAACATCAGAAAGAGTCTTTAAGGAAATTATGTAGCTTTTAGACCTTCTGTGGACCGTCTGAGGAGAAAAAAACTTCAAAAGGTCCCACATGGACCACTGTCTGGTGGACTTGACTTGATTTTATAACATCAGAAAGAGTCTTTGAGGACATCATGTAGCTTTTAGACCTTCTGGGGACGCTTGGGGGAGAAAAAAGTTCAAAAGGTCAATGTAATGTGCAATGTAATGAAACCCATTAGTTCTTGAATATATTGCAATTAAACAAAGTGCATATTACTTTTAAATGTTATTTTTCCATGCAAAACGCTTGCTTAGTGCAACTGCGCGCTGTTACAATGGAATGAAACGCATTAGTTATTGAATGCATTGTAATGCAACAAAGTGCATATTACTTTATAAATGTTATTCTTCCATGCAAAACGCTTGTGCAATGCAACAGCGCGCTGTTGCAACAGAATGAAACGCATTAGTTCTTGAATGCATCGCAATTCAACAAAGTGCATATTACTTTTAAATGTTATTCTTCCATGCAAAACGCTTGTGCAATGCACCAGCGCGCTGTTGCAACGGAATGAAACGCATTAGTTCTTGAATGCATTGCAATGCAACAAAGTGCATATTACTCTTAAATGTTATTCTTCCATGCCAAACGCTTGTGCAATGCAACAGCGCGCTGTTGCAACGGAATGAAACATTAGTTCTTGAATGCATCGCAATTCAACAAAGTGCATATTACTTTTAAATGTTATTCTTCCATGCAAAACGCTTGTGCAATGTACCAGCGCTGTTGCAACGGAATGAAACGCATTAGTTCTTGAATGCATTGCAATGCAACAAAGTGCATTTTAATTTTAAATGTTATTCTCCCATGCAAAACGCTTGTGCAATGCAACAGCACGCTGCTGCATCGGAATAAAACGCATTAGTTCTTGAATGCATTGCAATGCAACAAAGTGCATATTACTCTTAAATGTTATTTTTCCATGCAATACTTTTGTGCAATGTAACAGCGAGCTTTTGCAACGGAATGAAACGCATTATTTCTTGAATGCATTGCAATGCAACAAAGTGCATATCACTTCTAAATGTTTTTCTTCCACGCAAAACGCTTGTGCAATGCAACAGCGCGCTGTTGCAACGGAATGAAACACATTAGTTCTTGAATGCATCGCAATTCAACAAAGTGCATATTACTTTTAAATGTTATTCTTCCATGCCATACGCTTGAGCAATGCAACTGTGCGCTGTTGCAACGGAATGAAACGCGTTAGTTCTTGAATGCATTGGAATGCAACAAAGTGCATATTACTCTTAAATGTTATTCTTCCATGCAAAACGCTTGTGCAATGCAACACCGCGCTGTGGCAAAGGAATGAAACGCATTAGTTCTTGAATTTATCGCAATTCAACAAAGTGCATATTACTTATAAATGTTATTCTTCCATGCAAAACGCTTGAGCAATGCAACTTTGCGCTGTTGCAACGGAATGAAACGCATTAGTTCTTGAATGCATTGGAATGCAACAAAGTGCATATTACTCTTAAATGTTATTCTTCCATGCAAAACGCTTGTGCAATGCAACAGCGCGCTGTTGCAACGGAATGAAACGCATTAGTTATTGAATGAATTGCAATGCACCAAAGTGCATATTACTTCTAAATGTTATTCTTCCATGCAAAACGCTTGTGCAATGCACCAGCGCGCTGCTGCAACGGAATGAAACACATTAGTTCTTGAATGCATCGCAATTCAACAAAGTCCATATTACTTATAAATGTTATTCTTCCATGCAAAACGCTTGAGCAATGCAACTGTGCGCTGTTGCAACGGAATGAAACACATTAGTTCTTGAATGCATGGCAATTCAACAAAGTGCATATTACTTTTAAATGTTATTCTTCCATGCAAAACGCTTGAGCAATGCAACTGTGCGCTGTTGCAACGGAATGAAACGAGTTAGTTCTTGAATGCATTGGAATGCAACAAAGTGCATATTACTCTTAAATGTTATTCTACCATGCAAAACGCTTGTGCAATGCAACACCGCGCTGTTGCAAAGGAATGAAACGCATTAGTTCTTGAATTTATCACAATTCAACAAAGTGCATATTACTTATAAATGTTATTCTTCCATGCAAAACGCTTGAGCAATGCAACTGTGCGCTGTTGCAACGGAATGAAACGCATTAGTTCTTGAATGCATCGCAATTCAACAAAGTGCATATTGCTTTTAAATGTTATTCTTCAATGCAAAACGCTTATGCAATGCAACTGTGCGCTGTTGCAACGGAATGAAACGCATTAGTTATTGAATGCATTGCAATGCACCAAAGTGCATATTACTTCTAAATGTTATTCTTCCATGCAAAACGCTTGTGCAATGCAACAGCGTGCTGTTGCAACGGAATGAAACGCATTAGTTCTTGAATGCATCGCAATTCAACAAAGTGCATATTACTTTTAAATGTTATTCTTCCATGCAAAACGCTTGTGCAATGCACCAGCGCGCTGTTGCAACGGAATGAAACGCATTAGTTCTTGAATGCATCGCAATGCACCAAAGTGCATATAACTTTTAAATGTTATTCTTCCATGCAAAACACTTGTGCAATGCAACTGCGCGCTGTTGCAGCGGCATGAAACGCATTAGTTCTTGAATGCATTGCAATGCAACAAAGTGCATTTTAATTTTAAATGTTATTCTCCCATGCAAAAAGCACTCTGCATTGCACATCTCTTCGTTGAACAATGGAAAGAGTTAGTTACTGCATGCATTGGAAAGCGACAGCTTTGTGATGTTTTCTCCTGAGTACACAAATCAATGAGTTGTATAAAATGCGAAAAAATATATGCTGTGAGTTGCCTTTTCAACAGCTGATGCAATGATTTTCCTTCCTACACAAATTATTATGGTGAGTTTGTTCATTGCACAAAGGAATAAGTTAGTTCTTGAATGCTTTTCAATGCAAAAAAGTGCATATCGCTTATGTTATTATATCGCTTTATCATATGTGCAATGCAAAAGCAGTTTTTAAGCGATGTTTTTTTCATTGCAGAAGGGAATAAATTAGTCCTCTTAAGCAAGGGAATGAAACAACAAAAATGTAATTAAAACAAAAAGATTGCATTGATCATCTCTTTAATGAAATACAAAATGAGTTATTTCTTGAATGCTTTGCAATTCAACAATGCCTTTTGACTTTTTGACATCACAAAAGTCTATGAAGACATCATGTAGCTTTTAGACCTTCTGGAAACCCTCTGACATGAAAAAAAGTTCAAAAGGTCCAGTATGGACTATTGTGTGGCGGACTTGAATTGACGATTTGCTTATTAACATCACAAAGAGTCTGTAAGGACATCATGTAGCTTTTAGACCTTCTGGAAACCCTCTGACATGAAAAAAAGTTCAAAAGGTCCAGTATGGACTACTGTCTGGCGGACTTGACTTGAATTTAAAACATCACAAAGAGTCTATGATGACATCTGTAGCTTTTAGAAATTCTGGGGACCCTCTGAGGAGAAAAAAAGTTAAAAAGGTCCCATATGGACTATAGTCTGGCGGACTTGACTTGACTTTTTAACATCAGAAAGAGTCTATGAGGACATCTTGTAGCTTTTAGACCTTCTGGGGACCCTCTGAGCAGAAAAAAAAGATCAAAAGCTCCCATCTGGACTACTGTCTGGCGGACTTGACTTGACTTTTTAACATCATAAAGAGTTGAGGACATCATGTAGCTTTTAACCCTTCTTGGGACCCTCTGAGCAGAAAAAATTTTCAAAATGTCCCAAATGGACCAGCGTCTTGCGGACTTGACTTGACTTTTTAACATCAGAAAGTGTCTATAAGGACAACGTGTAGCTTTTAGACCTTCTGTGGACCCTCTGAGGAGAAAAAAAGTTCAAAAGGTTCCACATGGACTAGTGTCTGGCGGACTTGACTTGACTTTATAACATCAGAAAAGGTGTCCATGCATATTAAAAGCTTTTAGACCTTCTGGGGACCCTCTGAGGAGAAAAAAAGTTCAAAAGGTCCCATATGGACTACTGTCTGGCGGACTTGACTTGACTTTTTAACATCAGAAAGAGTCAATAAAGATATCATGTAGCTTTTCATGTAGCTGTCTGGCGGACTTGACTTTTTAACATCAGAATGTTTCTATAAGGACATCATCATGTAGCTTTTGGACCTTGTGGGGACCCTCTGACCTGATTTTTTAACATGACAAAAAAGACTCTGTAAGGACATCATGTAGCTTTTAGAGCTTCTTTTGACCCTCTGAACAGAAAAAAAGTTCAAAAGGTCCCATATGGACTACTGTCTGGCGGACTTCACTTGAATTTTTAACAACAGAAAGAGTCTATGAGGACATCATGTAGCTTTTAGACCTTATGGGGACCCTCTGAGCAGAAAAAAAGTTCAAAAGCTCCCATATGGACTACTGTCAGGCGGACTTGACGACTTTTTAACATCAGAAAGTGTCTATAAGGACATCATGTAGCTTTTAGACCTTCTGGGGACCCTCTGAGCAGAAAAAAACGTTCAAAAATACCCATATGGACTACTGTATGGCGGACTTGACTTGACTTTTTAACATCAGAAAGAGTCTTTGAGGACATAATGTAGCTTTTAGATCTTCTGGGAACCCTCTGAGCAGAAAAAACATTCAAAAGGTCCCATATGGACTAATGTATGGCGGACTTGACTTGACTTTTTAACATCAGATAGAGTCTATGAGGACATCATGCAGCTTTTAGACCTTCTGGGGATCCACTGAGCAGAAAAAAAGTTCAATAGGTCCCATATGGACTACAGTCTGGCGGACTTGACTTGACTTTTTAACATCAGAGAGTCTTTAAGGACATTATATAGCTATTAGACTTTCTGGGGACCCTCTGAGCAGAAAAAAAGTTCAAAAGGTCCCATATGGACTACTGTGTGGCGGACTTGACTTGACTTTTTAACATCAGAAAGAGTCTATGAGGACATAATGTAGCTTTTAGACCTTCTGGGGACCCTCTGAGCAGAAAAAAACGTTCAAAAATACCCATATGGACTACTGTATGGCGGACTTGACTTGACTTTTTAACATCAGAAAGAGTCTTTGAGGACATAATGTAGCTTTTAGATCTTCTGGGAACCCTCTGAGCAGAAAAAAACATTCAAAAGGTCCCATATGGACTAATGTATGGCGGACTTGACTTGACTTTTTAACATCAGAAAGAGTCTATGAGGACATAATGTAGCTTTTAGACCTTCTGGGGACCCTCTGAGGAGAAAAAAAGTTCAAAAGGTCCCATATGGACTACAGTCTGGCGGACTTGACTTGACTTTTTAACATCAGAGAGAGTCTTTAAGGACATAATATAGCTATTAGACTTTCTGGGGACCCTCTGAGCAGGGGACCCTCTGACCTTCTGCGGACCCTCTGAGCAGAAAAAAAGTACAAAAGGTCCCAAATGGACTAGCGTCTCGCAGAGTTGACTTGACTTTTTAACATCAGAAAGTGTCTATAAGGACATCATGTAGCTTTTAGACCTTTTGGGGACCCTTTGAGGAGAAAAAAGTTCAAAATGTCCCATATGGACTACTGTCTGGCGGACTTGATTTGACTTTTTAACATCAAAGAATCTATGTGGACATCATATAGCTTTTAGACCTTCTGGGGATCCACTGAGCAGAAAAAAAGTTTTTTTCTGCAAAAAAAGCAGAAAAAAAGTTCAATAGGTCCCATATGGACTACAGTCTGGCGGACTTGACTTTTTAACATCAGAGAGTCTTTAAGGACATTATATAGCTATTAGACCTTCTGGGGACCCTCTGAGCAGAAAAGAAGTTCAAAAGGTCCCAAATGGACTACTGTCTGGCGGACTTGACTTGACTTTTTAACATCAGAAAGAGTCTATGAGGACATAATGTAGCTTTTAGACCTTCTGGGGACCCTTTGAGGAGAAAAAAAGTTCAAAATGTCCCATATGAACTACTGTCTGGCGGACTTGACTTTTTAACATCAGAAAGAGTCTATGAGGACATAATGTAGCTTTTAGACCTTCTGGGAACCCTCTGAGGAGAAAAAAAGTTCAAAAGGTCCCATATGGACTACACTGTGGCGGACTTGATTTGACTTTTTAACATCAGAAAGAGTCTATGAGGACATTGTGTAGCTTTAGACCTTCTGGGGACCCTCTGAGCAGAAAAAAAGTTCAAAAGCTCCCATATGGACTACTCTCAGGCGGACTTGACGCCTTTTTAACATAAGAAAGAGTCTTTAAGGACATCACGTAGCTTTTAGACCTTCTGTTGGCCCTCTGAGGAGAAAAAACGTTCAAAAGGTCCCATATGGACTACTGTCTGGCGGTATTGACTTGACTTTTTAACACCAGAAAGTGTCTATAAGGACATCACGTAGCTTTTAGACCTTCTGTGGACCCTCTGAGCAGAAAAAACGTTCAAAAGGTCCCATATGGACTACTGTATGGCGGACTTGACTGGACTTTTTAACATCAGATAGAGTCTATGAGGACATCATGTAGCTTTTAGACCTTATGGGGACCCTCTGAGGAAAAAAAAGTTCAAAAGGTCACATGTGGACTACTGTCTGTCGGACTTGACCTGACTTCTTAACATCAGATAGAGTCTATGAGGACATAATGTAGCTTTAGACCTTCTGGGGACCCTCTGAGCAGAAAAAAATGTTCAATAGCTCCCATATGGACTACTCTCAGGCGGACTCGACGACTTTTTAACACCAGAAAGTGTCTATAAGGACATCACGTAGCTTTTAGACCTTCTGGGAACCCTCTGAGGAGTAAAAAAGGTCAAAAGGTCCCATATGGACTACACTCTGGAGGACTTGATTCGACTTTTTAACATCAAGGAATCTATGTGGACATCATGTAGCTTTTAGACCTTCTGTGGACCCTCTGAGGAAAAAAAAGGTTCAAAAGGTCCCATAAGGACTACTTTCTGACGGAATTGACTTGATTTTTTAACATCAGAAAGAGTCTATGAGGACATCAGGTAGCTTTAGACCTTCTGGGGACCCTCTGAGCAGAAAAAAATGTTCAATAGCTCCCATATGGACTACAGTCTGGCGGACTTGACTTGACTTAACATCAGAGAGAGTCTTTAAGGACATAATATAGCTATTAGACCTTCTGGGGACCCTCTGAGCAGAAAAAAAGTTCAAAAGGTCCCAAATGGACTAGCGTCTTGCGGATTTGACTTGACTTTTTAACATCAGAAAGTGTCTATAAGGACATCATGTAGCTTTTAGACCTTTTGGGAACCCTTTGAGGGGAAAAAAAGTTCAAAATGTCAAATATGGACTACTGTCTGGCGGACTTGATTTGACTTTTTAACATCAAAGAATCTATGTGGACATCATGTAGCTTTTAGACCTTCTGTGGACCCTCTGAGGGAAAAAAAAGTTCAAAAGGTCCCATATGGACTACTTTCTGGCGGACTTGACTTGACTTTTTAACATCAGAAAGAGTCTATGAGGACATCATGTAGCTTTAGACCTTCTGGGGACCCTCTGAGCAGAAAAAAAGTTCAAAAGCTCCCATATGGACTACTCTCAGGCGGACTTGACGACTTTTTAACATCAGAAAGAGTCTTTAAGGACATCACGTAGCTTTTAGACCTTCTGTTGGCCCTCTGAGGAGAAAAAACGTTCAAAAGGTCCCATATGTATTACTGTCTGGCGGACTTGACTTGACTTTTTAACACCAGAAAGTATCTATAAGGACATCATGCAGCTTTTAGACCTTCTGTGGACCTTCTGAGCAGAAAAAACATTCAAAAGGTCCCATATGGACTACTGTATGGCGGACTTGACGACTTTTTAACATCAGAAAGAGTCTTTGAGGACATAATGTAGCTTTTAGACCTTCTGGGAACCCTCTGAGGAGAAAAAAAGCTCAAAAGGTCCCATATGTACTACTGTCTGGCGGACTTGACTTGACTTTTTAACACCAGAAAGTGTCTATAAGGACATCATGTAGCTTTTAGACCTGTTGGGGACCCTCTGAGCAGAAAAAAAGTTCAAAAGGTCCCATATGGACTAATGTATGATGGACTTGACTTGACTTTTTAACATCAGAAAGAGTCTTTGAGTACATAATGTAGCTTTTAGACCTTCTGGGAACCCTCTGAGGAGAAAAAAAGTTCAAAAGGTCCCATATGGACTACACTCTGGCGGACTGGATTTGACTTTTTAACATCAGAAAGAGTCAATAAGGACATCACGTAGCTTTTAGACCTTCTGGGGACCCTCTGAGCAGAAAAAAAAGTCAAAAGCTCCCATATGGACTACTGTCTGGCAGACTGGACTTGACTTTTTTAACATCAGAAAGAGTCTATGAGGACATCAAGTAGCTTTTTGACCTTCTGTGGACCCTCTGAGCAGAAAAAACCTTCAAAAGGTCCCATATGGACTACTGTATGGCGGACTTGACTTGACTTTTTAACATCAGCGAGAGACTTTGAGGACATCATGTAGCTATTAGACCTTCTGGGGACCCTCTGAGGAGAAAAAAGTTCAAAATGTCCCATATGAACTACTGTCTGGCGGACTTGACTTTTTAACATCAGAAAGAGTCTATGAGGACATAATGTAGCTTTTAGACCTTCTGGGAACCCTCTGAGGAGAAAAAAAGTTCAAAAGGTCCCATATGGACTACACTCTGGCGGACTTGATTTGACTTTTTAACATCAGAAAGAGTCTATGAGGACATTGTGTAGCTTTAGACCTTCTGGGGACCCTCTGAGCAGAAAAAAAGTTCAAAAGCTCCCATATGGACTACTCTCAGGCGGACTTGACGCCTTTTTAACATAAGAAAGAGTCTTTAAGGACATCATGTAGCTTTAGACCTTCTAAGGGACCCTCTGAGCAGAAAAAAAGTTCAAAAGCTCCCATATGGACTACTCTCAGGCGGACTTGACGACTTTTTAACATCAGAAAGAGTCTTTAAGGACATCACGTAGCTTTTAGACCTTCTGTTGGCCCTCTGAGGAGAAAAAACGTTCAAAAGGTCCCATATGTACTACTGTCTGGCGGACTTGACTTGACTTTTTAACACCAGAAAGTGTCTATTACGACATCATGTAGCTTTTAGACCTTCTGTGGACCCTCTGAGCAGAAAAAACATTCAAAAGGTCCCATATGGACTACTGTATGGCGGACTTGACTTGACTTTTTAACATCAGAAAGAGTCTTTGAGAACATAATGCAGCTTTTAGACCTTCTGGGGAGCCTCTGAGGAGAAAAAAAGTTCAAAAGGTCCCATGTGGACTACAGTCTGTCGGACTTGACTTGACTTTTTAACATCAGATAGAGTCTATGAGGACATCATGCAGCTTTTAGACCTTCTGGGGATCCACTGAGCAGAAAAAAAGTTCAATAGGTCCCATATGGACTACAGTCTGGCGGACTTGACTTGACTTTTTAACATCAGAGAGTCTTTAAGGACATTATATAGCTATTAGACTATCTGGGGACCCTCTGAGCAGAAAAAAAGTTCAAAAGGTCCCATATGGACTACTGTGTGGCGGACTTGACTTGACTTTTTAACATCAGAAAGAGTCTATGAGGACATAATGTAGCTTTTAGACCTTCTGGGGACCCTCTGAGCAGAAAAAAACGTTCAAAAATACCCATATGGACTACTGTATGGCGGACTTGACTTGACTTTTTAACATCAGAAAGAGTCTTTGAGGACATAATGTAGCTTTTAGATCTTCTGGGAACCCTCTGAGCAGAAAAAACATTCAAAAGGTCCCATATGGACTAATGTATGGCGGACTTGACTTGACTTTTTAACATCAGAAAGAGTCTATGAGGACATAATGTAGCTTTTAGACCTTCTGGGGACCCTCTGAGGAGAAAAAAAGTTCAAAAGGTCCCATATGGACTACAGTCTAGCGGACTTGACTTGACTTTTTAACATCAGAGAGAGTCTTTAAGGACATAATATAGCTATTAGACCTTCTGGGGACCCTCTGAGCAGAAAAAAAGTTCAAAAGGTCCCAAATGGACTAGCGTCTTGCGGAGTTGACTTGACTTTTTAACATCAGAAAGTGTCTATAAGGACATCATGTAGCTTTTAGACCTTTTGGGGACCCATTGAGGAGAAAAAAAGTTCAAAATGTCCCATATGGACTACTGTCTGGCGGACTTGATTTGACTTTTTAACATCAAAGAATCTATGTGGACATCATGTAGCTTTTAGACCTTCTGTGGACCCTCTGAGGAAAAAAAAAGTTCAAAAGGTCCCATATGGACTACTGTCTGGCGGACTTGACTTGACTTTTTAACATCAGAAAGAGTCTATGAGGACATAATGTAGCTTTTAGACCTTCTGGGGACCCTCTGAGCAGAAAAAAACGTTCAAAAATACCCATATGGACTACTGTATGGCGGACTTGACTTGACTTTTTAACATCAGAAAGAGTCTTTGAGGACATAATGTAGCTTTTAGATCTTCTGGGAACCCTCTGAGCAGAAAAAACATTCAAAAGGTCCCATATGGACTAATGTATGGCGGACTTGACTTGACTTTTTAACATCAGAAAGAGTCTATGAGGACATCATGTAGCTTTTAGACCTTCTGGGGACCCTCTGAGGAGAAAAAAAGTTCAAAAGGTCCCATATGGACTACAGTCTGGCGGACTTGACTTGACTTTTTAACAACAGAGAATCTTTAAGGACATAATATAGCTATTAGACCTTCTGGGGACCCTCTGAGCAGAAAAAAAGTTCAAAAAGTCCCAAATGGACTAGCGTCTTGCGGAGTTGACTTGACTTTTTAACATCAGAAAGTGTCTATAAGGACATCATGTAGCTTTTAGACCTTCTGGGGACCCTCTGAGGAGAAAAAAAATTCAAAAGGTCCCATATGGACTACAGTCTGGCGGACTTGACTTGACTTTTTAACATCAGAGAGAGTCTTTAAGGACATAATATAGCTATTAGACCTTCTGCGGACCCTCTGAGCAGAAAAAAAGTACAAAAGGTCCCAAATGGACTAGCGTCTTGCAGAGTTGACTTGACTTTTTAACATCAGAAAGTGTCTATAAGGACATCATGTAGCTTTTAGACCTTTTGGGGACCCTTTGAGGAGAAAAAAAGTTCAAAATGTCCCATATGGACTACTGTCTGGCGGACTTGATTTGACTTTTTAACATCAAAGAATCTATGTGGACATCATGCAGCTTTTAGACCTTCTGTGGACCCTCTGAGGAAAAAAAAAGTTCAAAAGGTCCCATATGGACTACTTTCTGGCGGACTTGACTTGACTTTTTAACATCAGAAAGAGTCTATGAGGACATCATGTAGCTTTAGACCTTCTAAGGGACCCTCTGAGCAGAAAAAAAGTTCAAAAGCTCCCATATGGACTACTCTCAGGCGGACTTGACGACTTTTTAACATCAGAAAGAGTCTTTAAGGACATCACGTAGCTTTTAGACCTTCTGTTGGCCCTCTGAGGAGAAAAAACGTTCAAAAGGTCCCATATGTACTACTGTCTGGCGGACTTGACTTGACTTTTTAACACCAGAAAGTGTCTATTACGACATCATGTAGCTTTTAGACCTTCTGTGGACCCTCTGAGCAGAAAAAACATTCAAAAGGTCCCATATGGACTACTGTATGGCGGACTTGACTTGACTTTTTAACATCAGAAAGAGTCTTTGAGAACATAATGCAGCTTTAGACCTTCTGGGGAGCCTCTGAGGAGAAAAAAAGTTCAAAAGGTCCCATGTGGACTACAGTCTGTCGGACTTGACTTGACTTTTTAACATCAGATAGAGTCTATGAGGACATCATGCAGCTTTTAGACCTTCTGGGGATCCACTGAGCAGAAAAAAAGTTCAATAGGTCCCATATGGACTACAGTCTGGCGGACTTGACTTGACTTTTTAACATCAGAGAGTCTTTAAGGACATTATATAGCTATTAGACTTTCTGGGGACCCTCTGAGCAGAAAAAAAGTTCAAAAGGTCCCATATGGACTACTGTGTGGCATACTTGACTTGACTTTTTAACATCAGAAAGAGTCTATGAGGACATAATGTAGCTTTTAGACCTTCTGGGGACCCTCTGAGCAGAAAAAAAAGATCAAAAGCTCCCATCTGGACTACTGTCTGGCGGACTTGACTTGACTTTTTAACATCATAAAGAGTTGAGGACATCATGTAGCTTTTAACCCTTCTTGGGACCCTCTGAGCAGAAAAAAATTTCAAAATGTCCCAAATGGACCAGCGTCTTGCGGACTTGACTTGACTTTTTAACATCAGAAAGTGTCTATAAGGACAACGTGTAGCTTTTAGACCTTCTGTGGACCCTCTGAGGAGAAAAAAAGTTCAAAAGGTTCCACATGGACTAGTGTCTGGCGGACTTGACTTGACTTTATAACATCAGAAAAGGTGTCCATGCATATTAAAAGCTTTTAGACCTTCTGGGGACCCTCTGAGGAGAAAAAAAGTTCAAAAGGTCCCATATGGACTACTGTCTGGCGGACTTGACTTGACTTTTTAACATCAGAAAGAGTCAATAAAGATATCATGTAGCTTTTCATGTAGCTGTCTGGCGGACTTGACTTTTTAACATCAGAATGTTTCTATAAGGACATCATCATGTAGCTTTTGGACCTTGTGGGGACCCTCTGACCTGATTTTTTAACATGACAAAAAAGACTCTGTAAGGACATCATGTAGCTTTTAGAGCTTCTTTTGACCCTCTGAACAGAAAAAAAGTTCAAAAGGTCCCATATGGACTACTGTCTGGCGGACTTCACTTGAATTTTTAACAACAGAAAGAGTCTATGAGGACATCATGTAGCTTTTAGACCTTATGGGGACCCTCTGAGCAGAAAAAAAGTTCAAAAGCTCCCATATGGACTACTGTCAGGCGGACTTGACGACTTTTTAACATCAGAAAGTGTCTATAAGGACATCATGTAGCTTTTAGACCTTCTGGGGACCCTCTGAGCAGAAAAAAACGTTCAAAAATACCCATATGGACTACTGTATGGCGGACTTGACTTGACTTTTTAACATCAGAAAGAGTCTTTGAGGACATAATGTAGCTTTTAGATCTTCTGGGAACCCTCTGAGCAGAAAAAACATTCAAAAGGTCCCATATGGACTAATGTATGGCGGACTTGACTTGACTTTTTAACATCAGATAGAGTCTATGAGGACATCATGCAGCTTTTAGACCTTCTGGGGATCCACTGAGCAGAAAAAAAGTTCAATAGGTCCCATATGGACTACAGTCTGGCGGACTTGACTTGACTTTTTAACATCAGAGAGTCTTTAAGGACATTATATAGCTATTAGACTTTCTGGGGACCCTCTGAGCAGAAAAAAAGTTCAAAAGGTCCCATATGGACTACTGTGTGGCGGACTTGACTTGACTTTTTAACATCCGAAAGAGTCTATGAGGACATAATGTAGCTTTTAGACCTTCTGGGGACCCTCTGAGCAGAAAAAAACGTTCAAAAATACCCATATGGACTACTGTATGGCGGACTTGACTTGACTTTTTAACATCAGAAAGAGTCTTTGAGGACATAATGTAGCTTTTAGATCTTCTGGGAACCCTCTGAGCAGAAAAAAACATTCAAAAGGTCCCATATGGACTAATGTATGGCGGACTTGACTTGACTTTTTAACATCAGAAAGAGTCTATGAGGACATAATGTAGCTTTTAGACCTTCTGGGGACCCTCTGAGGAGAAAAAAAGTTCAAAAGGTCCCATATGGACTACAGTCTGGCGGACTTGACTTGACTTTTTAACATCAGAGAGAGTCTTTAAGGACATAATATAGCTATTAGACTTTCTGGGGACCCTCTGAGCAGGGGACCCTCTGACCTTCTGCGGACCCTCTGAGCAGAAAAAAAGTACAAAAGGTCCCAATGGACTAGCGTCTCGCAGAGTTGACTTGACTTTTTAACATCAGAAAGTGTCTATAAGGACATCATGTAGCTTTTAGACCTTTTGGGGACCCTTTGAGGAGAAAAAAGTTCAAAATGTCCCATATGGACTACTGTCTGGCGGACTTGATTTGACTTTTTAACATCAAAGAATCTATGTGGACATCATATAGCTTTTAGACCTTCTGGGGATCCACTGAGCAGAAAAAAAGTTTTTTTCTGCAAAAAAAGCAGAAAAAAAGTTCAATAGGTCCCATATGGACTACAGTCTGGCGGACTTGACTTTTTAACATCAGAGAGTCTTTAAGGACATTATATAGCTATTAGACCTTCTGGGGACCCTCTGAGCAGAAAAGAAGTTCAAAAGGTCCCAAATGGACTACTGTCTGGCGGACTTGACTTGACTTTTTAACATCAGAAAGAGTCTATGAGGACATAATGTAGCTTTTAGACCTTCTGGGGACCCTTTGAGGAGAAAAAAAGTTCAAAATGTCCCATATGAACTACTGTCTGGCGGACTTGACTTTTTAACATCAGAAAGAGTCTATGAGGACATAATGTAGCTTTTAGACCTTCTGGGAACCCTCTGAGGAGAAAAAAAGTTCAAAAGGTCCCATATGGACAACACTGTGGCGGACTTGATTTGACTTTTTAACATCAGAAAGAGTCTATGAGGACATTGTGTAGCTTTAGACCTTCTGGGGACCCTCTGAGCAGAAAAAAAGTTCAAAAGCTCCCATATGGACTACTCTCAGGCGGACTTGACGCCTTTTTAACATAAGAAAGAGTCTTTAAGGACATCACGTAGCTTTTAGACCTTCTGTTGGCCCTCTGAGGAGAAAAAACGTTCAAAAGGTCCCATATGGACTACTGTCTGGCGGACTTGACTTGACTTTTTAACACCAGAAAGTGTCTATAAGGACATCACGTAGCTTTTAGACCTTCTGTGGACCCTCTGAGCAGAAAAAACGTTCAAAAGGTCCCATATGGACTACTGTATGGCGGACTTGACTGGACTTTTTAACATCAGATAGAGTCTATGAGGACATCATGTAGCTTTTAGACCTTATGGGGACCCTCTGAGGAAAAAAAAGTTCAAAAGGTCACATGTGGACTACTGTCTGTCGGACTTGACCTGACTTCTTAACATCAGATAGAGTCTATGAGGACATAATGTAGCTTTAGACCTTCTGGGGACCCTCTGAGCAGAAAAAAATGTTCAATAGCTCCCATATGGACTACTCTCAGGCGGACTCGACGACTTTTTAACACCAGAAAGTGTCTATAAGGACATCACGTAGCTTTTAGACCTTCTGGGAACCCTCTGAGGAGTAAAAAAGGTCAAAAGGTCCCATATGGACTACACTCTGGAGGACTTGATTCGACTTTTTAACATCAAGGAATCTATGTGGACATCATGTAGCTTTTAGACCTTCTGTGGACCCTCTGAGGAAAAAAAAGGTTCAAAAGGTCCCATAAGGACTACTTTCTGACGGAATTGACTTGATTTTTTAACATCAGAAAGAGTCTATGAGGACATCAGGTAGCTTTAGACCTTCTGGGGACCCTCTGAGCAGAAAAAAATGTTCAATAGCTCCCATATGGACAACAGTCTGGCGGACTTGACTTGACTTAACATCAGAGAGAGTCTTTAAGGACATAATATAGCTATTAGACCTTCTGGGGACCCTCTGAGCAGAAAAAAAGTTCAAAAGGTCCCAAATGGACTAGCGTCTTGCGGATTTGACTTGACTTTTTAACATCAGAAAGTGTCTATAAGGACATCATGTAGCTTTTAGACCTTTTGGGAACCCTTTGAGGGGAAAAAAAGTTCAAAATGTCAAATATGGACTACTGTCTGGCGGACTTGATTTGACTTTTTAACATCAAAGAATCTATGTGGACATCATGTAGCTTTTAGACCTTCTGTGGACCCTCTGAGGGAAAAAAAAGTTCAAAAGGTCCCATATGGACTACTTTCTGGCGGACTTGACTTGACTTTTTAACATCAGAAAGAGTCTATGAGGACATCATGTAGCTTTAGACCTTCTGGGGACCCTCTGAGCAGAAAAAAAGTTCAAAAGCTCCCATATGGACTACTCTCAGGCGGACTTGACGACTTTTTAACATCAGAAAGAGTCTTTAAGGACATCACGTAGCTTTTAGACCTTCTGTTGGCCCTCTGAGGAGAAAAAACGTTCAAAAGGTCCCATATGTATTACTGTCTGGCGGACTTGACTTGACTTTTTAACACCAGAAAGTATCTATAAGGACATCATGCAGCTTTTAGACCTTCTGTGGACCTTCTGAGCAGAAAAAACATTCAAAAGGTCCCATATGGACTACTGTATGGCGGACTTGACGACTTTTTAACATCAGAAAGAGTCTTTGAGGACATAATGTAGCTTTTAGACCTTCTGGGAACCCTCTGAGGAGAAAAAAAGCTCAAAAGGTCCCATATGTACTACTGTCTGGCGGACTTGACTTGACTTTTTAACACCAGAAAGTGTCTATAAGGACATCATGTAGCTTTTAGACCTGTTGGGGACCCTCTGAGCAGAAAAAAAGTTCAAAAGGTCCCATATGGACTAATGTATGATGGACTTGACTTGACTTTTTAACATCAGAAAGAGTCTTTGAGTACATAATGTAGCTTTTAGACCTTCTGGGAACCCTCTGAGGAGAAAAAAAGTTCAAAAGGTCCCATATGGACTACACTCTGGCGGACTGGATTTGACTTTTTAACATCAGAAAGAGTCAATAAGGACATCACGTAGCTTTTAGACCTTCTGGGGACCCTCTGAGCAGAAAAAAAAGTCAAAAGCTCCCATATGGACTACTGTCTGGCAGACTGGACTTGACTTTTTTAACATCAGAAAGAGTCTATGAGGACATCAAGTAGCTTTTTGACCTTCTGTGGACCCTCTGAGCAGAAAAAACCTTCAAAAGGTCCCATATGGACTACAGTCTAGCGGACTTGACTTGACTTTTTAACATCAGAGAGAGTCTTTAAGGACATAATATAGCTATTAGACCTTCTGGGGACCCTCTGAGCAGAAAAAAAGTTCAAAAGGTCCCAAATGGACTAGCGTCTTGCGGAGTTGACTTGACTTTTTAACATCAGAAAGTGTCTATAAGGACATCATGTAGCTTTTAGACCTTTTGGGGACCCATTGAGGAGAAAAAAAGTTCAAAATGTCCCATATGGACTACTGTCTGGCGGACTTGATTTGACTTTTTAACATCAAAGAATCTATGTGGACATCATGTAGCTTTTAGACCTTCTGTGGACCCTCTGAGGAAAAAAAAAGTTCAAAAGGTCCCATATGGACTACTGTCTGGCGGACTTGACTTGACTTTTTAACATCAGAAAGAGTCTATGAGGACATAATGTAGCTTTTAGACCTTCTGGGGACCCTCTGAGCAGAAAAAAATGTTCAAAAATACCCATATGGACTACTGTATGGCGGACTTGACTTGACTTTTTAACATCAGAAAGAGTCTTTGAGGACATAATGTAGCTTTTAGATCTTCTGGGAACCCTCTGAGCAGAAAAAACATTCAAAAGGTCCCATATGGACTAATGTATGGCGGACTTGACTTGACTTTTTAACATCAGAAAGAGTCTATGAGGACATCATGTAGCTTTTAGACCTTCTGGGGACCCTCTGAGGAGAAAAAAAGTTCAAAAGGTCCCATATGGACTACAGTCTGGCGGACTTGACTTGACTTTTTAACAACAGAGAATCTTTAAGGACATAATATAGCTATTAGACCTTCTGGGGACCCTCTGAGCAGAAAAAAAGTTCAAAAAGTCCCAAATGGACTAGCGTCTTGCGGAGTTGACTTGACTTTTTAACATCAGAAAGTGTCTATAAGGACATCATGTAGCTTTTAGACCTTCTGGGGACCCTCTGAGGAGAAAAAAAATTCAAAAGGTCCCATATGGACTACAGTCTGGCGGACTTGACTTGACTTTTTAACATCAGAGAGAGTCTTTAAGGACATAATATAGCTATTAGACCTTCTGCGGACCCTCTGAGCAGAAAAAAAGTACAAAAGGTCCCAAATGGACTAGCGTCTTGCAGAGTTGACTTGACTTTTTAACATCAGAAAGTGTCTATAAGGACATCATGTAGCTTTTAGACCTTTTGGGGACCCTTTGAGGAGAAAAAAAGTTCAAAATGTCCCATATGGACTACTGTCTGGCGGACTTGATTTGACTTTTTAACATCAAAGAATCTATGTGGACATCATGCAGCTTTTAGACCTTCTGTGGACCCTCTGAGGAAAAAAAAAGTTCAAAAGGTCCCATATGGACTACTTTCTGGCGGACTTGACTTGACTTTTTAACATCAGAAAGAGTCTATGAGGACATCATGTAGCTTTAGACCTTCTAAGGGACCCTCTGAGCAGAAAAAAAGTTCAAAAGCTCCCATATGGACTACTCTCAGGCGGACTTGACGACTTTTTAACATCAGAAAGAGTCTTTAAGGACATCACGTAGCTTTTAGACCTTCTGTTGGCCCTCTGAGGAGAAAAAACGTTCAAAAGGTCCCATATGTACTACTGTCTGGCGGACTTGACTTGACTTTTTAACACCAGAAAGTGTCTATTACGACATCATGTAGCTTTTAGACCTTCTGTGGACCCTCTGAGCAGAAAAAACATTCAAAAGGTCCCATATGGACTACTGTATGGCGGACTTGACTTGACTTTTTAACATCAGAAAGAGTCTTTGAGAACATAATGCAGCTTTAGACCTTCTGGGGAGCCTCTGAGGAGAAAAAAAGTTCAAAAGGTCCCATGTGGACTACAGTCTGTCGGACTTGACTTGACTTTTTAACATCAGATAGAGTCTATGAGGACATCATGCAGCTTTTAGACCTTCTGGGGATCCACTGAGCAGAAAAAAAGTTCAATAGGTCCCATATGGACTACAGTCTGGCGGACTTGACTTGACTTTTTAACATCAGAGAGTCTTTAAGGACATTATATAGCTATTAGACTTTCTGGGGACCCTCTGAGCAGAAAAAAAGTTCAAAAGGTCCCATATGGACTACTGTGTGGCATACTTGACTTGACTTTTTAACATCAGAAAGAGTCTATGAGGACATAATGTAGCTTTTAGACCTTCTGGGGACCCTCTGAGCAGAAAAAAAAGATCAAAAGCTCCCATCTGGACTACTGTCTGGCGGACTTGACTTGACTTTTTAACATCATAAAGAGTTGAGGACATCATGTAGCTTTTAACCCTTCTTGGGACCCTCTGAGCAGAAAAAAATTTCAAAATGTCCCAAATGGACCAGCGTCTTGCGGACTTGACTTGACTTTTTAACATCAGAAAGTGTCTATAAGGACAACGTGTAGCTTTTAGACCTTCTGTGGACCCTCTGAGGAGAAAAAAAGTTCAAAAGGTTCCACATGGACTAGTGTCTGGCGGACTTGACTTGACTTTATAACATCAGAAAAGGTGTCCATGCATATTAAAAGCTTTTAGACCTTCTGGGGACCCTCTGAGGAGAAAAAAAGTTCAAAAGGTCCCATATGGACTACTGTCTGGCGGACTTGACTTGACTTTTTAACATCAGAAAGAGTCAATAAAGATATCATGTAGCTTTTCATGTAGCTGTCTGGCGGACTTGACTTTTTAACATCAGAATGTTTCTATAAGGACATCATCATGTAGCTTTTGGACCTTGTGGGGACCCTCTGACCTGATTTTTTAACATGACAAAAAAGACTCTGTAAGGACATCATGTAGCTTTTAGAGCTTCTTTTGACCCTCTGAACAGAAAAAAAGTTCAAAAGGTCCCATATGGACTACTGTCTGGCGGACTTCACTTGAATTTTTAACAACAGAAAGAGTCTATGAGGACATCATGTAGCTTTTAGACCTTATGGGGACCCTCTGAGCAGAAAAAAAGTTCAAAAGCTCCCATATGGACTACTGTCAGGCGGACTTGACGACTTTTTAACATCAGAAAGTGTCTATAAGGACATCATGTAGCTTTTAGACCTTCTGGGGACCCTCTGAGCAGAAAAAAACGTTCAAAAATACCCATATGGACTACTGTATGGCGGACTTGACTTGACTTTTTAACATCAGAAAGAGTCTTTGAGGACATAATGTAGCTTTTAGATCTTCTGGGAACCCTCTGAGCAGAAAAAACATTCAAAAGGTCCCATATGGACTAATGTATGGCGGACTTGACTTGACTTTTTAACATCAGATAGAGTCTATGAGGACATCATGCAGCTTTTAGACCTTCTGGGGATCCACTGAGCAGAAAAAAAGTTCAATAGGTCCCATATGGACTACAGTCTGGCGGACTTGACTTGACTTTTTAACATCAGAGAGTCTTTAAGGACATTATATAGCTATTAGACTTTCTGGGGACCCTCTGAGCAGAAAAAAAGTTCAAAAGGTCCCATATGGACTACTGTGTGGCGGACTTGACTTGACTTTTTAACATCCGAAAGAGTCTATGAGGACATAATGTAGCTTTTAGACCTTCTGGGGACCCTCTGAGCAGAAAAAAACGTTCAAAAATACCCATATGGACTACTGTATGGCGGACTTGACTTGACTTTTTAACATCAGAAAGAGTCTTTGAGGACATAATGTAGCTTTTAGATCTTCTGGGAACCCTCTGAGCAGAAAAAAACATTCAAAAGGTCCCATATGGACTAATGTATGGCGGACTTGACTTGACTTTTTAACATCAGAAAGAGTCTATGAGGACATAATGTAGCTTTTAGACCTTCTGGGGACCCTCTGAGGAGAAAAAAAGTTCAAAAGGTCCCATATGGACTACAGTCTGGCGGACTTGACTTGACTTTTTAACATCAGAGAGAGTCTTTAAGGACATAATATAGCTATTAGACTTTCTGGGGACCCTCTGAGCAGGGGACCCTCTGACCTTCTGCGGACCCTCTGAGCAGAAAAAAAGTACAAAAGGTCCCAATGGACTAGCGTCTCGCAGAGTTGACTTGACTTTTTAACATCAGAAAGTGTCTATAAGGACATCATGTAGCTTTTAGACCTTTTGGGGACCCTTTGAGGAGAAAAAAGTTCAAAATGTCCCATATGGACTACTGTCTGGCGGACTTGATTTGACTTTTTAACATCAAAGAATCTATGTGGACATCATATAGCTTTTAGACCTTCTGGGGATCCACTGAGCAGAAAAAAAGTTTTTTTCTGCAAAAAAAGCAGAAAAAAAGTTCAATAGGTCCCATATGGACTACAGTCTGGCGGACTTGACTTTTTAACATCAGAGAGTCTTTAAGGACATTATATAGCTATTAGACCTTCTGGGGACCCTCTGAGCAGAAAAGAAGTTCAAAAGGTCCCAAATGGACTACTGTCTGGCGGACTTGACTTGACTTTTTAACATCAGAAAGAGTCTATGAGGACATAATGTAGCTTTTAGACCTTCTGGGGACCCTTTGAGGAGAAAAAAAGTTCAAAATGTCCCATATGAACTACTGTCTGGCGGACTTGACTTTTTAACATCAGAAAGAGTCTATGAGGACATAATGTAGCTTTTAGACCTTCTGGGAACCCTCTGAGGAGAAAAAAAGTTCAAAAGGTCCCATATGGACTACACTGTGGCGGACTTGATTTGACTTTTTAACATCAGAAAGAGTCTATGAGGACATTGTGTAGCTTTAGACCTTCTGGGGACCCTCTGAGCAGAAAAAAAGTTCAAAAGCTCCCATATGGACTACTCTCAGGCGGACTTGACGCCTTTTTAACATAAGAAAGAGTCTTTGAGGACATAATGTAGCTTTTAGACCTTCTGGGAACCCTCTGAGGAGAAAAAAAGCTCAAAAGGTCCCATATGTACTACTGTCTGGCGGACTTGACTTGACTTTTTAACACCAGAAAGTGTCTATAAGGACATCATGTAGCTTTTAGACCTGTTGGGGACCCTCTGAGCAGAAAAAAAGTTCAAAAGGTCCCATATGGACTAATGTATGATGGACTTGACTTGACTTTTTAACATCAGAAAGAGTCTTTGAGTACATAATGTAGCTTTTAGACCTTCTGGGAACCCTCTGAGGAGAAAAAAAGTTCAAAAGGTCCCATATGGACTACACTCTGGCGGACTGGATTTGACTTTTTAACATCAGAAAGAGTCAATAAGGACATCACGTAGCTTTTAGACCTTCTGGGGACCCTCTGAGCAGAAAAAAAAGTCAAAAGCTCCCATATGGACTACTGTCTGGCAGACTGGACTTGACTTTTTTAACATCAGAAAGAGTCTATGAGGACATCAAGTAGCTTTTTGACCTTCTGTGGACCCTCTGAGCAGAAAAAACCTTCAAAAGGTCCCATATGGACTACAGTCTAGCGGACTTGACTTGACTTTTTAACATCAGAGAGAGTCTTTAAGGACATAATATAGCTATTAGACCTTCTGGGGACCCTCTGAGCAGAAAAAAAGTTCAAAAGGTCCCAAATGGACTAGCGTCTTGCGGAGTTGACTTGACTTTTTAACATCAGAAAGTGTCTATAAGGACATCATGTAGCTTTTAGACCTTTTGGGGACCCATTGAGGAGAAAAAAAGTTCAAAATGTCCCATATGGACTACTGTCTGGCGGACTTGATTTGACTTTTTAACATCAAAGAATCTATGTGGACATCATGTAGCTTTTAGACCTTCTGTGGACCCTCTGAGGAAAAAAAAAGTTCAAAAGGTCCCATATGGACTACTGTCTGGCGGACTTGACTTGACTTTTTAACATCAGAAAGAGTCTATGAGGACATAATGTAGCTTTTAGACCTTCTGGGGACCCTCTGAGCAGAAAAAAATGTTCAAAAATACCCATATGGACTACTGTATGGCGGACTTGACTTGACTTTTTAACATCAGAAAGAGTCTTTGAGGACATAATGTAGCTTTTAGATCTTCTGGGAACCCTCTGAGCAGAAAAAACATTCAAAAGGTCCCATATGGACTAATGTATGGCGGACTTGACTTGACTTTTTAACATCAGAAAGAGTCTATGAGGACATCATGTAGCTTTTAGACCTTCTGGGGACCCTCTGAGGAGAAAAAAAGTTCAAAAGGTCCCATATGGACTACAGTCTGGCGGACTTGACTTGACTTTTTAACAACAGAGAATCTTTAAGGACATAATATAGCTATTAGACCTTCTGGGGACCCTCTGAGCAGAAAAAAAGTTCAAAAAGTCCCAAATGGACTAGCGTCTTGCGGAGTTGACTTGACTTTTTAACATCAGAAAGTGTCTATAAGGACATCATGTAGCTTTTAGACCTTCTGGGGACCCTCTGAGGAGAAAAAAAATTCAAAAGGTCCCATATGGACTACAGTCTGGCGGACTTGACTTGACTTTTTAACATCAGAGAGAGTCTTTAAGGACATAATATAGCTATTAGACCTTCTGCGGACCCTCTGAGCAGAAAAAAAGTACAAAAGGTCCCAAATGGACTAGCGTCTTGCAGAGTTGACTTGACTTTTTAACATCAGAAAGTGTCTATAAGGACATCATGTAGCTTTTAGACCTTTTGGGGACCCTTTGAGGAGAAAAAAAGTTCAAAATGTCCCATATGGACTACTGTCTGGCGGACTTGATTTGACTTTTTAACATCAAAGAATCTATGTGGACATCATGCAGCTTTTAGACCTTCTGTGGACCCTCTGAGGAAAAAAAAAGTTCAAAAGGTCCCATATGGACTACTTTCTGGCGGACTTGACTTGACTTTTTAACATCAGAAAGAGTCTATGAGGACATCATGTAGCTTTAGACCTTCTAAGGGACCCTCTGAGCAGAAAAAAAGTTCAAAAGCTCCCATATGGACTACTCTCAGGCGGACTTGACGACTTTTTAACATCAGAAAGAGTCTTTAAGGACATCACGTAGCTTTTAGACCTTCTGTTGGCCCTCTGAGGAGAAAAAACGTTCAAAAGGTCCCATATGTACTACTGTCTGGCGGACTTGACTTGACTTTTTAACACCAGAAAGTGTCTATTACGACATCATGTAGCTTTTAGACCTTCTGTGGACCCTCTGAGCAGAAAAAACATTCAAAAGGTCCCATATGGACTACTGTATGGCGGACTTGACTTGACTTTTTAACATCAGAAAGAGTCTTTGAGAACATAATGCAGCTTTAGACCTTCTGGGGAGCCTCTGAGGAGAAAAAAAGTTCAAAAGGTCCCATGTGGACTACAGTCTGTCGGACTTGACTTGACTTTTTAACATCAGATAGAGTCTATGAGGACATCATGCAGCTTTTAGACCTTCTGGGGATCCACTGAGCAGAAAAAAAGTTCAATAGGTCCCATATGGACTACAGTCTGGCGGACTTGACTTGACTTTTTAACATCAGAGAGTCTTTAAGGACATTATATAGCTATTAGACTTTCTGGGGACCCTCTGAGCAGAAAAAAAGTTCAAAAGGTCCCATATGGACTACTGTGTGGCATACTTGACTTGACTTTTTAACATCAGAAAGAGTCTATGAGGACATAATGTAGCTTTTAGACCTTCTGGGGACCCTCTGAGCAGAAAAAAAAGATCAAAAGCTCCCATCTGGACTACTGTCTGGCGGACTTGACTTGACTTTTTAACATCATAAAGAGTTGAGGACATCATGTAGCTTTTAACCCTTCTTGGGACCCTCTGAGCAGAAAAAAATTTCAAAATGTCCCAAATGGACCAGCGTCTTGCGGACTTGACTTGACTTTTTAACATCAGAAAGTGTCTATAAGGACAACGTGTAGCTTTTAGACCTTCTGTGGACCCTCTGAGGAGAAAAAAAGTTCAAAAGGTTCCACATGGACTAGTGTCTGGCGGACTTGACTTGACTTTATAACATCAGAAAAGGTGTCCATGCATATTAAAAGCTTTTAGACCTTCTGGGGACCCTCTGAGGAGAAAAAAAGTTCAAAAGGTCCCATATGGACTACTGTCTGGCGGACTTGACTTGACTTTTTAACATCAGAAAGAGTCAATAAAGATATCATGTAGCTTTTCATGTAGCTGTCTGGCGGACTTGACTTTTTAACATCAGAATGTTTCTATAAGGACATCATCATGTAGCTTTTGGACCTTGTGGGGACCCTCTGACCTGATTTTTTAACATGACAAAAAAGACTCTGTAAGGACATCATGTAGCTTTTAGAGCTTCTTTTGACCCTCTGAACAGAAAAAAAGTTCAAAAGGTCCCATATGGACTACTGTCTGGCGGACTTCACTTGAATTTTTAACAACAGAAAGAGTCTATGAGGACATCATGTAGCTTTTAGACCTTATGGGGACCCTCTGAGCAGAAAAAAAGTTCAAAAGCTCCCATATGGACTACTGTCAGGCGGACTTGACGACTTTTTAACATCAGAAAGTGTCTATAAGGACATCATGTAGCTTTTAGACCTTCTGGGGACCCTCTGAGCAGAAAAAAACGTTCAAAAATACCCATATGGACTACTGTATGGCGGACTTGACTTGACTTTTTAACATCAGAAAGAGTCTTTGAGGACATAATGTAGCTTTTAGATCTTCTGGGAACCCTCTGAGCAGAAAAAACATTCAAAAGGTCCCATATGGACTAATGTATGGCGGACTTGACTTGACTTTTTAACATCAGATAGAGTCTATGAGGACATCATGCAGCTTTTAGACCTTCTGGGGATCCACTGAGCAGAAAAAAAGTTCAATAGGTCCCATATGGACTACAGTCTGGCGGACTTGACTTGACTTTTTAACATCAGAGAGTCTTTAAGGACATTATATAGCTATTAGACTTTCTGGGGACCCTCTGAGCAGAAAAAAAGTTCAAAAGGTCCCATATGGACTACTGTGTGGCGGACTTGACTTGACTTTTTAACATCCGAAAGAGTCTATGAGGACATAATGTAGCTTTTAGACCTTCTGGGGACCCTCTGAGCAGAAAAAAACGTTCAAAAATACCCATATGGACTACTGTATGGCGGACTTGACTTGACTTTTTAACATCAGAAAGAGTCTTTGAGGACATAATGTAGCTTTTAGATCTTCTGGGAACCCTCTGAGCAGAAAAAAACATTCAAAAGGTCCCATATGGACTAATGTATGGCGGACTTGACTTGACTTTTTAACATCAGAAAGAGTCTATGAGGACATAATGTAGCTTTTAGACCTTCTGGGGACCCTCTGAGGAGAAAAAAAGTTCAAAAGGTCCCATATGGACTACAGTCTGGCGGACTTGACTTGACTTTTTAACATCAGAGAGAGTCTTTAAGGACATAATATAGCTATTAGACTTTCTGGGGACCCTCTGAGCAGGGGACCCTCTGACCTTCTGCGGACCCTCTGAGCAGAAAAAAAGTACAAAAGGTCCCAATGGACTAGCGTCTCGCAGAGTTGACTTGACTTTTTAACATCAGAAAGTGTCTATAAGGACATCATGTAGCTTTTAGACCTTTTGGGGACCCTTTGAGGAGAAAAAAGTTCAAAATGTCCCATATGGACTACTGTCTGGCGGACTTGATTTGACTTTTTAACATCAAAGAATCTATGTGGACATCATATAGCTTTTAGACCTTCTGGGGATCCACTGAGCAGAAAAAAAGTTTTTTTCTGCAAAAAAAGCAGAAAAAAAGTTCAATAGGTCCCATATGGACTACAGTCTGGCGGACTTGACTTTTTAACATCAGAGAGTCTTTAAGGACATTATATAGCTATTAGACCTTCTGGGGACCCTCTGAGCAGAAAAGAAGTTCAAAAGGTCCCAAATGGACTACTGTCTGGCGGACTTGACTTGACTTTTTAACATCAGAAAGAGTCTATGAGGACATAATGTAGCTTTTAGACCTTCTGGGGACCCTTTGAGGAGAAAAAAAGTTCAAAATGTCCCATATGAACTACTGTCTGGCGGACTTGACTTTTTAACATCAGAAAGAGTCTATGAGGACATAATGTAGCTTTTAGACCTTCTGGGAACCCTCTGAGGAGAAAAAAAGTTCAAAAGGTCCCATATGGACTACACTGTGGCGGACTTGATTTGACTTTTTAACATCAGAAAGAGTCTATGAGGACATTGTGTAGCTTTAGACCTTCTGGGGACCCTCTGAGCAGAAAAAAAGTTCAAAAGCTCCCATATGGACTACTCTCAGGCGGACTTGACGCCTTTTTAACATAAGAAAGAGTCTTTAAGGACATCACGTAGCTTTTAGACCTTCTGTTGGCCCTCTGAGGAGAAAAAACGTTCAAAAGGTCCCATATGGACTACTGTCTGGCGGACTTGACTTGACTTTTTAACACCAGAAAGTGTCTATAAGGACATCACGTAGCTTTTAGACCTTCTGTGGACCCTCTGAGCAGAAAAAACGTTCAAAAGGTCCCATATGGACTACTGTATGGCGGACTTGACTGGACTTTTTAACATCAGATAGAGTCTATGAGGACATCATGTAGCTTTTAGACCTTATGGGGACCCTCTGAGGAAAAAAAAGTTCAAAAGGTCACATGTGGACTACTGTCTGTCGGACTTGACCTGACTTCTTAACATCAGATAGAGTCTATGAGGACATAATGTAGCTTTAGACCTTCTGGGGACCCTCTGAGCAGAAAAAAATGTTCAATAGCTCCCATATGGACTACTCTCAGGCGGACTCGACGACTTTTTAACACCAGAAAGTGTCTATAAGGACATCATGTAGCTTTTAGACCTTCTGGGAACCCTCTGAGGAGTAAAAAAGGTCAAAAGGTCCCATATGGACTACACTCTGGAGGACTTGATTCGACTTTTTAACATCAAGGAATCTATGTGGACATCATGTAGCTTTTAGACCTTCTGTGGACCCTCTGAGGAAAAAAAAGGTTCAAAAGGTCCCATAAGGACTACTTTCTGACGGAATTGACTTGATTTTTTAACATCAGAAAGAGTCTATGAGGACATCAGGTAGCTTTAGACCTTCTGGGGACCCTCTGAGCAGAAAAAAATGTTCAATAGCTCCCATATGGACTACAGTCTGGCGGACTTGACTTGACTTAACATCAGAGAGAGTCTTTAAGGACATAATATAGCTATTAGACCTTCTGGGGACCCTCTGAGCAGAAAAAAAGTTCAAAAGGTCCCAAATGGACTAGCGTCTTGCGGATTTGACTTGACTTTTTAACATCAGAAAGTGTCTATAAGGACATCATGTAGCTTTTAGACCTTTTGGGAACCCTTTGAGGGGAAAAAAAGTTCAAAATGTCAAATATGGACTACTGTCTGGCGGACTTGATTTGACTTTTTAACATCAAAGAATCTATGTGGACATCATGTAGCTTTTAGACCTTCTGTGGACCCTCTGAGGGAAAAAAAAGTTCAAAAGGTCCCATATGGACTACTTTCTGGCGGACTTGACTTGACTTTTTAACATCAGAAAGAGTCTATGAGGACATCATGTAGCTTTAGACCTTCTGGGGACCCTCTGAGCAGAAAAAAAGTTCAAAAGCTCCCATATGGACTACTCTCAGGCGGACTTGACGACTTTTTAACATCAGAAAGAGTCTTTAAGGACATCACGTAGCTTTTAGACCTTCTGTTGGCCCTCTGAGGAGAAAAAACGTTCAAAAGGTCCCATATGTATTACTGTCTGGCGGACTTGACTTGACTTTTTAACACCAGAAAGTATCTATAAGGACATCATGCAGCTTTTAGACCTTCTGTGGACCTTCTGAGCAGAAAAAACATTCAAAAGGTCCCATATGGACTACTGTATGGCGGACTTGACGACTTTTTAACATCAGAAAGAGTCTTTGAGGACATAATGTAGCTTTTAGACCTTCTGGGAACCCTCTGAGGAGAAAAAAAGCTCAAAAGGTCCCATATGTACTACTGTCTGGCGGACTTGACTTGACTTTTTAACACCAGAAAGTGTCTATAAGGACATCATGTAGCTTTTAGACCTGTTGGGGACCCTCTGAGCAGAAAAAAAGTTCAAAAGGTCCCATATGGACTAATGTATGATGGACTTGACTTGACTTTTTAACATCAGAAAGAGTCTTTGAGTACATAATGTAGCTTTTAGACCTTCTGGGAACCCTCTGAGGAGAAAAAAAGTTCAAAAGGTCCCATATGGACTACACTCTGGCGGACTGGATTTGACTTTTTAACATCAGAAAGAGTCAATAAGGACATCACGTAGCTTTTAGACCTTCTGGGGACCCTCTGAGCAGAAAAAAAAGTCAAAAGCTCCCATATGGACTACTGTCTGGCAGACTGGACTTGACTTTTTTAACATCAGAAAGAGTCTATGAGGACATCAAGTAGCTTTTTGACCTTCTGTGGACCCTCTGAGCAGAAAAAACCTTCAAAAGGTCCCATATGGACTACTGTATGGCGGACTTGACTTGACTTTTTAACATCAGCGAGAGACTTTGAGGACATCATGTAGCTATTAGACCTTCTGGGGACCCTCTGAGGAGAAAAAAGTTCAAAATGTCCCATATGAACTACTGTCTGGCGGACTTGACTTTTTAACATCAGAAAGAGTCTATGAGGACATAATGTAGCTTTTAGACCTTCTGGGAACCCTCTGAGGAGAAAAAAAGTTCAAAAGGTCCCATATGGACTACACTCTGGCGGACTTGATTTGACTTTTTAACATCAGAAAGAGTCTATGAGGACATTGTGTAGCTTTAGACCTTCTGGGGACCCTCTGAGCAGAAAAAAAGTTCAAAAGCTCCCATATGGACTACTCTCAGGCGGACTTGACGCCTTTTTAACATAAGAAAGAGTCTTTAAGGACATCATGTAGCTTTAGACCTTCTAAGGGACCCTCTGAGCAGAAAAAAAGTTCAAAAGCTCCCATATGGACTACTCTCAGGCGGACTTGACGACTTTTTAACATCAGAAAGAGTCTTTAAGGACATCACGTAGCTTTTAGACCTTCTGTTGGCCCTCTGAGGAGAAAAAACGTTCAAAAGGTCCCATATGTACTACTGTCTGGCGGACTTGACTTGACTTTTTAACACCAGAAAGTGTCTATTACGACATCATGTAGCTTTTAGACCTTCTGTGGACCCTCTGAGCAGAAAAAACATTCAAAAGGTCCCATATGGACTACTGTATGGCGGACTTGACTTGACTTTTTAACATCAGAAAGAGTCTTTGAGAACATAATGCAGCTTTTAGACCTTCTGGGGAGCCTCTGAGGAGAAAAAAAGTTCAAAAGGTCCCATGTGGACTACAGTCTGTCGGACTTGACTTGACTTTTTAACATCAGATAGAGTCTATGAGGACATCATGCAGCTTTTAGACCTTCTGGGGATCCACTGAGCAGAAAAAAAGTTCAATAGGTCCCATATGGACTACAGTCTGGCGGACTTGACTTGACTTTTTAACATCAGAGAGTCTTTAAGGACATTATATAGCTATTAGACTTTCTGGGGACCCTCTGAGCAGAAAAAAAGTTCAAAAGGTCCCATATGGACTACTGTGTGGCGGACTTGACTTGACTTTTTAACATCAGAAAGAGTCTATGAGGACATAATGTAGCTTTTAGACCTTCTGGGGACCCTCTGAGCAGAAAAAAACGTTCAAAAATACCCATATGGACTACTGTATGGCGGACTTGACTTGACTTTTTAACATCAGAAAGAGTCTTTGAGGACATAATGTAGCTTTTAGATCTTCTGGGAACCCTCTGAGCAGAAAAAACATTCAAAAGGTCCCATATGGACTAATGTATGGCGGACTTGACTTGACTTTTTAACATCAGAAAGAGTCTATGAGGACATAATGTAGCTTTTAGACCTTCTGGGGACCCTCTGAGGAGAAAAAAAGTTCAAAAGGTCCCATATGGACTACAGTCTAGCGGACTTGACTTGACTTTTTAACATCAGAGAGAGTCTTTAAGGACATAATATAGCTATTAGACCCTCTGGGGACCCTCTGAGCAGAAAAAAAGTTCAAAAGGTCCCAAATGGACTAGCGTCTTGCGGAGTTGACTTGACTTTTTAACATCAGAAAGTGTCTATAAGGACATCATGTAGCTTTTAGACCTTTTGGGGACCCATTGAGGAGAAAAAAAGTTCAAAATGTCCCATATGGACTACTGTCTGGCGGACTTGATTTGACTTTTTAACATCAAAGAATCTATGTGGACATCATGTAGCTTTTAGACCTTCTGTGGACCCTCTGAGGAAAAAAAAAGTTCAAAAGGTCCCATATGGACTACTGTCTGGCGGACTTGACTTGACTTTTTAACATCAGAAAGAGTCTATGAGGACATAATGTAGCTTTTAGACCTTCTGGGGACCCTCTGAGCAGAAAAAAATGTTCAAAAATACCCATATGGACTACTGTATGGCGGACTTGACTTGACTTTTTAACATCAGAAAGAGTCTTTGAGGACATAATGTAGCTTTTAGATCTTCTGGGAACCCTCTGAGCAGAAAAAACATTCAAAAGGTCCCATATGGACTAATGTATGGCGGACTTGACTTGACTTTTTAACATCAGAAAGAGTCTATGAGGACATCATGTAGCTTTTAGACCTTCTGGGGACCCTCTGAGGAGAAAAAAAGTTCAAAAGGTCCCATATGGACTACAGTCTGGCGGACTTGACTTGACTTTTTAACAACAGAGAATCTTTAAGGACATAATATAGCTATTAGACCTTCTGGGGACCCTCTGAGCAGAAAAAAAGTTCAAAAAGTCCCAAATGGACTAGCGTCTTGCGGAGTTGACTTGACTTTTTAACATCAGAAAGTGTCTATAAGGACATCATGTAGCTTTTAGACCTTCTGGGGACCCTCTGAGGAGAAAAAAAATTCAAAAGGTCCCATATGGACTACAGTCTGGCGGACTTGACTTGACTTTTTAACATCAGAGAGAGTCTTTAAGGACATAATATAGCTATTAGACCTTCTGCGGACCCTCTGAGCAGAAAAAAAGTACAAAAGGTCCCAAATGGACTAGCGTCTTGCAGAGTTGACTTGACTTTTTAACATCAGAAAGTGTCTATAAGGACATCATGTAGCTTTTAGACCTTTTGGGGACCCTTTGAGGAGAAAAAAAGTTCAAAATGTCCCATATGGACTACTGTCTGGCGGACTTGATTTGACTTTTTAACATCAAAGAATCTATGTGGACATCATGCAGCTTTTAGACCTTCTGTGGACCCTCTGAGGAAAAAAAAAGTTCAAAAGGTCCCATATGGACTACTTTCTGGCGGACTTGACTTGACTTTTTAACATCAGAAAGAGTCTATGAGGACATCATGTAGCTTTAGACCTTCTGGGGACACTCTGAGCAGAAAAAAAGTTCAAAAGCTCACATATGGACTACTCTCAGGCGGACTTGACGACTTTTTAACATCAGAAAGATTCTGTAAGGACATCACATAGCTTTTAGAAATTCTGGGGACCCTCTGAGGAGAAAAAAAGTTCAAAAGGTCCCATATGTACTACTGTCTGGCGGACTTGACTTGACTTTTTAACATCAAAAAGAGTCTATGAGGACATCATGTAGCTTTTAAACCTTCTGGGGACCCTCTGAGTAGAAAAAAACGTTCAAAAACACCCATATGGACTACTGTATGGCGGACTTGACTTGACTTTTTAACATCAGAAAGAGTCTTTGAGGACATAATGTAGATTTTAGATCTTCTGGGAACCCTCTGAGCAGAAAAAACATTCAAAAGGTCCCATATGGACTACAGTCTGGCGGACTTGACTTGACTTTTTAACATCAGAGAGAGTCTTTAAGGACATAATATAGCTATTAGACCTTCTGGGGACCCTCTGAGCAGAAGAAAAGTTCAAAAGGTCCCAAATGGACTAGCGTCTTGCGGAGTTGACTTGACTTTTTAACATCAGAAAGTGTCTATAAGGACATCATGTAGCTTTTAGACCTTTTGGGGACCCTTTGAGGAGAAAAAAAGTTCAAAATGTCCCATGTGAACTACTGTCTGGTGGACTTGACTTTTTAACATCAGAAAGAGTCTATGAGGACATAATGTAGCTTTTAGACCTTCTAGGAACCCTCTGAGGATAAAAAAAGTTCAAAAGGTCCCATATGGACTACTCTCAGGCGGACTTGACGACTTTTTAACATCAGAAAGAGTCTTTAAGGACATCAAGTAGCTTTCAGACCTTCTGTTGGCCCTCTGAGGAGAAAAAACGTTCAAAAGGTCCCATATGTACTACTGTCTGGCCGACTTGACTTGACTTTTTAACACCAAAAAGTGTCTATAAGGACATCATGTAGCTTTCAGACCTTCTGTGGACCCTCTGAGCAGAAAAAACTTTCAAAAGGTCCCATACGGACTACTGTATGGCGGACTTGACTGGACTTTTTAACATCAGATAGAGTCTATGAGGACATCATGTAGCTTTTAGACCTTCTGGGGACCCTCTGAGGAAAAAAAAGTTCAAAAGGTCCCATGTGGACTACTGTCTGTCAGACTTGACCAGACTTTTTAACATCAGATAGAGTCTATGAGGACATCATGCAGCTTTTAGACCTTCTGGGGATCCACTGAGCAGAAAAAAGTTCAAAAGGTCCCATATGGACTACTGTCTGGCGGACTTCACTTGAATTTTTAACAACAGAAAGAGTCTATGAGGACATCATGTAGCTTTTAGACCTTATGGGGACCCTCTGAGCAGAAAAAAAGTTCAAAAGCTCCCATATGGACTACTGTCAGGCGGACTTGACAACTTTTTAACATCAGAAAGATTCTGTAAGGACATCACATAGCTTTTAGAAATTCTGGGGACCCTCTGAGGAGAAAAAACGTTCAAAAGGTCCCATATGTACTACTGTCTGGCGGACTTGACTTAACTTTTTAACATCAAAAAGAGTCTATGAGGACATCATGTAGCTTTTAAACCGTCTGGGGACCCTCTGAGGAGAATATCTCCATATATCTTTTTTATGGACATCATAAGTTTAGACCTTCTGGGCATCCACTGAGCAGAAAAAAGTTCAAAAGGTCGCACATGGACTACTGTCTGGCGGACTTGACTTGACTTTTTAACATCAGAGAGAGTCTTTAAGGACATAATATAGCTATTAGACCTTCTGGAGACCCTCTGAGCAGAAAAAAAGTTAAAAAGGTCCCATATGGACTACTGTCTGGCGGACTTGACTTGACTTTTTAACATCAGAAAGAGTCTATGAGGACCTAATGTAGCTTTTAGACCTTCTGGGGACCCTCTGAGGAGAAAAAAAGTTCAAAAGGTCCCATATGGACTACTGTCTGGCAGACTTGACCTGACTTTTTAACATTAGAAAGAGTCTTTAAGGACATCATGTAGCTTTTAGACCTTCTGGGAACCCTTTGAGGAGAAAAAAAGTTAAAAATGTCCCATATGGACTACTGTCTGGCGGACTTGACTTGACTTTTTAACATCAGAAAGAGTCTATGAGGACATAATATAGCTTTTAGACCTTCTGGGAACCCTCTGAAGATAAAAAAAGTTCAAAAGGTCCCATAAGGACTACACTCTGGCGGACTTGATTTGACTTTTTAACATCAAAGAATCTATGTGGATATCATGTAGCTTTTAGACCTTCTGTGGACCCTCTGAGGAAAAAAAAGTTCAAAAGGTCCCATATGGACTACTTTTTGGCGGACTTGACTTGACTTTTTAACATCAGAAAGAGTCTATGAGGACATCATGTAGCTTTAGACCTTCTGGGGACCCTCTGAGCAGAAAATAAGTTCAAAAGCTCCTATATGGACTACTCTCAGGCGGACTTGACGACTTTTTAACATCAGAAAGAGTCTTTAAGGACATCACGTAGCTTTTAGACCTTCTGTTGGCCCTCTGAGGAGAAAAAACGTTCAAAAGGTCCCATATGTACTACTGTCTGGCGGACTTGACTTGACTTTTTAACACCAGAAAGTGTCTATAAGGACATCATGTAGCTTTTAGACCTTCTGTTGACCCTCTGAGCAGAAAAAACGTTCAAAAGGTCCCATATGGAGTACTGTATGGCGGACTTGACTCGACTTTTTAACATCAGATAGAGTCTATGAGGACATCATGTAGCTTTTAGACGTTCTGGGGACCCTCTGAGGAGAAAAAAGTTCAAAAGGTCCCATGTGGACTACTGTCTGTCGGACTTGACCTGACTTTTTAACATTAGAAAGAGTCTTTTAGGACATCATGTAGCTTTTAGACCTTCTGGGAACCCTTTGAGGAGAAAAAAAGTTCAAAATATCCCAAATGGACTATTGTCTGGCGGACTTGACTTGACTTTTTGACATCAGAAAGAGTCTATGAGGACATAATGTAGCTTTTAGACCTTCTGGGGATCCACTGAGCAGAAAAAAAGTTCAATAGGTCCCATATGGACTACTGTCTGCCGGACTTTACTTGACTTTTTAACATCAGAAAGTGTCTATAAGGACATCATGTAGCTTTTAGACCTTCTGGGGACCCTTTGAGGAGAAAAAAAGTTAAAAATGTCCCATGTGAACTACTGTCTGGTTAACTTGACTTTTTAACATCAGAAAGAGTCTATGAGGACATAATATAGCTTTTAGACCTTCTGGGAACCCTCTGAAGATAAAAAAAGTTCAAAAGGTCCCATATGGACTACACTCTGGCGGACTTGATTTGACTTTTTAACATCAAAGAATCTATGTGGACATCATGTAGCTTTTTGACCTTCTGTGGACCCTCTGAGGACAAAAAAGTTCAAAAGGTCCCATATGGACTACATTTTGGTGGACTTGACTTGACTTTTTAACATCAGAAAGAGTCTATGAGGACATCATGTAGCTTTAGACCTTCTGTGGACCCTCTGAGCAGAAAATAATTTCAAAAGCTCCCATATGGACTACTCTCAGGCGGACTTGACGACTTTTTAACATCAGAAAGAGTCTTTAAGGACATCACGTAGCTTTTAGACCTTCTGTTGGCCCTCTGAGGAGAAAAAACGTTCAAAAGGTCCCATATGTACTACTGTCTGGCGGACTTGACTTGACTTTTTAAAACCAGAAAGTGTCTATAAGGACATCATGTAGCTTTTAGACCTTCTGTTGACCCTCTGAGCAGAAAAAACGTTCAAAAGGTCCCATATGGAGTACTGTATGGCGGACTTGACTCGACTTTTTAACATCAGATAGAGTCTATGAGGACATCATGTAGCTTTTAGACGTTCTGGGGACCCTCTGAGGAGAAAAAAGTTCAAAAGGTCCCATGTGGACTACTGTCTGTCGGACTTGACCTGACTTTTTAACATTAGAAAGAGTCTTTAAGGACATCATGTAGCTTTTAGACCTTCTGGGAACCCTTTGAGGAGAAAAAAAGTTCAAAATATCCCAAATGGACTATTGTCTGGCGGACTTGACTTGACTTTTTGACATCAGAAAGAGTCTATGAGGACATAATGTAGCTTTTAGACCTTCTGGGGATCCACTGAGCAGAAAAAAAGTTCAATAGGTCCCATATGGACTACTGTCTGCCGGACTTGACTTGACTTTTTAACATCAGAAAGTGTCTATAAGGACATCATGTAGCTTTTAGACCTTCTGGGGACCCTTTGAGGAGAAAAAAAGTTCAAAATGTCCCATGTGAACTACTGTCTGGTTAACTTGACTTTTTAACATCAGAAAGAGTCTATGAGGACATAATATAGCTTTTAGACCTTCTGGGAACCCTCTGAAGATAAAAAAAGTTCAAAAGGTCCCATATGGACTACACTCTGGCGGACTTGATTTGACTTTTTAACATCAAAGAATCTATGTGGACATCATGTAGCTTTTTGACCTTCTGTGGACCCTCTGAGGACAAAAAAGTTCAAAAGGTCCCATATGGACTACATTTTGGTGGACTTGACTTGACTTTTTAACATCAGAAAGAGTCTATGAGGACATCATGTAGCTTTAGACCTTCTGTGGACCCTCTGAGCAGAAAATAATTTCAAAATGTCCCATATGGACTACTGTGTGGCGGACTTGACGACTTTTTAACATCAGAAAGAGTCTTTAAGGACATCACGTGGCTTTTAGACCTTCTGTTGTCCCTCTGAGGAGAAAAAACGTTCAAAAGGTCCCATATGTACTACTGTCTGGCGGACTTGACTTGACTTGACTTTTTAACACCAGAAAGTGTCTATAAGGACATCATGTAGCTTTTAGACCTTCTGTGGACCCTCAGAGCAGAAAAAACGTTCAAAAGGTCCCATATGGAGTACTGTATGGCGGACTTGACTCGACTTTTTAACATCAGATAGAGTCTATGAGGACATCATGTAGCTTTTAGACGTTCTGGGGACCCTCTGAGGAGAAAAAAGTTCAAAAGGTCCCATGTGGACTACTGTCTGTCGGACTTGACCTGACTTTTTAACATCAGATAGAGTCTATGAGGACATCATGCAGCTTTTAGACCTTCTTGGGACCCCTGAGCAGAAAAAAAGTTCAAAAGGTCCCATATGGACTGCAGTCTGGCGGACTTGACTTGACTTTTTAACATCAGAGAGAGTCTTTAAGGACATAATATAGCTATTAGACCTTCTGGGGACCCTCTGAGCAGAAAAAAAGTTCAAAAGGTCCCATATGGACTACTGTCTGGCGGACTTGACTTGACTTTTTAACATCAGAAAGAGTCTATGAGGACATAATGTAGCTTTTAGACCTACTGGGGACCCTCTGAGGAGAAAAAAAGTTCAAAAGGTCCCATATGGACTACTGTCTGGCAGACTTGACCTGACTTTTTAACATTAGAAAGAGTCTTTAAGGACATCATGTAGCTTTTAGACCTTCTGGGAACCCTTTGAGGAGAAAAAAAGTTCAAAATGTCCCATATGGACTACTGTGTGGCGGACTTGACTTGACTTTTTAACATCAGAAAGAGTCTATGAGGACATAATGCAGCTTTTAGACCTTCTGGGGACCCTCTGAGCAGAAAAAAAGTTCAAAAGGTCCCATATGGACTAGCGTCTTGCGGACTTGACTTGACTTTTTAACATCAGAAAGTGTCTTTAAGGACATCACGTAGCTTTCAGACCTTCGGTTGGCCCTCTGAGGAGAAAAAACGTTCAAAAGGTCCCATATGTACTACTGTCTGGCGGACTTGACTTGACTTTTTAACACCAGAAAGTGTCTATAAGGACATCATGTAGCTTTTAGACCTTCTGGGGACCCTTTGAGGAGAAAAAAAGTTCAAAATGTCCCATGTGAACTACTGTCTGGCGGACTTGACTTTTTAACATCAGAAAGAGTCTATGAGGACATAATGTAGCTTTTAGACCTTCTGGGGACCCTCTGAGGAGAAAAAAGTTCAAAAGGTCCCATGTGGACTACTGTCTGTCGGACTTGACCAGACTTTTTAACATCAGATAGAGTCTATGAGGACATCATGCAGCTTTTAGACCTTCTGGGGATCCACTGAGCAGAAAAAAGTTCAAAAGGTCGCACATGGACTACTGTCTGGCGGACTTGACTTGACTTTTTAAAATCAGAGAGAGTCTTTAAGGACATAATATAGCTATTAGACCTTCTGGAGACCCTCTGAGCAGAAAAAAAGTTCAAAAGGTCCCATATGGACTACTGTCTGGCGGACTTGACTTGACTTTTTAACATCAGAAAGAGTCTATGAGGACCTAATGTAGCTTTTAGACCTTCTGGGGACCCTCTGAGGAGAAAAAAAGTTTAAAAGGTCCCATATGGACTACTGTCTGGCAGACTTGACCTGACTTTTTAACATTAGAAAGAGTCTTTAAGGACATCACATAGCTTTTAGAAATTCTGGGGACCCTCTGAGGAGAAAAAAAGTTCAAAAGGTCCCATATGTACTACTGTCTGGCGGACTTGACTTGACTTTTTAACATCAAAAAGAGTCTATGAGGACATCATGTAGCTTTTAAACCTTCTGGGGACCCTCTGAGTAGAAAAAAACGTTCAAAAACACCCATATGGACTACTGTATGGCGGACTTGACTTGACTTTTTAACATCAGAAAGAGTCTTTGAGGACATAATGTAGCTTTTAGATCTTCTGGGAACCCTCTGAGCAGAAAAAACATTCAAAAGGTCCCATATGGACTACAGTCTGGCGGACTTGACTTGACTTTTTAACATCAGAGAGAGTCTTTAAGGACATAATATAGCTATTAGACCTTCTGGGGACCCTCTGAGCAGAAGAAAAGTTCAAAAGGTCCCAAATGGACTAGCGTCTTGCGGAGTTGACTTGACTTTTTAACATCAGAAAGTGTCTATAAGGACATCATGTAGCTTTTAGACCTTCTGGGGACCCTTTGAGGAGAAAAAAAGTTCAAAATGTCCCATGTGAACTACTGTCTGGTGGACTTGACTTTTTAACATCAGAAAGAGTCTATGAGGACATAATGTAGCTTTTAGACCTTCTAGGAACCCTCTGAGGATAAAAAAAGTTCAAAAGGTCCCATATGGACTACTCTCAGGCGGACTTGACGACTTTTTAACATCAGAAAGAGTCTTTAAGGACATCAAGTAGCTTTCAGACCTTCTGTTGGCCCTCTGAGGAGAAAAAACGTTCAAAAGGTCCCATATGTACTACTGTCTGGCCGACTTGACTTGACTTTTTAACACCAAAAAGTGTCTATAAGGACATCATGTAGCTTTCAGACCTTCTGTGGACCCTCTGAGCAGAAAAAACTTTCAAAAGGTCCCATACGGACTACTGTATGGCGGACTTGACTGGACTTTTTAACATCAGATAGAGTCTATGAGGACATCATGTAGCTTTTAGACCTTCTGGGGACCCTCTGAGGAAAAAAAAGTTCAAAAGGTCCCATGTGGACTACTGTCTGTCAGACTTGACCAGACTTTTTAACATCAGATAGAGTCTATGAGGACATCATGCAGCTTTTAGACCTTCTGGGGATCCACTGAGCAGAAAAAAGTTCAAAAGGTCCCATATGGACTACTGTCTGGCGGACTTCACTTGAATTTTTAACAACAGAAAGAGTCTATGAGGACATCATGTAGCTTTTAGACCTTATGGGGACCCTCTGAGCAGAAAAAAAGTTCAAAAGCTCCCATATGGACTACTGTCAGGCGGACTTGACAACTTTTTAACATCAGAAAGATTCTGTAAGGACATCACATAGCTTTTAGAAATTCTGGGGACCCTCTGAGGAGAAAAAACGTTCAAAAGGTCCCATATGTACTACTGTCTGGCGGACTTGACTTAACTTTTTAACATCAAAAAGAGTCTATGAGGACATCATGTAGCTTTTAAACCGTCTGGGGACCCTCTGAGGAGAATATCTCCATATATCTTTTTTATGGACATCATAAGTTTAGACCTTCTGGGGATCCACTGAGCAGAAAAAAGTTCAAAAGGTCGCACATGGACTACTGTCTGGCGGACTTGACTTGACTTTTTAACATCAGAGAGAGTCTTTAAGGACATAATATAGCTATTAGACCTTCTGGAGACCCTCTGAGCAGAAAAAAAGTTAAAAAGGTCCCATATGGACTACTGTCTGGCGGACTTGACTTGACTTTTTAACATCAGAAAGAGTCTATGAGGACCTAATGTAGCTTTTAGACCTTCTGGGGACCCTCTGAGGAGAAAAAAAGTTCAAAAGGTCCCATATGGACTACTGTCTGGCAGACTTGACCTGACTTTTTAACATTAGAAAGAGTCTTTAAGGACATCATGTAGCTTTTAGACCTTCTGGGAACCCTTTGAGGAGAAAAAAAGTTAAAAATGTCCCATATGGACTACTGTCTGGCGGACTTGACTTGACTTTTTAACATCAGAAAGAGTCTATGAGGACATAATATAGCTTTTAGACCTTCTGGGAACCCTCTGAAGATAAAAAAAGTTCAAAAGGTCCCATAAGGACTACACTCTGGCGGACTTGATTTGACTTTTTAACATCAAAGAATCTATGTGGATATCATGTAGCTTTTAGACCTTCTGTGGACCCTCTGAGGAAAAAAAAGTTCAAAAGGTCCCATATGGACTACTTTTTGGCGGACTTGACTTGACTTTTTAACATCAGAAAGAGTCTATGAGGACATCATGTAGCTTTAGACCTTCTGGGGACCCTCTGAGCAGAAAATAAGTTCAAAAGCTCCTATATGGACTACTCTCAGGCGGACTTGACGACTTTTTAACATCAGAAAGAGTCTTTAAGGACATCACGTAGCTTTTAGACCTTCTGTTGGCCCTCTGAGGAGAAAAAACGTTCAAAAGGTCCCATATGTACTACTGTCTGGCGGACTTGACTTGACTTTTTAACACCAGAAAGTGTCTATAAGGACATCATGTAGCTTTTAGACCTTCTGTTGACCCTCTGAGCAGAAAAAACGTTCAAAAGGTCCCATATGGAGTACTGTATGGCGGACTTGACTCGACTTTTTAACATCAGATAGAGTCTATGAGGACATCATGTAGCTTTTAGACGTTCTGGGGACCCTCTGAGGAGAAAAAAGTTCAAAAGGTCCCATGTGGACTACTGTCTGTCGGACTTGACCTGACTTTTTAACATTAGAAAGAGTCTTTTAGGACATCATGTAGCTTTTAGACCTTCTGGGAACCCTTTGAGGAGAAAAAAAGTTCAAAATATCCCAAATGGACTATTGTCTGGCGGACTTGACTTGACTTTTTGACATCAGAAAGAGTCTATGAGGACATAATGTAGCTTTTAGACCTTCTGGGGATCCACTTAGCAGAAAAAAAGTTCAATAGGTCCCATATGGACTACTGTCTGCCGGACTTGACTTGACTTTTTAACATCAGAAAGTGTCTATAAGGACATCATGTAGCTTTTAGACCTTCTGGGGACCCTTTGAGGAGAAAAAAAGTTAAAAATGTCCCATGTGAACTACTGTCTGGTTAACTTGACTTTTTAAAATCAGAAAGAGTCTATGAGGACATAATATAGCTTTTAGACCTTCTGGGAACCCTCTGAAGATAAAAAAAGTTCAAAAGGTCCCATATGGACTACACTCTGGCGGACTTGATTTGACTTTTTAACATCAAAGAATCTATGTGGACATCATGTAGCTTTTTGACCTTCTGTGGACCCTCTGAGGACAAAAAAGTTCAAAAGGTCCCATATGGACTACATTTTGGTGGACTTGACTTGACTTTTTAACATCAGAAAGAGTCTATGAGGACATCATGTAGCTTTAGACCTTCTGTGGACCCTCTGAGCAGAAAATAATTTCAAAAGCTCCCATATGGACTACTCTCAGGCGGACTTGACGACTTTTTAACATCAGAAAGAGTCTTTAAGGACATCACGTAGCTTTTAGACCTTCTGTTGGCCCTCTGAGGAGAAAAAACGTTCAAAAGGTCCCATATGTACTACTGTCTGGCGGACTTGACTTGACTTTTTAACACCAGAAAGTGTCTATAAGGACATCATGTAGCTTTTAGACCTTCTGTTGACCCTCTGAGCAGAAAAAACGTTCAAAAGGTCCCATATGGAGTACTGTATGGCGGACTTGACTCGACTTTTTAACATCAGATAGAGTCTATGAGGACATCATGTAGCTTTTAGACGTTCTGGGGACCCTCTGAGGAGAAAAAAGTTCAAAAGGTCCCATGTGGACTACTGTCTGTCGGACTTGACCTGACTTTTTAACATTAGAAAGAGTCTTTTAGGACATCATGTAGCTTTTAGACCTTCTGGGAACCCTTTGAGGAGAAAAAAAGTTCAAAATATCCCAAATGGACTATTGTCTGGCGGACTTGACTTGACTTTTTGACATCAGAAAGAGTCTATGAGGACATAATGTAGCTTTTAGACCTTCTGGGGATCCACTGAGCAGAAAAAAAGTTCAATAGGTCCCATATGGACTACTGTCTGCCGGACTTGACTTGACTTTTAACATCAGAAAGTGTCTATAAGGACATCATGTAGCTTTTAGACCTTCTGGGGACCCTTTGAGGAGAAAAAAAGTTCAAAATGTCCCATGTGAACTACTGTCTGGTTAACTTGACTTTTTAACATCAGAAAGAGTCTATGAGGACATAATATAGCTTTTAGACCTTCTGGGAACCCTCTGAAGATAAAAAAAGTTCAAAAGGTCCCATATGGACTACACTCTGGCGGACTTGATTTGACTTTTTAACATCAAAGAATCTATGTGGACATCATGTAGCTTTTTGACCTTCTGTGGACCCTCTGAGGACAAAAAAGTTCAAAAGGTCCCATATGGACTACATTTTGGTGGACTTGACTTGACTTTTTAACATCAGAAAGAGTCTATGAGGACATCATGTAGCTTTAGACCTTCTGTGGACCCTCTGAGCAGAAAATAATTTCAAAAGCTCCCATATGGACTACTCTCAGGCGGACTTGACGACTTTTTAACATCAGAAAGAGTCTTTAAGGACATCACGTGGCTTTTAGACCTTCTGTTGGCCCTCTGAGGAGAAAAAACGTTCAAAAGGTCCCATATGTACTACTGTCTGGCGGACTTGACTTGACTTGACTTTTTAACACCAGAAAGTGTCTATAAGGACATCATGTAGCTTTTAGACCTTCTGTGGACCCTCAGAGCAGAAAAAACGTTCAAAAGGTCCCATATGGAGTACTGTATGGCGGACTTGACTCGACTTTTTAACATCAGATAGAGTCTATGAGGACATCATGTAGCTTTTAGACGTTCTGGGGACCCTCTGAGGAGAAAAAAGTTCAAAAGGTCCCATGTGGACTACTGTCTGTCGGACTTGACCTGACTTTTTAACATCAGATAGAGTCTATGAGGACATCATGCAGCTTTTAGACCTTCTTGGGACCCCTGAGCAGAAAAAAAGTTCAAAAGGTCCCATATGGACTACAGTCTGGCGGACTTGACTTGACTTTTTAACATCAGAGAGAGTCTTTAAGGACATAATATAGCTATTAGACCTTCTGGGGACCCTCTGAGCAGAAAAAAAGTTCAAAAGGTCCCATATGGACTACTGTCTGGCGGACTTGACTTGACTTTTTAACATCAGAAAGAGTCTATGAGGACATAATGTAGCTTTTAGACCTACTGGGGACCCTCTGAGGAGAAAAAAAGTTCAAAAGGTCCCATATGGACTACTGTCTGGCAGACTTGACCTGACTTTTTAACATTAGAAAGAGTCTTTAAGGACATCATGTAGCTTTTAGACCTTCTGGGAACCCTTTGAGGAGAAAAAAAGTTCAAAATGTCCCATATGGACTACTGTGTGGCGGACTTGACTTGACTTTTTAACATCAGAAAGAGTCTATGAGGACATAATGCAGCTTTTAGACCTTCTGGGGACCCTCTGAGCAGAAAAAAAGTTCAAAAGGTCCCATATGGACTAGCGTCTTGCGGACTTGACTTGACTTTTTAACATCAGAAAGTGTCTTTAAGGACATCACGTAGCTTTCAGACCTTCGGTTGGCCCTCTGAGGAGAAAAAACGTTCAAAAGGTCCCATATGTACTACTGTCTGGCGGACTTGACTTGACTTTTTAACACCAGAAAGTGTCTATAAGGACATCATGTAGCTTTTAGACCTTCTGGGGACCCTTTGAGGAGAAAAAAAGTTCAAAATGTCCCATGTGAACTACTGTCTGGCGGACTTGACTTTTTAACATCAGAAAGAGTCTATGAGGACATAATGTAGCTTTTAGACCTTCTGGGGACCCTCTGAGGAGAAAAAAGTTCAAAAGGTCCCATGTGGACTACTGTCTGTCGGACTTGACCAGACTTTTTAACATCAGATAGAGTCTATGAGGACATCATGCAGCTTTTAGACCTTCTGGGGATCCACTGAGCAGAAAAAAGTTCAAAAGGTCGCACATGGACTACTGTCTGGCGGACTTGACTTGACTTTTTAACATCAGAGAGAGTCTTTAAGGACATAATATAGCTATTAGACCTTCTGGAGACCCTCTGAGCAGAAAAAAAGTTCAAAAGGTCCCATATGGACTACTGTCTGGCGGACTTGACTTGACTTTTTAACATCAGAAAGAGTCTATGAGGACCTAATGTAGCTTTTAGACCTTCTGGGGACCCTCTGAGGAGAAAAAAAGTTTAAAAGGTCCCATATGGACTACTGTCTGGCAGACTTGACCTGACTTTTTAACATTAGAAAGAGTCTTTAAGGACATAATATAGCTTTTAGACCTTCTGGGAACCCTCTGAAGATAAAAAAAGTTCAAAAGGTCCCATAAGGACTACACTCTGGCGGACTTGATTTGACTTTTTAACATCAAAGAATCTATGTGGACATCATGTAGCTTTTAGACCTTCTGTGGACCCTCTGAGGAAAAAAAAGTTCAAAAGGTCCCATATGGACTACTTTTTGGCGGACTTGACTTGACTTTTTAACATCAGAAAGAGTCTATGAGGACATCATGTAGCTTTAGACCTTCTGGGGACCCTCTGAGCAGAAAATAAGTTCAAAAGCTCCTATATGGACTACTCTCAGGCGGACTTGACGACTTTTTAACATCAGAAAGAGTCTTTAAGGACATCACGTAGCTTTTAGACCTTCTGTTGGCCCTCTGAGGAGAAAAAACGTTCAAAAGGTCCCATATGTACTACTGTCTGGCGGACTTGACGACTTTTTAACACCAGAAAGTGTCTATAAGGACATCATGTAGCTTTTAGACCTTCTGTTGACCCTCTGAGCAGAAAAAACGTTCAAAAGGTCCCATATGGAGTACTGTATGGCGGACTTGACTCGACTTTTTAACATCAGATAGAGTCTATGAGGACATCATGTAGCTTTTAGACGTTCTGGGGACCCTCTGAGGAGAAAAAAGTTCAAAAGGTCCCATGTGGACTACTGTCTGTCGGACTTGACCTGACTTTTTAACATTAGAAAGAGTCTTTTAGGACATCATGTAGCTTTTAGACCTTCTGGGAACCCTTTGAGGAGAAAAAAAGTTCAAAATATCCCAAATGGACTATTGTCTGGCGGACTTGACTTGACTTTTTAACATCAGAAAGAGTCTATGAGGACATAATGTAGCTTTTAGACCTTCTGGGGATCCACTGAGTAGAAAAATAGTTCAATAGGTCCCATATGGACTACTATCTGCCGGACTTGACTTGACTTTTTAACATCAGAAAGTGTCTATAAGGACATCATGTAGCTTTTAGACCTTCTGGGGACCCTTTGAGGAGAAAAAAAGTTCAAAATGTCCCATGTGAACTACTGTCTGGTTAACTTGACTTTTTAACATCAGAAAGAGTCTATGAGGACATAATATAGCTTTTAGACCTTCTGGGAACCCTCTGAAGATAAAAAAAAGTTCAAAAGGTCCCATATGGACTACACTCTGGCAGACTTGATTTGACTTTTTAACATCAAAGAATCTATGTGGACATCATGTAGCTTTTTGACCTTCTGTGGACCCTCTGAGGAAAAAAAAGTTCAAAAGGTCCCATATGGGCTACTTTTTGGCGGACTTGACTTGACTTTTTAACATCAGAAAGAGTCTATGAGGACATCATGTAGCTTTAGACCTACTGGGGACCCTCTGAGCAGAAAATAATTTCAAAAGCTCCCATATGGACTACTCTCAGGCGGACTTGACGACTTTTTAACATCAGAAAGAGTCTTTAAGGACATCACGTAGCTTTTAGACCTTCTGTTGGCCCTCTGAGGAGAAAAAACGTTCAAAAGGTCCCATATGTACTACTGTCTGGCGGACTTGACTTGACTTTTTAACACCAGAAAGTGTCTATAAGGACATCATGTAGCTTTTAGACCTTCTGTGGACCCTCTGAGCAGAAAAAACGTTCAAAAGGTCCTATATGGAGTACTGTATGGCGGACTTGACTCGACTTTTTAACATCAGATAGAGTCTATGAGGACATCATGTAGCTTTTAGACGTTCTGGGGACCCTCTGAGGAGAAAAAAGTTCAAAAGGTCCCATGTGGACTACTGTCTGTCGGACTTGACCTGACTTTTTAACATCAGATAGAGTCTATGAGGACATCATGCAGCTTTTAGACCTTCTTGGGACCCCTTAGCAGAAAAAAAGTTCAAAAGGTCCCATATGGACTACAGTCTGGCGGACTTGACTTGACTTTTTAACATCAGAGAGAGTCTTTAAGGACATAATATAGCTATTAGACCTTCTGGGGACCCTCTGAGCAGAAAAAAAGTTCAAAAGGTCCCATATGGACTACTGTCTGGCGGACTTGACTTGACTTTTTAACATCAGAAAGAGTCTATGAGGACATAATGTAGCTTTTAGACCTACTGGGGACCCTCTGAGGAGAAAAAAAGTTCAAAAGGTCCCATATGGACTACAGTCTGGCAGACTTGACCTGACTTTTTAACATTAGAAAGAGTCTTTAAGGACATCATGTAGCTTTTAGACCTTCTGGGAACCCTTTGAGGAGAAAAAAAGTTCAAAATGTCCCATATGGACTACTGTGTGGCGGACTTGACTTGACTTTTTAACATCAGAAAGAGTCTATGAGGACATAATGTAGCTTTTAGACCTTCTGGGGACCCTCTGAGCAGAAAAAAAGTTCAAAAGGTCCCAAATGGACTAGCGTCTTGCGGACTTGACTTGACTTTTTAATATCAGAAAGTGTCTTTAAGGACATCACGTAGCTTTCAGACCTTCGGTTGGCCCTCTGAGGAGAAAAAACGTTCAAAAGGTCCCATATGTACTACTGTCTGGCGGACTTGACTTGACTTTTTCACACCAGAAAGTGTCTATAAGGACATCATGTAGCTTTTAGACCTTCTGTGGACCCTCTGAGCAGAAAAAACGTTCAAAAGGTGGAGTACTGTATGGCGGACTTGACTCGACTTTTTAACATCAGATAGAGTCTATGAGGACATCATGTAGCTTTTAGACGTTCTGGGGACCCTCTGAGGAGAAAAAAGTTCAAAAGGTCCCATGTGGACTACTGTCTGTCGGACTTGACCTGACTTTTTAACATCAGAAAGAGTCTATGAGGACATAATGTAGCTTTTAGACCTTCTGGGGACCCTCTGAGGAGAAAAAAAGTTCAAAAGGTCCCAAATGGACTAGCGTCTTGCGGACTTGACTTGACTTTTTAACATCAGAAAGTGTCTATAAGGACATCATGTAGCTTTTAGACCTTCTGGGGACCCTTTGAGGAGAAAAAAAGTTCAAAATGTCCCATGTGAACTACTGTCTGGTTAACTTGACTTTTTAACATCAGAAAGAGTCTATGAGGACATAATATAGCTTTTAGACCTTCTGGGAACCCTCTGAAGATAAAAAAAAGTTCAAAAGGTCCCATATGGACTACACTCTGGCGGACTTGATTTGACTTTTTAACATCAAAGAATCTATGTGGACATCATGTAGCTTTTTGACCTTCTGTGGACCCTCTGAGGAAAAAAAAGTTCAAAAGGTCCCATATGGACTACTTTTTGGCGGACTTGACTTGACTTTTTAACATCAGAAAGAGTCTATGAGGACATCATGTAGCTTTAGACCTTCTGGGGACCCTCTGAGCAGAAAATAATTTCAAAAGCTCCCATATGGACTATTCTCAGGCGGACTTGGCGACTTTTTAACATCAGAAAGAGTCTTTAAGGACATCACGTAGCTTTTAGACCTTCTGTTGGCCCTCTGAGGAGAAAAAACGTTCAAAAGGTCCCATATGTACTACTGTCTGGCGGACTTGACTTGACTTGACTTTTTAACACCAGAAAGTGTCTATAAGGACATCATGTAGCTTTTAGACCTTCTGTGGACCCTCTGAGCAGAAAAAACGTTCAAAAGGTCCCATATGGAGTACTGTATGGCGGACTTGACTCGAATTTTTAACATCAGATAGAGTCTATGAGGACATAATGTAGCTTTTAGACCTACTGGGGACCCTTTGAGGAGAAAAAAAGTTCAAAATGTCCCATATGGACTACTGTCTGGCAGACGTGATTTTTTAACATCAGAAAGAGTCTATGAGGACATCATGTAGCTTTAAGACATTCCGGGGACCCTCTGAGCAGCAAAAAAGATCAAAAGCTCCCATAAGGACTACTGTCTGGCTGACTTGACTTGAATTTTTAACATCAAAGAATCTATGTGGACATCATGTAGCTTTTAGACCTTCTGGGGACCCTCCGATGAGAAAAAAAGTTCAAAAGGTCCCATATGGACTACTGTCTGGCGGACTTGACTTGACTTTTTAACATCAGAAAGAGTCTATGAGGACATCATGTAGCTTTTAGACCTTGCGTGGACCCTCTGACCAGAAAAAAAGTTCAAAAGGTCCCATATGGACTACTGTCTGGCGGACCTGACTTGAATTTTTAACATCAGAAAGAGTCTATGAGGACACCATGTAGCTTTTAGACCTTCTGGGGACCCTCTGACCATAAAAAAAGTTCAAAAGCTCCCATATGGATTGTTGTCTGGCGGATTTGACTTGACTTTTTAACATCAGAAAGAGCCAATAAGGACATCATGTGGATTTTAGACCTTCTGGGGAGCCTCTGAGCAGAAAAAAAGTTCAAAAGGTCCCATATGGACTACTGTCTGGTGGACTTTACTTGACTTTTTAAAATCAGAAAGAGTCTATGATGACATCAAATACCTTTTAGACCTTCTGGGGATCAACTGAGCAGAAAAAATGTTCAAAAGCTCCCATATGGACTACTGTCAGGCGGACTTGACTTTAGTTTTTAACATCAGAAAGAGTCTATGAGGACATAATGAAGCTTTTAGACCTTCTGGGGACCCTCTGAGCAGAAAAAAAGTTCAAAAGGTCCCAAATGGACTAGCGTCTTGCGGACTTGACTTGACTTTTTAACATCTGAAAGTGTCTATAAGGACATCATGTAGCTTTTAGACCTTCTGGGGACCCTTTGAGGAGAAAAAAGTTCAAAATGTCCCATGTGAACTACTGTCTGGCGGACTTGACTTTTTAACATCAGAAAGAGTCTATGAGGACATAATGTAGCTTTTAGACCTTCTGGGAACCCTCTGAGGATAAAAAAAATTCAAAAGGTCCCATATGGACTACTCTCAGGCGGACTTGACGACTTTTTAACATCAGAAAGAGTCTTTAAGGACATCAAGTAGCTTTTAGACCTTCTGTTGGCCCTCTGAGGAGAAAAAACGTTCAAAAGGTCCCATATGTACTACTGTCTGGCCGACTTGACTTGACTTTTTAACACCAGAAAGTGTCTATAAGGACATCATGTAGCTTTCAGACCTTCTGTGGACCCTCTGAGCAGAAAAAACGTTCAAAAGGTCCCATATGGACTACTGTATGGCGGACTTGACTTGACTTTTTAACATCAGAGAGAGTTTTTAAGGACATAATATAGCTATTAGACCTTCTGGAGACCCTCTGAGCAGAAAAAAGTTCAAAAGGTCCCATATAGACTACTGTCTGGCGGACTTGACTTGACTTTTTAACATCAGAAAGAGTCTATGAGGACCTAATGTAGCTTTTAGACCTTCTGGGGACCCTCTGAGGAGAAAAAAAGTTCAAAAGGTCCCATATGGACTACTGTCTGGCAGACTTGACCTGACTTTTTAACATTAGAAAGAGTCTTTAAGGACATCATGTAGCTTTTAGACCTTCTGGGAACCCTTTGAGGAGAAAAAAAGTTAAAAATGTCCTATATGGACTACTGTCTGGCGGACTTGACTTGACTTTTTAACATCAGAAAGAGTCTATGAGGACATCATGTAGCTTTTAGACCATCTGGGGACCCTCTGAGCAGAAAAAAAGTTCAAAAGGTCCCATATAGATTACTGTCTGGCGGATTTGACCTGACTTTTTAACATCAGAAAGAGTCTATGAGGACATCATGTATCTTTCAGACCTTCTGGGGACCCACTGAGGAGAAAAAATGTTCAAAAGGTCCCATATTGACTACTTTCTGGCGGACTTTACCTGACTTTAACATCAGAAAGAGTCTTTAAGGACATCATGTAGCTTTTAGACCTTATGGGGACCCTTTGAGTAGAAAAAAAGTTCAAAATGTCACATATGGACTACTGTCTGGCGGACTTGACTGGACTTTTTAACATAAGAAAGAGTCTTTGAGGACATAATGTAGCTTTTAGACCTACTGGGGACCCTTTGAGGAGAAAAAAAGTTCAAAATGTCCCATATGGACTACTGTCTGGCAGACGTGATTTTTTAACATCAGAAAGAGTCTATGAGCACATCATGTAGCTTTAAGACATTCTGGGGACCCTCTGATCAGCAAAAAAGATCAAAAGCTCCCATAAGGACTACTGTCTGGCTGACTTGACTTGAATTTTTAACATCAAAGAATCTTTGTGGACATCATGTAGCTTTTAGACCTTCTGGGGACCCTCCGATGAGAAAAAAAGTTCAAAAGGTCCCATATGGACTACTGTCTGGCGGACTTGACTTGACTTTTTAACATCAGAAAGAGTCTATGAGGACATCATGTAGCTTTTAGACCTTGTGTGGACCCTCTGACCAGAAAAAAAGTTCAAAAGGTCCCATATGGACTACTGTCTGGCGGACCTGACTTGAATTTTTAACATCAGAAAGAGTCTATGAGGACACCATGTAGCTTTTAGACCTTCTGGGGACCCTCTGACCATAAAAAAAGTTCAAAAGCTCCCATATGGATTGTTGTCTGGCGGATTTGACTTGAATTTTTAACATCAGAAAGAGCCAATAAGGACATCATGTGGCTTTTAGACCTTCTGGGGACCCTCTGAGCAGAAAAAAAGTTCAAAAGGTATCATATGGACTACTGTCTGGTGGACTTTACTTGACTTTTTAAAATCAGAAAGAGTCTATGAGGACATCAAATACCTTTTAGACCTTCTGGGGATCAACTGAGCAGAAAAAAAGTTCAAAAGCTCCCATATGGACTACTGTCAGGCGGACTTGATTACTTTTTATAATCAGAAAGAGTCTTTAAGGACATCACGTAGCTTTTAGACCTTCTGTTGGCACTCTGAGGAGAAAAAAAGTTCAAAAGGTCCTATATGGACTACTGTCTGGTGGACTTGACTTGACTTTTTAACACCAGAAAGTGTCTATAAGGACATCATGTAGCTTTTAGACCTTCTGTGGACCCTCTGAGCAGAAAATAAGTTCAAAAGGTCCCATTTGGACTACTGTCTGATGGACTTGACTTAACTTTATAACATCAGAAAGTGTCTATAAGGACATCATGTAGCTCTTAGACCTTCTGTGGACCCTCTGAGCAGAAAATAAGTTCAAAAGGTCCCATTTGGACTACTGTACGGCCAATTTGACTGGACTTTTTAATATCAGAAAGAGTCTATGAGGACACCATGTAGCTTTTAGACCTTCTGGGGACCCTCTGACCATAAAAAAAGTTCAAAAGGTCCCATATGGATTGTTGTCTTGTGGATTTGACCTGACTTTTTAACATCACAAAGAGTCAATAAGGACATCATGTAGCTTTTAGACTTTCTGGGGACCCTCTGAGCAGAAACAAAAACAAAAGGTCCCATATGGACTACTCTCTGGCGGATTTGACCTGACTTTTTAACATCAGAAAGAGTCTATGAGGACATCATGTACCTTTCAGACCTTCTGGGGACCCACTGAGGAGAAAAAATGTTCAAAAGGTCCCATATGCACTACTGTCTGGCGGACTTGACTTGACTTTTTAACATCAGAAAGAGTCTTTGAGGACATCATGTAGCTTTTAGACCTTCTGTGGACCCTCTGAGCAGAAAAAAAGTTCAAAAGGTCCCATATGGACTACTGTCTGGCGGACTTGACTTGACTTTTTAACATCAGAAAGAGTCTTTGAGGACATCATGTAGCTTTTAGACCTTCTGTTGGCCCTCTGAGCAGAAAAAAAGTTCAAAAGGTCCTATATGGACTACTGTCTGGTGGACTTCACTTGACTTTTTAACACCAGAAAGAGTCTATGAGGACACTATGTAGCTTTTAGACCTTCTGGGGACCCTCTGACAATAAAAAAAGTTCAAAAGCTCCCATATGGATTGTTGTCTGGCGGATTTGACTTGACTTTTTAACATCAGAAAGAGCCAATAAGGACATCATGTAGCTTTTAGACCTTCTGGGGACCCTCTGACCATAAAAAAAGTTCAAAAGGTCCCATATGGATTGCTGTCTGGCGGACTTGACCTGACTTTTTAACATCACAAAGAGTCAATGAGGACATCATGTAGCTTTTAGACCTTCTGTGGACCCTCTGAGCATTAAAAAAGTTAAAAAGGTCCCATAATGACTACTATATGGCGGACTTGACTTGACTTTTTAACATCAGAAAGAGTCAAGCAAGGATATCACGAGCTTTTAGACCTTCTGGGAACCCTCTGAGCAGAAAAAAAATCAAAAGCTCCCATATGGACTACTGTCTGGCAGACTGGACTTGACTTTTTAACATCATAAAGAGTCTATGAGGACATCATGTAGCTTTTAGACCTTCTGTGGGCCCTCTGAGCAGAAAAAAACGTTCAAAAGGTCCCCTGTGGACTACTGTCTATCGGACTTGACCTGACTTTTTAACATCAGATAGAGTCTATGAGGACATCATGTAGCTTTTAGACCTTCTGGGGATCCGCTGAGCAGAAAAAAAGTTCTAAAGGTCCCATATGGACTACAGTCTGGCGGACTTGACTTGACTTTTTAACATCAGAGAGAGTCTTTAAGGACATAATGTAGCTATTAGACCTTCTGGGGACCCTCTGAGCAGAAAAAAAGTTCAAAATGTCCCATATGGACTACTGTCTGGCAGACTTGACTTGACTTTTTAACATCAGAAAGAGTCTATGAGGACATAATGTAGCTTTTAGACCTTCTGGGGACCCTCTGAGCAGAAAAAAAAGTTCAAAAGGTCCCAAATGGACTAGCGTCTTGCGTACTTGACTTGAATTTTTAACATCAGAAAGTGTCTATAAGGACATCATGTATTTTTTAGACCTTTTGGGGACCCTCTGAGCAGAAAAAAAGTTCAAAAGGTCCCAAATGGACTAACGTCTTGCGGACTTCACTTGACTTTTTAACATCAGAAATAGTCTATGAGGACATCATGTAGCTTTTAGACCTTCTATGGACCCTCTGAGCAGATGGCAAGGTCCCAAATGGACTAGCGTCTTGCGTACTTGACTTGAATTTTTAACAGCAGAAAGTGTCTATAAGGACATCATGTAGCTTTTAGACCGTTTGGGGACCTTCTGAGAAGAAAAAAAGTTCAAAAGCTCCCATATGGACTACTGTCTGGCAGACTTGACGACTTTTTAACATCAGAAAGAGTCTTTAAGGACATCACCTAGCTTTTAGACTTTCTGTTGGCCCTCTGAGGAGAAAAAACGTTCAAAAGGTCCCATATGTACTACTGTCTGGCGGACTTGACTTAACTTTTTAACACCATAAAGTGTCTATAAGGACATCATGTAGCTTTTAGACCTTCTGTGGACCCTCTGAGCAGAAAAAACGTTCAAAAGGTCCCATATGGACTACTGTATGGCGGACTTGACTTGACTTTTTAACATCAGAAATAGTCTTTGAGGACATAATGTAGCTTTTAGACCTTCTGGGGAGCCTCTGAGGAGAAAAAAAGTTCAGAAGGTCCCATGTGGACTACTGTGTGTCGGACGTGACTTTTTAACATCAGAAAGAGTCTATGAGGACATCATGTAGCTTTAGAACCTTCTGGGGACCCTCTGAGCAGAAAAAAAGATCAAAAGCTCCCATAAGGACTACTGTCTGGCTGACTTGACTTGACTTTTTAACATCAAAGAATCTATGTGGACATCATATAGCTTTTAGACCATCTGGGGACCCTCTGAGGAGAAAAAAAGTTCAAAAGGTCCTATATGGACTACTGTCTGGTGGACTTGACATGACTTTTTAAAATCAAAAAGAGTCTATGAGGACATCATATACCTTTTAGACCTTCTGGGGATCAACTGAGCAGAAAAAAAGTTCAAAAGCTCCTATATGGACTACTGTCAGGCTGACTTGACTTCTTTTTAACATCAGAAAGAGTCTTTAAGGACATCACGTAGCTTTTAGACCTTCTGTTGTCCCTCTGAGGAGAAAAAAAGTTCAAAAGGTCCTATATGGACTACTGTCTGGCGGACTTGACTTGACTTTTTAACACCAGAAAGTGTCTATAAGGACATCATGTAGCTTTTAGACCTTCTGTGGACCCTCTGAGCAGAAAAAACGTTAAAAAGGTCCCATATGGACGACTGTATGGCGGACTTGACTTGACTTTTTAACATCAGAAAGAGTCTTTGAGGACAAATTTAGCTTTTAGACCTTCTGGGGACCCTCTGAGCAGAAAATAAGTTCAAAAGGTCCCATTTGGACTACTGTACGGCGGATTTGACTGGACTTTTTAACATCAGAAAGATTCAATAAGGACATCATGTAGCTTTTAGACCTTCTGGGGACCCTCTGAGCAGAAAAAAAGTTAAAAAGGTCCCATGTGGACTACTGTATTGCGGACTTGACTTGACTTTTTAACATCAGAAAGAGTCAATAAGGACATCACGTAGCTTTTAGACTTTCTGGGGAGCCTCTGAGCAGAAAAAAAGTTCAAAAGGTCCCATATGGACTACTGTATTGTGGACTTGACTTGACTTTTTAACATCAGAAAGTGTCTATAAGGACATCATGAAGCTCTTAGACCTTCAGTGGGCCCTCTGAGCAGAAAAAACGTTCAAAAGGTCCCATATGGACTACTGTATGGCGGACTTGACTTGAATTTTTAACATCAGAGAGAGACTTTGAGGACATCATGTAGCTTTTAGACCTTATGGGGACCCTTTGAGGAGAAAAAAAGTTCAAAATGTCCCACATGGACTACTGGTTGGCGGACTTGACTTAACTTTTTAACATCAGAAAGAGTCCATGAGGACAACATGTAGCTTTTAGACTTTCTGGGGACCCTCGGGGGAGAAAAAAAGTTCAAAAGGTCCCATAAGGACTACTGTATGGCGGACTTGACTTGACTTTTTAACCTGAGAAAGAGTCAATGAGGACATAATGTAGCTTTTCATGTAGCTGTCTGGCGGACTTGACTTTTTAACATCAGAATTTTTCTAAAAGGACATCATAATGTAGCACCTGATTTTTTAACATGAGAAAGACTCTGTAGGGACATCATGTAGCTTTTAGACCTTCTGTTGACCCTCTGACCAGAAAAAAAGTTCAAAAGGACCCATATGGACTACTGTCTGGCGGACTTGATTTGACTTTTTAACATCAGAAAGAGTCTATGAGGACATCATGTAGCTTTTAAGACCTTCTGGGGACCCTCTGAGCAGAAAAAAAGTTCAAAAGGTCCAATATGGACTACTGTCTGGCGGATTTGACCTGACTTTTTAACATCAGAAAGAGTCTATGAGGACATCATGTAGCTTTTAGACGTTCTGGGGACCCTCTGAGGAGAAAAAAGTTCAAAAGGTCCCATGTGGACTACTGTCTGTCGGACTTGACCTGACTTTTTAACATCAGATAGAGTCTATGAGGACATCATGCAGCTTTTAGACCTTCTTGGGACCACTGAGCAGAAAAAAAGTTCAAAAGGTCCTATATGGACTACAGTCTGGTGGACTTGACTTGACTTTTTAACATCAGAGAGAGTCTTTAAGGACATAATATAGCTATTAGACCTTCTGGGGACCCTCTGAGCAGAAAAAAAGTTCAAAAGGTCCCATATGGACTACTGTCTGGCGGACTTGACTTGACTTTTTAACATCAGAAAGAGTCTATGAGGACATAATGTAGCTTTTAGACCTACTGGGGACCCTCTGAGGAGAAAAAAAGATCAAAAGGTCCCATATGGACTACTGTCTGGCAGACTTGACCTGACTTTTTAACATTAGAAAGAGTCTTTAAGGACATCATGTAGCTTTTAGACCTTCTGGGAACCCTTTGAGGAGAAAAAAAGTTCAAAATGTCCCATATGGACTACTGTGTGGCGGACTTGACTTGACTTTTTAACATCAGAAAGAGTCTATGGGGACATAATGTAGCTTTTAGACCTTCTGGGGACCCTCTGAGCAGAAAAAAAGTTCAAAAGGTCCCAAATGGACTAGCATCTTGCGGACTTGACTTGACTTTTTAACATCAGAAAGTGTCTATAAGGACATCATGTAGCTTTTATACCTTCTGGGGACCCTTTGAAGAGAAAAAAAGTTCAAAATGTCCCATGTGAACTACTGTCTGGCGGACTTGACTTTTTAACATCAGAAAGAGTCTATGAGGACATAATGTAGCTTTTAGACCTTCTGGGAACCCTCTGAGGATAAAAAAAGTTCAAAAGGTCCCATATGGACTACTCTCAGGCGGACTTGACGACTTTTTAACATCAGAAAGAGTCTTTAAGGAAATCACGTAGCTTTTAGACCTTCTGTTGGCCCTCTGAGGAGAAAAAACGTTCAAAAGGTCCCATATGGACTACTGTATGGCGGACTTGACTGGACTTTTTAACATCAGAGAGAGTCTTTAAGGACATAATATAGCTATTAGACCTTCTGGGGATCCACTGAGCAGAAAAAAGTTCAAAAGGTCGCATATGGACTACTCTCTGGCGGACTTGACTTGACTTTTTAACATCAGAGAGAGTCTTTAAGGACATAATATAGCTATTAGACCTTCTGGAGACCCTCTGAGCAGAAAAAAAATTCAAAAGGTCCCATATGGACTACTGTCTGGCGGATTTGACCTGACTTTTTAACATCAGAAAGAGTCTATGAGGACATCGTGTATCTTTCAGACCTTCTGGGGACCCTTTGAGGAGAAAAAAGTTCAAAATGTCCCATATGGACTACTGTATGGCGGACTTGACTGGACTTTTTAACATCAGAGAGAGTCTTTAAGGACATAATATAGCTATTAGACCTTCTGGGGATCCACTGAGCAGAAAAAAGTTCAAAATGTCACATATGGACTACTGTCTGGCGGACTTGACTGGACTTTTTAACATCAGAAAGAGTCTATGAGGACATAATGTAGCTTTTAGACCTACTGGGGACCCTTTGAGGAGAAAAAAAGTTCAAAATGTCCCATATGGACTACTGTCAGGCAGACGTGACTTTTTAACATCAGAAAGAGTCTATGAGGACATCATGTAGCTTTAGAACCTTCTGGGGACCCACTGAGCAGAAAAAAAGATCAAAAGCTCCCATAAGGACTACTGTCTGGCTGACTTGACTTGACTTTTTAACATCAAAGAATCTATGTGGACATCATATAGCTTTTAGACCATCTGGGGACCCTCTGAGGAGAAAAAAAGTTCAAAAGGTCCTATATGGACTACTCTCTGGTGGACTTGACATGACTTTTTAAAATCAGAAAGAGTCTATGAGGACATCATATACCTTTTAGACCTTCTGGGGATCAACTGAGCAGAAAAAAAGTTCAAAAGCTCCTATATGGACTACTGTCAGGCTGACTTGACTTCTTTTTAACATCAGAAAGAGTCTTTAAGGACATCACGTAGCTTTTAGACCTTCTGTTGTCCCTCTGAGGAGAAAAAAAGTTCAAAAGGTCCTATATGGACTACTGTCTGGCGGACTTGACTTGACTTTTTAACACCAGAAAGTGTCTATAAGGACATCATGTAGCTTTTAGACCTTCTGTGGACCCTCTGAGCAGAAAAAACGTTAAAAAGGTCCCATATGGACGACTGTATGGCGGACTTGACTTGACTTTTTAACATCAGAAAGAGTCTTTGAGGACAAATTTAGCTTTTAGACCTTCTGGGGACCCTCTGAGCAGAAAATAAGTTCAAAAGGTCCCATTTGGACTACTGTACGGCGGATTTGACTGGACTTTTTAACATCAGAAAGATTCAATAAGGACATCATGTAGCTTTTAGACCTTCTGGGGACCCTCTGAGCAGAAAAAAAGTTCAAAAGGTCCCAAATGGACTAGCATCTTGCGGACTTGACTTGACTTTTTAACATCAGAAAGTGTCTATAAGGACATCATGTAGCTTTTATACCTTCTGGGGACCCTTTGAGGAGAAAAAAAGTTCAAAATGTCCCATGTGAACTACTGTCTGGCGGACTTGACTTTTTAACATCAGAAAGAGTCTATGAGGACATAATGTAGCTTTTAGACCTTCTGGGAACCCTCTGAGGATAAAAAAAGTTCAAAAGGTCCCATATGGACTACTCTCAGGCGGACTTGGCGACTTTTTAACATCAGAAAGAGTCTTTAAGGAAATCACGTAGCTTTTAGACCTTCTGTTGGCCCTCTGAGGAGAAAAAACGTTCAAAAGGTCCCATATGGACTACTGTATGGCGGACTTGACTGGACTTTTTAACATCAGAGAGAGTCTTTAAGGACATAATATAGCTATTAGACCTTCTGGGGATCCACTGAGCAGAAAAAAGTTCAAAAGGTCGCATATGGACTACTCTCTGGCGGACTTGACTTGACTTTTTAACATCAGAGAGAGTCTTTAAGGACATAATATAGCTATTAGACCTTCTGGAGACCCTCTGAGCAGAAAAAAAATTCAAAAGGTCCCATATGGACTACTGTCTGGCGGATTTGACCTGACTTTTTAACATCAGAAAGAGTCTATGAGGACATCGTGTATCTTTCAGACCTTCTGGGGACCCACTGAGGAGAAAAAATGTTCAAAAGGTCCCATATTGACTACTTTCTGGCGGACTTTACCTGACTTTTTAACATCAGAAAGAGTCTTTAAGGACATCATGTAGCTTTTAGACCTTATGGGGACCCTTTGAGGAGAAAAAAGTTCAAAATGTCACATATGGACTACTGTCTGGCGGACTTGACTGGACTTTTTAACATCAGAAAGAGTCTATGAGGACATAATGTAGCTTTTAGACCTACTGGGGACCCTTTGAGGAGAAAAAAAGTTCAAAATGTCCCATATGGACTACTGTCTGGCAGACGTGATTTTTTAACATCAGAAAGAGTCTATGAGGACATCATGTAGCTTTAAGACATTCTGGGGACCCTCTGAGCAGCAAAAAAGATCAAAAGCTCCCATAAGGACTACTGTCTGGCTGACTTGACTTGAATTTTTAACATTAAAGAATCTATGTGGACATCATGTAGCTTTTAGACCTTCTGGGGACCCTCCGATGAGAAAAAAATTTCAAAAGGTCCCATATGGACTACTGTCTGGCGGACTTGACTTGACTTTTTAACATCAGAAAGAGTCTATGAGGACATCATGTAGCTTTTAGACCTTGCCTGGACCCTCTGACCAGAAAAAAAGTTCAAAAGGTCCCATATGGACTACTGTCTGGCGGACCTGACTTGAATTTTTAACATCAGAAAGAGTCTATGAGGACACCATGTAGCTTTTAGACCTTCTGGGGACCCTCTGACCATAAAAAAAGTTCAAAAGCTCCCATATGGATTGTTGTCTGGCGGATTTGACTTGACTTTTTAACATCAGAAAGAGCCAATAAGGACATCATGTGGATTTTAGACCTTCTGGGGAGCCTCTGAGCAGAAAAAAAGTTCAAAAGGTCCCATATGGACTACTGTCTGGTGGACTTTACTTGACTTTTTAAAATCAGACAGAGTCTATGAGGACATCAAATACCTTTTAGACCTTCTGGGGATCAACTGAGCAGAAAAAATGTTCAAAAGCTCCCATATGGACTACTGTCAGGCGGACTTGACTTTACTTTTTAACATCTGAAAGTGTCTATAAGGACATCATGTAGCTTTTAGACCTTCTGGGGACCCTTTGAGGAGAAAAAAAGTTCAAAATGTCCCATGTGAACTACTGTCTGGCGGACTTGACTTTTTAACATCAGAAAGAGTCTATGAGGACATAGTGTAGCTTTTAGACCTTCTGGGAACCCTCTGAGGATAAAAAAAATTCAAAAGGTCCCATATGGACTACTCTCAGGCGGACTTGACGACTTTTTAACATCAGAAAGAGTCTTTAAGGACATCAAGTAGCTTTTAGACCTTCTGTTGGCCCTCTGAGGAGAAAAAACGTTCAAAAGGTCCCATATGTACTACTGTCTGGCCGACTTGACTTGACTTTTTAACACCAGAAAGTGTCTATAAGGACATCATGTAGCTTTCAGACCTTCTGTGGACCCTCTGAGCAGAAAAAACGTTCAAAAGGTCCCATATGGACTACTGTATGGCGGACTTGACTTGACTTTTTAACATCAGAGAGAGTTTTTAAGGATATAATATAGATATTAGACCTTCTGGAGACCCTCTGAGCAGAAAAAAGTTCAAAAGGTCCCATATGGACTACTGTCTGGCGGACTTGACTTGACTTTTTAACATCAGAAAGAGTCTATGAGGACCTAATGTAGCTTTTAGACCTTCTGGGGACCCTCTGAGGAGAAAAAAAGTTCAAAAGGTCCCATATGGACTACTGTCTGGCAGACTTGACCTGACTTTTTAACATTAGAAAGAGTCTTTAAGGACATCATGTAGCTTTTAGACCTTCTGGGAACCCTTTGAGGAGAAAAAAAGTTAAAAATGTCCTATATGGACTACTGTCTGGCGGACTTGACTTGACTTTTTAACATCAGAAAGAGTCTATGAGGACATCATGTAGCCTTTAGACCTTCTGTGGACCCTCTGAGCAGAAAAAAAGTTCAAAAGGTCCCATATAGATTACTGTCTGGCGGATTTGACCTGACTTTTTAACATCAGAAAGAGTCTATGAGGACATCATGTATCTTTCAGACCTTCTGGGGACCCACTGAGGAGAAAAAATGTTCAAAAGGTCCCATATTGACTACTTTCTGGCGGACTTTACCTGACTTTAACATCAGAAAGAGTCTTTAAGGACATCATGTAGCTTTTAGACCTTATGGGGACCCTTTGAGGAGAAAAAAAGTTCAAAATGTCACATATGGACTACTGTCTGGCGGACTTGACTGGACTTTTTAACATCAGAAAGAGTCTTTGAGGACATAATGTAGCTTTTAGACCTACTGGGGACCCTTTGAGGAGAAAAAAAGTTCAAAATGTCCCATATGGACTACTGTCTGGCAGACGTGATTTTTTAACATCAGAAAGAGTCTATGAGGACATCATGTAGCTTTAAGACATTCTGGGGACCCTCTGATCAGCAAAAAAGATCAAAAGCTCCCATAAGGACTACTGTCTGGCTGACTTGACTTGAATTTTTAACATCAAAGAATCTATGTGGACATCATGTAGCTTTTAGACCTTCTAGGGACCCTCCGATGAGAAAAAAAGTTCAAAAGGTCCCATATGGACTACTGTCTGGCGGACTTGACTTGACTTTTTAACATCAGAAAGAGTCTATGAGGACATCATGTAGCTTTTAGACCTTGTGTGGACCCTCTGACCAGAAAAAAAGTTCAAAAGGTCCCATATGGACTACTGTCTGGCGGACCTGACTTGAATTTTTAACATCAGAAAGAGTCAATGAGGACACCATGTAGCTTTTAGACCTTCTGGGGACCCTCTGACCATAAAAAAAGTTCAAAAGCTCCCATATGGATTGTTGTCTGGCGGATTTGACTTGACTTTTTAACATCAGAAAGAGCCAATAAGGACATCATGTGGCTTTTAGACCTTCTGGGGACCCTCTGAGCAGAAAAAAAGTTCAAAAGGTCCCATATGGACTACTGTCTGGTGGACTTTACTTGACTTTTTAAAATCAGAAAGAGTCTATGAGGACATCATATACCTTTTAGACCTTCTGGGGATCAACTGAGCAGAAAAAAAGTTCAAAAGCTCCCATATGGACTACTGTCAGGCGGACTTGACTACTTTTTAAAATAAGAAAGAGTCTTTAAGGACATCACGTAGCTTTTAGACCTTCTGTTGGCCCTCTGAGCAGAAAAAAAGTTCAAAAGGTCCTATATGGACTACTGTCTGGTGGACTTCACTTGACTTTTTAACACCAGAAAGAGTCTATGAGGACACTATGTAGCTTTTAGACCTTCTGGGGACCCTCTGACAATAAAAAAAGTTCAAAAGCTCCCATATGGATTGTTGTCTGGCGGATTTGACTTGACTTTTTAACATCAGAAAGAGCCAATAAGGACATCATGTAGCTTTTAGACCTTCTGGGGACCCTCTGACCATAAAAAAAGTTCAAAAGGTCCCATATGGATTGCTGTCTGGCGGACTTGACCTGACTTTTTAACATCACAAAGAGTCAATGAGGACATCATGTAGCTTTTAGACCTTCTGTGGACCCTCTGAGCATTAAAAAAGTTAAAAAGGTCCCATAATGACTACTATATGGCGGACTGGACTTGACTTTTTAACATCAGAAAGAGTCAAGCAAGGATATCACGAGCTTTTAGACCTTCTGGGAACCCTCTGAGCAGAAAAAAAATCAAAAGCTCCCATATGGACTACTGTCTGGCAGACTGGACTTGACTTTTTAACATCAGAAAGAGTCTATGAGGACATCATGTAGCTTTTAGACCTTCTGTGGGCCCTCTGAGCAGAAAAAAACGTTCAAAAGGTCCCCTGTGGACTACTGTCTATCGGACTTGACCTGACTTTTTAACATCAGATAGAGTCTATGAGGACCTAATGTCGCTATTAGACCTTCTGGGGACCCTCTGAGCAGAAAAAAAGTTCAAAATGTCCCATATGGACTACTGTCTGGCAGACTTGACTTGACTTTTTAACATCAGAAAGAGTCTATGAGGACATAATGTAGCTTTTAGACCTTCTGGGGACCCTCTGAGCAGAAAAAAAAGTTCAAAAGGTCCCAAATGGACTAGCGTCTTGCGTACTTGACTTGAATTTTTAACATCAGAAAGTGTCTATAAGGACATCATGTAGCTTTTAGACCTTTTGGGGACCCTCTGAGCAGAAAAAAAGTTCAAAATGTCACATATGGACTACTGTCTGGCGGACTTGACTGGACTTTTTAACATCAGAAAGAGTCTTTGAGGACATAATGTAGCTTTTAGACCTACTGGGGACCCTTTGAGGAAAAAAAAAGTTCAAAATGTCCCATATGGACTACTGTCTGGCAGACGTGATTTTTTAACATCAGAAAGAGTCTATGAGGACATCATGTAGCTTTAAGACATTCTGGGGACCCTCTGATCAGCAAAAAAGATCAAAAGCTCCCATAAGGACTACTGTCTGGCTGACTTGACTTGAATTTTTAACATCAAAGAATCTATGTGGACATCATGTAGCTTTTAGACCTTCTAGGGACCCTCCGATGAGAAAAAAAGTTCAAAAGGTCCCATATGGACTACTGTCTGGCGGACTTGACTTGACTTTTTAACATCAGAAAGAGTCTATGAGGACATCATGTAGCTTTTAGACCTTGTGTGGACCCTCTGACCAGAAAAAAAGTTCAAAAGGTCCCATATGGACTACTGTCTGGCGGACCTGACTTGAATTTTTAACATCAGAAAGAGTCTATGAGGACACCATGTAGCTTTTAGACCTTCTGGGGACCCTCTGACCATAAAAAAAGTTCAAAAGCTCCCATATGGATTGTTGTCTGGCGGATTTGACTTGACTTTTTAACATCAGAAAGAGCCAATAAGGACATCATGTGGCTTTTAGACCTTCCGGGGACCCTCTGAGCAGAAAAAAAGTTCAAAAGGTCCCATATGGACTACTGTCTGGTGGACTTTACTTGACTTTTTAAAATCAGAAAGAGTCTATGAGGACATCATATACCTTTTAGACCTTCTGGGGATCAACTGAGCAGAAAAAAAGTTCAAAAGCTCCCATATGGACTACTGTCAGGTGGACTTGACTACTTTTTAAAATAAGAAAGAGTCTTTAAGGACATCACGTAGCTTTTAGACCTTCTGTTGGCCCTCTGAGCAGAAAAAAAGTTCAAAAGGTCCTATATGGACTACTGTCTGGTGGACTTCACTTGACTTTTTAACACCAGAAAGAGTCTATGAGGACACTATGTAGCTTTTAGACCTTCTGGGGACCCTCTGACAATAAAAAAAGTTCAAAAGCTCCCATATGGATTGTTGTCTGGCGGATTTGACTTGACTTTTTAACATCAGAAAGAGCCAATAAGGACATCATGTAGCTTTTAGACCTTCTGGGGACCCTCTGACCATAAAAAAAGTTCAAAATGTCCCATATGGATTGCTGTCTGGCGGACTTGACCTGACTTTTTAACATCACAAAGAGTCAATGAGGACATCATGTAGCTTTTAGACCTTCTGTGGACCCTCTGAGCATTAAAAAAGTTAAAAAGGTCCCATAATGACTACTATATGGCGGACTTGACTTGACTTTTTAACATCAGAAAGAGTCAAGCAAGGATATCACGAGCTTTTAGACCTTCTGGGAACCCTCTGAGCAGAAAAAAAATCAAAAGCTCCCATATGGACTACTGTCTGGCAGACTGGACTTGACTTTTTAACATCAGAAAGAGTCTATGAGGACATCATGTAGCTTTTAGACCTTCTGTGGGCCCTCTGAGCAGAAAAAAACGTTCAAAAGGTCCCCTGTGGACTACTGTCTATCGGACTTGACCTGACTTTTTAACATCAGATAGAGTCTATGAGGACATAATGTAGCTATTAGACCTTCTGGGGACCCTCTGAGCAGAAAAAAAGTTCAAAATGTCCCATATGGACTACTGTCTGGCAGACTTGACTTGACTTTTTAACATCAGAAAGAGTCTATGAGGACATAATGTAGCTTTTAGACATTCTGGGGACCCTCTGAGCAGAAAAAAAAGTTCAAAAGGTCCCAAATGGACTAGCGTCTTGCGTACTTGACTTGAATTTTTAACATCAGAAAGTGTCTATAAGGACATCATGTAGCTTTTAGACCTTTTGGGGACCCTCTGAGCAGAAAAAAAGTTCAAAAGGTCCCAAATGGACTAACGTCTTGCGGACTTCACTTGACTTTTTAACATCAGAAAGTGTCTATAAGGACATCATGTAGCTTTTAGACCTTCTGTGGACCCTCTGAGGAGAAAAAAAGTTCAAAAGGTCCCATATGGACTACTGTCTGGCGGACTTGACTTGACTTTTTAACATCAGAAATAGTCTATGAGGACATCATGTAGCTTTTAGACCTTCTATGGACCCTCTGAGCAGATGGCAAGGTCCCAAATGGACTAGCGTCTTGCGTACTTGACTTGAATTTTTAACAGCAGAAAGTGTCTATAAGGACATCATGTAGCTTTTAGACCGTTTGGGGACCTTCTGAGAAGAAAAAAAGTTCAAAAGCTCCCATAAGGACTACACTCTGGCGGACTTGACTTGACTTTTTAACACCAGAAAGTGTCTATAAGGACATCATGTAGCTTTTAGACCTTCTGTGGACCCTCTGAGCAGAAAAAACGTTAAAAAGGTCCCATATGGACGACTGTATGGCGGACTTGACTTGACTTTTTAACATCAGAAAGAGTCTTTGAGGACAAATTTAGCTTTTAGACCTTCTGGGGACCCTCTGAGCAGAAAATAAGTTCAAAAGGTCCCATTTGGACTACTGTACGGCGGATTTGACTGGACTTTTTAACATCAGAAAGATTCAATAAGGACATCATGTAGCTTTTAGACCTTCTGGGGACCCTCTGAGCAGAAAAAAAGTTAAAAAGGTCCCATGTGGACTACTGTATTGCGGACTTGACTTGACTTTTTAACATCAGAAAGAGTCAATAAGGACATCACGTAGCTTTTAGACTTTCTGGGGAGCCTCTGAGCAGAAAAAAAGTTCAAAAGGTCCCATATGGACTACTGTATTGCGGACTTGACTTGACTTTTGTAACATCAGAAAGTGTCTATAAGGACATCATGAAGCTCTTAGACCTTCAGTGGGCCCTCTGAGCAGAAAAAACTTTCAAAAGGTCCCATATGGACTACTGTATGGCGGACTTGACTTGAATTTTTAACATCAGAGAGAGACTTGGAGGACATCATGTAGCTTTTAGACCTTATGGGGACCCTTTGAGGAGAAAAAAAGTTCAAAATGTCCCACATGGACTACTGGTTGGCGGACTTGACTTGACTTTTTAACATCAGAAAGAGTCCATGAGGACAACATGTAGCTTTTAGACTTTCTGGGGACCCTCGGGGGAGAAAAAAAGTTCAAAAGGTCCCATAAGGGCTACTGTATGGCGGACTTGACTTGACTTTTTAACCTGAGAAAGAGTCAATGAGGACATAATGTAGCTTTTCATGTAGCTGTCTGGCGGACTTGACTTTTTAACATCAGACTGTCTGGCGGATTTGACCTGACTTTTTAACATCAGAAAGAGTCTATGAGGACATAATGTAGCTTTTAGACCTACTGGGGACCCTTTGAGGAGAAAAAAAGTTCAAAAGATCCCATATGGACTACTGTCTGGCGGACTTGACCTGACTTTTTAACATCAGAAAGAGTCTATGAGGACATCATGTAGCTTTTAGACCTTGTGTGGACCCTCTGACCAGAAAAAAAGTTCAAAAGGTCCCATATGGACTACTGTCTGGCGGACCTGACTTGAATTTTTAACATCAGAAAGAGTCTATGAGAACACCATGTAGCTTTTAGACCTTCTGGGGACCCTCTGACCATAAAAAAAGTTCAAAAGCTCCCATATGGATTGTTGTCTGGCGGATTTGACTTGACTTTTTAACATCAGAAAGAGCCAATAAGGACATCATGTAGCTTTTAGACCTTCTGGGGACCCTCTGAGCAGAAAAAAAGTTCAAAAGGTCCCATATGGACAACTGTCTGGTGGACTATACTTGACTTTTTAAAATCAGAAAGAGTCTGTGAGGACATCATATACCTTTTAGACCTTCTGGGGATCAACTGAGCAGAAAAAAATTTCAAAAGGTCCCATATGGACTACTGTCAGGTGGACTGGACTACTTTTTAAAATAAGAAAGAGTCAAGCAAGGATATCACGAGCTTTTAGACCTTCTGGGGACCCTCTGAGCAGAAAAAATCAAAAGCTCCCATATGGACTACTGTCTGGCAGACTGGACTTGACTTTTTAACATCAGAAAGAGTCTATGAGGACATCATGTAGCTTTTAGACCTTCTGTGGGCCCTTGAGCAGAAAAAAACGTTCAAAAGGTCCCATGTGGACTACTGTCTATCGGACTTGACCTGACTTTTTAACATCAGATAGAGTCTATGAGGACATCATGTAGCTTTTAGACCTTCTGGGGATCCGCTGAGCAGAAAAAAAGTTCTAAAGGTCCCATATGGACTACAGTCTGGCGGACTTGACTTGACTTTTTAACATCAGAGAGAGTCTTTAAGGACATAATGTAGCTATTAGACCTTCTGTGGACCCTCTGAGGAGGAAAAAAAGTTCAAAAGGTCCCATATGGACTACTGACTGGTGGACTTGACTTGACTTTTTAACATCAGAAATAGTCTATGAGGACATCATGTAGCTTTTAGACCTTCTGTGGACCCTCTGAGCAGATGGCAAGGTCCCAAATGGACTAGCGTCTTGCGTACTTGACTTGAATTTTTAACATCAGAAAGTGTCTATAAGCACATCATGTAGCTTTTAGACCTTTTGGGGACCATCTGAGCAGAAAAATAGTTCAAAAGCTCCCATATGGACTACTGTCAGGCGGACTTGACGACTTTTTAACATCAGAAAGAGTCTTTAAGGACATCACCTAGCTTTTAGACCTTCTGTTGGCCCTCTGAGGAGAAAAAACGTTCAAAAGGTCCCATATGTACTACTGTCTGGCGGACTTGACTTGACTTTTTAACACCAGAAAGTGTCTATAAGGACATCATGTAGCTTTTAGACCTTCTGTGGACCCTCTGAGCAGAAAAAACGTTCAAAAGGTCCCATATGTACTACTGTATGGCGGACTTGACTTGACTTTTTAAAATCAGAAATAGTCTTTGAGGACATAATGTAGCTTTTAGACCTTCTGGGGAGCCTCTGAGGAGAAAAAAAGTTCAGAAGGTCCCATGTGGACTACTGTCTGTCGGACGTGACTTTTTAACATCAGAAAGAGTCTATGAGGACATCATGTAGCTTTAGAACCTTCTGGGGACCCTCTGAGCAGAAAAAAAGATCAAAAGCTCCCATAAGGACTACTGTCTGGCTGACTTGACTTGACTTTTTAACATCAAAGAATCTATGCTAACATCATGTAGCTTTTAGACTTTATGGGGAGCCTCTGAGGAGAAAAAAAGTTCAAAAGGTCCCATATGGACTACTGTCTGATGGACTTGACTTAACTTTTTAAACATCAGAAAGAGTCAATAAGGACATCACGTAGCTTTTAGACTTCATGGGGAGCCTCTGAGGAGAAAAAAAGTTCAAAAGGTCCCATATGGACTACTGTCTGATGGACTTGACTGAACTTTTTAACATCAGAAAGTGTCTATAAGGACATCATGAAGCTCTTAGACCTTCTGTGGACCCTCTGAGCAGAAAATAAGTTCAAAAGGTCCCATTTGGACTACTGTACGGCGGATTTGACTGGACTTTTTAACATCAGAAAGATTCAATGAGGACCTTCAGTGGACCCTCTGAGCAGAACAAAAGTTCAAAAGGTACCATATGGACTACTGTCTGGCGGAATTGACTTGACTTTTTAACATCAGAAAGAGTCTTTAAGGAAATAATGTAGCTTTTAGTCCTTCTGGGGACCCTCGGGGGAGAAAAAAAGTTCAAAAGGTCCCATAAGGACTACTGTATGGCGGACTTGACTTGACTTTTTAACATGAGAAAGAGTCAATGAAGACATCATGTTGCTTTTCATGTAGCTGTCTGGCGGACTTGACTTTATAACATCAGAATGTTTCTAAAAGGACATCATCATGTAGCTTTTAGACCTTGTGGGGACCATCTGACCTGATTTTTTAACATGAGAAAGACTCTGTAAGGACATCATGTAGCTTTTAGACCTTCTGTTGACCCTCTGACCAGAAAAAAAAGTTTAAAAGGACCCATATGGACTACTGTCTAGCGGACTTGATTTGACTTTAACATCAGAAAGGGTTTATGAGGACATCATGTAGCTTTTAGACCATCTGGGGACCCTCTGAGCAGAAAAAAAGATCAAAAGCTCCCATATGGAATACTGTCTGACGGACTTGAATTGAATTTTTAATATCAGAAAGATTTAATGAGGACATCATGTAGCTTTTAAACCTTCTGGGGACCCTCTGAGGCGAACAAAAGTTCAAAAGGTCCCATATGGACTACTTTCTGGAGGACTTGACTTGACTTTTTAACATCAGAAAAAGTCTTTAAGGAAATAATGTAGCTTTTAGACCTTCTGGGGACCCTCGGGGGAGAAAAAAAGTTCAAAAGGTCCCATATGGACTACACTCTTGGCGGACTTGAATTGACTTTTTAACATCAGAAAGAGTCTATGAGGACATAATGTAGCTATTAGACCTTCTGGGGACCCTCTGAGCAGAAAAAAAGTTCAAAATGTCCCATATGGACTACTGTCTGGCAGACTTGACTTGACTTTTTAACATCAGAAAGAGTCTATGAGGACATAATGTAGCTTTTAGACATTCTGGGGACCCTCTGAGCAGAAAAAAAAGTTCAAAAGGTCCCAAATGGACTAGCGTCTTGCGTACTTGACTTGAATTTTTAACATCAGAAAGTGTCTATAAGGACATCATGTAGCTTTTAGACCTTTTGGGGACCCTCTGAGCAGAAAAAAAGTTCAAAAGGTCCCAAATGGACTAACGTCTTGCGGACTTCACTTGACTTTTTAACATCAGAAAGTGTCTATAAGGACATCATGTAGCTTTTAGACCTTCTGTGGACCCTCTGAGGAGAAAAAAAGTTCAAAAGGTCCCATATGGACTACTGTCTGGCGGACTTGACTTGACTTTTTAACATCAGAAATAGTCTATGAGGACATCATGTAGCTTTTAGACCTTCTATGGACCCTCTGAGCAGATGGCAAGGTCCCAAATGGACTAGCGTCTTGCGTACTTGACTTGAATTTTTAACAGCAGAAAGTGTCTATAAGGACATCATGTAGCTTTTAGACCGTTTGGGGACCTTCTGAGAAGAAAAAAAGTTCAAAAGCTCCCATAAGGACTACACTCTGGCGGACTTGACTTGACTTTTTAACACCAGAAAGTGTCTATAAGGACATCATGTAGCTTTTAGACCTTCTGTGGACCCTCTGAGCAGAAAAAACGTTAAAAAGGTCCCATATGGACGACTGTATGGCGGACTTGACTTGACTTTTTAACATCAGAAAGAGTCTTTGAGGACAAATTTAGCTTTTAGACCTTCTGGGGACCCTCTGAGCAGAAAATAAGTTCAAAAGGTCCCATTTGGACTACTGTACGGCGGATTTGACTGGACTTTTTAACATCAGAAAGATTCAATAAGGACATCATGTAGCTTTTAGACCTTCTGGGGACCCTCTGAGCAGAAAAAAAGTTAAAAAGGTCCCATGTGGACTACTGTATTGCGGACTTGACTTGACTTTTTAACATCAGAAAGAGTCAATAAGGACATCACGTAGCTTTTAGACTTTCTGGGGAGCCTCTGAGCAGAAAAAAAGTTCAAAAGGTCCCATATGGACTACTGTATTGCGGACTTGACTTGACTTTTGTAACATCAGAAAGTGTCTATAAGGACATCATGAAGCTCTTAGACCTTCAGTGGGCCCTCTGAGCAGAAAAAACTTTCAAAAGGTCCCATATGGACTACTGTATGGCGGACTTGACTTGAATTTTTAACATCAGAGAGAGACTTGGAGGACATCATGTAGCTTTTAGACCTTCTGGGGATCTTCCGAGGAGAAAAAGTTCAAAAGGTCCCATATGGACTACTTCCTGGCGGACTTGACTTTTTAAAATCAGAAAGAGTCTATGAAGACATCATGTAGCTTTTAGACCTTCTGGGGGACCCTCTGAATAGAAAAAAAGATCAAAAGCTCCCATATGGACTACTGTCTGGCGGACTTGACTTGACTTTTTAACATCAGAAAGAGTCTATGAGGACATCATGTAGCTTTTAGACCTTCTGGCGACCCTCTGAAGAGAAAAAAAGTTCAAAAGGTCCCATATGGAGGACTGTCTGGCGGACTTGACCTGACTTTTTTACATCAGAAAGAGTCTGTGAGGACATCATGTAGATTTTAGACCTTCTGGGGACCCTTTGAGCAGATAAAAAGATCAAATGCTCCCATATGGACTACTGTCTGGTGGACTTGACTTGTCTTTTTAACATCAGAAAGAGTATGAGGACATCATGTAGCTTTTAGACCTTCTGGGGACCCTCTGAGCAGAAAAAAACGCAACTTGATCCTACGGAATTAGTCAATTAAAGGCCGATCTAGAATTTGCCTTTTCTGTCAAAGATATTAGAAAAGGCAGTATCCTCACAACTGTGTTCCTTTCTTGAAGGAAATGCTATCGGCGAGGATTTTCAGTCCGGATTTAGACCGTACCATAGTACTGAGACTGCTCTCATTAAAGTCACAATTGATTTGCTCTTATCATCCGGTCGTGGTTGTATCTCCTTATCAGTGTTACTTGATCTTAGTGCTGCATTTGACACCATTGACCACAACATTCTATTAAATAGACTACAAAACTATGTTGGCATTAGTGGAATTGCACTAGCATGGTTTAAAACATACTTATCTGACCGTTATCAGTTTGTAGCAGTAAATGAGGAGATTTCTTAACGGTCAAAAGTTCAGTATGGCGTACCACAAGGCTCAGTACCAGGACCGCTGCTGTTCACTCTGTACATGCTACCGTTAGGAGATATCATTAGGAAACATGGAATTAGTTTTCACTGTTATGCTGATGATACTCAGCTCTATATTTCCTCAAGACCTAACGAAACTTAAGAATTCACAAAATTAACGGAATGCATAGCTGATATAAAAAATTGGATGACTAGTAATTTCCTACTACTAAATTCTGAAAAAACAGAGATTCTAATTATTGGACAAAAAACTTCCACATGCAATAACCTAGAATACTGTTTAACACTTGATGGCTGCTCTGTCAAGTCTTCGTCGTCAGTTAGGAACCTGGGTGTGCTCTTTGATACCAATCTCCCATTTGAAAGTCACGTGTGTAGTATTTGTAAAAGTGTATTTTTCTATCTTAAAAATATATCTAAATTACGTCAAATGCTCTCATTGACAAATGCGGAACAATTAGTTCATGCGTTCATGACCTCAAGGCTAGATTATTGTAATGCTCTACTGGGTTCTTGCACTGCACGCTTAATAAACAAACTACAGCTGGTCCAAAACGCAGCCGCTAGAGTTCTTACCAGAACCAGGAAGTACGACCATATTAGCCCGGTTCTGTCAACACTGCATTGGCTCACTATTAAACATCCTATACATTTTTAAATATTGCTGATTACTTACAAAGCACTAAATGGTTTAGCTTCACAGTACTTGAGCGAGCTCTTAACCCATTATAGTCATTCGCGTCTATTGTGATCTCAAAATTACGGACAGTTCATAATACCTAGAATATCAAACTCAACTGCTGGTGGTAGATCCTTTTCCTACTTGGCACCAAAACTTTGGAGCAATCTTCCTAACATTGTCCGGGAAGCAGACACAGTTTGTCAGTTCAAATCTAGACTAAAAACACATCTCTTTGGCTTAGCATACACATAACACATTATAGATTGCTATAATTCAATGTTAGGCTGCATAGTTTAGATCAGCCGGAACCGGGAACACTTCCCATAAATCCTGATGTACTTTGTACATCATAAGAAGGATTGCCTCTACGCTAATATTAGTCTCTCTGTTTATCCCGAGGTTCACAGCAAACAGCCGGATCCAGGCCATATGCAGATCTGATGAAGGACCATCACATAGACACGACGACAACGCATCCCTGAAGTGCCAGCCTCATCAACACTGTGAAGGCCTCATGGACACCTCAACAAACTCATCTCCATACCGGCGTGATGACTCCGACCCCTAACCAGATGAACTGGATAAATATTGTGAAAGTTCTGATCCAATCTGACTTCTGACCTATTATGCCGCCTAAATCATAATCATACACTCTTCGTTTGTTGGCCAAAGGAGGACTGGCTCCCTGACTGAGCCTGGGTTCTCACAAGGTTTTTTTCTCCATTCTGTCACCTGATGGAGTTTTGGTTCCTTGCCACTGTCGCCTTTTTTTCCCTTTATTCGCCATTGGCTTTTGGCTTGCTTAGTTGGGGACATTTAACATTTAATTTTGAATTTAACAATACTATTACCACTTTACTTTCCTGTTATCTCTGTAAAGCTGCTTTGAAACTATTTGTATTGTAAAAGCGCTATATAGAAATAAAGGTGACTTGACTTGACTTGACTTGACTTGTGGGCACCCTCTGACCTGATTTTTTTAACACTCTGACCAGAAAAAAAGTTCAAAAGGTACTATATGTCCCATATGGACTACTGTCTGGCCGACTTGACCTGACTTTTTAACATCAGAAAGTGTCTATAAGGACATCATGTAGCATTTAGACCTTCTGTGGACCCTCTGAGCAGAAAAAGAGTTCAAAAGCTCCCATGTGGACTACTGTCTGGCGGACTTGACTTGACTTTTTAACATCAGAAAGTGTCTATAAGGACATCATGTAGCTTTTAGACCCTCTGGGGACCCTCTGAGGAGAAAAAAGTTCAAAAAGGTACCATATGGACTACTGTCTGGCGGACTTGATTTGACTTTTTAACATCAGAAAGTGTCTATAAGGACATCATCTAGCTTTTAGACCTTCTGTGGACCCTATGAGCAGAAAAAAAGTTCAAAAGGTCCCATATATACTACTGTCTGACGGACTTGACTTGACTTTTTAACATCAGAAAGAGTCTATGAGGACATAATTTAGCTTTTAGACCTTTTAGGGACTCTCTGAGGAGAAAAAAAAATTCAAAAGGTCACATAAGGACTACTGTCTGGCGGACTTGACTTGACTTTTTAACATCAGAAAGTGTCTATGAGGACATCATGTAGCTTTAAGACTTTCTTTGGAGCCTCTGATCAGAAAAAAAGTTCAAAAGGTCCCATATAAACTACTGTCTGGCGGTCTTGACATGACTTTTTAACATCAGAAAGAGTCAATGAGGACATCATGTAGCTTTTAGACTTTCTGGGGACCCTCTGAGGAGAAAAAAGTTCAAAAGGTACCATATGGACTACTGTCTGGCTGACTTGACTTGATTTTTTAACATCAGAAAGTGTCTATAAGGCCATCATGTAGCTTTTAGACCTTTTAGGGACTCTCTGAGGAGAAAAAAAATTCAAAAGGTCACATATGGACTACTGTCTGGCGGACTTGACTTGACTTTTTAACATCAGAAAGTGTCTATAAGGACATTATGTAGCTTTTAGACCTTCTAGGGACTCTCTGAGGAGAAAAAAAGTTCAAAAACTCCCATATGGACTATTGTCTGGTTGACTTGACCTGATTTTTTAACATCAGAAAGAGTCTATGAGGACATCATGTAGATTTTAGAACTTCTGGGGACCCTCTGGGCAGAAAAAAGTTCAAAAGCTCCCATATGGACTACTGTCTGGCGGACTTGACCTGACTTTTTAACATCAGAAAGAGTCTATGAGGACATCATGTAGCTTTTACATCTTCTGGGGACCCTCTGAGCAGAAAAAAGGATCAAAAGTTCCCATATGGACTACTGTCTGGCGGACTTGATTTGATTTTTTAACATCAGAAAGAATCTCTGAGGACATAATGTAGCTTTTAGACCTTTTGGGGACCCTCTGACCTGATTTTGTTACATGAGAAAGACTCTGTAAGGATATCATGTAGCTTTTAAACCTTCTGGGGACCCTCTGAGCAGAAAAAAAGTTCAAAAGTTCCCAAATGGACTACTGTCTGTGGCGGCCTTGACTTGACTTTCTAACATCAGAAAGAGTCTATGAGGACATAATGTATCTTTTAGACCTTTTGGGGACCCTCTGAGGAGAAAAAAAGTTCAGAAGGTCCCATATGGACTAATTGTATGGCGTACTTGACTTGACTTTTTATCATCAGGAGTCAATACGGACATCACGTAGCTTTTAGACCTTCTGGGGACCCTCTGAGCAGAAAAAACTTTCAAAAGGTCCCATATGGACTACTGTGTGGAGGACTTGACTTGACTTTTTAACATCAGAAAGAGTCTAAAAGGACATCACGTAGCTTTTAGACCTTCTGGGGACCCTCTGAGCAGAAAAAAAGTTCAAAAGGTCCCATACGGACTACTGTCTGGCGGACTTGACTTGACTTTTTAACATCAGAAAGAGTCAATGAGGACATCATGTAGCTTTTCATGTACCTGTCTTCCGGACTTGACTTTTTAACATCAGAATGTGTCTATAAGGACATCATCATGTAGCTTTTAGACCTTCTGGGGACCCTCTGAGCAGAAAAAACGTTCAAAAGGTCCCATATGGACTACTGTCTTGCGGTCTTAACATCATCATGTTACACATGTAAAATAGTTTGGAAAATTTTATAGAAATAAAGTTTATAATTATGGATGTAGGCATGGTTAGCCTACTCATCTCACATGAAAAGAAAGAGACAGAAAGGAGAGAAGCTAGAATCAGTGAACGTACATCAATACTGACTAAATCAGCAGGGCAATAGCAATAATTAAAATCATGTTGGTTTAAGAGTAGGACATAGGCTAACCTTAAAAATGTTTTTTTGTTTAAATATAAAAAAACGGAAGGAATTTTAGTTCTTGAATCTGGGATGCATTGCAATGCAACAAGGTGCATATTACTTTTAAATTTTATTCTTCCATGCAAAACGCTTGTGCAATGCAACAGCACGCTGTTGCCATTTAATGAAAACCATTAGTTATTGAAAGCATTGCAATGCAACAGAGTGCATATTACTTTTAAATGTTATTCTTCCATGCAAAACGCTTGTGCAATGCAACAGCACGCTGTTGGAATGGGATGAAACGCATTAGTTCTTCAATACATTGCAATGCAACAAAGTGCATATTACTTTTAAATGTTATTCTTCCATGCAAAACGCTCGTGCAATGGAATGAAACGCATTAGTTCTTGAATGCATTGCAATTCAACAAAGGGCATATCACTTTTAAATGTTATTCTTCCCTGCAAAACGCTTGTGCAATGGAATGAAACGCATTAGATCTTGAATGCATTGCAATTCAACAAAGGGCATATCACTTTTAAATGTTATTCTTCCATGCAAAACGATCGTGAAATGCAACAGCACGCTGTTGCAATGGGATGAAACGCATTAGTTATTGAATGCATTGCAATGCAACAAAGTGCATATTACTTATAAATGGTATTCTTCCAAGCAAAACACTTGTGCAATGTAATGAAACGCATTAGTTCTTGAATGCATTTTAATGCGACAGAGTGCATATTACTTTTAAATGTTATTCTTCCATGCAAAACGCTTGTGCAATGCAACAGCACGCTGTTGGAATGGGATGAAACGCATTAGTTCTTCAATACATTGCAATGCAACAAAGTGCATATTACTTTTAAATGTTATTCTTCCATGCAAAACGCTTGTGCAATGGAATGAAACGCATTAGTTCTTGAATGCATTGCAATTCAACAAAGGGCATATCACTTTTAAATGTTATTCTTCCAAGCAAAACGCTTGTGCAATGCAACAGCACGCTGTTGCAATGGGATGAAACGCATTATTTCTTCAATGCATTGCACTGCAACAAAGTTCATATTACTTATAAATGTTATTCTTCCATGCAAAACGCTTGTGCAATGCAACAGCACGCTGTTGGAATAGGATGAAACGCATTAGTTCTTCAATGCATTGCAATGCAACAAAGTGCATATTACTTTTAAATGTTATTCTTCCATGCAAAACGATTGTGAAATGCAACAGAACGCTGTTGCAATGGAATGAAACGCATTAGTTCTTGAATGCATTGCAATTCAACAAAGGGCATATCACTTTTAAATGTTATTCTTCCATGCAAAACGATTGTGAAATGCAACAGCACGCTGTTGCAATGGAATGAAACGCACTAGTTCTTGAATGCATTGCAATGCAGTAGAGTGCATATTACTTTTAAATGTTATTCTTCCATGCAAAACGCTTGTGCAATGTAATTAAACGCATTAGTTATCAGTTATTGCATTTTAATGCAACAGAGTGCATATTACTTTTAAATGTTATTCTTCCATGCAAAACGCTTGTGCAATGCAACAGCACGCTGTTGCAATTGAATGAAACGCAATAGTTCTTGAATGCATTGCAATGCAACAAGAGTGCATATTACTTTTAAATGTTATTCTTCCATGGAAAACGCTTGTGCAATGCAACAGCACGCTGTTGCAATGGGATGAAACGCAGTAGTTCTTGAATGCATTTTAATGCAACAAAGTGCAAATTACTTACATATGGTATTCTTCCATGCAAAACGCTTGTGCAATGCAACAGCACGCTGTTGCAATGGGATGAAACGCATTAGTTCTTCAATGCATTGCAATGCAACGAAGTTAATATTACTTATACATGTTATTCTTCCATAAAAAACGCTTGTACAATGCAACAGCACGCTGTTGGAATGGGATGAAACGCATTAGTTCTTCAAGTCAATGCAATGCAACAAAGTGGATTTTACTTTTAAATGTTATTCTTCCATGCAAAACGATTGTGAAAAGCAACTTTGATTGTGCAAATTACTTATATATGGTATTCTTCCATGCAAAACGCGTGTGCAATGCAACAGCACGCTGTTGCAATAGTATGAAACGCATTAGTTCTTGAATGCATTTTAATGCAAGACAGTACATATTACTTTTAAATGTTATTCTTCCATGCAAAACGATTGTAAAATGCAACAACAGGCTGTTGCAATAGAATGAAACGCATTAGTTCTTGAATGCATTGCAATGCAACAAAGGGCATATTACTTTTAAATGTTATTCTTCCATCCAAAACGCTTGTGCAATGTAATGAAACGCATTAGTTCTTGAATGCATTGCAATGCAACAAAGTGCATATTACTTATAAATGTTATTCTTCCTTACAAAACGCTTGTGCAATGCACGCTATTGCAATGGAACGAAACACATTAGTTCTTGAATGCATTGCAATGCAAAAAAGGGCATATTACTTTTAAATGTTATTCTTCATGCAAAACGCTTGTGCAATGTAACTAAACGCATCAGTTCTTGAACGCATTTGAATGCAACAGAGTGCATATTACTTTTAAAAGGTATTCTTCCATAAAAAACGCTTGTGCAATGCAACAGCACGCTGTTGCAATGTAAAGAAACGCATTAGTTCGTGGATGCATTGCAATGCAACAGAGTTTATATTACTTTTAAATGTTATTCTTCCATGTAAAACGCATGTGCAAATGTAATGAAACGCATTAGTTCTTGAATGCATTTTAATGCAACAGAGTGCATATTACTTTTAAATGTTATTCTTCAATGCAAAACGCTTGTGCAATGCAACAGCACGCTGTTGCAATTGAATGAAACGCATTAGTTCTTCAATGGAATTTAATGCAACAAATTGCATATTCCTTTTAAATGTTATTCTTCCATGCAAAACGCTTGTGCAATGCAACAGCACGCTGTTGCAAGTGAATGAAACGCAATAGTTCTTGAATGCATTGCAATGCAACAAGAGTGCATATTTATATAAAATGTTATTCTCCCATGCAAAAAGCTTGTGCAATGCAACAGCACGCTGTTGCAATGGAATGAAACGCATTAGTTCTTGAATTCATTGCAATGCAACAAAGTGCATATTACTTTTAAATGTTATTCTTCCATGCAAAACGCTTGTGCGCAGCCCAAAAGCACGCTTCATTGCACATCTCTTCGTTGAACATTGGAAATAGTTAGTTACTGCATGCATTGGGAAAGCGACAACTTTCTTGTGAGTACACAAATTAATGAGCTGTATGCAATGCGAAAAACAAAATGCTGTGAGTTCTCTTTTCAACAGCTGATGCAATGATTTTCCTTCATACACAAATGATTATGGTTTGTTTGTTCATTGCACGAAGGAATAATTTAGTTCTTGAATGTTCAAAAATGTGCATATCGCTTATTTGTTATTCTATCGCTTTATCATATGTGCAATGCAAAAGCAGTTTTTAAGCGTTAGTTTTCTTCATTGCACAAAGGAATAAATTAGTCCTTTAATGCAATGGAATGAAACAACAAAAATTTTATTAAAACAAAAGATTACATTGCCCATCTCTTTAATGAAATACAAAATGAGTTAGTTCTTGAATGCATTGCAAACCAACAATGCCTTTTGAATTTTTAAACATCAGAAAGTGTTTTAGACCTTCTGTGGACCCTCTGAGAAGAAAAAAAGTTCAAAAGGTCCCACATGGACTACTGTGTGGCGGACTTGACTTGACTTTTTAACATAAGAAAGTGTCAAAACGGACATTATGTAGCTTTTAGACCTTCTGGGGACCCTCTGAGCAGAAAAAAAGTTCAAAAGCTCCCATATTGACTACTGTCTAGCGGACTTGACTTGACTTTTTAACATCAGAAAGAGTCTTTAAGGACATCACGTAGCTCTTGGCCCTTCTGGGGACCCTCTGAGGAGAAAAAAAGTTCAAAAGGTCCCATATGGACTACTGTCTGGAGGACTTGACTTGACTTTTTAAGATCAGAAAGAGTCTATGAGGACATCGTGTAGCTTTTAGACCTTCTGGGGACCCTCTGAGCAGAAAAAAAGGTTCAAAAGCTCCCATATGGACTACTGTCTGGCGGACTTCACTTGACTTTTTAACATCAGAAAGAGTCTTTAAGGACATCACGTAGCTTTTAGACCTTCTGTGGACCCTCTGAGCAGAAAAAAGTTCAAAAGGTCCCATATGGACTGCCGTCTGCCGGACTTGACTTGAATTTTCAACATCAGAGAGAGTCTTTGAGGACATCATGTGGCTACTAGACCTTTTGGGGACCCTCTGAGCAGAAAAAAAGTTCAAAAGATCCCATATGGACTACTGTCTGGCGGATTTGACCTGAATTTTTAACATCAGAACGATTCTATGAGGACATCATGTATCTTTTAGACCTTCTGGGGACCCTTTGAGGAGAAAAAATTTCCAAAAGGTCCCATATGGAATACTGTCTGGCGGAGTTGACGACTTTTTTAGTCTATGAGGACATCATGTAGCTTTTAGACCTTCTGTGGACCCTCTGAGCAGAAAAAACGTTCAAAAGTTCCCATAAGGAAAACTGTCTGGCACACTTGACTATTTAACATCAGAAAGTGTCAATCAGGACATCACGTAGCTTTTAGACCTTCTGTCGACCCTCTGAGCAGAAAAAACGTTCAAAAGGTCCCATATGGTCTACTGTCTGGCGGACTTGACTTGACTTTTTAACATCATAGAGTCTTTGAGGACATCGTGTAGCTTTTAGACCTTCTGTGGAACCTCTGAGGAGAAAAAAAGTTCAAAAGGTCTGATAAAGAAAACTGTCTGGCAGACTTCACTTGACTTTTTAACATCAGAAAGAGTCAATGAGGACATCATGTAGCTTTTCATGTAGCTGTCTGGCGGACTTGACTTTTTAACATCAGAATGTTTCTATAAGGACATCATCTTGTAGCTTTTAGACCTTGTGGGGACCCTCTGACCAGAAAAAAAGTTCAAAAGGTCCCATAAGGAAAACTGTCTGGTGGACTTGACTTGACTTTTTAAAATCAGAATGTGTCTATAAGGATATCACATAGCTTTTAGACCTTCTGTGGACCCTCTGAGCTGAAAAAAAGTTCAAAAGGTCCCATATGGACTACTGTATGAGGAACTTGACGACTTTTTAACATCAGACAGAGTTTTTAAGGACATGATGTAGCTTTTAGACCTTCTGGGGACCCTCTGAGCAGAAAAATAGTTCAAAAGGTCCCATATGGACTACTGTCTGACGGATTTGACCTGACTTTTTAACATCAGAAAGTGTCAATCAGGACATCACGTAGCTTTTAGACATTCTGTGGACCCTCTGAGCAGAAAAAACGTTCAAAAGGTCCCATATGGACTGCTGTCTGCCGGACTTGACTTGAATTTTCAACATCAGAAAGAGTCAATGAGGACATCATGTAGCTTTTCATGTAGCTGTCTGGCGGACTTGACTTTTTAACATCAGAATGTTTCTATAAGGACATCATCATGTAGCTTTTAGACCTTTCTCTGACCAGAAAAAAAGTTCTAAAGGTCCCATAAGGAAAACTGTCTGGTGGACTTGATTTGACTTTTTAACATCAGAATCAGTCTATAAGGATATCACATAGCTTTTAGACCTTCTGAGGACCCTCTGAGCAGAAAAAAAATTAAAAAGGTCCCGTAAGAAAAACTGTCTGGTGGACTTGACTTTTTAACATAGGAAATTGTCGATGTCAAAGTGTCAAGTTGACTTTTTAACATAAGAAAAAGTCTATGAGGACATCAAGTAGCTTTTAGACCTTCTGTGGACCCTCTGAGCAGAAAAAAATTAAAAAGGTCCCATATGGACTGCTGTTTGCCGGACTTGAATTGAATTTTCAACATCAGAGAGAGTCTTATAGGACATCATGTGGCTACTAGACCTTTTGGGGACCCTCTGAGCAGAAAAAAGTTCAAAAGATCCCATATGGACTACTGTCTGGCGGACTTGACTTGACTTTTTAACATCAGAGAGTCTTTGAGGACATCGTGTAGCTTTTAGACCTTCTGGGGAACCTCTGAGGAGAAAAAAAGTTCAAAAGGTCTGATAAAGAAAACTGCCTGGCAGACTTCACTTGACTTTTTAACATCAGAAAGAGTCAATGAGGACATCATGTGGCTACTAGACCTTTTGGGGACCCTCTGAGCAGAAAAAACGTTCAAAAGGTCCCATATGGACTGCTGTCTGCCGGACTTGACTTGAATTTTCTACATCAGAAAGAGTCAATGAGGACATCAAACCGTCAAACTCTTTCTGATGTTAAAAAGTCAAATCAAGTCCGCCAGAGTGTAGTCCATATGGGACATTTTGAACTTTTTTTCTCCTCAAAGGGTCCCCAGAAGGTCTAAAAGCTACATTATGTCCTCATAGACTCTTTCTGATGTTAAAAAGTCAAGTCAAGTCCGCCAGACAGTAGTCCATATGGGACCTTTTGAACTTCTTTTCTGCTCAGAGGGTCCCCAGAAGGTCTAATAGCTATATAATGTCCTTAAAGACTCTCTGATGTTAAAAAGTCAAGTCCGCCAGACTGTAGTCCATATGGGACCTATTGAACTTTTTTTCTACTTTTTTTGCAGAAAAAAACTTTTTTTCTGCTCAGTGGATCCCCAGAAGGTCTAAAAGCTATATGATGTCCACATAGATTCTTTGATGTTAAAAAGTCAAATCAAGTCCGCCAGACAGTAGTCCATATGGGACATTTTGAACTTTTTTCTCCTCAAAGGGTCCCCAAAAGGTCTAAAAGCTACATGATGTCCTTATAGACACTTTCTGATGTTAAAAAGTCAAGTCAACTCTGCGAGACGCTAGTCCATTTGGGACCTTTTGTACTTTTTTTCTGCTCAGAGGGTCCGCAGAAGGTCAGAGGGTCCCCTGCTCAGAGGGTCCCCAGAAAGTCTAATAGCTATATTATGTCCTTAAAGACTCTCTCTGATGTTAAAAAGTCAAGTCAAGTCCGCCAGACTGTAGTCCATATGGGACCTTTTGAACTTTTTTTCTCCTCAGAGGGTCCCCAGAAGGTCTAAAAGCTACATTATGTCCTCATAGACTCTTTCTGATGTTAAAAAGTCAAGTCAAGTCCGCCATACATTAGTCCATATGGGACCTTTTGAATGTTTTTTCTGCTCAGAGGGTTCCCAGAAGATCTAAAAGCTACATTATGTCCTCAAAGACTCTTTCTGATGTTAAAAAGTCAAGTCAAGTCCGCCATACAGTAGTCCATATGGGTATTTTTGAACGTTTTTTTCTGCTCAGAGGGTCCCCAGAAGGTCTAAAAGCTACATTATGTCCTCATAGACTCTTTCTGATGTTAAAGTCAAGTCAAGTCCGCCACACAGTAGTCCATATGGGACCTTTTGAACTTTTTTTCTGCTCAGAGGGTCCCCAGAAAGTCTAATAGCTATATAATGTCCTTAAAGACTCTCTGATGTTAAAAAGTCAAGTCAAGTCCGCCAGACTGTAGTCCATATGGGACCTATTGAACTTTTTTTCTGCTCAGTGGATCCCCAGAAGGTCTAAAAGCTGCATGATGTCCTCATAGACTCTATCTGATGTTAAAAAGTCGTCAAGTCCGACAGACTGTAGTCCACATGGGACCTTTTGAACTTTTTTTCTCCTCAGAGGCTCCCCAGAAGGTCTAAAAGCTGCATTATGTTCTCAAAGACTCTTTCTGATGTTAAAAAGTCAAGTCAAGTCCGCCATACAGTAGTCCATATGGGACCTTTTGAATGTTTTTTCTGCTCAGAGGGTCCACAGAAGGTCTAAAAGCTACATGATGTCGTAATAGACACTTTCTGGTGTTAAAAAGTCAAGTCAAGTCCGCCAGACAGTAGTACATATGGGACCTTTTGAACGTTTTTTCTCCTCAGAGGGCCAACAGAAGGTCTAAAAGCTACGTGATGTCCTTAAAGACTCTTTCTGATGTTAAAAAGTCGTCAAGTCCGCCTGAGAGTAGTCCATATGGGAGCTTTTGAACTTTTTTTCTGCTCAGAGGGTCCCTTAGAAGGTCTAAAGCTACATGATGTCCTCATAGACTCTTTCTGATGTTAAAAAGTCAAGTCAAGTCCGTCAGAAAGTAGTCCATATGGGACCTTTTGAACTTTTTTTTTCCTCAGAGGGTCCACAGAAGGTCTAAAAGCTACATGATGTCCACATAGATTCTTTGATGTTAAAAAGTAAAATCAAGTCCGCCAGACAGTAGTCCATATGGGACATTTTGAACTTTTTTTCTCCTCAAAGGTTCCCCAAAGGTCTAAAAGCTACATGATGTCCTTATAGACACTTTCTGATGTTAAAAAGTCAAGTCAACTCCGCAAGACGCTAGTCCATTTGGGACCTTTTGAACTTTTTTTCTGCTCAGAGGGTCCCCAGAAGGTCTAAAAGCTATATTATGTCCGTAAAGACTCTCTCTGTTGTTAAAAAGTCAAGTCAAGTCCGCCAGACTGTAGTCCATATGGGACCTTTTGAACTTTTTTTCTCCTCAGAGGGTCCCCAGAAGGTCTAAAAGCTACATTATGTCCTCATAGACTCTTTCTGATGTTAAAAAGTCAAGTCAAGTCCGCCAGACAGTAGTCCATATGGGACCTTTTGAACTTTTTTTCTGCTCAGAGGGTCCCCAGAAGGTCTAATAGCTATATTATGTCCTTAAAGACTCTCTCTGATGTTAAAAAGTCAAGTCAAGTCCGCCAGACTATAGTCCATATGGGACATTTTGAACTTTTTTTCTGCTCAGTGGATCCCCAGAAGGTCTAAAAGCTACATGATGTCCTCATAGACTCTATCTGATGTTAAAAAGTCAGGTCAAGTCCGACAAACAGTAGTCCACATGGGACCTTTTGAACTTTTTTCTCCTCAGAGGGTCCCCAGAAGGTCTAATAGCTACATGATGTCCTCAAAGTCTCTCGCTGATGTTAAAAAGTCAAGTCAAGTCCGCCATACAGTAGTCCATATGGGACCTTTTGAAGGTTTTTTCTGCTCAGAGGGTCCACAGAAGGTCAAAAAGCTACTTGATGTCCTCATAGACTCTTTCTGATGTTAAAAAGTCAAGTCCAGTCTGCCAGACAGTAGTCCATATGGGAGCTTTTGACTTTTTTTTCTGCTCAGAGGGTCCCCAGAAGGTCTAAAAGCTACGTGATGTCCTTATTGACTCTTTCTGATGTTAAAAAGTCAAATCCAGTCCGCCAGAGTGTAGTCCATATGGGACCTTTTGAACTTTTTTTCTCCTCAGAGGGTTCCCAGAAGGTCTAAAAGCTACATTATGTACTCAAAGACTCTTTCTGATGTTAAAAAGTCAAGTCAAGTCCATCATACATTAGTCCATATGGGACCTTTTGAACTTTTTTTCTGCTCAGAGGGTCCCCAAAAGGTCTAAAAGCTACATGATGTCCTTATAGACACTTTCTGGTGTTAAAAAGTCAAGTCAAGTCCGCCAGACAGTAGTACATATGGGACCTTTTGAACTTTTTTTCTCCTCAGAGGGTTCCCAGAAGGTCTAAAAGCTACATTATGTCCTCAAAGACTCTTTCTGATGTTAAAAAGTCGTCAAGTCCGCCATACAGTAGTCCATATGGGACCTTTTGAATGTTTTTTCTGCTCAGAAGGTCCACAGAAGGTCTAAAAGCTGCATGATGTCCTTATAGATACTTTCTGGTGTTAAAAAGTCAAGTCAAGTCCGCCAGACAGTAATACATATGGGACCTTTTGAACGTTTTTTCTCCTCAGAGGGCCAACAGAAGGTCTAAAAGCTACGTGATGTCCTTAAAGACTCTTTCTGATGTTAAAAAGTCGTCAAGTCCGCCTGAGAGTAGTCCATATGGAAGCTTTTGAACTTTTTTTCTGCTCAGAGGGTCCCCAGAAGGTCTAAAGCTACATGATGTCCTCATAGACTCTTTCTGATGTTAAAAAGTCAAGTCAAGTCCGCCAGAAAGTAGTCCATATGGGACCTTTTGAACTTTTTTTTCCCTCAGAGGGTCCACAGAAGGTCTAAAAGCTACATGATGTCCACATAGATTCTTTGATGTTAAAAAGTCAAATCAAGTCCGCCAGACAGTAGTCCATATTTGACATTTTGAACGTTTTTTCCCCTCAAAGGGTTCCCAAAAGGTCTAAAAGCTACATGATGTCCTTATAGACACTTTCTGATGTTAAAAAGTCAAGTCAAATCCGCAAGACGCTAGTCCATTTGGGACCTTTTGAACTTTTTTCTGCTCAGAGGGTCCCCAGAAGGTCTAATAGCTATATTATGTCCTTAAAGACTCTCTCTGATGTTAAGTCAAGTCAAGTCCGCCAGACTGTAGTCCATATGGGACCTTTTGAACTTTTTTTCTCCTCAGAGGGTCCCCAGAAGGTCTAAAAGCTACATGATGTCCTTATAGACACTTTCTGATGTTAAAAAGTCAAGTCAACTCCGCAAGACGCTAGTCCATTTGGGACCTTTTGAACTTTTTTTCTGCTCAGAGGGTCCCCAGAAGGTCTAATAGCTATATTATGTCCTTAAAGGCTCTCTCTGATGTTAAAAAGTCAAGTCAAGTCCGCCAGACTGTACTCTATATGGGACCTTTTGAACTTTTTTTCTCCTCAGAGGGTCCCCAGAAGGTCTAAAAGCTACATTAAGTCCTCATAGACTCTTTCTGATGTTAAAAAGTCAAGTCCAGTCTGACAGACAGAAGTCCATATGGGAGCTTTTGACTTTTTTTTCTGCTCAGAGGGTCCCCAGAAGGTCTAAAAGCTACGTGATGTCCTTATTGACTCTTTCTGATGTTAAAAAGTCGAATCAAGTCTGCCAGAGCGTAGTCCATATGGGATCTTTTGAACTTTTTTTCTCCTTAGAGGGTTCCCAGAAGGTCTAAAAGCTACATTATGTCCTCAAAGACTCTTTCTGATGTTAAAAAGTCAAGTCAAGTCCGCAATACATTAGTCCATATGGGACCTTTTGAACGTTTTTTCTGCTCAGAGGGTCGACAGAAGGTCTAAAAGCTCCATGATGTCCTTATAGACACTTTCTGATGTTAAAAAGTCAAGTCAAATCCGCAAGACGCTTGTCCATTTGGGACCTTTTGAACTTTTTTTCTGCTCAGAGGGTCCCCAAAAGGTCTAAAAGCTCCATGATGTCCTTATAGACACTTTCTGATGTTAAAAAGTCAAGTCAAGTCCGCAAGACGCTAATCCATTTGGGACCTTTTGAACTTTTTGCTGCTCAGAGGGTCAACAGAAGGTCTAAAAGCTACGTGATGTCCTTATTGACTCTTTCTGATGTTAAAAAGTCAAATCAAGCCCGCCAGATTGTAGTCCATATGGGACCTTTTGAACTTTTTTTCTCCTCAGAGGGTTCCCAGAAGGTCTAAAAGCTACATTATGTCCTCAAAGACTCTTTCTGATGTTAAAAAGTCAAGTCAAGTCCGCCATACAGTAGTCCATATGGGACCTTTTGAACGTTTTTTCTGCTCATAGGGTCCACAGAAGGTCTAAAAGCTACATGATGTCCATATAGACACTTTCTGATGTTAAAAAGTCAAGTCAAATTCGCAAGACGCTTGTCCATTTGGGACCTTTTGAAATTTTTTTCTGCTCAGAGGGTCTAAAAGCTACATGATGTCCATATAGACACTTTCTGATGTTAAAAAGTCAAGTCAAGTCCGCAAGACGCTAATCCATTTGGGAACTTTTGAACTTTTTTTCTGCTCAGAGGGTCAACAGAAGGTCTAAAAGCTACGTGATGTCCTTATTGACTCTTTCTGATGTTAAAAAGTCAAATCAAGTCCGCCAGAGTGTAGTCCATATGGGACCTTTTTAACTTTTTTTCTGCTCAGAGGGTCCCCAGAAGGTTTAAAAGCTACATGATGTCCTCATAGACTCTTTTTGATGTTAAAAAGTCAAGTCAAGTCCGCCAGACAGTAGTACATATAGGACCTTTTGAATGTTTTTTCTCCTCAGAGGATGCCCAGAAGGTCTAAAAGCTATATGATGTCCTTACAGACTCTTTCTGATGTTAAAAAGTCGTCAAGTCCGCCTGACAGTAGTCCATATGGGAGCTTTTGAGCTTTTTTCTGCTCAGAGGGTCCCCATAAGGTCTAAAAGCTACATGATGTCCTCATAGTCTCTTTCTGATGTTAAAAAGTCAAGTGAAGTCCGCCAGACAGTAGTCCATATGGGACCTTTTGAACTTTTTTTCTGGTCAGAGGGTCAAAAGAAGCTCTAAAAGCTACATGATGTCCTTACAGAGTCTTTCCCATGTTAAAAAATCAGGTCAGAGGGTCCCCCAAAAGTCTAAAAGCTACATCATGATGTCCTTATAGAAACATTCTTATGTTTAAAAGTCAAATCCGCCAGACAGCTACATGAAAAGCTACATGATGTCCTTATTTACTCTTTCTGATGTTAAAACGTCAAGTCAAGTCCGCCAGACAGTAGTCCATATGGGACCTTTTGAACTTTTTTTCTCCCCAGAAGGTCTAAAAGCTACATGATGTCCTTACAGAGTCTTTCTCATGTTAAAAAGTTGACAAGTGAGCAACACAGTAGTCCGTATGGGATCTTTTGAACTTTTTTCTGCTCAGAGGGTCCCCCAAACGTATAGAAGCCACATATGTCCTCAAAGACTCTCTCTGATGTTGAAAAGTCAAGTCAAGTCCGTCAGACAGTCAGAAAGAGTCAATAAGGACATCATGTAGCTTTTCATGTAGCTGTCTGGCGGATTTGACTTTTAAACATAAGAATGTTTCTATAAGGACATCATGATGTAGCTTTTAGACATTTTGGGGACCCTCTGACCTGATTTTTTAACATGAGAAAGACTCTGTAAGGACATCATGTAGCTTTTAGAGCTTCTTTTGACCCTCTGAACAGAAAAAAAGTTCAAAAGGTCCCATATGGACTACTGTCTGGCGGACTTGACGAATTTTTAACAACAGAAAGAGTCTATGAGGACATCATATAGCTTTTAGACCTTATGGGGACCCTCTGAGCAGAAAAAAAGTTCAAAAGCTCCCATATGGACTACTGTCAGGCGGACTTGACGACTTTTTAACATCAGAAAGATTCTGTAAGGACATCACATAGCTTTTAGACCTTCTGGGGACCCTCTGAGGAGAAAAAACGTTCAAAAGGTCCCATATGTACTACTGTCTGGCGGACTTGACTTGACTTTTTAACATCAAAAAGAGTCTATGAGGACATCATGTAGCTTTTAAACCTTCTGGGGACCCTCTGAGCAGAAAAAAACGTTCAAAAATACCCATATTGACTACTGTATGGCGGACTTGACTTGACTTTTTAACATCAGAAAGAGTCTTTGAGGACATAATGTAGCTTTTAGATCTTCTGGGAACCCTCTGAGCAGAAAAAACATTCAAAAGGTCCCATATGGACTAATGTATGGCGGACTTGACTTGACTTTTTAACATCAGAAAGAGTCTATGAGGACATAATGTAGCTTTTAGACCTCTTGGGGACCCTCTGAGGAGAAAAAAAGTTCAAAAGATCCCATATGGACTACAGTCTGGCGGACTTGGCCTGACTTTTTAACATCAGAGAGAGTCTTTAAGGACATAATATAGCTATTAGACCTTCTGCGGACCCTCTGAGCAGAAAAAAAGTACAAAAGGTCCCAAATGGACTAGCGTCTTGCAGAGTTGACTTGACTTTTTAACATCAGAAAGTGTCTATAAGGACATCATGTAGCTTTTAGACCTTTTGGGGACCCTTTGAGGAGAAAAAAAGTTCAAAATGTCCCATATGGACTACTGTCTGGCGGACTTGATTTGACTTTTTAACATCAAAGAATCTATGTGGACATCATGTAGCTTTTAGACCTTCTGTGGACCCTCTGAGGAAAAAAAAAGTTCAAAAGGTCCCATATGGACTACTTTCTGGCGGACTTGACTTGACTTTTTAACATCAGAAAGAGTCTATGAGGACATCATGTAGCTTTAGACCTTCTGGGGACCCTCTGAGCAGAAAAAAAGTTCAAAAGCTCCCATATGGACTACTCTCAGGCGGACTTGACTTGACTTTTTAACATCGGAAAGAGTCTTTAAGGACATCACGTAGCTTTTAGACCTTCTGTTGGCCCTCTGAGGAGAAAAAATGTTCAAAAGGTCCCATATGTACTACTGTCTGGCGGACTCGACTTGACTTTTTAACACCAGAAAGTGTCTATAAGGACATCATGTAGCTTTTAGACCTTTTGGGGACCCTCTGAGCAGAAAAAAAGTTCAAAAGGTCCCATATGGACTAATGTATGATGGACTTGACTTGACTTTTTAACATCAGAAAGAGTCTATGAGGACATAATGTAGCTTTTAGACCTACTGGGGACCCTTTGAGGAGAAAAAAAGTTCAAAATGTCCCATATGGACTACTGTCTGGCAGACGTGATTTTTTAACATCAGAAAGAGTCTATGAGGACATCATGTAGCTTTAAGACATTCTGGGGACCCTCTGATCAGCAAAAAAGATCAAAAGGTCCCATAAGGACTACTGTCTGGCTGACTTGACTTGAATTTTTAACATCAAAGAATCTATGTCGACATCATGTAGCTTTTAGACCTTCTGGGGACCCTCCGATGAGAAAAAAAGTTCAAAAGGTCCCATATGGACTACTGTCTGGCGGACTTGACTTGACTTTTTAACATCAGAAAGAGTCTATGAGGACATCATGTAGCTTTTAGACCTTCTGGGGACCCTCTGAGGAGAAAAAAAGTTCAAAAGGTCCCATATGGACTACAGTCTGGCGGACTTGACTTGACTTTTTAACATCAGAGAGAGTCTTTAAGGACATAATATAGCTATTAGACCTTCTGGGGACCCTCTGAGCAGAAGAAAAGTTCAAAAGGTCCCAAATGGACTAGCGTCTTGCGGAGTTGACTTGACTTTTTAACATCAGAAAGTGTCTATAAGGACATCATGTAGCTTTTAGACCTTCTGGGGACCCTCTGAGGAGAAAAAAAGTTCAAAAGGTCCCATATGGACTACAGTCTGGCGGACTTGACTTGACTTTTTAACATCAGAGAGAGTTTTTAAGGACATAATATAGCTATTAGACCTTCTGCGGACCCTGTGAGCAGAAAAAAAGTACAAAAGGTCCCAAATGGACTAGCGTCTTGCAGAGTTGACTTGACTTTTTAACATCAGAAAGTGTCTATAAGGAAATCATGTAGCTTTTAGACCTTTTGGGGACCCTTTGAGGAGAAAAAAAGTTCAAAATGTCCCATATGGACTACTGTCTGGCGGACTTGATTTGACTTTTTAACATCAAAGAATCTATGTGGACATCATGTAGCTTTTAGACCTTCTGTGGACCCTCTGAGGAAAAAAAAAGTTCAAAAGGTCCCATATGGACTACTGTCTGGCGGACTTGACTTGACTTTTTAACACCAGAAAGTGTCTATAAGGACATCATGTAGCTTTTAGACCTTCTGTGGACCTTCTGAGCAGAAAAAACATTCCAAAGGTCCCATATGGACTATTGTATGGCGGACTTGACTTGACTTTTTAACATCAGAAAGAGTCTTTGAGGACATAATGTAGCTTTTAGACCTTCTGGGAACCCTCTGAGGAGAAAAAAAGTTCAAAAGGTCCCATATGTACTACTGTCTGGCGGACTTGACTTGACCTTTTAACACCAGAAAGTTTCTATAAGGACATCATGTAGCTTTTAGACCTTTTGGGGACCCTCTGAGCAGAAAAAAAGTTAAAAAGGTCCCATATGGACTAATGTATGATGGACTTGACTTGACTTTTTAACATTAGAAAGAGTCTATGAGGACATAATGTAGCTTTTAGACCTACTGGGGACCCTTTGAGGAGAAAAAAAGTTCAAAATGTCCCATATGGACTACTGTCTGGCAGACGTGATTTTTTAACATCAGAAAGAGTCTATGAGGACATCATGTAGCTTTAAGACATTCTGGGGACCCTCTGAGCAGCAAAAAAGATCAAAAGCTCCCATAAGGACTACTGTCTGGCGGACCTGACTTGAATTTTTAACATCAAAGAATCTATGTGGACATCATGTAGCTTTTAGACCTTCTGGGGACCCTCCGATGAGAAAAAAAGTTCAAAAGGTCCCATATGGACTACTGTCTGGCGGACCTGACTTGAATTTTTAACATCAGAAAGAGTCTATGAGGACACCATGTAGCTTTTAGACCTTCTGGGGACCCTCTGACCATAAAAAAAGTTCAAAAGCTCCCATATGGATTGTTGTCTGGCGGATTTGACTTGACTTTTTAACATCAGAAAGAGCCAATAAGGACATCATGTGGCTTTTAGACCTTCTGGGGACCCTCTGAGCAGAAAAAAAGTTCAAAAGGTCCCATATGGACTACTGTCTGGTGGACTTTACTTGACTTTTTAAAATCAGAAAGAGTCTATGAGGACATCAAATACCTTTTAGACCTTCTGGGGATCAACTGAGCAGAAAAAATGTTCAAAAGCTCCCATATGGACTACTGTCAGGCGGACTTGACTTTACTTTTTAACATCAGAAAGAGTCTATGAGGACATAATGAAGCTTTTAGACCTTCTGGGGACCCTCTGAGCAGAAAAAAAGTTCAAAAGGTCCCAAATGGACTAGCGTCTTGCGGACTTGACTTGACTTTTTAACATCAGAAAGTGTCTTTAAGGACATCATGTAGCTTTTAGACCTTCTGGGGACCCTTTGAGGAGAAAAAAAGTTCAAAATGTCCCATGTGAACTACTGTCTGGTGGACTTGACTTTTTAACATCAGAAAGAGTCTATGAGGACATAATGTAGCTTTTAGACCTTCTGGGAACCCTCTGAGGATAAAAAAAGTTCAAAAGGTCCCATATGGACTACTCTCAGGCGGACTTGACGACTTTTTAACATCAGAAAGAGTCTTTAAGGACATCACGTAGCTTTTAGACCTTCTGTTGGCCTTCTGAGGAGAAAAAACGTTCAAAAGGTCCCATATGTACTACTGTCTGGCCGACTTGACTTGACTTTTTAACACCAGAAAGTGTCTATAAGGACATCATGTAGCTTTCAGACCTTCTGTGGACCCTCTGAGCAGAAAAAACTTTCAAAAGGTCCCATACGGACTACTGTATGGCGGACTTGACTGGACTTTTTAACATCAGATAGAGTCTATGAGGACATCATGTAGCTTTTAGACCTTCTGGGGACCCCCTGAGGAGAAAAAAGTTCAAAAGGTCCCATGTGGACTACTGTCTGTCGGACTTGACCTGACTTTTTAACATCAGATAGAGTCTATGAGGACATCATGCAGCTTTTAGACCTTCTGGGGATCCACTGAGCAGAAAAAAGTTCAAAAGGTCGCATATGGACTACTGTCTGGCGGACTTGACTTGACTTTTTAACATCAGAAAGAGTCTATGAGGACATCATGTAGCTTTTAGACCTTCTGTGGACCCTCTGAGCAGAAAAAAAGTTCAAAAGGTCCCATATGGACTACTGTCTGGCGGACTTGACTTGACTTTTTAACATCAGAGAGAGTCTTTAAGGACATCATGTAGCTTTTAGACCTCATGGGGACCCTTTGAGGAGAAAAAAAGTTCAAAATGTCACATATGGACTACTGTCTAGCGGACTTGACTGGACTTTTTAACATCAGAAAGAGTCTTTGAGGACATAATGTAGCTTTTAGACCTACTGGGGACCCTTTGAGGAGAAAAAAAGTTCAAAATGTCCCATATGGACTACTGTCTGGCAGACGTGATTTTTTAACATCAGAAAGAGTCTATGAGGACATCATGTAGCTTTAAGACATTCTGGGGACCCTCTGAGCAGCAAAAAAGATCAAAAGCTCCCATAAGGACTACTGTCTGGCTGACTTGACTTGAATTTTTAACATCAAAGAATCTATGTGGACATCATGTAGCTTTTAGACCTTCTGGGGACCCTCCGATGAGAAAAAAAGTTCAAAAGGTCCCATATGGACTACTGTCTGGCGGACTTGACTTGACTTTTTAACATCAGAAAGAGTCTATGAGGACATCATGTAGCTTTTAGACCTTGTGTGGACCCTCTGACCAGAAAAAAAGTTCAAAAGGTCCCATATGGACTACTGTCTGGTGGACTTTACTTGAATTTTTAAAATCAGAAAGAGTCTATGAGGACATCAAATACCTTTTAGACCTTCTGGGGATCAACTGAGCAGAAAAAAAGTTCAAAAGCTCCCATATGGACTACTGTCAGGCGGACTTGACTACTTTTTATAATCAGAAAGAGTCTTTAAGCACATCACGTAGCTTTTAGACCTTCTGTTGGCCATCTGAGGAGAAAAAAAGTTCAAAAGGTCCTATATGGACTACTGTCTGGTGGACTTGACTTGACATTTTAACACCAGAAAGTGTCTATAAGGACATCATGTAGCTTTTAAACCTTCTGTGGACCCTCTGAGCAGAAAATAAGTTCAAAAGGTCCCATTTGGACTACTGTCTGATGGACTTGACTGGACTTTTTAATATCAGAAAGAGTCTATGAGGACACCATGTAGCTTTTAGACCTTCTGGGGACCCTTTAGACCATAAAAAAAGTTCAAAAGGTCCCATATGGATTGTTGTCTTGTGGATTTGACCTGACTTTTTAACATCACAAAGAGTCAATAAGGACGTCATGTAGCTTTTAGACTTTCTGGGGACCCTCTGAGCAGAAAAAAAACAAAAGGTCCCATATGGACTACTCTCTGGCGGATTTGACCTGACTTTTTAAAATCAGAAAGAGTCTATGAGGACATTATATACCTTTTAGACCTTCTGGGGATCAACTGAGCAGAAAAAAAGTTCAAAAGCTCCCATATGGACTACTGTCAGGCTGACTTGACTACTTTTTAAAATCAGAAAGAGTCTTTAAGGACATCACATAGCTTTTAGACCTTCTGTTGGCCCTCTGAGCAGAAAAAAAGTTCAAAAGGTCCTATATGGACTACTGTCTGGTGGACTTCACTTGACTTTTTAACACCAGAAAGAGTCTATGAGGACACCATGTAGCTTTTAGACCTTCTGGGGACCCTCTGACAATAAAAAAAAGTTCAAAAGCTCCCATATGGATTGATGTCTGGCGGATTTGACTTGACTTTTTAACATCAGAAAGAGCCAATAAGTACATCATGTAGCTTTTAGACCTTCTGGGGACCCTCTGACCATAAAAAAAGTTCAAAAGGTCCCATATGGATTGCTGTCTGGCGGACTTGACCTGACTTTTTAACATCACAAAGAGTCAATAAGGACATCATGTAGCTTTTAAACTTTCTGGGGACCCTCTGAGCAGAAAAAATGTTCAAAAGGTCCCATATGCAGTACTGTCTGGCGGTCTTGACTTGACTTTTTAACATCAGAAAGAGTCAATGAGGACATCATGTAGCTTTTAGACCTTCTGTGGACCTTCTGAGCATTAAAAAAGTTAAAAAGGTCCCATAATGACTACTCTATGGCGGACTTGAGTTGACTTTTTAACATCAGAAAGAGTCAAGCAAGGATATCACGAGCTTTTAGACCTTCTGGGGATCCGCTGAGCAGAAAAAAAGTTCTAAAGGTCCCATATGGACTACAGTCTGGCGGACTTGACTTGACTTTTTAACATCAGAGAGAGTCTTTAAGGACATAATGTAGCTATTAGACCTTCTTGGGACCCTCTGAGCAGAAAAAAAGTTCAAAATGTCCCATATGGACTACTGTCTGGCAGACTTGACTTGACTTTTTAACATCAGAAAGAGTCTATGAGGACATAATGTAGCTTTTAGAACTTCTGGGGACCCTCTGAGCAGAAAAAAAAGTTCAAAAGGTCCCCAATGGACTAGCGTCTTGCGTACTTGACTTGAATTTTTAACATCAGAAAGTGTCTATAAGGACATCATGTAGCTTTTAGACCTTTTGGGGACCCTCTGAGCAGAAAAAAAGTTCTAAAGGTCCCAAATGGACTAACGTCTTGCGGACTTCACTTGACTTTTTAACATCAGAAAGTGTCTATAAGGACATCATGTAGCTTTTAGTCCTTCTGTGGACCCTCTGAGGAGAAAAAAAGTTCAAAAGGTCCCATATGGACTACTGTCTGGCGGACCTGACTTGAATTTTTAACATCAGAAAGAGTCTATGAGGACACCATGTAGCTTTTAGACCTTCTGGGGACCCTCTGACCATAAAAAAAGTTCAAAAGCTCCCATATGGATTGTTGTCTGGCGGATTTGACTTGACTTTTTAACATCAGAAAGAGCCAATAAGGACATCATGTGGCTTTTAGACCTTCTGGGGACCCTCTGAGCAGAAAAAAAGTTCAAAAGGTCCCATATGGACTACTGTCTGGTGGACTTTATTTGACTTTTTAAAATCAGAAAGAGTCTATGAGGACATCAAATACCTTTTAGACCTTCTGGGGATCAACTGAGCAGAAAAAATGTTCAAAAGCTCCCATATGGACTACTGTCAGGCGGACTTGACTTTACTTTTTAACATCAGAAAGAGTCTATGAGGACATAATGAAGCTTTTAGACCTTCTGGGGACCCTCTGAGCAGAAAAAAAGTTCAAAAGGTCCCAAATGGACTAGCGTCTTGCGGACTTGACTTGACTTTTTAACATCAGAAAGTGTCTTTAAGGACATCATGTAGCTTTTAGACCTTCTGGGGACCCTTTGAGGAGAAAAAAAGTTCAAAATGTCCCATGTGAACTACTGTCTGGTGGACTTGACTTTTTAACATCAGAAAGAGTCTATGAGGACATAATGTAGCTTTTAGACCTTCTGGGAACCCTCTGAGGATAAAAAAAGTTCAAAAGGTCCCATATGGACTACTCTCAGGCGGACTTGACGACTTTTTAACATCAGAAAGAGTCTTTAAGGACATCACGTAGCTTTTAGACCTTCTGTTGGCCTTCTGAGGAGAAAAAACGTTCAAAAGGTCCCATATGTACTACTGTCTGGCCGACTTGACTTGACTTTTTAACACCAGAAAGTGTCTATAAGGACATCATGTAGCTTTCAGACCTTCTGTGGACCCTCTGAGCAGAAAAAACTTTCAAAAGGTCCCATACGGACTACTGTATGGCGGACTTGACTGGACTTTTTAACATCAGATAGAGTCTATGAGGACATCATGTAGCTTTTAGACCTTCTGGGGACCCTCTGAGGAGAAAAAAGTTCAAAAGGTCCCATGTGGACTACTGTCTGTCGGACTTGACCTGACTTTTTAACATCAGATAGAGTCTATGAGGACATCATGCAGCTTTTAGACCTTCTGGGGATCCACTGAGCAGAAAAAAGTTCAAAAGGTCGCATATGGACTACTGTCTGGCGGACTTGACTTGACTTTTTAACATCAGAAAGAGTCTATGAGGACATCATGTAGCTTTTAGACCTTCTGTGGACCCTCTGAGCAGAAAAAAAGTTCAAAAGGTCCCATATGGACTACTGTCTGGCGGACTTGACTTGACTTTTTAACATCAGAGAGAGTCTTTAAGGACATCATGTAGCTTTTAGACCTTATGGGGACCCTTTGAGGAGAAAAAAAGTTCAAAATGTCACATATGGACTACTGTCTAGCGGACTTGACTGGACTTTTTAACATCAGAAAGAGTCTTTGAGGACATAATGTAGCTTTTAGACCTACTGGGGACCCTTTGAGGAGAAAAAAAGTTCAAAATGTCCCATATGGACTACTGTCTGGCAGACGTGATTTTTTAACATCAGAAAGAGTCTATGAGGACATCATGTAGCTTTAAGACATTCTGGGGACCCTCTGAGCAGCAAAAAAGATCAAAAGCTCCCATAAGGACTACTGTCTGGCTGACTTGACTTGAATTTTTAACATCAAAGAATCTATGTGGACATCATGTAGCTTTTAGACCTTCTGGGGACCCTCCGATGAGAAAAAAAGTTCAAAAGGTCCCATATGGACTACTGTCTGGCGGACTTGACTTGACTTTTTAACATCAGAAAGAGTCTATGAGGACATCATGTAGCTTTTAGACCTTGTGTGGACCCTCTGACCAGAAAAAAAGTTCAAAAGGTCCCATATGGACTACTGTCTGGCGGACCTGACTTGAATTTTTAACATCAGAGAGAGTCTATGAGGACACCATGTAGCTTTTAGACCTTCTGGGGACCCTCTGACCATAAAAAAAGTTCAAAAGCTCCCATATGGATTGTTGTTTGGCGGATTTGACTTGACTTTTTAACATCAGAAAGAGCCAATAAGGACATCATGTGGCTTTTAGACCTTCTGGGGACCCTCTGAGGAGAAAAAAAGTTCAAAAGGTCCCATGTGGACTACTGTCTGTCGGACTTGACCTGACTTTTTAACATCAGATAGAGTCTATGAGGACATCATGTAGCTTTTAGACCTTCTGGGGATCCACTGAGCAGAAAAAAAGTTCAAAATGTCCCATATGGACTATAGTCTGGCGGACTTGACTTGACTTTTTAACATCAGAGAGAGTCTTTAAGGACATAATATAGCTATTAAACCTTCTGGGGACCCTCTGAGCAGAAAAAAAGTTCAAAAGGTCCCATATGGACTACTGTCTGGCGGACTTGACTTGACTTTTTAACATCAGAAAGAGTCTATGAGGACATAATGTAGCTTTTAGACCTTCTGGGGACCCTCTGAGGAGAAAAAAAGTTCAAAAGGTCCCATATGGACTACAGTCTGGCGGACTTGACTTGACTTTTTAACAACAGAGAGAGTCTTTACGGACATAATATAGCTTTTAGACCTTCTGGGGACCCTCTGAGCAGAAAAAAAGTTCAAAAGGTCCCAAATGGACTAGCGTCTTGCGGAGTTGACTTGACTTTTTAACATCAGAAAGTGTCTATAAGGACATCATGTAGCTTTTAGACCTTTGGGGAACCTTTGAGGAGAAAAAAAGTTCAAAATGTCCCATATGGACTACTGTCTGGCGGACTTGATTTTACTTTTAACATCAAAGAATCTATGTGGACATCATGTAGCTTTTAGACCTTCTGTGGACCCTCTGAGGAAAAAAAAAGTTCAAAAGGTCCCATATGGACTACTTTCTGACGGACTTGACTTGACTTTTTAACATCAGAAAGAGTCTATGAGGACATCATGTAGCTTTAGACCTTCTAAGGGACCCTCTGAGCAGAAAAAAAGTTCAAAAGCTCCCATATGGACTACTCTCAGGCGGACTTGACGACTTTTTAACATCAGAAAGAGTCTTTAAGGACATCACGTAGCTTTTAGACCTTCTGTTGGCCCTCTGAGGAGTAAAAACGTTCAAAAGGTCCCATATGTACTACTGTCTGGCGGACTTGACTTGACTTTTTAACACCAGAAAGTGTCTATTACGACATCATGTAGCTTTTAGACCTTCTGTGGACCCTCTGAGCAGAAAAAACATTCAAAAGGTCCCATATGGACTACTGTATGGCGGACTTGACTTGACTTTTTAACATCAGAAAGAGTCTTTGAGAACATAATGCAGCTTTTAGACCTTCTGGGGAGCCTCTGAGGAGAAAAAAAGTTCAAAAGGTCCCATGTGGACTACAGTCTTTCGGACTTGACTTGACTTTTTAACATCAGATAGAGTCTATGAGGACATCATGCAGCTTCTAGACCTTCTGGGGATCCACTGAGCAGAAAAAAAGTTCAATAGGTCCCATATGGACTACAGTCTGGCGGACTTGACTTGACTTTTTAACATCAGAGAGTCTTTAAGGACATTATATAGCTATTAGACTTTCTGGGGACCCTCTGAGCAGAAAAAAAGTTCAAAAGGTCCCATATGGACTACTGTCTGGAGGACTTGACTTGACTTTTTAAGATCAGAAAGAGTCTATGAGGACATCGTGTAGCTTTTAGACCTTCTGGGGACCCTCTGAGCAGAAAAAAAGGTTCAAAAGCTCCCATATGGACTACTGTCTGGCGGACTTCACTTGACTTTTTAACATCAGAAAGAGTCTTTAAGGACATCACGTAGCTTTTAGACCTTCTGGGGACCCTCTGAGGAGAAAAAAGTTCAAAAAGTCCCATATGGACTAGTGTGTTGCAGAATTGACTTGAATTTTAAACATCAGAAAGAGTCTATGGGGACATCTGTAGCTTTTAGACCTTCTGGGGACCCTCTGAGGACTAAAAAAATTCAGAATGTCCCATAAGGACTGCTGTCTGGTGGATTTGACTTGACTTTTTAACATCAGAAAGTGTCTATAAGGACTTCACATAGCTTTTTGAACTTCTGTGGACTCTCTGAGTAGAAAAAAGTTCAAAAGATCCCATATGGACTACTGTCTGGAGGACTTGATTAGACTTTTTAACATCAGAAAGAGTCTATGAGGACATCATGTAGCTTTTAGACCTTCTGGGGACCCTCTGAGGAGAAAAAAGTTCAAAAGGTCCCATGTGGACTACTGTCTGTCGGACTTGACCTGACTTTTTAACATCAGATAGAGTCTATGAGGACATCATGTAGCTTTTAGACCTTCTGGGGATCCACTGAGCAGAAAAAAAGTTCAAAATGTCCCATATGGACTATAGTCTGGCGGACTTGACTTGACTTTTTAACATCAGAGAGAGTCTTTAAGGACATAATATAGCTATTAGACCTTCTGGGGACCCTCTGAGCAGAAAAAAAGTTCAAAAGGTCCCATATGGACTACTGTCTGGCGGACTTGACTTGACTTTTTAACATCAGAAAGAGTCTATGAGGACATAATGTAGCTTTTAGACCTTCTGGGGACCCTCTGAGGAGAAAAAAAGTTCAAAAGGTCCCATATGGACTACAGTCTGGCGGACTTGACTTGACTTTTTAACAACAGAGAGAGTCTTTACGGACATAATATAGCTTTTAGACCTTCTGGGGACCCTCTGAGCAGAAAAAAAGTTCAAAAGGTCCCAAATGGACTAGCGTCTTGCGGAGTTGACTTGACTTTTTAACATCAGAAAGTGTCTATAAGGACATCATGTAGCTTTTAGACCTTTGGGGAACCTTTGAGGAGAAAAAAAGTTCAAAATGTCCCATATGGACTACTGTCTGGCGGACTTGATTTTACTTTTTAACATCAAAGAATCTATGTGGACATCATGTAGCTTTTAGACCTTCTGTGGACCCTCTGAGGAAAAAAAAAGTTCAAAAGGTCCCATATGGACTACTTTCTGACGGACTTGACTTGACTTTTTAACATCAGAAAGAGTCTATGAGGACATCATGTAGCTTTAGACCTTCTAAGGGACCCTCTGAGCAGAAAAAAAGTTCAAAAGCTCCCATATGGACTACTCTCAGGCGGACTTGACGACTTTTTAACATCAGAAAGAGTCTTTAAGGACATCACGTAGCTTTTAGACCTTCTGTTGGCCCTCTGAGGAGAAAAATCGTTCAAAAGGTCCCATATGTACTACTGTCTGGCGGACTTGACTTGACTTTTTAACACCAGAAAGTGTCTATTACGACATCATGTAGCTTTTAGACCTTCTGTGGACCCTCTGAGCAGAAAAAACATTCAAAAGGTCCCATATGGACTACTGTATGGCGGACTTGACTTGACTTTTTAACATCAGAAAGAGTCTTTGAGAACATAATGCAGCTTTTAGACCTTCTGGGGAGCCTCTGAGGAGAAAAAAAGTTCAAAAGGTCCCATGTGGACTACAGTCTGTCGGACTTGACTTGACTTTTTAACATCAGATAGAGTCTATGAGGACATCATGCAGCTTTTATACCTTCTGGGGATCCACTGAGCAGAAAAAAAGTTCAATAGGTCCCATATGGACTACAGTCTGGCGGACTTGACTTGACTTTTTAACATCAGAGAGTCTTTAAGGAAATAATGGTTGGCCCTCTGAGGAGAAAAAACGTTCAAAAGGTCCCATATGTACTACTGTCTGGCGGACTTGACTTGACTTTTTAACACCAGAAAGTGTCTATAAGGACATCATGTAGCTTTTAGACCTTCTGGGGACCCTTTGAGGAGAAAAAAAGTTCAAAATGTCCCATGTGAACTACTGTCTGGCGGACTTGACTTTTTAACATCAGAAAGAGTCTATGAGGACATAATGTAGCTTTTAGACCTTCTGGGGACCCTCTGAGGAGAAAAAAGTTCAAAAGGTCCCATGTGGACTACTGTCTGTCGGACTTGACCAGACTTTTTAACATCAGATAGAGTCTATGAGGACATCATGCAGCTTTTAGACCTTCTGGGGATCCACTGAGCAGAAAAAAGTTCAAAAGGTCGCACATGGACTACTGTCTGGCGGACTTGACTTGACTTTTTAACATCAGAGAGAGTCTTTAAGGACATAATATAGCTATTAGACCTTCTGGAGACCCTCTGAGCAGAAAAAAAGTTCAAAAGGTCCCATATGGACTACTGTCTGGCGGACTTGACGACTTTTTAACATCAGAAAGAGTCTATGAGGACCTAATGTAGCTTTTAGACCTTCTGGGGACCCTCTGAGGAGAAAAAAAGTTTAAAAGGTCCCATATGGACTACTGTCTGGCAGACTTGACCTGACTTTTTAACATTAGAAAGAGTCTTTAAGGACATCATGTAGTTTTTAGACCTTCTGGGAACCCTTTGAGGAGAAAAAAAGTTAAAAATGTCCCATATGAACTACTGTCTGGCGGACTTGACTTGACTTTTTAACATTAGAAAGAGTCTATGAGGACATAATATAGCTTTTAGACCTTCTGGGAACCCTCTGAAGATAAAAAAAGTTCAAAAGGTCCCATAAGGACTACACTCTGGCGGACTTGATTTGACTTTTTAACATCAAAGAATCTATGTGGACATCATGTAGCTTTTAGACCTTCTGTGGACCCTCTGAGGAAAAAAAAGTTCAAAAGGTCCCATATGGACTACTTTTTGGCGGACTTGACTTGACTTTTTAACATCAGAAAGAGTCTATGAGGACATCATGTAGCTTTAGACCTTCTGGGGACCCTCTGAGCAGAAAATAAGTTCAAAAGCTCCTATATGGACTACTCTCAGGCGGACTTGACGATTTTTTAACATCAGAAAGAGTCTTTAAGGACATCACGTAGCTTTTAGACCTTCTGTTGGCCCTCTGAGGAGAAAAAACGTTCAAAAGGTCCCATATGTACTACTGTCTGGCGGACTTGACTTGACTTTTTAACACCAGAAAGTGTCTATAAGGACATCATGTAGCTTTTAGACCTTCTGTTGACCCTCTGAGCAGAAAAAACGTTCAAAAGGTCCCATATGGAGTACTGTATGGCGGACTTGACTCGACTTTTTAACATCAGAAAGAGTCTATGAGGACATAATGTAGCTTTTAGACCTTCTGGGGATCCACTGAGCAGAAAAAAAGTTCAATAGGTCCCATATGGACTACTATCTGCCGGACTTGACTTGACTTTTTAACATCAGAAAGTGTCTATAAGGACATCGTGTAGCTTTTAGACCTTCTGGGGACCCTTTGAGGAGAAAAAAAGTTCAAAATGTCCCATGTGAACTACTGTCTGGTTAACTTGACTTTTTAACATCAGAAAGAGTCTATGAGGACATAATATAGCTTTTAGACCTTCTGGGAACCCTCTGAAGATAAAAAAAGTTCAAAAGGTCCCATATGGACTACACTCTGGCGGACTTGATTTGACTTTTTAACATCAAAGAATCTATGTGGACATCATGTAGCTTTTTGACCTTCTGTGGACCCTCTGAGGAAAAAAAAGTTCAAAAGGTCCCATATGGACTACTTTTTGGTGGACTTGACTTGACTTTTTAACATCAGAAAGAGTCTATGAGGACATCATGTAGCTTTAGACCTTCTGGGGACCCTCTGAGCAGAAAATAATTTCAAAAGCTCCCATACGGACTACTCTCAGGCGGACTTGACGACTTTTTAACATCAGAAAGAGTCTTTAAGGACATCACGTAGCTTTTAGACCTTCTGTTGGCCCTCTGAGGAGAAAAAACGTTCAAAAGGTCCCATATGTACTACTGTCTGGCGGACTTGACTTGACTTTTTAACACCAGAAAGTGTCTATAAGGACATCATGTAGCTTTTAGACCTTCTGTGGACCCTCTGAGCAGAAAAAAACGTTCAAAAGGTCCCATATGGAGTACTGTATGGCGGACTTGACTCGACTTTTTAACATCAGATAGAGTCTATGAGGACATCATGTAGCTTTTAGACGTTCTGGGGACCCTCTGAGGAGAAAAAAGTTCAAAAGGTCCCATGTGGACTACTGTCTGTCGGACTTGACCTGACTTTTTAACATCAGATAGAGTCTATGAGGACATCATGCAGCTTTTAGACCTTCTTGGGACCCCTGAGCAGAAAAAAAGTTCAAAAGGTCCCATATGGACTACAGTCTGGCGGACTTGACTTGACTTTTTAACATCACAGAGAGTCTTTAAGGACATAATATAGCTATTAGACCTTCTGGGGACCCTCTGAGCAGAAAAAAAGTTCAAAAGGTCCCATATGGACTACTGTCTGGCGGACTTGACTTGACTTTTTAACATCAGAAAGAGTCTATGAGGACATAATGTAGCTTTTAGACCTACTGGGGACCCTCTGAGGAGAAAAAAAGTTCAAAAGGTCCCATATGGACTACTGTCTGGCAGACTTGACCTGACTTTTTAACATTAGAAAGAGTCTTTAAGGACATCATGTAGCTTTAGACCTTCTGGGAACCCTTTGAGGAGAAAAAAAGTTCAAAATGTCCCATATGGACTACTGTGTGGCGGACTTGACTTGACTTTTTAACATCAGAAAGAGTCTATGAGGACATAATGCAGCTTTTAGACCTTCTGGGGACCATCTGAGCAGAAAAAAAGTTCAAAAGGTCCCAAATGGACTAGCGTCTTGCGGACTTGACTTGACTTTTTAACATCAGAAAGTGTCTTTAAGGACATCACGTAGCTTTCAGACCTTCGGTTGGCCCTCTGAGGAGAAAAAACGTTCAAAAGGTCCCATATGTACTACTGTCTGGCGGACTTGACTTGACTTTTTAACACCAGAAAGTGTCTATAAGGACATCATGTAGCTTTTAGACCTTCTGGGGACCCTTTGAGGAGAAAAAAAGTTCAAAATGTCCCATGTGAACTACTGTCTGGCGGACTTGACTTTTTAACATCAGAAAGAGTCTATGAGGACATAATGTAGCTTTTAGACCTTCTGGGGACCCTCTGAGGAGAAAAAAGTTCAAAAGGTCCCATGTGGACTACTGTCTGTCGGACTTGACCAGACTTTTTAACATCAGATAGAGTCTATGAGGACATCATGCAGCTTTTAGACCTTCTGGGGATCCACTGAGCAGAAAAAAGTTCAAAAGGTCGCACATGGACTACTGTCTGGCGGACTTGACTTGACTTTTTAACATCAGAGAGAGTCTTTAAGGACATAATATAGCTATTAGACCTTCTGGGGACCCTCTGAGCAGAAAAAAAGTTCAAAAGGTCCCATATGGACTACTGTCTGGCGGACTTGACTTGACTTTTTAACATCAGAAAGAGTCTATGAGGACCTAATGTAGCTTTTAGACCTTCTGGGGACCCTCTGAGGAGAAAAAAAGTTTAAAAGGTCCCATATGGACTACTGTCTGGCAGACTTGACCTGACTTTTTAACATTAGAAAGAGTCTTTAAGGACATCATGTAGCTTTTAGACCTTCTGGGAACCCTTTGAGGAGAAAAAAAGTTAAAAATGTCCCATATGAACTACTGTCTGGCGGACTTGACTTGACTTTTTAACATTAGAAAGAGTCTATGAGGACATAATATAGCTTTTAGACCTTCTGGGAACCCTCTGAAGATAAAAAAAGTTCAAAAGGTCCCATAAGGACTACACTCTGGCGGACTTGATTTGAGTTTTTAACATCAAAGAATCTATGTGGACATCATGTAGCTTTTAGACCTTCTGTGGACCCTCTGAGGAAAAAAAAGTTCAAAAGGTGGACTACTTTTTGGCGGACTTGACTTGACTTTTTAACATCAGAAAGAGTCTATGAGGACATCATGTAGCTTTAGACCTTCTGGGGACCCTCTGTGCAGAAAATAAGTTCAAAAGCTCCTATATGGACTACTCTCAGGCGGACTTGACGACTTTTTAACATCAGAAAGAGTCTTTAAGGACATCACGTAGCTTTTAGACCTTCTGTTGGCCCTCTGAGGAGAAAAAACGTTCAAAAGGTCCCATATGTACTACTGTCTGGCGGACTTGACTTGACTTTTTAACACCAGAAAGTGTCTATAAGGACATCATGTAGCTTTTAGACCTTCTGTTGACCCTCTGAGCAGAAAAAACGTTCAAAAGGTCCAATATGGAGTACTGTATAGCGGACTTGACTCGACTTTTTAACATCAGATAGAGTCTATGAGGACATCATGTAGCTTTTAGACGTTCTGGGGACCCTCTGAGGAGAAAAAAGTTCAAAAGGTCCCATGTGGACTACTGTCTGTCGGACTTGACCTGACTTTTTAACATTAGAAAGAGTCTTTTAGGACATCATGTAGCTTTTAGACCTTCTGGGAACCCTTTGAGGAGAAAAAAAGTTCAAAATATCCCATATGGACTATTGTCTGGCGGACTTGACTTGACTTTTTAACATCAGAAAGAGTCTATGAGGACATAATGTAGCTTTTAGACCTTCTGGGGATCCACTGAGCAGAAAAAAAGTTCAATAGGTCCCATATGGACTACTATCTGCCGGACTTGACTTGACTTTTTAACATCAGAAAGTGTCTATAAGGACATCATGTAGCTTTTAGACCTTCTGGGGACCCTTTGAGGAGAAAAAAAGTTCAAAATGTCCCATGTGAACTACTGTCTGGTTAACTTGACTTTTTAACATCAGAAAGAGTCTATGAGGACATAATATAGCTTTTAGACCTTCTGGGAACCCTCTGAAGATAAAAAAAGTTCAAAAGGTCCCATATGGACTACACTCTGGCGGACTTGATTTGACTTTTTAACATCAAAGAATCTATGTGGACATCATGTAGCTTTTTGACCTTCTGTGGACCCTCTGAGGAAAAAAAAGTTCAAAAGGTCCCATATGGACTACTTTTTGGCGGACTTGACTTGACTTTTTAACATCAGAAAGAGTCTATGAGGACATCATGTAGCTTTAGACCTACTGGGGACCCTCTGAGCAGAAAATAATTTCAAAAGCTCCCATATGGACTACTCTCAGGCGGACTTGACGACTTTTTAACATCAGAAAGAGTCTTTAAGGACATCACGTAGCTTTTAGACCTTCTGTTGGCCCTCTGAGGAGAAAAAACGTTCAAAAGGTCCCATATGTACTACTGTCTGGCGGACTTGACTTGACTTTTTAACACCAGAAAGTGTCTATAAGGACATCATGTAGCTTTTAGACCTTCTGTGGACCCTCTGAGCAGAAAAAACGTTCAAAAGGTCCCATATGGAGTACTGTATGGCGGACTTTACTCGACTTTTTAACATCAGATAGAGTCTATGAGGACATCATGTAGCTTTTAGACTTTCTGGGGACCCTCTGAGGAGAAAAAAGTTCAAAAGGTCCCATGTGGACTACTGTCTGTCGGACTTGACCTGACTTTTTAACATCAGATAGAGTCTATGAGGACATCATGCAGCTTTTAGACCTTCTTGGGACCCCTTAGCAGAAAAAAAGTTCAAAAGGTCCCATATGGACTACAGTCTGGCGGACTTGACTTGACTTTTTAACATCAGAGAGAGTCTTTAAGGACATAATATAGCTATTAGACCTTCTGGGGACCCTCTGAGCAGAAAAAAAGTTCAAAAGGTCCCATATGGACTACTGTCTGGCGGACTTGACTTGACTTTTTAACATCAGAAAGAGTCTATGAGGACATAATGTAGCTTTTAGACCTACTGGGGACCCTCTGAGGAGAAAAAAAGTTCAAAAGGTCCCATATGGACTACTGTCTGGCAGACTTGACCTGACTTTTTAACATTAGAAAGAGTCTTTAAGGACATCACGTAGCTTTCAGACCTTCGGTTGGCCCTCTGAGGAGAAAAAACGTTCAAAAGGTCCCATATGTACTACTGTCTGGCGGACTTGACTTGACTTTTTAACACCAGAAAGTGTCTATAAGGACATCATGTAGCTTTTAGACCTTCTGTGGACCCTCTGAGCAGAAAAAACGTTCAAAAGGTGGAGTACTGTATGGCGGACTTGACTCGACTTTTTAACATCAGATAGAGTCTATGAGGACATCATGTAGCTTTTAGACGTTCTGGGGACCCTCTGAGGAGAAAAAAGTTCAAAAGGTCCCAAGTGGACTACTGTCTGTCGGACTTGACCTGACTTTTTAACATCAGAAAGAGTCTATGAGGACATAATGTAGCTTTTAGACCTTCTGGGGACCCTCTGAGGAGAAAAAAAGTTCAAAAGGTCCCAAATGGACTAGCGTCTTGCGGACTTGACTTGACTTTTTAACATCAGAAAGTGTCTATAAGGACATCATGTAGCTTTTAGACCTTCTGGGGACCCTTTGAGGAGAAAAAAAGTTAAAAATGTCCCATGTGAACTACTGTCTGGTTAACTTGACTTTTTAACATCAGAAAGAGTCTATGAGGACATAATATAGCTTTTAGACCTTCTGGGAACCCTCTGAAGATAAAAAAAAGTTCAAAAGGTCCCATATGGACTACACTCTGGCGGACTTGATTTGACTTTTTAACATCAAAGAATCTATGTGGACATCATGTAGCTTTTTGACCTTCTGTGGACCCTCTGAGGAAAAAAAAGTTCAAAAGGTCCCATATGGACTACTTTTTGGCGGACTTGACTTGACTTTTTAACATCAGAAAGAGTCTATGAGGACATCATGTAGCTTTAGACCTTCTGGGGACCCTCTGAGCAGAAAATAATTTCAAAAGCTCCCATATGGACTACTCTCAGGCGGACTTGACGACTTTTTAACATCAGAAAGAGTCTTTAAGGACATCACGTAGCTTTTAGACCTTCTGTTGGCCCTCTGAGGAGAAAAAACGTTCAAAAGGTCCCATATGTACTACTGTCTGGCGGACTTGACTTGACTTGACTTTTTAACACCAGAAAGTGTCTATAAGGACATCATGTAGCTTTTAGACCTTCTGTGGACCCTCTGAGCAGAAAAAACGTTCAAAAGGTCCCATATGTACTACTGTCTGGCGGACTTGACTTGACTTTTTAACACCAGAAAGTGTCTATAAGGACATCATGTAGCTTTTAGACCTTCTGTGGACCCTCTGAGCAGAAAAAACGTTCAAAAGGTCCCATATGGAGTACTGTATGGCGGACTTGACTCGACTTTTTAACATCAGATAGAGTCTATGAGGACATCATGTAGCTTTTAGACGTTCTGGGGACCCTCTGAGGAGAAAAAAGTTCAAAAGGTCCCATGTGGACTACTGTCTGTCGGACTTGACCTGACTTTTTAACATCAGATAGAGTCTATGAGGACATCATGCAGCTTTTAGACCTTCTTGGGACCCCTTAGCAGAAAAAAAGTTCAAAAGGTCCCATATGGACTACAGTCTGGCGGACTTGACTTGACTTTTTAACATCAGAGAGAGTCTTTAAGGACATAATATAGCTATTAGACCTTCTGGGGACCCTCTGAGCAGAAAAAAAGTTCAAAAGGTCCCATATGGACTACTGTCTGGCGGACTTGACTTGACTTTTTAACATCAGAAAGAGTCTATGAGGACATAATGTAGCTTTTAGACCTACTGGGGACCCTCTGAGGAGAAAAAAAGTTCAAAAGGTCCCATATGGACTACTGTCTGGCAGACTTGACCTGACTTTTTAACATTAGAAAGAGTCTTTAAGGACATCACGTAGCTTTCAGACCTTCGGTTGGCCCTCTGAGGAGAAAAAACGTTCAAAAGGTCCCATATGTACTACTGTCTGGCGGACTTGACTTGACTTTTTAACACCAGAAAGTGTCTATAAGGACATCATGTAGCTTTTAGACCTTCTGTGGACCCTCTGAGCAGAAAAAACGTTCAAAAGGTGGAGTACTGTATGGCGGACTTGACTCGACTTTTTAACATCAGATAGAGTCTATGAGGACATCATGTAGCTTTTAGACGTTCTGGGGACCCTCTGAGGAGAAAAAAGTTCAAAAGGTCCCATGTGGACTACTGTCTGTCGGACTTGACCTGACTTTTTAACATCAGAAAGAGTCTATGAGGACATAATGTAGCTTTTAGACCTTCTGGGGACCCTCTGAGGAGAAAAAAAGTTCAAAAGGTCCCAAATGGACTAGCGTCTTGCGGACTTGACTTGACTTTTTAACATCAGAAAGTGTCTATAAGGACATCATGTAGCTTTTAGACCTTCTGGGGACCCTTTGAGGAGAAAAAAAGTTAAAAATGTCCCATGTGAACTACTGTCTGGTTAACTTGACTTTTTAACATCAGAAAGAGTCTATGAGGACATAATATAGCTTTTAGACCTTCTGGGAACCCTCTGAAGATAAAAAAAAGTTCAAAAGGTCCCATATGGACTACACTCTGGCGGACTTGATTTGACTTTTTAACATCAAAGAATCTATGTGGACATCATGTAGCTTTTTGACCTTCTGTGGACCCTCTGAGGAAAAAAAAGTTCAAAAGGTCCCATATGGACTACTTTTTGGCGGACTTGACTTGACTTTTTAACATCAGAAAGAGTCTATGAGGACATCATGTAGCTTTAGACCTTCTGGGGACCCTCTGAGCAGAAAATAATTTCAAAAGCTCCCATATGGACTACTCTCAGGCGGACTTGACGACTTTTTAACATCAGAAAGAGTCTTTAAGGACATCACGTAGCTTTTAGACCTTCTGTTGGCCCTCTGAGGAGAAAAAACGTTCAAAAGGTCCCATATGTACTACTGTCTGGCGGACTTGACTTGACTTGACTTTTTAACACCAGAAAGTGTCTATAAGGACATCATGTAGCTTTTAGACCTTCTGTGGACCCTCTGAGCAGAAAAAACGTTCAAAAGGTCCCATATGTACTACTGTCTGGCGGACTTGACTTGACTTTTTAACACCAGAAAGTGTCTATAAGGACATCATGTAGCTTTTAGACCTTCTGTGGACCCTCTGAGCAGAAAAAACGTTCAAAAGGTCCCATATGGAGTACTGTATGGCGGACTTGACTCGACTTTTTAACATCAGATAGAGTCTATGAGGACATCATGTAGCTTTTAGACGTTCTGGGGACCCTCTGAGGAGAAAAAAGTTCAAAAGGTCCCATGTGGACTACTGTCTGTCGGACTTGACCTGACTTTTTAACATCAGATAGAGTCTATGAGGACATCATGCAGCTTTTAGACCTTCTTGGGACCCCTTAGCAGAAAAAAAGTTCAAAAGGTCCCATATGGACTACAGTCTGGCGGACTTGACTTGACTTTTTAACATCAGAGAGAGTCTTTAAGGACATAATATAGCTATTAGACCTTCTGGGGACCCTCTGAGCAGAAAAAAAGTTCAAAAGGTCCCATATGGACTACTGTCTGGCGGACTTGACTTGACTTTTTAACATCAGAAAGAGTCTATGAGGACATAATGTAGCTTTTAGACCTACTGGGGACCCTCTGAGGAGAAAAAAAGTTCAAAAGGTCCCATATGGACTACTGTCTGGCAGACTTGACCTGACTTTTTAACATTAGAAAGAGTCTTTAAGGACATCACGTAGCTTTCAGACCTTCGGTTGGCCCTCTGAGGAGAAAAAACGTTCAAAAGGTCCCATATGTACTACTGTCTGGCGGACTTGACTTGACTTTTTAACACCAGAAAGTGTCTATAAGGACATCATGTAGCTTTTAGACCTTCTGTGGACCCTCTGAGCAGAAAAAACGTTCAAAAGGTGGAGTACTGTATGGCGGACTTGACTCGACTTTTTAACATCAGATAGAGTCTATGAGGACATCATGTAGCTTTTAGACGTTCTGGGGACCCTCTGAGGAGAAAAAAGTTCAAAAGGTCCCATGTGGACTACTGTCTGTCGGACTTGACCTGACTTTTTAACATCAGAAAGAGTCTATGAGGACATAATGTAGCTTTTAGACCTTCTGGGGACCCTCTGAGGAGAAAAAAAGTTCAAAAGGTCCCAAATGGACTAGCGTCTTGCGGACTTGACTTGACTTTTTAACATCAGAAAGTGTCTATAAGGACATCATGTAGCTTTTAGACCTTCTGGGGACCCTTTGAGGAGAAAAAAAGTTAAAAATGTCCCATGTGAACTACTGTCTGGTTAACTTGACTTTTTAACATCAGAAAGAGTCTATGAGGACATAATATAGCTTTTAGACCTTCTGGGAACCCTCTGAAGATAAAAAAAAGTTCAAAAGGTCCCATATGGACTACACTCTGGCGGACTTGATTTGACTTTTTAACATCAAAGAATCTATGTGGACATCATGTAGCTTTTTGACCTTCTGTGGACCCTCTGAGGAAAAAAAAGTTCAAAAGGTCCCATATGGGCTACTTTTTGGCGGACTTGACTTGACTTTTTAACATCAGAAAGAGTCTATGAGGACATCATGTAGCTTTAGACCTTCTGGGGACCCTCTGAGCAGAAAATAATTTCAAAAGCTCCCATATGGACTACTCTCAGGCGGACTTGACGACTTTTTAACATCAGAAAGAGTCTTTAAGGACATCACGTAGCTTTTAGACCTTCTGTTGGCCCTCTGAGGAGAAAAAACGTTCAAAAGGTCCCATATGGAGTACTGTATGGCGGACTTGACTCGACTTTTTAACATCAGATAGAGTCTATGAGGACATCATGCAGCTTTTAGACGTTCTGGGGACCCTCTGAGGAGAAAAAAGTTCAAAAGGTCCCATGTGGACTACTGTCTGTCGGACTTGACCTGACTTTTTAACATCAGATAGAGTCTATGAGGACATCATGCAGCTTTTAGACCTTCTTGGGGCCACTGAGCAGAAAAAAAGTTCAAAAGGTCCTATATGGACTACAATCTGGTGGACTTGACTTGACTTTTTAACATCAGAGAGAGTCTTTAAGGACATAATATAGCTATTAGACCTTCTGGGGACCCTCTGAGCAGAAAAAAAGTTCAAAAGGTCCCATATGGACTACTGTCTGGCGGACTTGACTTGACTTTTTAACATCAGAAAGAGTCTATGAGGACATAATGTAGCTTTTAGACCTACTGGGGACCCTCTGAGGAGAAAAAAAGATCAAAAGGTCCCATATGGACTACTGTCTGGCAGACTTGACCTGACTTTTTAACATTAGAAAGAGTCTTTAAGGACATCATGTAGCTTTTAGACCTTCTGGGAACCCTTTGAGGAGAAAAAAAGTTCAAAATGTCCCATATGGACTACTGTGTGGCGGACTTGACTTGACTTTTTAACATCAGAAAGAGTCTATGGGGACATAATGTAGCTTTTAGACCTTCTGGGGACCCTCTGAGCAGAAAAAAAGTTCAAAAGGTCCCAAATGGACTAGCGTCTTGCGGACTTGACTTGACTTTTTAACATCAGAAAGTGTCTATAAGGACATCATGTAGCTTTTAGACCTTCTGGGGACCCTCTGAGCAGAAAAAAAGTTAAAAATGTCCCATATGAACTACTGTCTGGCGGACTTGACTTGAATTTTTAACATTAGAAAGAGTCTATGAGGACATAATATAGCTTTTAGACCTTCTGGGAACCCTCTGAAGATAAAAAAAGTTCAAAAGGTCCCATAAGGACTACACTCTGGCGGACTTGATTTGACTTTTTAACATCAAAGAATCTATGTGGACATCATGTAGCTTTTAGACCTTCTGTGGACCCTCTGAGGAAAAAAAAGTTCAAAAGGTCCCATATGGACTACTTTTTGGCGGACTTGACTTGACTTTTTAACATCAGAAAGAGTCTATGAGGACATCATGTAGCTTTAGACCTTCTGGGGACCCTCTGAGCAGAAAATAAGTTCAAAAGCTCCTATATGGACTACTCTCAGGCGGACTTGACGACTTTTTAACATCAGAAAGAGTCTTTAAGGACATCATGTAGCTATTAGACCTTCTGGGGACCCTCTGAGGAGAAAACGGTTCAAAAGGTGCCATGTGGACTACTGTCTGGCAGACTTGATTTGACTTTTTAACATCAGAAAGAGTCTATGAGGACATCATGTAGCTTTTAGACCTTCTGGGGACCCTCTGAGCAGGAAAAAGATCAAAAGCTCCCATATGGACTACTTTCTGGCGGACTTTACGACTTTTTAACATCAGAAAGAGTTATTGAGGACAAAATGTAGCTTTTAAACCTACTGGGGACCCTCTGAGGAGAAAAAAAGTTGAAAAGATCCCAAATTGACTAGCGCCTTGCGTACTTGACTTGCCTTTTTAACATCAGAATGTGTCTATAAGGACATCATGTAGCTTTTAGAACTTCTGTGGACCCTCTGAGCAGAAAAAAAGTTCAAAAGGTCCCATATGGACTACACTCTGGCGGACTTGACTTGACTTTTTAACATCAGAAAGAGTCCATGAGGACATCACGTAGCTTTTAGACCTTCTGGGGACCCTGGGGGGAGAAAAAAATTCAAAAGGTCCCATATGGACTACTGTCTGACGGACTTGACTTGACTTTTTAACATCAGAAAGAGTCAATGAGGACATCATGTAGCTTTTAGAGTTTCTGGAGATCCTCTGAGCAGAAAAAAAGTTCAAAAGGTCCCATATGGACTACTGTCTGGCGGAATTGACTTGACTTTTTAACATCAGAAAGAGTCTTTTAGGAAATAATGTAGCTTTTAGACCTTCTGTGGACCCTCTGAGGAGAAAAAAAGTTCAAAAGGTCCCACATGGACTACTGTCTGGCGGACTTGACGACTTTTTAACCTCAGAAAGAGTCCATGAGGACAACATGTAGCTTTTAGACCTTCTGGGGACCCTCGGGAGAGAAAAAAAGATCAAAAGGTCCCACAAGGACTACTGTCTGGCGGACTTGACTTAACTTTTTAACATCAGAATGTTTCTAAAAGGACATCATCATGTAGCTTTTAGACCTTGTGGGGACCCTCTGACCTGACTTTTTTACATGAGAAAGACTCTGTAAGGACATCATGTAGCTTTTAGACCTTCTGTTGACCCTCTGACCAGAAAAAAAGTTCAAAAGGTCCCATATGGATTACTGTCTGGCGGACTTGAGTTGACTATTTAAAATCAAAAAGAGTCAATGAGGACATCATGTAGCTTTTAGACCTTCTGGGGACCCTCTGAGCAGAAAAAAAGATCAAAAGCTCCCATATGGACTACTGTCTGGCGGTCTTTACGACTTTTTTTTTTACATCAGAAAGAGTTAATGAGGACATCACGTAGCTTTTAAACCTTCTGCGGACCCCCTGAGCAGAAAAAAAGTTCAAAAGGTCCCAAATGGACTAGCGTCTTGCGGACTTGACGACTTTTTAACACCAGAAAGTGTCTATAAGGACATCATGTAGCTTTTAGAACTTCTGTGGACCCTCTGAGCAGAAAAAAGTTCAAAAGGTCCCATATGGACTACTGTCTGGCGGACTTGACTTGACTTTTTAACATGAGAAAGAGTCAATGAGGACATCACGTAGCTTTTCATGTAGCTGTCTGGCGGACATAACTTTTTAACATCAGAATGTTTCTAAAAGGACATCAGCATGTAGCTTTTAGACCTTGTGGGGACCCTCTGACCTGACTTTTTTACATGAGAAAGACTCTGTAAGGACATCATGTAGCTTTTAGACCTTCTGTTGACCCTCCGACCAGAAAAAAAGTTCAAAAGGTCACATATGGATTACTGTCTGGCGGACTTGAGTTAACTTTTTAACATCAGAAAGAGTCAATGAGGACATCATGTAGCTTTTACACCTTCGGGGGACCCTCTGAGCAGAAAAAAAGATCAAAAGCTCCCATATGGACTACTGTCTGGCGGACTTTACGACTTTTTTACATCAGAAAGAGTTAATGAGGACATCATGTAGCTTTTAAACCTTCTGGGGACCCTCTGAGCAGAAAAAAAGTTCAAAAGGTCCCAAATGGACTAGCGTCTTGCGGACTTGACTTGACTTTTTAACATCAGAAAGTGTCTATAAGGACATCATGTAGCTTTTAGACCTTCTGGGGACCCTCTGAGCAGAAAAAAAGTTCAAAAGGTCCCATATGGACTACTGTCTGGCGGACTTGACTTGACTTTTTAACATCAGAAAGAATCTTTAGGGAAATAATTTAGCTTTTAGACCTTCTGTGGACCCTCTGAGGAGAAAAAAAGTTCAAAAGGTCCCACATGGACTACTGTCTGGCGGACTTGACTTGACTTTTTAACATCAGAAAGAGTCCATGAGGACAACATGTAGCTTTTAGACCTTCTGGGGACCCTCGGGGGAGAAAAAAAGTTCAAAAGGTCCCATATGGACTACTGTCTGGCGGACTTGAGTTGACTTTTAACATCAGAAAGAGTCAATGAGGACATCATGTAGCTTTTAGACCTTCGGGGGACCCTCTGAGCAGAAAAAAAGATCAAAAGCTCCCATATGGACTACTCTCTGGCGGACTTTACGACTTTTTTACATCAGAAAGAGTTAATGAGGACATCATGTAGCTTTTAAACCTTCTGGGGACCCTCTGAGCAGATATAAAGATCAAAAGCTCCCATATGGACTAATGTCTGGCGGACTTGACTTTTTAACATCAGAATGTTTCTAAAAGGACATCATCATGTAGCTTTTAGACCTTGTGGGGACCCTCTGACCTTATTTTTTAACATGAGAAAGACTCTTTAAGGACATCATGTAGCTTTTAGACCTTCTGTTGACCCTCTGAGGAGAAAAAAAGTTCAAAAGGTCCCACATGGACTACTGTCTGACGGACTTGACTTGACTTTTTAACCTCAGAAAGAGTCCATGAGGACAACATGTAGCTTTTCATGTAGCTGTCCGGCAGACTTAACTTTTTAACATCAGAAAGAGTCTTTAAGGAAATTATGTAGCTTTTAGACCTTCTGTGGACCGTCTGAGGAGAAAAAAACTTCAAAAGGTCCCACATGGACCACTGTCTGGTGGACTTGACTTGATTTTATAACATCAGAAAGAGTCTTTGAGGACATCATGTAGCTTTTAGACCTTCTGGGGACGCTTGGGGGAGAAAAAAGTTCAAAAGGTCAATGTAATGTGCAATGTAATGAAACCCATTAGTTCTTGAATATATTGCAATTAAACAAAGTGCATATTACTTTTAAATGTTATTTTTCCATGCAAAACGCTTGCTTAGTGCAACTGCGCGCTGTTACAATGGAATGAAACGCATTAGTTATTGAATGCATTGTAATGCAACAAAGTGCATATTACTTTATAAATGTTATTCTTCCATGCAAAACGCTTGTGCAATGCAACAGCGCGCTGTTGCAACAGAATGAAACGCATTAGTTCTTGAATGCATCGCAATTCAACAAAGTGCATATTACTTTTAAATGTTATTCTTCCATGCAAAACGCTTGTGCAATGCACCAGCGCGCTGTTGCAACGGAATGAAACGCATTAGTTCTTGAATGCATTGCAATGCAACAAAGTGCATATTACTCTTAAATGTTATTCTTCCATGCCAAACGCTTGTGCAATGCAACAGCGCGCTGTTGCAACGGAATGAAACATTAGTTCTTGAATGCATCGCAATTCAACAAAGTGCATATTACTTTTAAATGTTATTCTTCCATGCAAAACGCTTGTGCAATGTACCAGCGCTGTTGCAACGGAATGAAACGCATTAGTTCTTGAATGCATTGCAATGCAACAAAGTGCATTTTAATTTTAAATGTTATTCTCCCATGCAAAACGCTTGTGCAATGCAACAGCACGCTGCTGCATCGGAATAAAACGCATTAGTTCTTGAATGCATTGCAATGCAACAAAGTGCATATTACTCTTAAATGTTATTTTTCCATGCAATACTTTTGTGCAATGTAACAGCGAGCTTTTGCAACGGAATGAAACGCATTATTTCTTGAATGCATTGCAATGCAACAAAGTGCATATCACTTCTAAATGTTTTTCTTCCACGCAAAACGCTTGTGCAATGCAACAGCGCGCTGTTGCAACGGAATGAAACACATTAGTTCTTGAATGCATCGCAATTCAACAAAGTGCATATTACTTTTAAATGTTATTCTTCCATGCCATACGCTTGAGCAATGCAACTGTGCGCTGTTGCAACGGAATGAAACGCGTTAGTTCTTGAATGCATTGGAATGCAACAAAGTGCATATTACTCTTAAATGTTATTCTTCCATGCAAAACGCTTGTGCAATGCAACACCGCGCTGTGGCAAAGGAATGAAACGCATTAGTTCTTGAATTTATCGCAATTCAACAAAGTGCATATTACTTATAAATGTTATTCTTCCATGCAAAACGCTTGAGCAATGCAACTTTGCGCTGTTGCAACGGAATGAAACGCATTAGTTCTTGAATGCATTGGAATGCAACAAAGTGCATATTACTCTTAAATGTTATTCTTCCATGCAAAACGCTTGTGCAATGCAACAGCGCGCTGTTGCAACGGAATGAAACGCATTAGTTATTGAATGAATTGCAATGCACCAAAGTGCATATTACTTCTAAATGTTATTCTTCCATGCAAAACGCTTGTGCAATGCACCAGCGCGCTGCTGCAACGGAATGAAACACATTAGTTCTTGAATGCATCGCAATTCAACAAAGTCCATATTACTTATAAATGTTATTCTTCCATGCAAAACGCTTGAGCAATGCAACTGTGCGCTGTTGCAACGGAATGAAACACATTAGTTCTTGAATGCATGGCAATTCAACAAAGTGCATATTACTTTTAAATGTTATTCTTCCATGCAAAACGCTTGAGCAATGCAACTGTGCGCTGTTGCAACGGAATGAAACGAGTTAGTTCTTGAATGCATTGGAATGCAACAAAGTGCATATTACTCTTAAATGTTATTCTACCATGCAAAACGCTTGTGCAATGCAACACCGCGCTGTTGCAAAGGAATGAAACGCATTAGTTCTTGAATTTATCACAATTCAACAAAGTGCATATTACTTATAAATGTTATTCTTCCATGCAAAACGCTTGAGCAATGCAACTGTGCGCTGTTGCAACGGAATGAAACGCATTAGTTCTTGAATGCATCGCAATTCAACAAAGTGCATATTGCTTTTAAATGTTATTCTTCAATGCAAAACGCTTATGCAATGCAACTGTGCGCTGTTGCAACGGAATGAAACGCATTAGTTATTGAATGCATTGCAATGCACCAAAGTGCATATTACTTCTAAATGTTATTCTTCCATGCAAAACGCTTGTGCAATGCAACAGCGTGCTGTTGCAACGGAATGAAACGCATTAGTTCTTGAATGCATCGCAATTCAACAAAGTGCATATTACTTTTAAATGTTATTCTTCCATGCAAAACGCTTGTGCAATGCACCAGCGCGCTGTTGCAACGGAATGAAACGCATTAGTTCTTGAATGCATCGCAATGCACCAAAGTGCATATAACTTTTAAATGTTATTCTTCCATGCAAAACACTTGTGCAATGCAACTGCGCGCTGTTGCAGCGGCATGAAACGCATTAGTTCTTGAATGCATTGCAATGCAACAAAGTGCATTTTAATTTTAAATGTTATTCTCCCATGCAAAAAGCACTCTGCATTGCACATCTCTTCGTTGAACAATGGAAAGAGTTAGTTACTGCATGCATTGGAAAGCGACAGCTTTGTGATGTTTTCTCCTGAGTACACAAATCAATGAGTTGTATAAAATGCGAAAAAATATATGCTGTGAGTTGCCTTTTCAACAGCTGATGCAATGATTTTCCTTCCTACACAAATTATTATGGTGAGTTTGTTCATTGCACAAAGGAATAAGTTAGTTCTTGAATGCTTTTCAATGCAAAAAAGTGCATATCGCTTATGTTATTATATCGCTTTATCATATGTGCAATGCAAAAGCAGTTTTTAAGCGATGTTTTTTTCATTGCAGAAGGGAATAAATTAGTCCTCTTAAGCAAGGGAATGAAACAACAAAAATGTAATTAAAACAAAAAGATTGCATTGATCATCTCTTTAATGAAATACAAAATGAGTTATTTCTTGAATGCTTTGCAATTCAACAATGCCTTTTGACTTTTTGACATCACAAAAGTCTATGAAGACATCATGTAGCTTTTAGACCTTCTGGAAACCCTCTGACATGAAAAAAAGTTCAAAAGGTCCAGTATGGACTATTGTGTGGCGGACTTGAATTGACGATTTGCTTATTAACATCACAAAGAGTCTGTAAGGACATCATGTAGCTTTTAGACCTTCTGGAAACCCTCTGACATGAAAAAAAGTTCAAAAGGTCCAGTATGGACTACTGTCTGGCGGACTTGACTTGAATTTAAAACATCACAAAGAGTCTATGATGACATCTGTAGCTTTTAGAAATTCTGGGGACCCTCTGAGGAGAAAAAAAGTTAAAAAGGTCCCATATGGACTATAGTCTGGCGGACTTGACTTGACTTTTTAACATCAGAAAGAGTCTATGAGGACATCTTGTAGCTTTTAGACCTTCTGGGGACCCTCTGAGCAGAAAAAAAAGATCAAAAGCTCCCATCTGGACTACTGTCTGGCGGACTTGACTTGACTTTTTAACATCATAAAGAGTTGAGGACATCATGTAGCTTTTAACCCTTCTTGGGACCCTCTGAGCAGAAAAAATTTTCAAAATGTCCCAAATGGACCAGCGTCTTGCGGACTTGACTTGACTTTTTAACATCAGAAAGTGTCTATAAGGACAACGTGTAGCTTTTAGACCTTCTGTGGACCCTCTGAGGAGAAAAAAAGTTCAAAAGGTTCCACATGGACTAGTGTCTGGCGGACTTGACTTGACTTTATAACATCAGAAAAGGTGTCCATGCATATTAAAAGCTTTTAGACCTTCTGGGGACCCTCTGAGGAGAAAAAAAGTTCAAAAGGTCCCATATGGACTACTGTCTGGCGGACTTGACTTGACTTTTTAACATCAGAAAGAGTCAATAAAGATATCATGTAGCTTTTCATGTAGCTGTCTGGCGGACTTGACTTTTTAACATCAGAATGTTTCTATAAGGACATCATCATGTAGCTTTTGGACCTTGTGGGGACCCTCTGACCTGATTTTTTAACATGACAAAAAAGACTCTGTAAGGACATCATGTAGCTTTTAGAGCTTCTTTTGACCCTCTGAACAGAAAAAAAGTTCAAAAGGTCCCATATGGACTACTGTCTGGCGGACTTCACTTGAATTTTTAACAACAGAAAGAGTCTATGAGGACATCATGTAGCTTTTAGACCTTATGGGGACCCTCTGAGCAGAAAAAAAGTTCAAAAGCTCCCATATGGACTACTGTCAGGCGGACTTGACGACTTTTTAACATCAGAAAGTGTCTATAAGGACATCATGTAGCTTTTAGACCTTCTGGGGACCCTCTGAGCAGAAAAAAACGTTCAAAAATACCCATATGGACTACTGTATGGCGGACTTGACTTGACTTTTTAACATCAGAAAGAGTCTTTGAGGACATAATGTAGCTTTTAGATCTTCTGGGAACCCTCTGAGCAGAAAAAACATTCAAAAGGTCCCATATGGACTAATGTATGGCGGACTTGACTTGACTTTTTAACATCAGATAGAGTCTATGAGGACATCATGCAGCTTTTAGACCTTCTGGGGATCCACTGAGCAGAAAAAAAGTTCAATAGGTCCCATATGGACTACAGTCTGGCGGACTTGACTTGACTTTTTAACATCAGAGAGTCTTTAAGGACATTATATAGCTATTAGACTTTCTGGGGACCCTCTGAGCAGAAAAAAAGTTCAAAAGGTCCCATATGGACTACTGTGTGGCGGACTTGACTTGACTTTTTAACATCAGAAAGAGTCTATGAGGACATAATGTAGCTTTTAGACCTTCTGGGGACCCTCTGAGCAGAAAAAAACGTTCAAAAATACCCATATGGACTACTGTATGGCGGACTTGACTTGACTTTTTAACATCAGAAAGAGTCTTTGAGGACATAATGTAGCTTTTAGATCTTCTGGGAACCCTCTGAGCAGAAAAAAACATTCAAAAGGTCCCATATGGACTAATGTATGGCGGACTTGACTTGACTTTTTAACATCAGAAAGAGTCTATGAGGACATAATGTAGCTTTTAGACCTTCTGGGGACCCTCTGAGGAGAAAAAAAGTTCAAAAGGTCCCATATGGACTACAGTCTGGCGGACTTGACTTGACTTTTTAACATCAGAGAGAGTCTTTAAGGACATAATATAGCTATTAGACTTTCTGGGGACCCTCTGAGCAGGGGACCCTCTGACCTTCTGCGGACCCTCTGAGCAGAAAAAAAGTACAAAAGGTCCCAAATGGACTAGCGTCTCGCAGAGTTGACTTGACTTTTTAACATCAGAAAGTGTCTATAAGGACATCATGTAGCTTTTAGACCTTTTGGGGACCCTTTGAGGAGAAAAAAGTTCAAAATGTCCCATATGGACTACTGTCTGGCGGACTTGATTTGACTTTTTAACATCAAAGAATCTATGTGGACATCATATAGCTTTTAGACCTTCTGGGGATCCACTGAGCAGAAAAAAAGTTTTTTTCTGCAAAAAAAGCAGAAAAAAAGTTCAATAGGTCCCATATGGACTACAGTCTGGCGGACTTGACTTTTTAACATCAGAGAGTCTTTAAGGACATTATATAGCTATTAGACCTTCTGGGGACCCTCTGAGCAGAAAAGAAGTTCAAAAGGTCCCAAATGGACTACTGTCTGGCGGACTTGACTTGACTTTTTAACATCAGAAAGAGTCTATGAGGACATAATGTAGCTTTTAGACCTTCTGGGGACCCTTTGAGGAGAAAAAAAGTTCAAAATGTCCCATATGAACTACTGTCTGGCGGACTTGACTTTTTAACATCAGAAAGAGTCTATGAGGACATAATGTAGCTTTTAGACCTTCTGGGAACCCTCTGAGGAGAAAAAAAGTTCAAAAGGTCCCATATGGACTACACTGTGGCGGACTTGATTTGACTTTTTAACATCAGAAAGAGTCTATGAGGACATTGTGTAGCTTTAGACCTTCTGGGGACCCTCTGAGCAGAAAAAAAGTTCAAAAGCTCCCATATGGACTACTCTCAGGCGGACTTGACGCCTTTTTAACATAAGAAAGAGTCTTTAAGGACATCACGTAGCTTTTAGACCTTCTGTTGGCCCTCTGAGGAGAAAAAACGTTCAAAAGGTCCCATATGGACTACTGTCTGGCGGACTTGACTTGACTTTTTAACACCAGAAAGTGTCTATAAGGACATCACGTAGCTTTTAGACCTTCTGTGGACCCTCTGAGCAGAAAAAACGTTCAAAAGGTCCCATATGGACTACTGTATGGCGGACTTGACTGGACTTTTTAACATCAGATAGAGTCTATGAGGACATCATGTAGCTTTTAGACCTTATGGGGACCCTCTGAGGAAAAAAAAGTTCAAAAGGTCACATGTGGACTACTGTCTGTCGGACTTGACCTGACTTCTTAACATCAGATAGAGTCTATGAGGACATAATGTAGCTTTAGACCTTCTGGGGACCCTCTGAGCAGAAAAAAATGTTCAATAGCTCCCATATGGACTACTCTCAGGCGGACTCGACGACTTTTTAACACCAGAAAGTGTCTATAAGGACATCACGTAGCTTTTAGACCTTCTGGGAACCCTCTGAGGAGTAAAAAAGGTCAAAAGGTCCCATATGGACTACACTCTGGAGGACTTGATTCGACTTTTTAACATCAAGGAATCTATGTGGACATCATGTAGCTTTTAGACCTTCTGTGGACCCTCTGAGGAAAAAAAAGGTTCAAAAGGTCCCATAAGGACTACTTTCTGACGGAATTGACTTGATTTTTTAACATCAGAAAGAGTCTATGAGGACATCAGGTAGCTTTAGACCTTCTGGGGACCCTCTGAGCAGAAAAAAATGTTCAATAGCTCCCATATGGACTACAGTCTGGCGGACTTGACTTGACTTAACATCAGAGAGAGTCTTTAAGGACATAATATAGCTATTAGACCTTCTGGGGACCCTCTGAGCAGAAAAAAAGTTCAAAAGGTCCCAAATGGACTAGCGTCTTGCGGATTTGACTTGACTTTTTAACATCAGAAAGTGTCTATAAGGACATCATGTAGCTTTTAGACCTTTTGGGAACCCTTTGAGGGGAAAAAAAGTTCAAAATGTCAAATATGGACTACTGTCTGGCGGACTTGATTTGACTTTTTAACATCAAAGAATCTATGTGGACATCATGTAGCTTTTAGACCTTCTGTGGACCCTCTGAGGGAAAAAAAAGTTCAAAAGGTCCCATATGGACTACTTTCTGGCGGACTTGACTTGACTTTTTAACATCAGAAAGAGTCTATGAGGACATCATGTAGCTTTAGACCTTCTGGGGACCCTCTGAGCAGAAAAAAAGTTCAAAAGCTCCCATATGGACTACTCTCAGGCGGACTTGACGACTTTTTAACATCAGAAAGAGTCTTTAAGGACATCACGTAGCTTTTAGACCTTCTGTTGGCCCTCTGAGGAGAAAAAACGTTCAAAAGGTCCCATATGTATTACTGTCTGGCGGACTTGACTTGACTTTTTAACACCAGAAAGTATCTATAAGGACATCATGCAGCTTTTAGACCTTCTGTGGACCTTCTGAGCAGAAAAAACATTCAAAAGGTCCCATATGGACTACTGTATGGCGGACTTGACGACTTTTTAACATCAGAAAGAGTCTTTGAGGACATAATGTAGCTTTTAGACCTTCTGGGAACCCTCTGAGGAGAAAAAAAGCTCAAAAGGTCCCATATGTACTACTGTCTGGCGGACTTGACTTGACTTTTTAACACCAGAAAGTGTCTATAAGGACATCATGTAGCTTTTAGACCTGTTGGGGACCCTCTGAGCAGAAAAAAAGTTCAAAAGGTCCCATATGGACTAATGTATGATGGACTTGACTTGACTTTTTAACATCAGAAAGAGTCTTTGAGTACATAATGTAGCTTTTAGACCTTCTGGGAACCCTCTGAGGAGAAAAAAAGTTCAAAAGGTCCCATATGGACTACACTCTGGCGGACTGGATTTGACTTTTTAACATCAGAAAGAGTCAATAAGGACATCACGTAGCTTTTAGACCTTCTGGGGACCCTCTGAGCAGAAAAAAAAGTCAAAAGCTCCCATATGGACTACTGTCTAGCAGACTGGACTTGACTTTTTTAACATCAGAAAGAGTCTATGAGGACATCAAGTAGCTTTTTGACCTTCTGTGGACCCTCTGAGCAGAAAAAACCTTCAAAAGGTCCCATATGGACTACTGTATGGCGGACTTGACTTGACTTTTTAACATCAGCGAGAGACTTTGAGGACATCATGTAGCTATTAGACCTTCTGGGGACCCTCTGAGGAGAAAAAAGTTCAAAATGTCCCATATGAACTACTGTCTGGCGGACTTGACTTTTTAACATCAGAAAGAGTCTATGAGGACATAATGTAGCTTTTAGACCTTCTGGGAACCCTCTGAGGAGAAAAAAAGTTCAAAAGGTCCCATATGGACTACACTCTGGCGGACTTGATTTGACTTTTTAACATCAGAAAGAGTCTATGAGGACATTGTGTAGCTTTAGACCTTCTGGGGACCCTCTGAGCAGAAAAAAAGTTCAAAAGCTCCCATATGGACTACTCTCAGGCGGACTTGACGCCTTTTTAACATAAGAAAGAGTCTTTAAGGACATCATGTAGCTTTAGACCTTCTAAGGGACCCTCTGAGCAGAAAAAAAGTTCAAAAGCTCCCATATGGACTACTCTCAGGCGGACTTGACGACTTTTTAACATCAGAAAGAGTCTTTAAGGACATCACGTAGCTTTTAGACCTTCTGTTGGCCCTCTGAGGAGAAAAAACGTTCAAAAGGTCCCATATGTACTACTGTCTGGCGGACTTGACTTGACTTTTTAACACCAGAAAGTGTCTATTACGACATCATGTAGCTTTTAGACCTTCTGTGGACCCTCTGAGCAGAAAAAACATTCAAAAGGTCCCATATGGACTACTGTATGGCGGACTTGACTTGACTTTTTAACATCAGAAAGAGTCTTTGAGAACATAATGCAGCTTTAGACCTTCTGGGGAGCCTCTGAGGAGAAAAAAAGTTCAAAAGGTCCCATGTGGACTACAGTCTGTCGGACTTGACTTGACTTTTTAACATCAGATAGAGTCTATGAGGACATCATGCAGCTTTTAGACCTTCTGGGGATCCACTGAGCAGAAAAAAAGTTCAATAGGTCCCATATGGACTACAGTCTGGCGGACTTGACTTGACTTTTTAACATCAGAGAGTCTTTAAGGACATTATATAGCTATTAGACTTTCTGGGGACCCTCTGAGCAGAAAAAAAGTTCAAAAGGTCCCATATGGACTACTGTGTGGCATACTTGACTTGACTTTTTAACATCAGAAAGAGTCTATGAGGACATAATGTAGCTTTTAGACCTTCTGGGGACCCTCTGAGCAGAAAAAAAAGATCAAAAGCTCCCATCTGGACTACTGTCTGGCGGACTTGACTTGACTTTTTAACATCATAAAGAGTTGAGGACATCATGTAGCTTTTAACCCTTCTTGGGACCCTCTGAGCAGAAAAAAATTTCAAAATGTCCCAAATGGACCAGCGTCTTGCGGACTTGACTTGACTTTTTAACATCAGAAAGTGTCTATAAGGACAACGTGTAGCTTTTAGACCTTCTGTGGACCCTCTGAGGAGAAAAAAAGTTCAAAAGGTTCCACATGGACTAGTGTCTGGCGGACTTGACTTGACTTTATAACATCAGAAAAGGTGTCCATGCATATTAAAAGCTTTTAGACCTTCTGGGGACCCTCTGAGGAGAAAAAAAGTTCAAAAGGTCCCATATGGACTACTGTCTGGCGGACTTGACTTGACTTTTTAACATCAGAAAGAGTCAATAAAGATATCATGTAGCTTTTCATGTAGCTGTCTGGCGGACTTGACTTTTTAACATCAGAATGTTTCTATAAGGACATCATCATGTAGCTTTTGGACCTTGTGGGGACCCTCTGACCTGATTTTTTAACATGACAAAAAAGACTCTGTAAGGACATCATGTAGCTTTTAGAGCTTCTTTTGACCCTCTGAACAGAAAAAAAGTTCAAAAGGTCCCATATGGACTACTGTCTGGCGGACTTCACTTGAATTTTTAACAACAGAAAGAGTCTATGAGGACATCATGTAGCTTTTAGACCTTATGGGGACCCTCTGAGCAGAAAAAAAGTTCAAAAGCTCCCATATGGACTACTGTCAGGCGGACTTGACGACTTTTTAACATCAGAAAGTGTCTATAAGGACATCATGTAGCTTTTAGACCTTCTGGGGACCCTCTGAGCAGAAAAAAACGTTCAAAAATACCCATATGGACTACTGTATGGCGGACTTGACTTGACTTTTTAACATCAGAAAGAGTCTTTGAGGACATAATGTAGCTTTTAGATCTTCTGGGAACCCTCTGAGCAGAAAAAACATTCAAAAGGTCCCATATGGACTAATGTATGGCGGACTTGACTTGACTTTTTAACATCAGATAGAGTCTATGAGGACATCATGCAGCTTTTAGACCTTCTGGGGATCCACTGAGCAGAAAAAAAGTTCAATAGGTCCCATATGGACTACAGTCTGGCGGACTTGACTTGACTTTTTAACATCAGAGAGTCTTTAAGGACATTATATAGCTATTAGACTTTCTGGGGACCCTCTGAGCAGAAAAAAAGTTCAAAAGGTCCCATATGGACTACTGTGTGGCGGACTTGACTTGACTTTTTAACATCCGAAAGAGTCTATGAGGACATAATGTAGCTTTTAGACCTTCTGGGGACCCTCTGAGCAGAAAAAAACGTTCAAAAATACCCATATGGACTACTGTATGGCGGACTTGACTTGACTTTTTAACATCAGAAAGAGTCTTTGAGGACATAATGTAGCTTTTAGATCTTCTGGGAACCCTCTGAGCAGAAAAAAACATTCAAAAGGTCCCATATGGACTAATGTATGGCGGACTTGACTTGACTTTTTAACATCAGAAAGAGTCTATGAGGACATAATGTAGCTTTTAGACCTTCTGGGGACCCTCTGAGGAGAAAAAAAGTTCAAAAGGTCCCATATGGACTACAGTCTGGCGGACTTGACTTGACTTTTTAACATCAGAGAGAGTCTTTAAGGACATAATATAGCTATTAGACTTTCTGGGGACCCTCTGAGCAGGGGACCCTCTGACCTTCTGCGGACCCTCTGAGCAGAAAAAAAGTACAAAAGGTCCCAATGGACTAGCGTCTCGCAGAGTTGACTTGACTTTTTAACATCAGAAAGTGTCTATAAGGACATCATGTAGCTTTTAGACCTTTTGGGGACCCTTTGAGGAGAAAAAAGTTCAAAATGTCCCATATGGACTACTGTCTGGCGGACTTGATTTGACTTTTTAACATCAAAGAATCTATGTGGACATCATATAGCTTTTAGACCTTCTGGGGATCCACTGAGCAGAAAAAAAGTTTTTTTCTGCAAAAAAAGCAGAAAAAAAGTTCAATAGGTCCCATATGGACTACAGTCTGGCGGACTTGACTTTTTAACATCAGAGAGTCTTTAAGGACATTATATAGCTATTAGACCTTCTGGGGACCCTCTGAGCAGAAAAGAAGTTCAAAAGGTCCCAAATGGACTACTGTCTGGCGGACTTGACTTGACTTTTTAACATCAGAAAGAGTCTATGAGGACATAATGTAGCTTTTAGACCTTCTGGGGACCCTTTGAGGAGAAAAAAAGTTCAAAATGTCCCATATGAACTACTGTCTGGCGGACTTGACTTTTTAACATCAGAAAGAGTCTATGAGGACATAATGTAGCTTTTAGACCTTCTGGGAACCCTCTGAGGAGAAAAAAAGTTCAAAAGGTCCCATATGGACTACACTGTGGCGGACTTGATTTGACTTTTTAACATCAGAAAGAGTCTATGAGGACATTGTGTAGCTTTAGACCTTCTGGGGACCCTCTGAGCAGAAAAAAAGTTCAAAAGCTCCCATATGGACTACTCTCAGGCGGACTTGACGCCTTTTTAACATAAGAAAGAGTCTTTAAGGACATCACGTAGCTTTTAGACCTTCTGTTGGCCCTCTGAGGAGAAAAAACGTTCAAAAGGTCCCATATGGACTACTGTCTGGCGGACTTGACTTGACTTTTTAACACCAGAAAGTGTCTATAAGGACATCACGTAGCTTTTAGACCTTCTGTGGACCCTCTGAGCAGAAAAAACGTTCAAAAGGTCCCATATGGACTACTGTATGGCGGACTTGACTGGACTTTTTAACATCAGATAGAGTCTATGAGGACATCATGTAGCTTTTAGACCTTATGGGGACCCTCTGAGGAAAAAAAAGTTCAAAAGGTCACATGTGGACTACTGTCTGTCGGACTTGACCTGACTTCTTAACATCAGATAGAGTCTATGAGGACATAATGTAGCTTTAGACCTTCTGGGGACCCTCTGAGCAGAAAAAAATGTTCAATAGCTCCCATATGGACTACTCTCAGGCGGACTCGACGACTTTTTAACACCAGAAAGTGTCTATAAGGACATCACGTAGCTTTTAGACCTTCTGGGAACCCTCTGAGGAGTAAAAAAGGTCAAAAGGTCCCATATGGACTACACTCTGGAGGACTTGATTCGACTTTTTAACATCAAGGAATCTATGTGGACATCATGTAGCTTTTAGACCTTCTGTGGACCCTCTGAGGAAAAAAAAGGTTCAAAAGGTCCCATAAGGACTACTTTCTGACGGAATTGACTTGATTTTTTAACATCAGAAAGAGTCTATGAGGACATCAGGTAGCTTTAGACCTTCTGGGGACCCTCTGAGCAGAAAAAAATGTTCAATAGCTCCCATATGGACTACAGTCTGGCGGACTTGACTTGACTTAACATCAGAGAGAGTCTTTAAGGACATAATATAGCTATTAGACCTTCTGGGGACCCTCTGAGCAGAAAAAAAGTTCAAAAGGTCCCAAATGGACTAGCGTCTTGCGGATTTGACTTGACTTTTTAACATCAGAAAGTGTCTATAAGGACATCATGTAGCTTTTAGACCTTTTGGGAACCCTTTGAGGGGAAAAAAAGTTCAAAATGTCAAATATGGACTACTGTCTGGCGGACTTGATTTGACTTTTTAACATCAAAGAATCTATGTGGACATCATGTAGCTTTTAGACCTTCTGTGGACCCTCTGAGGGAAAAAAAAGTTCAAAAGGTCCCATATGGACTACTTTCTGGCGGACTTGACTTGACTTTTTAACATCAGAAAGAGTCTATGAGGACATCATGTAGCTTTAGACCTTCTGGGGACCCTCTGAGCAGAAAAAAAGTTCAAAAGCTCCCATATGGACTACTCTCAGGCGGACTTGACGACTTTTTAACATCAGAAAGAGTCTTTAAGGACATCACGTAGCTTTTAGACCTTCTGTTGGCCCTCTGAGGAGAAAAAACGTTCAAAAGGTCCCATATGTATTACTGTCTGGCGGACTTGACTTGACTTTTTAACACCAGAAAGTATCTATAAGGACATCATGCAGCTTTTAGACCTTCTGTGGACCTTCTGAGCAGAAAAAACATTCAAAAGGTCCCATATGGACTACTGTATGGCGGACTTGACGACTTTTTAACATCAGAAAGAGTCTTTGAGGACATAATGTAGCTTTTAGACCTTCTGGGAACCCTCTGAGGAGAAAAAAAGCTCAAAAGGTCCCATATGTACTACTGTCTGGCGGACTTGACTTGACTTTTTAACACCAGAAAGTGTCTATAAGGACATCATGTAGCTTTTAGACCTGTTGGGGACCCTCTGAGCAGAAAAAAAGTTCAAAAGGTCCCATATGGACTAATGTATGATGGACTTGACTTGACTTTTTAACATCAGAAAGAGTCTTTGAGTACATAATGTAGCTTTTAGACCTTCTGGGAACCCTCTGAGGAGAAAAAAAGTTCAAAAGGTCCCATATGGACTACACTCTGGCGGACTGGATTTGACTTTTTAACATCAGAAAGAGTCAATAAGGACATCACGTAGCTTTTAGACCTTCTGGGGACCCTCTGAGCAGAAAAAAAAGTCAAAAGCTCCCATATGGACTACTGTCTGGCAGACTGGACTTGACTTTTTTAACATCAGAAAGAGTCTATGAGGACATCAAGTAGCTTTTTGACCTTCTGTGGACCCTCTGAGCAGAAAAAACCTTCAAAAGGTCCCATATGGACTACTGTATGGCGGACTTGACTTGACTTTTTAACATCAGCGAGAGACTTTGAGGACATCATGTAGCTATTAGACCTTCTGGGGACCCTCTGAGGAGAAAAAAGTTCAAAATGTCCCATATGAACTACTGTCTGGCGGACTTGACTTTTTAACATCAGAAAGAGTCTATGAGGACATAATGTAGCTTTTAGACCTTCTGGGAACCCTCTGAGGAGAAAAAAAGTTCAAAAGGTCCCATATGGACTACACTCTGGCGGACTTGATTTGACTTTTTAACATCAGAAAGAGTCTATGAGGACATTGTGTAGCTTTAGACCTTCTGGGGACCCTCTGAGCAGAAAAAAAGTTCAAAAGCTCCCATATGGACTACTCTCAGGCGGACTTGACGCCTTTTTAACATAAGAAAGAGTCTTTAAGGACATCATGTAGCTTTAGACCTTCTAAGGGACCCTCTGAGCAGAAAAAAAGTTCAAAAGCTCCCATATGGACTACTCTCAGGCGGACTTGACGACTTTTTAACATCAGAAAGAGTCTTTAAGGACATCACGTAGCTTTTAGACCTTCTGTTGGCCCTCTGAGGAGAAAAAACGTTCAAAAGGTCCCATATGTACTACTGTCTGGCGGACTTGACTTGACTTTTTAACACCAGAAAGTGTCTATTACGACATCATGTAGCTTTTAGACCTTCTGTGGACCCTCTGAGCAGAAAAAACATTCAAAAGGTCCCATATGGACTACTGTATGGCGGACTTGACTTGACTTTTTAACATCAGAAAGAGTCTTTGAGAACATAATGCAGCTTTTAGACCTTCTGGGGAGCCTCTGAGGAGAAAAAAAGTTCAAAAGGTCCCATGTGGACTACAGTCTGTCGGACTTGACTTGACTTTTTAACATCAGATAGAGTCTATGAGGACATCATGCAGCTTTTAGACCTTCTGGGGATCCACTGAGCAGAAAAAAAGTTCAATAGGTCCCATATGGACTACAGTCTGGCGGACTTGACTTGACTTTTTAACATCAGAGAGTCTTTAAGGACATTATATAGCTATTAGACTTTCTGGGGACCCTCTGAGCAGAAAAAAAGTTCAAAAGGTCCCATATGGACTACTGTGTGGCGGACTTGACTTGACTTTTTAACATCAGAAAGAGTCTATGAGGACATAATGTAGCTTTTAGACCTTCTGGGGACCCTCTGAGCAGAAAAAAACGTTCAAAAATACCCATATGGACTACTGTATGGCGGACTTGACTTGACTTTTTAACATCAGAAAGAGTCTTTGAGGACATAATGTAGCTTTTAGATCTTCTGGGAACCCTCTGAGCAGAAAAAACATTCAAAAGGTCCCATATGGACTAATGTATGGCGGACTTGACTTGACTTTTTAACATCAGAAAGAGTCTATGAGGACATAATGTAGCTTTTAGACCTTCTGGGGACCCTCTGAGGAGAAAAAAAGTTCAAAAGGTCCCATATGGACTACAGTCTAGCGGACTTGACTTGACTTTTTAACATCAGAGAGAGTCTTTAAGGACATAATATAGCTATTAGACCTTCTGGGGACCCTCTGAGCAGAAAAAAAGTTCAAAAGGTCCCAAATGGACTAGCGTCTTGCGGAGTTGACTTGACTTTTTAACATCAGAAAGTGTCTATAAGGACATCATGTAGCTTTTAGACCTTTTGGGGACCCATTGAGGAGAAAAAAAGTTCAAAATGTCCCATATGGACTACTGTCTGGCGGACTTGATTTGACTTTTTAACATCAAAGAATCTATGTGGACATCATGTAGCTTTTAGACCTTCTGTGGACCCTCTGAGGAAAAAAAAAGTTCAAAAGGTCCCATATGGACTACTGTCTGGCGGACTTGACTTGACTTTTTAACATCAGAAAGAGTCTATGAGGACATAATGTAGCTTTTAGACCTTCTGGGGACCCTCTGAGCAGAAAAAAATGTTCAAAAATACCCATATGGACTACTGTATGGCGGACTTGACTTGACTTTTTAACATCAGAAAGAGTCTTTGAGGACATAATGTAGCTTTTAGATCTTCTGGGAACCCTCTGAGCAGAAAAAACATTCAAAAGGTCCCATATGGACTAATGTATGGCGGACTTGACTTGACTTTTTAACATCAGAAAGAGTCTATGAGGACATCATGTAGCTTTTAGACCTTCTGGGGACCCTCTGAGGAGAAAAAAAGTTCAAAAGGTCCCATATGGACTACAGTCTGGCGGACTTGACTTGACTTTTTAACAACAGAGAATCTTTAAGGACATAATATAGCTATTAGACCTTCTGGGGACCCTCTGAGCAGAAAAAAAGTTCAAAAAGTCCCAAATGGACTAGCGTCTTGCGGAGTTGACTTGACTTTTTAACATCAGAAAGTGTCTATAAGGACATCATGTAGCTTTTAGACCTTCTGGGGACCCTCTGAGGAGAAAAAAAATTCAAAAGGTCCCATATGGACTACAGTCTGGCGGACTTGACTTGACTTTTTAACATCAGAGAGAGTCTTTAAGGACATAATATAGCTATTAGACCTTCTGCGGACCCTCTGAGCAGAAAAAAAGTACAAAAGGTCCCAAATGGACTAGCGTCTTGCAGAGTTGACTTGACTTTTTAACATCAGAAAGTGTCTATAAGGACATCATGTAGCTTTTAGACCTTTTGGGGACCCTTTGAGGAGAAAAAAAGTTCAAAATGTCCCATATGGACTACTGTCTGGCGGACTTGATTTGACTTTTTAACATCAAAGAATCTATGTGGACATCATGCAGCTTTTAGACCTTCTGTGGACCCTCTGAGGAAAAAAAAAGTTCAAAAGGTCCCATATGGACTACTTTCTGGCGGACTTGACTTGACTTTTTAACATCAGAAAGAGTCTATGAGGACATCATGTAGCTTTAGACCTTCTGGGGACACTCTGAGCAGAAAAAAAGTTCAAAAGCTCACATATGGACTACTCTCAGGCGGACTTGACGACTTTTTAACATCAGAAAGATTCTGTAAGGACATCACATAGCTTTTAGAAATTCTGGGGACCCTCTGAGGAGAAAAAAAGTTCAAAAGGTCCCATATGTACTACTGTCTGGCGGACTTGACTTGACTTTTTAACATCAAAAAGAGTCTATGAGGACATCATGTAGCTTTTAAACCTTCTGGGGACCCTCTGAGTAGAAAAAAACGTTCAAAAACACCCATATGGACTACTGTATGGCGGACTTGACTTGACTTTTTAACATCAGAAAGAGTCTTTGAGGACATAATGTAGATTTTAGATCTTCTGGGAACCCTCTGAGCAGAAAAAACATTCAAAAGGTCCCATATGGACTACAGTCTGGCGGACTTGACTTGACTTTTTAACATCAGAGAGAGTCTTTAAGGACATAATATAGCTATTAGACCTTCTGGGGACCCTCTGAGCAGAAGAAAAGTTCAAAAGGTCCCAAATGGACTAGCGTCTTGCGGAGTTGACTTGACTTTTTAACATCAGAAAGTGTCTATAAGGACATCATGTAGCTTTTAGACCTTTTGGGGACCCTTTGAGGAGAAAAAAAGTTCAAAATGTCCCATGTGAACTACTGTCTGGTGGACTTGACTTTTTAACATCAGAAAGAGTCTATGAGGACATAATGTAGCTTTTAGACCTTCTAGGAACCCTCTGAGGATAAAAAAAGTTCAAAAGGTCCCATATGGACTACTCTCAGGCGGACTTGACGACTTTTTAACATCAGAAAGAGTCTTTAAGGACATCAAGTAGCTTTCAGACCTTCTGTTGGCCCTCTGAGGAGAAAAAACGTTCAAAAGGTCCCATATGTACTACTGTCTGGCCGACTTGACTTGACTTTTTAACACCAAAAAGTGTCTATAAGGACATCATGTAGCTTTCAGACCTTCTGTGGACCCTCTGAGCAGAAAAAACTTTCAAAAGGTCCCATACGGACTACTGTATGGCGGACTTGACTGGACTTTTTAACATCAGATAGAGTCTATGAGGACATCATGTAGCTTTTAGACCTTCTGGGGACCCTCTGAGGAAAAAAAAGTTCAAAAGGTCCCATGTGGACTACTGTCTGTCAGACTTGACCAGACTTTTTAACATCAGATAGAGTCTATGAGGACATCATGCAGCTTTTAGACCTTCTGGGGATCCACTGAGCAGAAAAAAGTTCAAAAGGTCCCATATGGACTACTGTCTGGCGGACTTCACTTGAATTTTTAACAACAGAAAGAGTCTATGAGGACATCATGTAGCTTTTAGACCTTATGGGGACCCTCTGAGCAGAAAAAAAGTTCAAAAGCTCCCATATGGACTACTGTCAGGCGGACTTGACAACTTTTTAACATCAGAAAGATTCTGTAAGGACATCACATAGCTTTTAGAAATTCTGGGGACCCTCTGAGGAGAAAAAACGTTCAAAAGGTCCCATATGTACTACTGTCTGGCGGACTTGACTTAACTTTTTAACATCAAAAAGAGTCTATGAGGACATCATGTAGCTTTTAAACCGTCTGGGGACCCTCTGAGGAGAATATCTCCATATATCTTTTTTATGGACATCATAAGTTTAGACCTTCTGGGCATCCACTGAGCAGAAAAAAGTTCAAAAGGTCGCACATGGACTACTGTCTGGCGGACTTGACTTGACTTTTTAACATCAGAGAGAGTCTTTAAGGACATAATATAGCTATTAGACCTTCTGGAGACCCTCTGAGCAGAAAAAAAGTTAAAAAGGTCCCATATGGACTACTGTCTGGCGGACTTGACTTGACTTTTTAACATCAGAAAGAGTCTATGAGGACCTAATGTAGCTTTTAGACCTTCTGGGGACCCTCTGAGGAGAAAAAAAGTTCAAAAGGTCCCATATGGACTACTGTCTGGCAGACTTGACCTGACTTTTTAACATTAGAAAGAGTCTTTAAGGACATCATGTAGCTTTTAGACCTTCTGGGAACCCTTTGAGGAGAAAAAAAGTTAAAAATGTCCCATATGGACTACTGTCTGGCGGACTTGACTTGACTTTTTAACATCAGAAAGAGTCTATGAGGACATAATATAGCTTTTAGACCTTCTGGGAACCCTCTGAAGATAAAAAAAGTTCAAAAGGTCCCATAAGGACTACACTCTGGCGGACTTGATTTGACTTTTTAACATCAAAGAATCTATGTGGATATCATGTAGCTTTTAGACCTTCTGTGGACCCTCTGAGGAAAAAAAAGTTCAAAAGGTCCCATATGGACTACTTTTTGGCGGACTTGACTTGACTTTTTAACATCAGAAAGAGTCTATGAGGACATCATGTAGCTTTAGACCTTCTGGGGACCCTCTGAGCAGAAAATAAGTTCAAAAGCTCCTATATGGACTACTCTCAGGCGGACTTGACGACTTTTTAACATCAGAAAGAGTCTTTAAGGACATCACGTAGCTTTTAGACCTTCTGTTGGCCCTCTGAGGAGAAAAAACGTTCAAAAGGTCCCATATGTACTACTGTCTGGCGGACTTGACTTGACTTTTTAACACCAGAAAGTGTCTATAAGGACATCATGTAGCTTTTAGACCTTCTGTGGACCCTCTGAGCAGAAAAAACGTTCAAAAGGTGGAGTACTGTATGGCGGACTTGACTCGACTTTTTAACATCAGATAGAGTCTATGAGGACATCATGTAGCTTTTAGACGTTCTGGGGACCCTCTGAGGAGAAAAAAGTTCAAAAGGTCCCATGTGGACTACTGTCTGTCGGACTTGACCTGACTTTTTAACATTAGAAAGAGTCTATGAGGACATAATGTAGCTTTTAGACCTTCTGGGAACCCTCTGAGGATAAAAAAAGTTCAAAAGGTCCCATATGGACTACTCTCAGGCGGACTTGACGACTTTTTAACATCAGAAAGAGTCTTTAAGGACATCACGTAGCTTTTAGACCTTAGGTTGGCCCTCTGAGGAGAAAAAACGTTCAAAAGGTCCCATATGTACTACTGTCTGGCGGACTTGACTTGACTTTTTAACACCAGAAAGTGTCTATAAGGACATCATGTAGCTTTTAGACCTTCTGTGGACCCTCTGAGCAGAAAAAACGTTCAAAAGGTGGAGTACTGTATGGCGGACTTGACTCGACTTTTTAACATCAGATAGAGTCTATGAGGACATCATGTAGCTTTTAGACGTTCTGGGGACCCTCTGAGGAGAAAAAAGTTCAAAAGGTCCCATGTGGACTACTGTCTGTCGGACTTGACCTGACTTTTTAACATTAGAAAGAGTCTATGAGGACATAATGTAGCTTTTAGACCTTCTGGGAACCCTCTGAGGATAAAAAAAGTTCAAAAGGTCCCATATGGACTACTCTCAGGCGGACTTGACGACTTTTTAACATCAGAAAGAGTCTTTAAGGACATCACGTAGCTTTTAGACCTTAGGTTGGCCCTCTGAGGAGAAAAAACGTTCAAAAGGTCCCATATGTACTACTGTCTGGCGGACTTGACTTGACTTTTTAACACCAGAAAGTGTCTATAAGGACATCATGTAGCTTTTAGACCTTCTGTGGACCCTCTGAGCAGAAAAAACGTTCAAAAGGTGGAGTACTGTATGGCGGACTTGACTCGACTTTTTAACATCAGAAAGAGTCTATGAGGACATCATGAATCTTTTAGACGTTCTGGGGACCCTCTGAGGAGAAAAAAGTTCAAAAGGTCCCATGTGGACTACTGTCTGTCGGACTTGACCTGACTTTTTAACATTAGAAAGAGACTTTTAGGACATCATGTAGCTTTTAGACCTTCTGGGAACCCTTTGAGGAGAAAAAAAGTTCAAAATATCCCATATGGACTATTGTCTGACGGACTTGACTTGACTTTTTAACATCAGAAAGAGTCTATGAGGACATAATGTAGCTTTTAGACCTTCTGGGGACCCTCTGAGCAGAAAAAAAGTTCAAAAGGTCCCAAATGGACTAGCGTCTTGCGGACTTGACTTGACTTTTTAACATCAGAAAGTGTCTATAAGGACATCATGTAGCTTTTAGACCTTCTGGGGACCCTTTGAGGAGAAAAAAAGTTCAAAATGTCCCATGTGAACTACTGTCTGGTTAACTTGACTTTTTAACATCAGAAAGAGTCTATGAGGACATAATATAGCTTTTAGACCTTCTGGGAACCCTCTGAAGATAAAAAAAGTTCAAAAGGTCCCATATGGACTACACTCGGGCGGACTTGATTTGACTTTTTAACATCAAAGAATCTATGTGGACATCATGTAGCTTTTTGACCTTCTGTGGACCCTCTGAGGAAAAAAAAGTTCAAAAGGTCCAATATGGACTACTTTTTGGCGGACTTGACTTTTTAACATCAGAAAGAGTCTATGAGGACATCATGTAGCTTTAGACCTTCTGGGGACCCTCTGAGCAGAAAATAAGTTCAAAAGCTTCCATATGGACTACTCTCAGGCGGACTTGACGACTTTTTAACATCAGAAAGAGTCTTTAAGGACATCACGTAGCTTTTAGACCTTCTGTTGGCCCTCTGAGGAGAAAAAACGTTCAAAAGGTCCCATATGTACTACTGTCTGGTGGACTTGACTTGACTTGACTTTTTAACACCAGAAAGTGTCTATAAGGACATAATTTAGCTTTTAGACCTTCTGTGGACCCTCTGAGCAGAAAAAACGTTCAAAAGGTCCCATATGGAGTACTGTGTGGCGGACTTGACTCTACTTTTTAACATCAGAAAGAGTCTATGAGGACATAATGTAGCTTTTAGACCTTCTGGGGACCCTCTGAGCAGAAAAAAAGTTCAAAAGGTCCCAAATGGACTAGCGTCTTGCGGACTTGACTTGACTTTTTAACATCAGAAAGTGTCTATAAGGACATCATGTAGCTTTTAGACCTTCTGGGGACCCTTTGAGGAGAAAAAAAGCTCAAAATGTCCCATGTGAACTACTGTCTGGCGGACTTGACTTTTTAACATCAGAAAGAGTCTATGAGGACATAAAGTAGCTTTTAGACCTTCTGTGGACCCTCTGAGCAGAAAAAACGTTCAAAAGGTGGAGTACTGTATGGCGGACTTGACTCGACTTTTTAACATCAGATAGAGTCTATGAGGACATCATGTAGCTTTTAGACGTTCTGGGGACCCTCTGAGGAGAAAAAAGTTCAAAAGGTCCCATGTGGACTACTGTCTGGCGGACTTGACTTGACTTTTTAACATCAGAAAGAGTCTATGAGGACATAATGTAGCTTTTAGACCTACTGGGGACCCTCTGAGCAGAAAAAAAGTTCAAAAGGTCCCAAATGGACTAGCGTCTTGCGGACTTGACTTGACTTTTTAACATCAGAAAGTGTCTATAAGGACATCATGTAGCTTTTAGACCTTCTGGGGACCCTTTGAGGAGAAAAAAAGTTCAAAATGTCCCATGTGAACTACTGTCTGGTTAACTTGACTTTTTAACATCAGAAAGAGTCTATGAGGACATAATGTAGCTTTTAGACCTTTTGGGAACCCTCTGAGGATAAAAAAAGTTCAAAAGGTCCCATATGGACTACTCTCAGGCGGACTTGACGACTTTTTAACATCAGAAAGAGTCTTTAAGGACATCACGTAGCTTTTAGACCTTCGGTTGGCCCTCTGAGGAGAAAAAACGTTCAAAAGGTCCCATATGTACTACTGTCTGGCGGACTTGACTTGACTTTTTAACACCAGAAAGTGTCTATAAGGACATCATGTAGCTTTTAGACCTTCTGTGGACCCTCTGAGCAGAAAAAACGTTCAAAAGGTGGAGTACTGTATGGCGGACTTGACTCGACTTTTTAACATCAGATAGAGTCTATGAGGACATCATGTAGCTTTTAGACGTTCTGGGGACCCTCTGAGGAGAAAAAAGTTCAAAAGGTCCCATGTGGACTACTGTCTGTCGGACTTGACCTGACTTTTTAACATTAGAAAGAGTCTATGAGGACATAATGTAGCTTTTAGACCTTCTGGGAACCCTCTGAGGATAAAAATAGTTCAAAAGGTCCCATATGGACTACTCTCAGGCGGACTTGACGACTTTTTAACATCAGAAAGAGTCTTTAAGGACATCACGTAGCTTTTAGACCTTAGGTTGGCCCTCTGAGGAGAAAAAACGTTCAAAAGGTCCCATATGTACTACTGTCTGGCGGACTTGACTTGACTTTTTAACACCAGAAAGTGTCTATAAGGACATCATGTAGCTTTTAGACCTTCTGTGGACCCTCTGAGCAGAAAAAACGTTCAAAAGGTGGAGTACTGTATGGCGGACTTGACTCGACTTTTTAACATCAGAAAGAGTCTATGAGGACATCATGAATCTTTTAGACGTTCTGGGGACCCTCTGAGGAGAAAAAAGTTCAAAAGGTCCCATGTGGACTACTGTCTGTCGGACTTGACCTGACTTTTTAACATTAGAAAGAGACTTTTAGGACATCATGTAGCTTTTAGACCTTCTGGGAACCCTTTGAGGAGAAAAAAAGTTCAAAATATCCCATATGGACTATTGTCTGACGGACTTGACTTGACTTTTTAACATCAGAAAGAGTCTATGAGGACATAATGTAGCTTTTAGACCTTCTGGGGACCCTCTGAGCAGAAAAAAAGTTCAAAAGGTCCCAAATGGACTAGCGTCTTGCGGACTTGACTTGACTTTTTAACATCAGAAAGTGTCTATAAGGACATCATGTAGCTTTTAGACCTTCTGGGGACCCTTTGAGGAGAAAAAAAGTTCAAAATGTCCCATGTGAACTACTGTCTGGTTAACTTGACTTTTTAACATCAGAAAGAGTCTATGAGGACATAATATAGCTTTTAGACCTTCTGGGAACCCTCTGAAGATAAAAAAAGTTCAAAAGGTCCCATATGGACTACACTCTGGCGGACTTGATTTGACTTTTTAACATCAAAGAATCTATGTGGACATCATGTAGCTTTTTGACCTTCTGTGGACCCTCTGAGGAAAAAAAAGTTCAAAAGGTCCAATATGGACTACTTTTTGGCGGACTTGACTTTTTAACATCAGAAAGAGTCTATGAGGACATCATGTAGCTTTAGACCTTCTGGGGACCCTCTGAGCAGAAAATAAGTTCAAAAGCTTCCATATGGACTACTCTCAGGCGGACTTGACGACTTTTTAACATCAGAAAGAGTCTTTAAGGACATCACGTAGCTTTTAGACCTTCTGTTGGCCCTCTGAGGAGAAAAAACGTTCAAAAGGTCCCATATGTACTACTGTCTGGTGGACTTGACTTGACTTGACTTTTTAACACCAGAAAGTGTCTATAAGGACATAATTTAGCTTTTAGACCTTCTGTGGACCCTCTGAGCAGAAAAAACGTTCAAAAGGTCCCATATGGAGTACTGTGTGGCGGACTTGACTTTACTTTTTAACATCAGAAAGAGTCTATGAGGACATAATGTAGCTTTTAGACCTTCTGGGGACCCTCTGAGCAGAAAAAAAGTTCAAAAGGTCCCAAATGGACTAGCGTCTTGCGGACTTGACTTGACTTTTTAACATCAGAAAGTGTCTATAAGGACATCATGTAGCTTTTAGACCTTCTGGGGACCCTTTGAGGAGAAAAAAAGCTCAAAATGTCCCATGTGAACTACTGTCTGGCGGACTTGACTTTTTAACATCAGAAAGAGTCTATGAGGACATAAAGTGGCTTTTAGACCTTCTGTGGACCCTCTGAGCAGAAAAAACGTTCAAAAGGTGGAGTACTGTATGGCGGACTTGACTCGACTTTTTAACATCAGATAGAGTCTATGAGGACATCATGTAGCTTTTAGACGTTCTGGGGACCCTCTGAGGAGAAAAAAGTTCAAAAGGTCCCATGTGGACTACTGTCTGGCGGACTTGACTTGACTTTTTAACATCAGAAAGAGTCTATGAGGACATAATGTAGCTTTTAGACCTACTGGGGACCCTCTGAGCAGAAAAAAAGTTCAAAAGGTCCCAAATGGACTAGCGTCTTGCGGACTTGACTTGACTTTTTAACATCAGAAAGTGTCTATAAGGACATCATGTAGCTTTTAGACCTTCTGGGGACCCTTTGAGGAGAAAAAAAGTTCAAAATGTCCCATGTGAACTACTGTCTGGTTAACTTGACTTTTTAACATCAGAAAGAGTCTATGAGGACATAATATAGCTTTTAGACCTTCTGGGAACCCTCTGAAGATAAAAAAAGTTCAAAAGGTCCCATATGGACTACACTCTGGCGGACTTGATTTGACTTTTTAACATCAAAGAATCTATGTGGACATCATGTAGCTTTTTGACCTTCTGTGGACCCTCTGAGGAAAAAAAAGTTCAAAAGGTCCAATATGGACTACTTTTTGGCGGACTTGACTTTTTAACATCAGAAAGAGTCTATGAGGACATCATGTAGCTTTAGACCTTCTGGGGACCCTCTGAGCAGAAAATAAGTTCAAAAGCTCCCATATGGACTACTCTCAGGCGGACTTGACGACTTTTTAACATCAGAAAGAGTCTTTAAGGACATCACGTAGCTTTTAGACCTTCTGTTGGCCCTCTGAGGAGAAAAAACGTTCAAAAGGTCCCATATGTACTACTGTCTGGTGGACTTGACTTGACTTGACTTTTTAACACCAGAAAGTGTCTATAAGGACATAATTTAGCTTTTAGACCTTCTGTGGACCCTCTGAGCAGAAAAAACGTTCAAAAGGTCCCATATGGAGTACTGTGTGGCGGACTTGACTTTACTTTTTAACATCAGAAAGAGTCTATGAGGACATAATGTAGCTTTTAGACCTTCTGGGGACCCTCTGAGCAGAAAAAAAGTTCAAAAGGTCCCAAATGGACTAGCGTCTTGCGGACTTGACTTGACTTTTTAACATCAGAAAGTGTCTATAAGGACATCATGTAGCTTTTAGACCTTCTGGGGACCCTTTGAGGAGAAAAAAAGCTCAAATTGTCCCATGTGAACTACTGTCTGGCGGACTTGACTTTTTAACATCAGAAAGAGTCTATGAGGACATAAAGTAGCTTTTAGACCTTCTGTGGACCCTCTGAGCAGAAAAAACGTTCAAAAGGTGGAGTACTGTATGGCGGACTTGACTCGACTTTTTAACATCAGATAGAGTCTATGATGACATCATGTAGCTTTTAGACGTTCTGGGGACCCTCTGAGGAGAAAAAAGTTCAAAAGGTCCCATGTGGACTACTGTCTGGCGGACTTGACTTTTTAACATCAGAAAGAGTCTATGAGGACATCATGTAGCTTTTAGACGTTCTGGGGACCCTCTGAGGAGAAAAAAGTTCAAAAGGTCCCATGTGGACTACTGTCTGGCGGACTTGACTTGACTTTTTAACATCAGAAAGAGTCTATGAGGACATAATGTAGCTTTTAGACCTACTGGGGACCCTCTGAGGAGAAAAAAAGTTCAAAAGGTCCCATATGGACTACTGTCTGGCAGACTTGACCTGACTTTTTAACATTAGAAAGAGTCTTTAAGGACATCATGTAGCTTTTAGACCTTCTGGGAACCCTTTGAGGAGAAAAAAAGTTCAAAATGTCCCATATGGACTACTGTGTGGCGGACTTGACTTGACTTTTTAACATCAGAAAGAGTCTATGAGGACATAATGTAGCTTTTAGACCTACTGGGGACCCTCTGAGGAGAAAAAAAGTTCAAAAGGTCCCATATGGACTACTGTCTGGCAGACTTGACCTGACTTTTTAACATTAGAAAGAGTCTTTAAGGACATCATGTAGCTTTTAGACCTTCTGGGAACCCTTTGAGGAGAAAAAAAGTTCAAAATGTCCCATATGGACTACTGTGTGGCGGACTTGACTTGACTTTTTAACATCAGAAAGAGTCTATGAGGACATAATGTAGCTTTTAGACCTTCTGGGGACCCTCTGATTAGAAAAAAAGTTCAAAAGGTCCCAAATGGACTAGCGTCTTGCGGACTTGACTTGACTTTTTAACATCAGAAAGTGTCTATAAGGACATCATGTAGCTTTAATACCTTCTGGGGACCCTCTGAGGAGAAAAAAAGTTCAAAAAGTCCCATGTGAACTACTGTCTGGCGGACTTGACTTTTTAACATCAGAAAGAGTCTATGAGGACATAATGTAGCTTTTAGACCTTTTGGGAACCCTCTGAGGATAAAAAAAGTTCAAAAGGTCCCATATGGACTACTCTCAGGCGGACTTGACGACTTTTTAACATCAGAAAGAGTCTTTAAGGACATCACGTAGCTTTTAGACCTTCAGTTGGCCCTCTGAGGAGAAAAAACTTTCAAAAGGTCCCATATGTACTACTGTCTGGCGGACTTGACTTGACTTTTTAACACCAGAAAGTGTCTATAAGGACATCATGTAGCTTTTAGACCTTCTGTGGACCCTCTGAGCAGAAAAAACGTTCAAAAGGTGGAGTACTGTATGGCGGACTTGACTCGACTTTTTAACATCAGATAGAGTCTATGAGGACATCATGTAGCTTTTAGACGTTCTGGGGACCCTCTGAGGAGAAAAAAGTTCAAAAGGTCCCATGTGGACTACTGTCTGTCGGACTTGACCTGACTTTTTAACATTAGAAAGAGTCTATGAGGACATAATGTAGCTTTTAGACCTTCTGGGAACCCTCTGAGGATAAAAAAAGTTCAAAAGGTCCCATATGGACTACTCTCAGGCGGACTTGACGACTTTTTAACATCAGAAAGAGTCTTTAAGGACATCACGTAGCTTTTAGACCTTAGGTTGGCCCTCTGAGGAGAAAAAACGTTCAAAAGGTCCCATATGTACTACTGTCTGGCGGACTTGACTTGACTTTTTAACACCAGAAAGTGTCTATAAGGACATCATGTAGCTTTTAGACCTTCTGTGGACCCTCTGAGCAGAAAAAACGTTCAAAAGGTGGAGTACTGTATGGCGGACTTGACTCGACTTTTTAACATCAGAAAGAGTCTATGAGGACATCATGAATCTTTTAGACGTTCTGGGGACCCTCTGAGGAGAAAAAAGTTCAAAAGGTCCCATGTGGACTACTGTCTGTCGGACTTGACCTGACTTTTTAACATTAGAAAGAGACTTTTAGGACATCATGTAGCTTTTAGACCTTCTGGGAACCCTTTGAGGAGAAAAAAAGTTCAAAATATCCCATATGGACTATTGTCTGGCGGACTTGACTTGACTTTTTAACATCAGAAAGAGTCTATGAGGACATAATGTAGCTTTTAGACCTTCTGGGGACCCTCTGAGCAGAAAAAAAGTTCAAAAGGTCCCAAATGGACTAGCGTCTTGCGGACTTGACTTGACTTTTTAACATCAGAAAGTGTCTATAAGGACATCATGTAGCTTTTAGACCTTCTGGGGACCCTTTGAGGAGAAAAAAAGTTCAAAATGTCCCATGTGAACTACTGTCTGGTTAACTTGACTTTTTAACATCAGAAAGAGTCTATGAGGACATAATATAGCTTTTAGACCTTCTGGGAACCCTCTGAAGATAAAAAAAGTTCAAAAGGTCCCATATGGACTACACTCTGGCGGACTTGATTTGACTTTTTAACATCAAAGAATCTATGTGGACATCATGTAGCTTTTAGACCTTCTGTGGACCCTCTGAGGAAAAAAAAGTTCAAAAGGTCCAATATGGACTACTTTTTGGCGGACTTGACTTTTTAACATCAGAAAGAGTCTATGAGGACATCATGTAGCTTTAGACCTTCTGGGGACCCTCTGAGCAGAAAATAAGTTCAAAAGCTCCCATATGGACTACTCTCAGGCGGACTTGACGACTTTTTAACATCAGAAAGAGTCTTTAAGGACATCACGTAGCTTTTAGACCTTCTGTTGGCCCTCTGAGGAGAAAAAACGTTCAAAAGGTCCCATATGTACTACTGTCTGGCGGACTTGACTTGACTTGACTTTTTAACACCAGAAAGTGTCTATAAGGACATAATTTAGCTTTTAGACCTTCTGTGGACCCTCTGAGCAGAAAAAACGTTCAAAAGGTCCCATATGGAGTACTGTGTGGCGGACTTGACTTTACTTTTTAACATCAGAAAGAGTCTATGAGGACATAATGTAGCTTTTAGACCTTCTGGGGACCCTCTGAGCAGAAAAAAAGTTCAAAAGGTCCCAAATGGACTAGCGTCTTGCGGACTTGACTTGACTTTTTAACATCAGAAAGTGTCTATAAGGACATCATGTAGCTTTTAGACCTTCTGGGGACCCTTTGAGGAGAAAAAAAGCTCAAAATGTCCCATGTGAACTACTGTCTGGCGGACTTGACTTTTTAACATCAGAAAGAGTCTATGAGGACATAAAGTAGCTTTTAGACCTTCTGGGAACCCTCTGAGGATAAAAAAAGTTCAAAAGGTCCCAAATGGACTACTCTCAGGCGGACTTGACGACTTTTTAACATCAGAAAGAGTCTTTAAGGAAATCACGTAGCTTTTAGACCTTCTGTTGGCCCTCTGAGGAGAAAAAACGTTCAAAAGGTCCCATATGGACTACTGTATGGCGGACTTGACTGGACTTTTTAACATCAGATAGAGTCTATGAGGACATCATGCAGCTTTTAGACCTTCTGGGGATCCACTGAGCAGAAAAAAGTTCAAAAGGTCGCATATGGACTACTCTCTGGCGGACTTGACTTGACTTTTTAACATCAGAGAGAGTCTTTAAGGACATAATATAGCTATTAGACCTTCTGGAGACCCTCTGAGCAGAAAAAAAGTTCAAAAGGTCCCATATGGACTACTGTCTGGCGGACTTGACTTGACTTTTTAACATCAGAAAGAGTCTATGAGGACATAATGTAGCTTTTAGACCTTCTGGGGACCCTCTGAGGAGAAAAAAAGTTCAAAAGGTCCCATATGGACTACTGTCTGGCAGACTTGACCTGACTTTTTAACATTAGAAAGAGTCTTTAAGGACATCATGTAGTTTTTAGACCTTCTAGGAACCCTTTGAGGAGAAAAAAAGTTAAAAATGTCCCATATGGACTACTGTCTGGCGGACTTGACTTGACTTTTTAACATCAGAAAGAGTCTATGAGGACATCATGTAGCTTTTAGACCTTCTGTGGACCCTCTGAGCAGAAAAAAAGTTCAAAAGGTCCCATATGGACTACTGTCTGGCGGATTTGACCTGACTTTTTAACATCAGAAAGAGTCTATGAGGACATCGTGTATCTTTCAGACCTTCTGGGGACCCACTGAGGAGAAAAAATATTCAAAAGGTCCCACATTGACTACTTTCTGGCGGACTTTACCTGACTTTTTAACATCAGAAAGAGTCTTTAAGGACATCATGTAGCTTTTAGACCTTATGGGGACCCTTTGAGGAGAAAAAAGTTCAAAATGTCACATATGGACTACTGTCTGGCGGACTTGACTGGACTTTTTAACATCAGAAAGAGTCTATGAGGACATAATGTAGCTTTTAGACCTACTGGGGACCCTTTGAGGAGAAAAAAAGTTCAAAATGTCCCATATGGACTACTGTCTGGCAGACGTGATTTTTTAACATCAGAAAGAGTCTATGAGGACATCATGTAGCTTTAAGACATTCTGGGGACCCTCTGAGCAACAAAAAAGATCAAAAGCTCCCATAAGGACTACTGTCTGGCTGACTTGACTTGAATTTTTAACATCAAAGAATCTATGTGGACATCATGTAGCTTTTAGACCTTCTGGGGACCCTCCGATGAGAAAAAAAGTTCAAAAGGTCCCATATGGACTACTGTCTGGCGGACTTAACTTGACTTTTTAACATCAGAAAGAGTCTATGAGGACATCATGTAGCTTTTAGACCTTGCGTGGACCCTCTGACCAGAAAAAAAGTTCAAAAGGTCCCATATGGACTACTGTCTGGCAGACCTGACTTGAATTTTTAACATCAGAAAGAGTCTATGAGGACACCATGTAGCTTTTAGATCTTCTGGGGACCCTCTGAGCAGAAAATAATTTCAAAAGCTCCCATATGGACTACTCTCAGGCGGACTTGACGACTTTTTAACATCAGAAAGAGTCTTTAAGGACATCACGTAGCTTTTAGACCTTCTGTTGGCCCTCTGAGGAGAAAAAACTTTCAAAAGGTCCCATATGTACTACTGTCTGGCGGACTTGACTTGACTTGACTTTTTAACACCAGAAAGTGTCTATAAGGACATCATGTAGCTTTTAGACCTTCTGTGGACCCTCTGAGCAGAAAAAACTTTCAAAAGGTCCCATATGGAGTACTGTATGGCGGACTTGACTCGACTTTTTAACATCAGATAGAGTCTATGAGGACAACATGTAGCTTTTAGACGTTCTGGGGACCCTCTGAGGAGAAAAAAGTTCAAAAGGTCCCATGTGGACTACTGTCTGTCGGACTTGACCTGACTTTTTAACATCAGATAGAGTCTATGAGGACATCATGCAGCTTTTAGACCTTCTTGGGACCACTGAGCAGAAAAAAAGTTCAAAAGGTCCCATATGGACTACAGTCTGGCGGACTTGACTTGACTTTTTAACATCAGAGAGAGTCTTTAAGGACATAAAATAGCTATTAGACCTTCTGGGGACCCTCTGAGCAGAAAAAAAGTTCAAAAGGTCCCATATGGACTACTGTCTGGCGGACTTGACTTGACTTTTTAACATCAGAAAGAGTCTATGAGGACATAATGTAGCTTTTAGACCTACTGGGGACCCTCTGAGGAGAAAAAAAGTTCAAAAGGTCCCATATGGACTACTGTCTGGAAGACTTGACCTGACTTTTTAACATTAGAAAGAGTCTTTAAGGACATCATGTAGCTTTTAGACCTTCTGGGAACCCTTTGAGGAGAAAAAAAGTTCAAAATGTCCCATATGGACTACTGTGTGGCGGACTTGACTTGACTTTTTAACATCAGAAAGAGTCTATGAGGACATAATGTAGCTTTTAGACCTACTGGGGACCCTCTGAGGAGAAAAAAAGTTCAAAAGGTCCCATATGGACTACTGTCTGGCAGACTTGACCTGACTTTTTAACATTAGAAAGAGTCTTTAAGGACATCATGTAGCTTTTAGACCTTCTGGGAACCCTTTGAGGAGAAAAAAAGTTCAAAATGTCCCATATGGACTACTGTGTGGCGGACTTGACTTGACTTTTTAACATCAGAAAGAGTCTATGAGGACATAATGTAGCTTTTAGACCTTCTGGGGACCCTCTGAGCAGAAAAAAAGTTCAAAAGGTCCCAAATGGACTAGCGTCTTGCGGACTTGACTTGACTTTTTAACATCAGAAAGTGTCTATAAGGACATCATGTAGCTTTTATACCTTTTGGGGACCCTTTGAGGAGAAAAAAAGTTCAAAATGTCCCATGTGAACTACTGTCTGGCGGACTTGACTTTTTAACATCAGAAAGAGTCTATGAGGACATAATGTAGCTTTTAGACCTTCTGGGAACCCTCTGAGGATAAAAAAAGTTCAAAAGGTCCCATATGGACTACTCTCAGGCGGACTTGACGACTTTTTAACATCAGAAAGAGTCTTTAAGGACATCACGTAGCTTTTAGACCTTCGGTTGGCCCTCTGAGGAGAAAAAACGTTCAAAAGGTCCCATATGTACTACTGTCTGGCGGACTTGACTTGACTTTTTAACACCAGAAAGTGTCTATAAGGACATCATGTAGCTTTTAGACCTTCTGTGGACCCTCTGAGCAGAAAAAACGTTCAAAAGGTGGAGTACTGTATGGCGGACTTGACTCGACTTTTTAACATCAGATAGAGTCTATGAGGACATAATGTAGCTTTTAGACGTTCTGGGGACCCTCTGAGGAGAAAAAAGTTCAAAAGGTCCCATGTGGACTACTGTCTGTCGGACTTGACCTGACTTTTTAACATTAGAAAGAGTCTATGAGGACATAATGTAGCTTTTAGACCTTCTGGGAACCCTCTGAGGATAAAAAAAGTTCAAAAGGTCCCATATGGACTACTCTCAGGCGGACTTGACGACTTTTTAACATCAGAAAGAGTCTTTAAGGACATCACGTAGCTTTTAGACCTTAGGTTGGCCCTCTGAGGAGAAAAAACGTTCAAAAGGTCCCATATGTACTACTGTCTGGCGGACTTGACTTGACTTTTTAACACCAGAAAGTGTCTATAAGGACATCATGTAGCTTTTAGACCTTCTGTGGACCCTCTGAGCAGAAAAAACGTTCAAAAGGTGGAGTACTGTATGGCGGACTTGACTCGACTTTTTAACATCAGAAAGAGTCTATGAGGACATCATGTATCTTTTAGACGTTCTGGGGACCCTCTGAGGAGAAAAAAGTTCAAAAGGTCCCATGTGGACTACTGTCTGTCGGACTTGACCTGACTTTTTAACATTAGAAAGAGACTTTTAGGACATCATGTAGCTTTTAGACCTTCTGGGAACCCTTTGAGGAGAAAAAAAGTTCAAAATATCCCATATGGACTATTGTCTGGCGGACTTGACTTGACTTTTTAACATCAGAAAGAGTCTATGAGGACATAATTTAGCTTTTAGACCTTCTGGGGACCCTCTGAGCAGAAAAAAAGTTCAAAAGGTCCCAAATGGACTAGCGTCTTGCGGACTTGACTTGACTTTTTAACATCAGAAAGTGTCTATAAGGACATCATGTAGCTTTTAGACCTTCTGGGGACCCTTTGAGGAGAAAAAAAGTTCAAAATGTCCCATGTGAACTACTGTCTGGTTAACTTGACTTTTTAACATCAGAAAGAGTCTATGAGGACATAATATAGCTTTTAGACCTTCTGGGAACCCTCTGAAGATAAAAAAAGTTCAAAAGGTCCCATATGGACTACACTCTGGCGGACTTGATTTGACTTTTTAACATCAAAGAATCTATGTGGACATCATGTAGCTTTTTGACCTTCTGTGGACCCTCTGAGGAAAAAAAAGTTCAAAAGGTCCCATATGGACTACTTTTTGGCGGACTTGACTTTTTAACATCAGAAAGAGTCTATGAGGACATCATGTAGCTTTAGACCTTCTGGGGACCCTCTGAGCAGAAAATAAGTTCAAAAGCTCCCATATGGACTACTCTCAGGCGGACTTGACTCGACTTTTTAACATCAGAAAGAGTCTTTAAGGACATCACGTAGCTTTTAGACCTTCTGTTGGCCCTCTGAGGAGAAAAAACGTTCAAAAGGTCCCATATGTACTACTGTCTGGCCGACTTGAATTGACTTGACTTTTTAACACCAGAAAGTGTCTATAAGGACATAATTTAGCTTTTAGACCTTCTGTGGACCCTCTGAGCAGAAAAAACGTTCAAAAGGTCCCATATGGAGTACTGTATGGCGGACTTGACTCGACTTTTTAACATCAGATAGAGTCTATGAGGACATCATGTAGCTTTTAGACGTTCTGGGGACCCTCTGAGGAGAAAAAAGTTCAAAAGGTCCCATGTGGACTACTGTCTGTCAGACTTGACCTGACTTTTTAACATCAGATAGAGTCTATGAGGACATCATGCAGCTTTTAGACCTTCTTGGGACCACTGAGCAGAAAAAAAGTTCAAAAGGTCCCATATGGACTACAGCCTGGCGGACTTGACCTGACTTTTTAACATCAGAGAGAGTCTTTAAGGACATAATATAGCTATTAGACCTTCTGGGGACCCTCTGAGCAGAAAAAAAGTTCAAAAGGTCCCATATGGACTACTGTCTGGCGGACTTGACTTGACTTTTTAACATCAGAAAGAGTCTATGAGGACATAATGTAGCTTTTAGACCTACTGGGGACCCTCTGAGGAGAAAAAAAGTTCAAAAGGTCCCATATGGACTACTGTCTGGCAGACTTGACCTGACTTTTTAACATTAGAAAGAGTCTTTAAGGAAATTATGTAGCTTTTTGACCTTCTTGGAACCCTTTGAGGAGAAAAAAAGTTCAAAATGTCCCATATGGACTACTGTGTGGCGGACTTGACTTTACTTTTTAACATCAGAAAGAGTCTATGAGGACATAATGTAGCTTTTAGACCTTCTGGGGACCCTCTGAGCAGAAAAAAAGTTCAAAAGGTCCCAAATGGACTAGCGTCTTGCGGACTTGACTTGACTTTTTAACATCAGAAAGTGTCTATAAGGACATCATGTAGCTTTTAGACCTTCTGGGGACCCTTTGAGGAGAAAAAAAGCTCAAAATGTCCCATGTGAACTACTGTCTGGCGGACTTGACTTTTTAACATCAGAAAGAGTCTATGAGGACATAAAGTAGCTTTTAGACCTTCTGGGAACCCTCTGAGGATAAAAAAAGTTCAAAAGGTCCCAAATGGACTACTCTCAGGCGGACTTGACGACTTTTTAACATCAGAAAGAGTCTTTAAGGAAATCACGTAGCTTTTAGACCTTCTGTTGGCCCTCTGAGGAGAAAAAACGTTCAAAAGGTCCCATATGGACTACTGTATGGCGGACTTGACTGGACTTTTTAACATCAGATAGAGTCTATGAGGACATCATGCAGCTTTTAGACCTTCTGGGGATCCACTGAGCAGAAAAAAGTTCAAAAGGTCACATATGGACTACTCTCTGGCGGACTTGACTTGACTTTTTAACATCAGAGAGAGTCTTTAAGGACATAATATAGCTATTAGACCTTCTGGAGACCCTCTGAGCAGAAAAAAAGTTCAAAAGGTCCCATATGGACTACTGTCTGGCGGACTTGACTTGACTTTTTAACATCAGAAAGAGTCTATGAGGACATAATGTAGCTTTTAGACCTTCTGGGGACCCTCTGAGGAGAAAAAAAGTTCAAAAGGTCCCATATGGACTACTGTCTGGCAGACTTGACCTGACTTTTTAACATTAGAAAGAGTCTTTAAGGACATCATGTAGTTTTTAGACCTTCTGGGAACCCTTTGAGGAGAAAAAAAGTTAAAAATGTCCCATATGGACTACTGTCTGGCGGACTTGACTTGACTTTTTAACATCAGAAAGAGTCTATGAGGACATCATGTAGCTTTTAGACCTTCTGTGGACCCTCTGAGCAGAAAAAAAGTTCAAAAGGTCCCATATGGACTACTGTCTGGCGGATTTGACCTGACTTTTTAACATCAGAAAGAGTCTATGAGGACATCGTGTATCTTTCAGACCTTCTGGGGACCCACTGAGGAGAAAAAATGTTCAAAAGGTCCCACATTGACTACTTTCTGGCGGACTTTACCTGACTTTTTAACATCAGAAAGAGTCTTTAAGGACATCATGTAGCTTTTAGACCTTATGGGGACCCTTTGAGGAGAAAAAAGTTAAAAATGTCACATATGGACTATTGTCTGGCGGACTTGACTGGACTTTTTAACATCAGAAAGAGTCTATGAGGACATAATGTAGCTTTTAGACCTACTGGGGACCCTTTGAGGAAAAAAAAAGTTCAAAATGTCCCATATGGACTACTGTCTGGCAGACGTGATTTTTTAACATCAGAAAGAGTCTATGAGGACATCATGTAGCTTTAAGACATTCTGGGGACCCTCTGAGCAGCAAAAAAGATCAAAAGCTCCCATAAGGACTACTGTCTGGCTGACTTGACTTGAATTTTTAACATCAAAGAATCTATGTGGACATCATGTAGCTTTTAGACCTTCTGGGGACCCTCCGATGAGAAAAAAAGTTCAAAAGGTCCCATATGGACTACTGTCTGGCGGACTTGACTTGACTTTTTAACATCAGAAAGAGTCTATGAGGACATCATGTAGCTTTTAGACCTTGCGTGGACCCTCTGACCAGAAAAAAAGTTCAAAAGGTCCCATATGGACTACTGTCTGGCAGACCTGACTTGAATTTTTTACATCAGAAAGAGTCTATGAGGACACCATGTAGCTTTTAGATCTTCTGGGGACCCTCTGACCATAAAAAAAGTTCAAAAGCTCCCATATGGATTGTTGTCTGGCGGATTTGACTTGACTTTTTAACATCAGAAAGAGCCAATAAGGACATCATGTGGATTTTAGACCTTCTGGGGAGCCTCTGAGCAGAAAAAAAGTTCAAAAGGTCCCATATGGACTACTGTCTGGTGGACTTTACTTGACTTTTTAAAATCAGAAAGAGTCTATGAGGACATCAAATACCTTTTAGACCTTCTGGGGATCAACTGAGCAGAAAAAATGTTCAAAAGCTCCCATATGGACTACTGTCAGGTGGACTTGACTTTACTTTTTAACATCAGAAAGAGTCTATGAGGACATAATGAAGCTTTTAGACCTTCTGGGGACCCTCTGAGCAGAAAAAAAGTTCAAAAGGTCCCAAATGGACTAGCGTCTTGCGGACTTGACTTGACTTTTTAACATCAGAAAGTGTCTATAAGGACATCATGTAGCTTTTAGACCTTCTGGGGACCCTTTGAGGAGAAAAAATTTTCAAAATGTCCCATGTGAACTACTGTCTGGCGGACTTGACTTTTTAACATCAGAAAGAGTCTATGAGGACATAATGTAGCTTTTAGACCTTCTGGGAACCCTCTGAGGATAAAAAAAGTTCAAAAGGTCCTATATGGACTACTCTCAGGCGGACTTGACAACTTTTTAACATCAGAAAGAGTCTTTAAGGACATCAAGTATCTTTTAGACCTCCTGTTGGCCCTCTGAGGAGAAAAAACGTTCAAAAGGTCCCATATGTACTACTGTATGGCGGACTTGACTTGACTTTTTAACATCAGAGAGAGTTTTTAAGGACATAATATAGCTATTAGACCTTCTGGAGACCCTCTGAGCAGAAAAAAGTTCAAAAGGTCCCATATGGACTACTGTGTGGCGGACTTGACTTGACTTTTTAACATCAGAAAGAGTCTATGAGGACCTAATGTAGCTTTTAGACCTTCTGGGGACCCTCTGAGGAGAAAAAAAGTTCAAAAGGTCCCATATGGACTACTGTCTGGCAGACTTGACCTGACTTTTTAACATTAGAAAGAGTCTTTAAGGACATCATGTAGCTTTTAGACCTTCTGGGAACCCTTTGAGGAGAAAAAAAGTTAAAAATGTCCTATATGGACTACTGTCTGGCGGACTTGACTTGACTTTTTAACATCAGAAAGAGTCTATGAGGACATCATGTAGCTTTTAGACCTTCTGTGGACCCTCTGAGCAGAAAAAAAGTTCAAAAGGTCCCATATAGACTACTGTCTGGCGGATTTAACCTGACTTTTTAACATCAGAAAGAGTCTATGAGGACATCATGTATCTTTCAGACCTTCTGGGGACCCACTGAGGAGAAAAAATGTTCAAAAGGTCCCATTTGACTACTTTCTGGCGGATTTTACCTGACTTTTTAACATCAGAAAGAGTCTTTAAGGACATCATGTAGCTTTTAGACCTTATGGGGACCCTTTGAGGAGAAAAAAAGTTCAAAATGTCACATATGGACTACTGTCTGGCGGACTTGACTGGACTTTTTAACATCAGAAAGAGTCTTTGAGGACATAATGTAGCTTTTAGACCTACTGGGGACCCTTTGAGGAGAAAAAAAGTTCAAAAGGTCCCATATGGACTACTGTCTGGCGGACTTGACCTGACTTTTTAACATCAGAAAGAGTCTATGAGGACATCATGTAGCTTTTAGACCTTGTGTGGACCCTCTGACCAGAAAAAAAGTTCAAAAGGTCCCATATGGACTACTGTCTGGTGGACTTTACTTGACTTTTTAAAATCAGAAAGAGTCTATGAGGACATCATATACCTTTTAGACCTTCTGGGGATCAACTGAGCAGAAAAAAAGTTCAAAAGCTCCCATATGGACTACTGTCAGGCGGACTTGACTACTTTTTAAAATCAGAAAGAGTCTTTAAGGACATCACGTAGCTTTTAGACCTTCTGTTGGCCCTCTGAGCAGAAAAAAAGTTCAAAAGGTCCTATATGGACTACTGTCTGGTGGACCACTTGACTTTTTAACACCAGAAAGAGTCTATGAGGACACCATGTAGCTTTTAGACCTTCTGGGGACCCTCTGACAATAAAAAAAGTTCAAAAGCTCCCATATGGATTGTTGTCTGGCGGATTTGACTGGACTTTTTAACATCAGGAAGAGCCAATAAGGACATCATGTAGCTTTTAGACCTTCTGGGGACCCTCTGACCATAAAAAAAGTTCAAAAGGTCCCATATGGATTGCTGTCTGGCGGACTTGACCTGACTTTTTAACATCACAAAGAGTCAATAAGGACATCATTTAGCTTTTAAACTTTCTGGGGACCCTCTGAGCAGAAAAAATGTTTGAAAGGTCCCATATGCAGTACTGTCTGGCGGTCTTGACTTGACTTTTTAACATCAGAAAGAGTCAATGAGGACATCATGTAGCTTTTAGACCTTCTGTGGACCCTCTGAGCATTAAAAAAGTTAAAAAGGTCCCATAATGACTACTATATGGCGGACTTGACTTGACTTTTTAACATCAGAAAGAGTCAAGCAAGGATATCACGAGCTTTTAGACCTTCTGGGGACCCTCTGAGCAGAAAAAAAATCAAAAGCTCCCATATGGACTACTGTCTGGCAGACTGGACTTGACTTTTTAACTTAGAAAGATTCTATGAGGACATCATGTAGCTTTTAGACCTTCTGTGGGCCCTCTGAGCAGAAAAAAACGTTCAAAAGGTCCCCTGTGGACTACTGTCTATCGGACTTGACCTGACTTTTTAACATCAGATAGAGTCTATGAGGACATCATGTAGCTTTTAGACCTTCTGGGGATCCGCTGAGCAGAAAAAAAGTTCTAAAGGTCCCATATGGACTACAGTCTGGCGGACTTGACTTGACTTTTTAACATCAGAGAGAGTCTTTAAGGACATAATGTAGCTATTAGACCTTCTGGGGACCCTCTGAGCAGAAAAAAAGTTCAAAATGTCCCATATGGACTACTGTCTGGCTGACTTGACTTGACTTTTTAACATCAAAGAATCTATGTGGACATCATATAGCTTTTAGACCATCTGGGGACCCTCTGAGGAGAAAAAAAGTTCAAAAGGTCCTATATGGACTACTGTCTGGTGGACTTGACATGACTTTTTAAAATCAGAAAGAGTCTATGAGGACATCATATACCTTTTAGACCTTCTGGGGATCAACTGAGCAGAAAAAAAGTTCAAAAGCTCCTATATGGACTACTGTCAGGCGGACTTGACTACTTTTTAACATCAGAAAGAGGCTTTAAGGACATCACGTAGCTTTTAGACCTTCTGTTGTCCTTCTGAGGAGAAAAAAAGTTCCAAAGGTCCTATATGGACTACTGTCTGGCGGACTTGACTTGACTTTTTAACACCAGAAAGTGTCTATAAGGACATCATGTAGCTTTTAGACCTTCTGTGGACCCTCTGAGCAGAAAAAACGTTAAAAAGGTCCCATATGGACGACTGTATGGCGGACTTGACTTGACTTTTTAACATCAGAAAGAGTCTTTGAGGACAAATTTAGCTTTTAGACCTTCTGGGGACCCTCTGAGCAGAAAATAAGTTCAAAAGGTCCCATTTGGACTACTGTCTGGCGGATTTGACCTGACTTTTTAACATCAGAAAGAGTCAATAAGGACATCATTTAGCTTTTAAACTTTCTGGGGACCCTCTGAGCAGAAAAAATGTTTGAAAGGTCCCATATGCAGTACTGTCTGGCGGTCTTGACTTGACTTTTTAACATCAGAAAGAGTCTATGAGGACATAATGTAGCTTTTAGACCTTCTGGGGACCCTCTGAGCAGAAAAAATAGTTCAAAAGATCCCATAAGGACTACTGTCTGGCTGACTTGACTTGACTTTTTAACATCAAAGAATCTATGTGGACATCATATAGCTTTTAGACCATCTGGGGACCCTCTGAGGAGAAAAAAAGTTCAAAAGGTCCTATATGGACTACTGTCTGGTGGACTTGACATGACTTTTTAAAATCAGAAAGAGTCTATGAGGACATCATATACCTTTTAGACCTTCTGGGGATCAACTGAGCAGAAAAAAAGTTCAAAAGCTCCTATATGGACTACTGTCAGGCGGACTTGACTACTTTTTAACATCAGAAAGAGTCTTTAAGGACATCACGTAGCTTTTAGACCTTCTGTTGTCCTTCTGAGGAGAAAAAAAGTTCAAAAGGTCCTATATGGACTACTGTCTGGCGGACTTGACTTGACTTTTTAACACCAGAAAGTGTCTATAAGGACATCATGTAGCTTTTAGACCTTCTGTGGACCCTCTGAGCAGAAAAAACGTTAAAAAGGTCCCATATGGACGACTGTATGGCGGATTGACTTGACTTTTTAACATCAGAAAGAGTCTTTGAGGACAAATTTAGCTTTTAGACCTTCTGGGGACCCTCTGAGCAGAAAATAAGTTCAAAATGTCCCATTTGGACTACTGTCTGGCGGATTTGACCTGACTTTTTAACATCAGAAAGAGTCTATGAGGACATAATGTAGCTTTTAGACCTTGTGTGGACCCTCTGACCAGAAAAAAAATTCAAAAGGTCCCATATGGACTACTGTCTGGTGGACTTTACTTGACTTTTTAAAATCAGAAAGAGTCTATGAGGACATCATATACCTTTTAGACCTTCTGGGGATCAACTGAGCAGAAAAAAAGTTCAAAAGCTCCCATATGGACTACTGTCAGGCGGACTTGACTACTTTTTAAAATCAGAAAGAGTCTTTAAGGACATCACGTAGCTTTTAGACCTTCTGTTGGCCCTCTGAGCAGAAAAAAAGTTCAAAAGGTCCTATATGGACTACTGTCTGGTGGACTTCACTTGACTTTTTAACACCAGAAAGAGTCTATGAGGACACTATGTAGCTTTTAGACCTTCTGGGGACCCTCTGACAATAAAAAAAGTTCAAAAGCTCCCATATGGATTGTTGTCTGGCGGATTTGACTTGACTTTTTAACATCAGGAAGAGCCAATAAGGACATCATGTAGCTTTTAGACCTTCTGGGGACCCTCTGACCATAAAAAAAGTTCAAAAGGTCCCATATGGATTGCTGTCTGGCGGACTTGACCTGACTTTTTAACATCACAAAGAGTCAATAAGGACATCATTTAGCTTTTAAACTTTCTGGGGACCCTCTGAGCAGAAAAAATGTTTGAAAGGTCCCATATGCAGTACTGTCTGGCGGTCTTGACTTGACTTTTTAACATCAGAAAGAGTCAATGAGGACATCATGTAGCTTTTAGACCTTCTGTGGACCCTCTGAGCATTAAAAAAGTTAAAAAGGTCCCATAATGACTACTATATGGCGGACTTGACTTGACTTTTTAACATCAGAAAGAGTCAAGCAAGGATATCACGAGCTTTTAGACCTTCTGGGGACCCTCTGAGCAGAAAAAAAGTTCAAAATGTCCCATATGGACTACTGTCTGGCAGACTTGACTTGACTTTTTAACATCAGAAAGAGTCAATAAGGACATCACGTAGCTTTTAGACTTTCTGGGGAGCCTCTGAGGAGAAAAAAAGTTCAAAGGGTACCATACGGACTACTGTATTGCGGACTTGACTTGACTTTTTAACATCAGAAAGTGTCTATAAGGACACCATGAAGCTCTTAGACCTTCTGTGGACCCTCTGAGCAGAAAAAAAGTTCAAAAGCTCCCATTTGGACTACTGTATGGCGGATTTGACTGGACTTTTTAACATCAGAAAGATTCAATGAGGACCTTCAGTGGGCCCTCTGAGCAGAAAAAACGTTCAAAAGGTCCCATATGGACTACTGTATGGCGGACTTGACTTGAATTTTTAACATCAGAGAGAGACTTTGAGGACATCATGTAGCTTTTAGACCTTATTGGGACCCTTTGAGGAGAAAAAAAGTTCAAAATGTCCCACATGGACTACTGGTTGGCGGACTTGACTTGACTTTTTAACATCAGAAAGAGTCCATGAGGACAACATGTAGCTTTTAGACTTTCTGGGGACCCTCGGGGGAGAAAAAAAGTTCAAAAGGTCCCATAAGGACTACTGTATGGCGGACTTGACTTGACTTTTTAACCTGAGAAAGAGTCAATGAGGACATCATGTAGCTTTTCATGTAGCTGTCTGGCGGACTTGACTTTTTAACATCAGAATGTTTCTAAAAGGACATCATCTTGTAGCTTTTAGACCTTGTGGGGACCATCTGACCTGATTTTTTAACATGAGAAAGACTCTGTAAGGACATCATGTAGCTTTTAGACCTTCTGTTGACCCTCTGACCAGAAAAAAAGTTAAAAAGGACCCATATGGACTACTGTCTGGCGGACTTGATTTGACTTTTTAACATCAGAAAGAGTCTATGAGGACATCATGTAGCTTTTAGACCTTCTGGGGACCCTCTGAGCAGAAAAAAAGTTCAAAAGGTCCAATATGGACTACTGTCTGGCGGATTTGACCTGACTTTTTAACATCAGAAAGAGTCTATGAGGACATAATGTAGCTTTTAGACCTACTGGGGACCCTTTGAGGAGAAAAAAAGTTCAAAAGATCCCATATGGACTACTGTCTGGCGGACTTGACCTGACTTTTTAACATCAGAAAGAGTCTATGAGGACATCATGTAGCTTTTAGACCTTCTGGGGACCCTCTGACCATAAAAAAAGTTCAAAAGCTCCCATATGGATTGTTGTCTGGCGGATTTGACTTGACTTTTTAACATCAGAAAGAGCCAATAAGGACATCATGTAGCTTTTAGACCTTCTGGGGATCAACTGAGCAGAAAAAAATTTCAAAAGGTCCCATATGGACTACTGTCAGGCGGACTTGACTACTTTTTAAAATCAGAAAGAGTCAAGCAAGGATATCACGAGCTTTTAGACCTTCTGGGGACCCTCTGAGCAGAAAAAATCAAAAGCTCCCATATGGACTACTGTCTGGCAGACTGGACTTGACTTTTTAACATCAGAAAGAGTCTATGAGGACATCATGTAGCTAGACCTTCTGTGGGCCCTCTGAGCAGAAAAAAAGTTCTAAAGGTCCCATATGGACTACAGTCTGGCGGACTTGACTTGACTTTTTAACATCAGAGAGAGTCTTTAAGGACATAATGTAGCTATTAGACCTTCTTGGGACCCTCTGAGGAGAAAAAAAGTTCAAAAGGTCCCATTTGGACTACTGTCTGGCGGATTTGACTTGACTTTTTAACATCAGAGAGAGTCTTTAAGGACATAATGTAGCTATTAGACCTTCTTGGGACCCTCTGAGGAGAAAAAAAGTTCAAAAGGTCCCATATGGACTACTGACTGGTGGACTTGACTTGACTTTTTAACATCAGAAATAGTCTATGAGGACATCATGTAGCTTTTAGACCTTCTGTGGACCCTCTGAGCAGAAAAAACTTTAAAAAGGTCCCATATGGACTACTGTATGGCGGACTTGACTTGACTTTCTAACATCAGAAAGAGTCTTTGAGGACAAATTTAGCTTTTAGACCTTCTGGGGACCCTCTGAGCAGTAAATAAGTTCAAAAGGTCCCATTTGGACTACTGTACGGCGGATTTGACTGGACTTTTTAACATCAGAAAGATTCAATAAGGACATCTTGTAGCTTTTAGACCTTCTGGGGACCCTCTGAGCAGAAAAAAAGTTAAAAAGGTCCCATGTGGACTACTGTATTGCGGACTTGACTTGACTTTTTAACATCAGAAAGAGTCAATAAGGACATCACGTAGCTTTTAGACTTTATGGGGACCCTCTGAGGAGAAAAAAGTTTAAAAGGTCCCATATGGACTACTGTCTGATGGACTTGACTTAACTTTTTAACATCAGAAAGTGTCTATAAGGACATCATGAAGCTCTTAGACCTTCTGTGGACCCTCTGAGCAGAAAATAAGTTCAAAAGGTCCCATTTGACCTACTGTACGGCGGATTTGACTGGACTTTTTAACATCAGAAAGATTCAATGAGGACCTTCAGTGGGCCCTCTGTGCAGAAAAAACGTTCAAAAGGTCCCATATGGACTACTGTATGGCCGACTTGACTTGAATTTTTAACATCAGAGAGAGACTTTGAGGACATCATGTAGCTTTTAGACCTTATGGGGACCCTTTGAGGAGAAAAAAAGTTCAAAATGTCCCACATGGACTATTGTCTGGCGGACTTGACTTGACTTTTTAACATCAGAAAGAGTCCATGAGGACAACATGTAGCTTTTAGACCTTCTGGGGACCCTCGGGGGAGAAAAAAGTTCAAAAGGTCCCATAAGGACTACTGTATGGCGGACTTGACTTGACTTTTTAACCTGAGAAAGAGTCAATGAGGACATCATGTAGCTTTTCACGTAGCTGTCTGGCGGACTTGACTTTTTAACATCAGAATGTTTCTAAAAGGACATCATCATGTAGCTTTTACACCTTGTGGGGACCATCTGACCTGATTTTTTAAAATGAGAAAGACTCTGTAAGGACATCATGTAGCTTTTAGACCTTCTGTTGACCCTCTGACCAGAAAAAAAAGTTCAAAAGGACCCATATGGACTACTGTCTGGGGGACTTGATTTGACTTTTTAACATCAGAAAGAGTCTATGAGGACATCATGTAGCTTTTAGACCTTCTGGGGACCCTCTGAGCAGAAAAAAAGATCAAAAGCTCCCATATGGACTACACTCTGGTGGACTTGACTTGATTTTTTAACATCAGAAAGAGTCCATGAGGACAACATGTAGCTTTTAGACCTTCTGGGGACACTAGGGGGAGAAAAAAAGTTCAAAAGGTCCCATATGGACTAGCGTCTTGCGGACTTCACTTGACTTTTTAACATCAGAAAGAGTCTATGAGGACATCATGTAGCTTTTAGAATTTCTGGGGACCCTCTGAGGAGAAAAAAGTTCAAAAGTTCCCATATGGACTACTGTCTGACGGACTTGACTTGACTTTTTAACATCAGAAAGAGTCTATGAGGACATCATGTAGCTTTTGACCTTCTGGGGACCCTTTGAGCAGAAAAAAAGATCAAAAGCTCCCATATGGACTACTTTATGGCAGACTTGACTTGACTTTTTAGCATCAGAAAGAGTCTATGAGGACATCATGTAGCTTTTAGAACTTCTGGGGACCCTCTGAGGAGAAAAAAGTTCAAAAGTTCCCATATGGACTACTGTCTGACGGACTTTAATTGACTTTTTAACATCAGAAAGAGTCCATGAGGACATCTAGTAGCTTTTAGACTTTCTGGGGATCCACTGAGCAGAAAAAAAGTTCAAAAGGTCCCATATAGACTACTGTCTGGCGGACTTGACTTGACTTTTGAACATCAGAAAGAGTCTTTGAGGAAATAATGTAGCTTTTAGACCTTCTGTGGACCCTCTGAGAAGAAAAAAAGGTCAAAAGCTCCCATAAGAACTACTGTCTAGCGGACTTGACTTGACTTTTTAACATCAGAAAGTAACTATAAGGACATCATGTAGCTTTTAGACCTTCTGTTGACCCTCTGAGCAGAAATGTTTTTCAAAATAAGGTCCAATATGGACTACTGTATGGCGGACTTGACTTTTTAACATCAGAAAGAGTCTTTAAGGACATCATGTAGCTTTTAGACCTTCTGGGGACCCTCTGAGGAGAAAAAAAGTTCAAAAGGTCCGATATGAAATACTTTCTGGCGGACTTGACTTGACTTTTTAACATCAGAAAGAGTCCATGAGGACATCATGTAGCTTTAAGATCTTCTGGGGACCCTCGGAGGAGAAAAAAAGTTCAAAAGGTCCCATATGGACTAGTGTCTGGCGGTCTTGACTTGAAATTTAAAGATCGGAAAGAGTCTATGAGGACATCTGTAGCTTTTAGACCTTCTGGGGACCCTCTGAGGAGAAAAAATGTTCAAAAGGTCTCATATGGACTACTGTCTGGAGGACTTGACTTGACTTTTTAACATCAGAAAGTGTCTATAAGGACATCAAATAGCTTTTAGACCTTCTGTGGACTCTCTGAGCACTGTATGGCGGACTTGACTTGACTTTTTAATATCAGAAAGAGTCAATGCGGAAATCACATAGCTTTTAGACCTTCTTGGGACCCTCTGAGCAGAAAAAAAGGTAAAAAGCTCCCATATGGACTACTGTCTAGCGGACTTGACTTGACGTTTTAACATCAGAAAGAGTCCTCAAGGACATCACGTAGCTTTTAGACCTTCTGGGGACCCTCTGAGGAGAAAAAAAGTTCAAAATGTCCTATATGGACTAGTGTCTGGCGGACTTGACTTGAATTTTAAACATCAGAAAGAGTCTATGAGAACATCTGTAGCTTTTTTTGACCTTCTGGGGACTCTCTGAGGAGAAAAAAAGTTCAAAATGTCCCATATGGACTACTGTCTGGAGGACTTGACTTGACTTTAACATCAGAAAGAGTCTTTAGGGACATTATGTAGCTTTTAGACCTTCTTTGGACCCTCTGAGCAGAAAAAAAGTTAAAAAGCTCCCATATGGACTACTGTCTAGCAGACTTGACTTGACTTTACTTTTTAATATCAGAAAGAGTCTTTAATGACATCACGTAGCTTTTAGACCTTCTGGGGACCCTCTGAGGAGAAAAAAAGTTCAAAATGTCCTATATGCACTAGTGTCTGGCAGACTTGACTTGAATTTTAAACATCAGAAAGAGTCTATGAGGACATCTGTAGCTTTTAGACCTTCTGGAGACCCTCTGAGGAGAAAAAAAGTTCAAAAGGTCCCATATGGACTACTGTCTGGTGGACTTGGCGACTTTTTAACATCAGAAAGAGTCTATGAGAACATCTGTAGCTTTTTTTGACATTCTGGGGACTCTCTGAGGAGAAAAAAAGTTCAAAAGGTCCCATATGGACTACTGTCTGGCAGACTTTACTTGACTTTTTAACATCAGAAAGAGTTCATGAGGACATCATGTAGCTTTTAAACCTTCTGGGGACCCTCTGAGCAGAAAAAAAGTTCAAAAGGTCCCAAATGGACTAACCTCTTGCGGACTTCACTTGACTTTTTAACATCAGAAAGTGTTTTTAAGGACATCATGTAGCTTTTAGAACTTCTGTGGACCCTCTGAGCAGAACAAAAGTTCAAAAGGTCCCATATGGACTACTGTCTGGCGGAATTGACTTGACTTTTTAACATCAGAAAGAGTCTTTAAGGAAATAATGTAGCTTTTAGACCTTTTGGGGACCCTCGGGGGAGAAAAAAAGTTCAAAAGGTCCCATAAGGACTACTGTATGGCGGACTTGACTTGAATTTTTAACATGAGAAAGAGTCAATGAGGACATCATGTAGCTTTTCATGTAGCTGTCTGGCGGACTTGACTTTTTAACATCAGAATGTTTCTAAAAGGACATCATCATGTAGCTTTTAGAGCTTGTGGGGACCATCTGACCTGAATTTTTAACATGAGAAAGACTCTGTAAGGACATCATGTAGCTTTTAGATCTTCTGTTGACCCTCTGACCAGAAAAAAAGTTCAAAAGGACCCATATGGACTACTGTCTGGCGGACTTGATTTGACTTTTTAACATCAGAAAGAGTCTATGAGGACATCATGTAGCTTTTAGACCTTCTGGGGACCCTCTGAGCAGAAAAAAAGATCAAAAGCTCCCATATGGACTACTGTCTGGCGGATTTGACTTGAATTTTTAACATCAGAAAGAATTAATGAGGACATCATGTAGCTTTTAAACCTTCTGGGGACCCTCTGAGGAGAACAAAAGCTCAAAAGGTCCCATATGGACTACTGTCTGGCAGACTTGACTTGACTTTTTAACATCAGAAAGAGTCAATGAAGACATCATGTAGCTTTTCATGTAGCTGTCTGGCGGACTTGACTTTTTAACATCAGAATGTTTCTAAAAGGACATCATCATGTAGCTTTAGACTGTGGGGACCCTCTGACCTGATCTTTTAACATGAGAAAGACTCTGTAAGGACATCATTTAGCTTTTAGACCTTTTGTTGACCCTTTGACCAGAAAAAAGTTCAAAAGGTCCCATATGGACTACTGTCTGGCGGACTTGATTTGACTGTTTAACATCAGAAAGAGTCTATGAGGACATCATGTAGCTTTTAGACCTTCTGGGGACCCTCTGAGGAGAAAAAAAGTTCAAAAGGTCCCATATGGACTACTGTATGGCGGACTTGACTTTTTAACATCAGAAAGAGTCTTTAAGGAAATAATGTAGCTATTAGACCTTCTATGGACCGTCTGAGGAGAAAAAAAGTTCAAAAGTTCCCACATGGACTACTGTCTGGCGAGACTTGACCTGACTTTTTAACATCAGAAAGAGTCAAGGACATCATGTAGCTTTTAGACCTTCTGTGGACCCTTTGAGGAGAAAAAAGTTCAAAATGTCCCATATGGACTACTGTCTGGCGGACTTGACTTTTTAACACCAGAAAGAGTCTATGAGGACATTATGTAGCTTTTAGACCTTCTGGGGACCCTCTGAGCAGAAAAAAAGATCAAAAGCTCCCATAAGGCCTACTTTCTGGCTGACTTGACTTGACTTTTTAACAACAAAGAATCTATGTGGACATCATGTAGCTTTTAGACCTTCTGTGGACCCTCTGAGCAGAAAAAACATTCAACAGGTCCCTTATTGACTACTGTATGGTGGACTTGACTTGACTTTTTAACATCAGAGAGAGTCTTTGAGGACATCATGTAGCTATTAGACCTTCTAGGGACCCTCTGAATAGAAAAAAGTTCAAAAGATCCCATATGGATTACTGTCTGGCGGACTTGACTTGAATTTTTAACATCAGAAAGAGTCTTTAAGGACATCATACACCTTTTAGACCTCTGGGGACCCTCTGAGCAGAAAGAAAGTTAAAAAGGTCCCATAAGGCCTACTTTCTGGCGGACTTGACTTGACTTTTTAACATCAGAAAGAGTCTTTGAGGACATAATGTAGCTTTAGACCTTCTGGAGACCCTCTGAGGAGAAAAAAAGTTCAAAAGGTCCCATATGGACTACTGTCTGGCGGACTTGACTTCACTTTTTAACATCAGAAAGAGTCTATGAGGACATCATGTAGCTTTTAGAATTTCTGGGGACCCTCTGAGGAGAAAAAAGTTCAAAAGTTCCCATATGGACTACTGTCTGACGGACTTGACTTGACTTTTTAACAACAAAGAATCTATGTGGACATCATGTAGCTTTTAGACCTTCTGTGGACCCTCTGAGCAGAAAAAACGTTCAACAGGTCCCTTATTGACTACTGTATGGCGGACTTGACTTTTTAACATCAGAAAGAGTCTTTAAGGAAATAATGTAGCTATTAGACCTTCTATGGACCGTCTGAGGAAAAATAAAGTTCAAAAGTTCCCAGATGGACTACTGTCTGGCGAGACTTGACCTGACTTTTTAACATCAGAAAGAGTCTTTAAGGACATCATGTAGCTTTTAGACCTTCTGGGGACCCTTTGAGGAGAAAAAAGTTCAAAATGTCCCATATGGACTACTGTCTGGCGGACTTGACTTTTTAACATCAGAAAGAGTCTATGAGGACATCATGTAGCTTTTAGACCTTCTGGGGACCCTCTGAGCAGAAAAAAAGATCAAAAGCTCCCATAAGGCCTACTGTCTGGCTGACCTGACTTGACTTTTTAACAACAAAGAATCTATGTGGACATCATGTAGCTTTTAGACCTTCTGTGGGACCCTCTGAGCAGAAAAAACGTTCAACAGGTCCCTTATTGACTACTGTATGGTGGACTTGACTTGACTTTTTAACATCAGAGAGAGTCTTTGAGGACATCATGTAGCTATTAGACCTTCTAGGGACCCTCTGAATAGAAAAAAGTTCAAAAGATCCCATATGGATTACTGTCTGGCGGACTTGACTTGAATTTTTAACATCAGAAAGACTCTTTTAAGGACATCATACACCTTTTAGACCTCTGGGGACCCTCTGAGCAGAAAGAAAGTTAAAAAGGTCCCATATGGCCTATTTCTGGCAGACTTGACTTGACTTTTTAACATAAGAAAGAGTCTTTGAGGACATAATGTAGCTTTAGACCTTCTAGAGACACTCTGAGGAGAAAAAAAGTTCAAAAGGTCCCATATGGACTACTGTCTGGCGGACTTGACTTGACTTTTTAACATCAGAAAGAGTCTATGAGGACATCATGTAGCTTTTAGAATTTCTGGGGACCCTCTGAGGAGAAAAAAGTTCAAAAGTTCCCATATGGACTACTGTCTGACGGACTTGACTTGACTTTTTAACATCAGAAAGAGTCTATGAGGACATCATGTAGCTTTTGACCTTCTATGGACCCTTTGAGCAGAAAAAAAGATCAAAAGCTCCCATATGGACTACTGTATGGCAGACTTGACTTGACTTTTTAGCATCAGAAAGAGTCTATGAGGACATCATGTAGCTTTTAGAACTTCTGGGGACCCTCTGAGGAGAAAAAAGTTCAAAAGTTCCCATATGGACTACTGTCTGACGGACTTTAATTGACTTTTTAACATCAGAAAGAGTCCATGAGGACATCTAGTAGCTTTTAGACTTTCTGGGGATCCACTGAGCAGAAAAAAAGTTCAAAAGGTCCCATATAGACTACTGTCTGGCGGACTTGACTTGACTTTTGAGCATCAGAAAGAGTCTTTGAGGAAATAATGTAGCTTTTAGACCTTCTGTGGACCCTCTGAGAAGAAAAAAAGGTCAAAAGCTCCCACAAGAACTACTGTCTAGCGGACTTGACTTGACTTTTTAACATCAGAAAGTAACTATAAGGACATCATGTAGCTTTTAGACCTTCTGTTGACCCTCTGAGCAGAAATGTTTTTCAAAAGGTCCAATATGGACTACTGTATGGCGGACTTGACTTTTTAACATCAGAAAGAGTCTTTAAGGACATCATGTAGCTTTTAGACCTTCTGGGGACCCTCTGAGGAGAAAAAAAGTTCAAAAGGTCCGATATGAAATACTTTCTGGCGGACTTGACTTGACTTTTTAACATCAGAAAGAGTCCATTAGGACATCATGTAGCTTTAAGATCTTCTGGGGACCCTCGGAGGAGAAAAAAAGTTCAAAAGGTCCCATATGGACTAGTGTCTGGCGGTCTTGACTTGAAATTTAAAGATCGGAAAGAGTCTATGAGGACATCTGTAGCTTTTAGACCTTCTGGGGACCCTCTGAGGAGAAAAAATGTTCAAAAGGTCTCATATGGACTACTGTCTGGAGGACTTGACTTGACTTTTTAACATCAGAAAGTGTCTATAAGGACATCAAATAGCTTTTAGACCTTCTGTGGACTCTCTGAGCACTGTATGGCGGACTTGACTTGACTTTTTAATATCAGAAAGAGTCAATGCGGAAATCACATAGCTTTTAGACCTTCTTGGGACCCTCTGAGCAGAAAAAAAGGTAAAAAGCTCCCATATGGACTACTGTCTAGCGGACTTGACTTGACGTTTTAACATCAGAAAGAGTCCTCAAGGACATCACGTAGCTTTTAGACCTTCTGGGGACCCTCTTACCCCTTTTCCACCAAAAAAGAACGGGTTCGGAACTGGTGCTGGTTCAAAGTTAGTTCGGAGTTGGTTCAACTTGCGAACCTTCTCAGAACCGGTTTGTTTTCCCACTGACTAGAGCGCCCAGCGAACGACGTCGTTACGTCACTGTGTACGTCGCCATACAGAAACGCTAGCAAGTACATTATTTTGGGATTATCTCTAACTTGTGTTCCATGAAGGCTTTAAAAACAATTGAAATAAGTAAGTCTTTTAATCTTTTCCTTTGATATGTAATCATTTCTGATTAGTTATGTACCTCTGTCTTGTGTCTTTTTTTCTTTCCGTTTATTTGTTCTATATTTTGACTGTTTTCTTCTTTGCTTACATAATGTTTTCAATAAAAAAATAAAATTTAAAAAAAGCTAGAAACGCTTGCGCCAACTTCAAGCATAATAATTACAATGGTGGACTACATCGTGTTTCTGCAAATGTTTCTCCTGGCTTTGCGGTCATAAAATATGTTTAGGACACATCTAAACCCGCCTCCAGCCCCGCCGTAAGCATGACACGGTGGTAAAAGAACGGTTCTCTGGTTCTAGTCCAGCAAAGAGTTGGTGCCGCTTTGGAACCAGTTTTCCTGGCCGAGAACCGGTTCTTTGGCTGTCGAAACACAAAGAACCGGTTCGCGAGTAGGCACCGGCTCCGAACCGGCTCTCAAAATGCTTTGGTGGAAAAGGGGTATCTGAGGAGAAAAAAAGTTCAAAATGTCCTATATGGACTAGTGTCTGGCGGACTTGACTTGAATTTTAAACATCAGAAAGAGTCTATGAGAACATCTGTAGCTTTTTTTGACCTTCTGGGGACTCTCTGAGGAGAAAAAAAGTTCAAAATGTCCCATATGGACTACTGTCTGGAGGACTTGACTTGACTTTAACATCAGAAAGAGTCTTTAGGGACATTATGTAGCTTTTAGACCTTCTTTGGACCCTCTGAGCAGAAAAAAAGTTAAAAAGCTCCCATATGGACTACTGTCTAGCAGACTTGACTTGACTTTACTTTTTAACATCAGAAAGAGTCTTTAATGACATCACGTAGCTTTTAGACCTTCTGGGGACCCTCTGAGGAGAAAAAAAGTTCAAAATGTCCTATATGCACTAGTGTCTGGCGGACTTGACTTGAATTTTAAACATCAGAAAGAGTCTATGAGGACATCTGTAGCTTTTAGACCTTCTGGAGACCCTCTGAGGAGAAAAAAAGTTCAAAAGGTCCCATATGGACTACTGTCTGGTGGACTTGGCGACTTTTTAACATCAGAAAGAGTCTATGAGAACATCTGTAGCTTTTTTTGACATTCTGGGGACTCTCTGAGGAGAAAAAAAAGTTCAAAAGGTCCCATATGGACTACTGTCTGGCAGACTTTACTTGACTTTTTAACATCAGAAAGAGTTCATGAGGACATCATGTAGCTTTTAAACCTTCTGGGGACCCTCTGAGAAGAAAAAAAGTTCAAAAGGTCCCATATGGACTAGCGTCTTGCGGACTTGACTTGACTTTATAACATCAGAAAGAGTTCATGAGGACATCATGTAGCTTTTAGACCTTCTGGGGAGCCTCTGAGGAGAAAAAAGTTCAAAAGGTCCCATATGGACTACTGTCTGGCGGACTTGACTTTTTAACATCAGAAAGTCTCTATAAGGACATCATGTAGCTCTTAGACCTTCTGTGGACCCTCTGAGAAGAAAAAAAGTTCAAAAGGTCCCAGAAGGACTACTGTATTGCGGATTTGACTTGACTTTTTAACAATAAAAAATATTCAATCAGGACATCATGTAGCTTTTAGAACTTCTGAGGACCCTCTGAGCAGAGAAAAAGTTCAAAAGGTGTCTGGCGGACTTGACTTGAATTTTAAACATCAGAAAGAGTCTATGAGGACATCTGTAGCTTTTAGACCTTCTGGGGACCCTCTGAGGAGAAATTTTTTTCAAAAGGTCTAATATGGACTACTGTCTGGAGGACTTGACTTGACTTTTTAACATCATAAAGAGTCTTTAAGGACATCATGTAGCTTTTAGACCCTCTGAGGAGAAAAAAAGTTCCTAAGGTCCCATATGGACTACTGTCTGGCGGACTTGACTTGACTTTTTAACATCAGAAAGAGTCTTTAAGGAAATAATGTAGCTTTTAGACCTTCTGTGGACCCTCGGAGGAGAAAAAAAGTTCATAAGGTCCCATAAGGAAAACTGTCTGGTGGACTTGACTTGACTTTTTAACATCAGAAAGTGTCTATAAGGACATCAAATAGCTTTTAGACCTTCTGTGGACTCTCTGAGCAGAAAAAGAAAAACAGTTCAAAAGGTCCCATATGGACTACTGTCTGGCGGACTTGACTTGAATTTTTAACATCAGAAAGAGTCTTTAAGGACATCATACACCTTTTAGACCTCTGGGGACCCTCTGAGCAGAAAGAAAGTTAAAAAGGTCCCATATGGCCTATTTCTGGCAGACTTGACTTGACTTTTTAACATAAGAAAGAGTCTTTGAGGACATAATGTAGCTTTAGACCTTCTAGAGACACTCTGAGGAGAAAAAAAGTTCAAAAGGTCCCATATGGACTACTGTCTGGTGGACTTGACTTGACTTTTTAACATCAGAAAGAGTCTATGAGGACATCATGTAGCTTTTAGAATTTCTGGGGACCCTCTGAGGAGAAAAAAGTTCAAAAGTTCCCATATGGACTACTGTCTGACGGACTTGACTTGACTTTTTAACATCAGAAAGAGTCTATGAGGACATCATGTAGCTTTTGACCTTCTGGGGACCCTTTGAGCAGAAAAAAAGATCAAAAGCTCCCATATGGACTACTGTATGGCAGACTTGACTTGACTTTTTAGCATCAGAAAGAGTCTATGAGGACATCAAGTAGCTTTTAGAACTTCTGGGGACCCTCTGAGGAGAAAAAAGTTCAAAAGTTCCCATATGGACTACTGTCTGACGGACTTTAATTGACTTTTTAACATCAGAAAGAGTCCATGAGGACATCTAGTAGCTTTTAGACTTTCTGGGGATCCACTGAGCAGAAAAAAAGTTCAAAAGGTCCCATATAGACTACTGTCTGGCGGACTTGACTTGACTTTTGAACATCAGAAAGAGTCTTTGAGGAAATAATGTAGCTTTTAGACCTTCTGTGGACCCTCTGAGAAGAAAAATAGGTCAAAAGCTCCCACAAGAACTACTGTCTAGCGGACTTGACTTGACTTTTTAACATCAGAAAGTAACTATAAGGACATCATGTAGCTTTTAGACCTTCTGTTGACCCTCTGAGCAGAAATGTTTTTCAAAAGGTCCAATATGGACTACTGTATGGCGGACTTGACTTTTTAACATCAGAAAGAGTCTTTAAGGACATCATGTAGCTTTTAGACCTTCTGGGGACCCTCTGAGGAGAAAAAAAGTTCAAAAGGTCCGATATGAAATACTTTCTGGCGGACTTGACTTGACTTTTTAACATCAGAAAGAGTCCATGAGGACATCATGTAGCTTTAAGATCTTCTGGGGACCCTCGGAGGAGAAAAAAAGTTCAAAAGGTCCCATATGGACTAGTGTCTGGCGGTCTTGACTTGAAATTTAAAGATCGGAAAGAGTCTATGAGGACATCTGTAGCTTTTAGACCTTCTGGGGACCCTCTGAGGAGAAAAAATGTTCAAAAGGTCTCATATGGACTACTGTCTGGAGGACTTGACTTGACTTTTTAACATCAGAAAGTGTCTATAAGGACATCATACACCTTTTAGACCTTCTGTGGACTCTCTGAGCACTGTATGGCGGACTTGACTTGACTTTTTAATATCAGAAAGAGTCAATGCGGAAATCACATAGCTTTTAGACCTTCTTGGGACCCTCTGAGCAGAAAAAAAGGTAAAAAGCTCCCATATGGACTACTGTCTAGCGGACTTGACTTGACGTTTTAACATCAGAAAGAGTCCTCAAGGACATCACGTAGCTTTTAGACCTTCTGGGGACCCTCTGAGGAGAAAAAAAGTTCAAAATGTCCTATATGGACTAGTGTCTGGCGGACTTGACTTGACTTTAACATCAGAAAGAGTCTTTAGGGACATTATGTAGCTTTTAGACCTTCTTTGGACCCTCTGAGCAGAAAAAAAGTTAAAAAGCTCCCATATGGACTACTGTCTAGCAGACTTGACTTGACTTTACTTTTTAACATCAGAAAGAGTCTTTAATGACATCACGTAGCTTTTAGACCTTCTGGGGACCCTCTGAGGAGAAAAAAAGTTCAAAATGTCCTATATGCACTAGTGTCTGGCGGACTTGACTTGAATTTTAAACATCAGAAAGAGTCTATGAGGACATCTGTAGCTTTTAGACCTTCTGGAGACCCTCTGAGGAGAAAAAAAGTTCAAAAGGTCCCATATGGACTAGTGTCTGGCGGACTTGACTTGAATTTTAAACATCAGAAAGAGTCTATGAGAACATCTGTAGCTTTTTTTGACCTTCTGGGGACTCTCTGAGGAGAAAAAAAGTTCAAAATGTCCCATATGGACTACTGTCTGGAGGACTTGACTTGACTTTAACATCAGAAAGAGTCTTTAGGGACATTATGTAGCTTTTAGACCTTCTTTGGACCCTCTGAGCAGCAAAAAAGTTAAAAAGCTCCCATATGGACTACTGTCTAGCAGACTTGACTTGACTTTACTTTTTAACATCAGAAAGAGTCTTTAATGACATCACGTAGCTTTTAGACCTTCTGGGGACCCTCTGAGGAGAAAAAAAGTTCAAAATGTCCTATATGCACTAGTGTCTGGCGGACTTGACTTGAATTTTTAACATCAGAAAGAGTCTATGAGGACATCTGTAGCTTTTAGACCTTCTGGAGACCCTCTGAGGAGAAAAAAAGTTCAAAAGGTCCCATATGGACTACTGTCTGGTGGACTTGGCGACTTTTTAACATCAGAAAGAGTCTATGAGAACATCTATAGCTTTTTTTGACATTCTGGGGACTCTCTGAGGAGAAAAAAAGTTCAAAAGGTCCCATATGGACTACTGTCTGGCAGACTTTACTTGACTTTTTAACATCAGAAAGAGTTCATGAGGACATCATGTAGCTTTTAAACCTTCTGGGGACCCTCTGAGAAGAAAAAAAGTTCAAAAGGTCCCATATGGACTAGCGTCTTGCGGACTTGACTTGACTTTATAACATCAGAAAGAGTTCATGAGGACATCATGTAGCTTTTAGACCTTCTGGGGAGCCTCTGAGGAGAAAAAAGTTCAAAAGGTCCCATATGGACTACTGTCTGGCGGACTTGACTTTTTAACATCAGAAAGTCTCTATAAGGACATCATGTAGCTCTTAGACCTTCTGTGGACCCTCTGAGAAGAAAAAAAGTTCAAAAGGTCCCAGAAGGACTACTGTATTGCGGATTTGACTTGACTTTTTAACAATAAAAAATATTCAATCAGGACATCATGTAGCTTTTAGAACTTCTGAGGACCCTCTGAGCAGAGAAAAAGTTCAAAAGGTGTCTGGCGGACTTGACTTGAATTTTAAACATCAGTAAGAGTCTATGAGGACATCTGTAGCTTTTAGACCTTCTGGGGACCATCTGAGGAGAAATTTTTTTCAAAAGGTCTAATATGGACTACTGTCTGGAGGACTTGACTTGACTTTTTAACATCATAAAGAGTCTTTAAGGACATCATGTAGCTTTTAGACCCTCTGAGGAGAAAAAAAGTTCCTAAGGTCCCATATGGACTACTGTCTGGCGGACTTGACTTGACTTTTTAACATCAGAAAGAGTCTTTAAGGAAATAATGTAGCTTTTAGACCTTCTGTGGACCCTCGGAGGAGAAAAAAAGTTCATAAGGTCCCATAAGGAAAACTGTCTGGTGGACTTGACTTGACTTTTTAACATCAGAAAGTGTCTATAAGGACATCAAATAGCTTTTAGACCTTCTGTGGACTCTCTGAGCAGAAAAAGAAAAACAGTTCAAAAGGTCCCATATGGACTACTGTCTGGCGGACTTGACTTGAATTTTTAACATCAGAAAGAGTCTTTAAGGACATCATACACCTTTTAGACCTCTGGGGACCCTCTGAGCAGAAAGAAAGTTAAAAAGGTCCCATATGGCCTATTTCTGGCAGACTTGACTTGACTTTTTAACATAAGAAAGAGTCTTTGAGGACATAATGTAGCTTTAGACCTTCTAGAGACACTCTGAGGAGAAAAAAAGTTCAAAAGGTCCCATATGGACTACTGTCTGGTGGACTTGACTTGACTTTTTAACATCAGAAAGAGTCTATGAGGACATCATGTAGCTTTTAGAATTTCTGGGGACCCTCTGAGGAGAAAAAAGTTCAAAAGTTCCCATATGGACTACTGTCTGACGGACTTGACTTGACTTTTTAACATCAGAAAGAGTCTATGAGGACATCATGTAGCTTTTGACCTTCTGGGGACCCTTTGAGCAGAAAAAAAGATCAAAAGCTCCCATATGGACTACTGTATGGCAGACTTGACTTGACTTTTTAGCATCAGAAAGAGTCTATGAGGACATCATGTAGCTTTTAGAACTTCTGGGGACCCTCTGAGGAGAAAAAAGTTCAAAAGTTCCCATATGGACTACTGTCTGAGGACTTTAATTGACTTTTTAACATCAGAAAGAGTCCATGAGGACATCTAGTAGCTTTTAGACTTTCTGGGGATCCACTGAGCAGAAAAAAAGTTCAAAAGGTCCCATATAGACTACTGTCTGGCGGACTTGACTTGACTTTTGAACATCAGAAAGAGTCTTTGAGGAAATAATGTAGCTTTTAGACCTTCTGTGGACCCTCTGAGAAGAAAAATAGGTCAAAAGCTCCCACAAGAACTACTGTCTAGCGGACTTGACTTGACTTTTTAACATCAGAAAGTAACTATAAGGACATCATGTAGCTTTTAGACCTTCTGTTGACCCTCTGAGCAGAAATGTTTTTCAAAAGGTCCCATATGGACTACTGTATGGCGGACTTGACTTTTTAACATCAGAAAGAGTCTTTAAGGACATCATGTAGCTTTTAGACCTTCTGGGGACCCTCTGAGGAGAAAAAAAGTTCAAAAGGTCCGATATGAAATACTTTCTGGCGGACTTGACTTGACTTTTTAACATCAGAAAGAGTCCATGAGGACATCATGTAGCTTTAAGATCTTCTAGGGACCCTCGGAGGAGAAAAAAAGTTCAAAAGGTCCCATATGGACTAGTGTCTGGCGGTCTTGACTTGAAATTTAAAGATCGGAAAGAGTCTATGAGGACATCTGTAGCTTTTAGACCTTCTGGGGACCCTCTGAGGAGAAAAAATGTTCAAAAGGTCTCATATGGACTACTGTCTGGAGGACTTGACTTGACTTTTTAACATCAGAAAGTGTCTATAAGGACATCAAATAGCTTTTAGACCTTCTGTGGACTCTCTGAGCACTGTATGGCGGACTTGACTTGACTTTTTAATATCAGAAAGAGTCAATGCGGAAATCACATAGCTTTTAGACCTTCTTGGGACCCTCTGAGCAGAAAAAAAGGTAAAAAGCTCCCATATGGACTACTGTCTAGCGGACTTGACTTGACGTTTTAACATCAGAAAGAGTCCTCAAGGACATCACGTAGCTTTTAGACCTTCTGGGGACCCTCTGAGGAGAAAAAAAGTTCAAAATGTCCTATATGGACTAGTGTCTGGCGGACTTGACTTGACTTTAACATCAGAAAGAGTCTTTAGGGACATTATGTAGCTTTTAGACCTTCTTTGGACCCTCTGAGCAGAAAAAAAGTTAAAAAGCTCCCATATGGACTACTGTCTAGCAGACTTGACTTGACTTTACTTTTTAACATCAGAAAGAGTCTTTAATGACATCACGTAGCTTTTAGACCTTCTGGGGACCCTCTGAGGAGAAAAAAAGTTCAAAATGTCCTATATGCACTAGTGTCTGGCGGACTTGACTTGAATTTTAAACATCAGAAAGAGTCTATGAGGACATCTGTAGCTTTTAGACCTTCTGGAGACCCTCTGAGGAGAAAAAAAGTTCAAAAGGTCCCATATGGACTACTGTCTGGTGGACTTGGCGACTTTTTAACATCAGAAAGAGTCTATGAGAACATCTGTAGCTTTTTTTGACATTCTGGGGACTCTCTGAGGAGAAAAAAAGTTTAAAAGGTCCCATATGGACTACTGTCTGGCAGACTTTACTTGACTTTTTAACATCAGAAAGAGTTCATGAGGACATCATGTAGCTTTTAAACCTTCTGGGGAGCCTCTGAGGAGAAAAAAGTTCAAAATGTCCCATATGGACTACTGTCTGGCGGACTTGACTTTTTAACACCAGAAAGAGTCTATGAGGACATTATGTAGCTTTTAGACCTTCTGGGGACCCTCTGAGCAGAAAAAAAGATCAAAAGCTCCCATAAGGCCTACTGTCTGGCTGACTTGACTTGACTTTTTAACAACAAAGAATCTATGTGGACATCATGTAGCTTTTAGACCTTCTGTGGACCCTCTGAGCAGAAAAAACATTCAACAGGTCCCTTATTGACTACTGTATGGTGGACTTGACTTGACTTTTTAACATCAGAGAGAGTCTTTGAGGACATCATGTAGCTATTAGACCTTCTAGGGACCCTCTGAATAGAAAAAAGTTCAAAAGATCCCATATGGATTACTGTCTGGCGGACTTGACTTGAATTTTTAACATCAGAAAGAGTCTTTAAGGACATCATACACCTTTTAGACCTCTGGGGACCCTCTGAGCAGAAAGAAAGTTAAAAAGGTCCCATAAGGCCTACTTTCTGGCGGACTTGACTTGACTTTTTAACATCAGAAAGAGTCTTTGAGGACATAATGTAGCTTTAGACCTTCTGGAGACCCTCTGAGGAGAAAAAAAGTTCAAAAGGTCCCATATGGACTACTGTCTGGCGGACTTGACTTGACTTTTTAACATCAGAAAGAGTCTATGAGGACATCATGTAGCTTTTAGAATTTCTGGGGACCCTCTGAGGAGAAAAAAGTTCAAATGTTCCCATATGGACTACTGTCTGACGGACTTGACTTGACTTTTTAACTACAAAGAATCTATGTGGACATCATGTAGCTTTTAGACCTTCTGTGGACCCTCTGAGCAGAAAAAACGTTCAACAGGTCCCTTATTGACTACTGTATGGCGGACTTGACTTTTTAACATCAGAAAGAGTCTTTAAGGAAATAATGTAGCTATTAGACCTTCTATGGACCGTCTGAGGAAAAATAAAGTTCAAAAGTTCCCAGATGGACTACTGTCTGGCGAGACTTGACCTGACTTTTTAACATCAGAAAGAGTCTTTAAGGACATCATGTAGCTTTTAGACCTTCTGGGGACCCTTTGAGGAGAAAAAAGTTCAAAATGTCCCATATGGACTACTGTCTGGCGGACTTGACTTTTTAACATCAGAAAGAGTCTATGAGGACATCATGTAGCTTTTAGACCTTCTGGGGACCCTCTGAGCAGAAAAAAAGATCAAAAGCTCCCATAAGGCCTACTGTCTGGCTGACCTGACTTGACTTTTTAACAACAAAGAATCTATGTGGACATCATGTAGCTTTTAGACCTTCTGTGGGACCCTCTGAGCAGAAAAAACGTTCAACAGGTCCCTTATTGACTACTGTATGGTGGACTTGACTTGACTTTTTAACATCAGAGAGAGTCTTTGAGGACATCATGTAGCTATTAGACCTTCTAGGGACCCTCTGAATAGAAAAAAGTTCAAAAGATCCCATATGGATTACTGTCTGGCGGACTTGACTTGAATTTTTAACATCAGAAAAACTCTTTTAAGGACATCATACACCTTTTAGACCTCTGGGGACCCTCTGAGCAGAAAGAAAGTTAAAAAGGTCCCATATGGCCTATTTCTGGCAGACTTGACTTGACTTTTTAACATAAGAAGAGTCTTTGAGGACATAATGTAGCTTTAGACCTTCTAGAGACACTCTGAGGAGAAAAAAAGTTCAAAAGGTCCCATATGGACTACTGTCTGGCGGACTTGACTTGACTTTTTAACATCAGAAAGAGTCTATGAGGACATCATGTAGCTTTTAGAATTTCTGGGGACCCTCTGAGGAGAAAAAAGTTCAAAAGTTCCCATATGGACTAATGTCTGACGGACTTGACTTGACTTTTTAACATCAGAAAGAGTCTATGAGGACATCATGTAGCTTTTGACCTTCTGGGGACCCTTTGAGCAGAAAAAAAGATCAAAAGCTCCCATATGGACTACTGTATGGCAGACTTGACTTGACTTTTTAGCATCAGAAAGAGTCTATGAGGACATCATGTAGCTTTTAGAACTTCTGGGGACCCTCTGAGGAGAAAAAAGTTCAAAAGTTCCCATATGGACTACTGTCTGACGGACTTTAATTGACTTTTTAACATCAGAAAGAGTCCATGAGGACATCTAGTAGCTTTTAGACTTTCTGGGGATCCACTGAGCAGAAAAAAAGTTCAAAAGGTCCCATATAGACTACTGTCTGGCGGACTTGACTTGACTTTTGAACATCAGAAAGAGTCTTTGAGGAAATAATGTAGCTTTTAGACCTTCTGTGGACCCTCTGAGAAGAAAAAAAGGTCAAAAGCTCCCACAAGAACTACTGTCTAGCGGACTTGACTTGACTTTTTAACATCAGAAAGTAACTATAAGGACATCATGTAGCTTTTAGACCTTCTGTTGACCCTCTGAGCAGAAATGTTTTTCAAAAGGTCCAATATGGACTACTGTATGGCGGACTTGACTTTTTAACATCAGAAAGAGTCTTTAAGGACATCATGTAGCTTTTAGACCTTCTGGGGACCCTCTGAGGAGAAAAAAAGTTCAAAAGGTCCGATATGAAATACTTTCTGGCGGACTTGACTTGACTTTTTAATATCAGAAAGAGTCAATGCGGAAATCACATAGCTTTTAGACCTTCTTGGGACCCTCTGAGCAGAAAAAAAGGTAAAAAGCTCCCATATGGACTACTGTCTAGCGGACTTGACTTGACGTTTTAACATCAGAAAGAGTCCTCAAGGACATCACGTAGCTTTTAGACCTTCTGGGGACCCTCTGAGGAAAAAAAAATTCAAAATGTCCTATATGGACTAGTGTCTGGCGGACTTGACTTGAATTTTAAACATCAGAAAGAGTCTATGAGAACATCTGTAGCTTTTTTTGACCTTCTGGGGACTCTCTGAGGAGAAAAAAAGTTCAAAATGTCCCATATGGACTACTGTCTGGAGGACTTGACTTGACTTTAACATCAGAAAGAGTCTTTAGGGACATTATGTAGCTTTTAGACCTTCTTTGGACCCTCTGAGCAGAAAAAAAGTTAAAAAGCTCCCATATGGACTACTGTCTAGCAGACTTGACTTGACTTTACTTTTTAACATCAGAAAGAGTCTTTAATGACATCACGTAGCTTTTAGACCTTCTGGGGACCCTCTGAGGAGAAAAAAAGTTCAAAATGTCCTATATGCACTAGTGTCTGGCGGACTTGACTTGAATTTTAAACATCAGAAAGAGTCTATGAGGACATCTGTAGCTTTTAGACCTTCTGGAGACCCTCTGAGGAGAAAAAAAGTTCAAAAGGTCCCATATGGACTACTGTCTGGTGGACTTGGCGACTTTTTAACATCAGAAAGAGTCTATGAGAACATCTGTAGCTTTTTTTGACATTCTGGGGACTCTCTGAGGAGAAAAAAAAGTTCAAAAGGTCCCATATGGACTACTGTCTGGCAGACTTTACTTGACTTTTTAACATCAGAAAGAGTTCATGAGGACATCATGTAGCTTTTAAACCTTCTGGGGACCCTCTGAGAAGAAAAAAAGTTCAAAAGGTCCCATATGGACTAGCGTCTTGCGGACTTGACTTGACTTTATAACATCAGAAAGAGTTCATGAGGACATCATGTAGCTTTTAGACCTTCTGGGGAGCCTCTGAGGAGAAAAAAGTTCAAAAGGTCCCATATGGACTACTGTCTGGCGGACTTGACTTTTTAACATCAGAAAGTCTCTATAAGGACATCATGTAGCTCTTAGACCTTCTGTGGACCCTCTGAGAAGAAAAAAAGTTCAAAAGGTCCCAGAAGGACTACTGTATTGCGGATTTGACTTGACTTTTTAACAATAAAAAATATTCAATCAGGACATCATGTAGCTTTTAGAACTTCTGAGGACCCTCTGAGCAGAGAAAAAGTTCAAAAGGTGTCTGGCGGACTTGACTTGAATTTTAAACATCAGAAAGAGTCTATGAGGACATCTGTAGCTTTTAGACCTTCTGGGGACCATCTGAGGAGAAATTTTTTTCAAAAGGTCTAATATGGACTACTGTCTGGAGGACTTGACTTGACTTTTTAACATCATAAAGAGTCTTTAAGGACATCATGTAGCTTTTAGACCCTCTGAGGAGAAAAAAAGTTCCTAAGGTCCCATATGGACTACTGTCTGGCGGACTTGACTTGACTTTTTAACATCAGAAAGAGTCTTTAAGGAAATAATGTAGCTTTTAGACCTTCTGTGGACCCTCGGAGGAGAAAAAAAGTTCATAAGGTCCCATAAGGAAAACTGTCTGGTGGACTTGACTTGACTTTTTAACATCAGAAAGTGTCTATAAGGACATCAAATAGCTTTTAGACCTTCTGTGGACTCTCTGAGCAGAAAAAGAAAAACAGTTCAAAAGGTCCCATATGGACTACTGTCTGGCGGACTTGACTTGAATTTTTAACATCAGAAAGAGTCTTTAAGGACATCATACACCTTTTAGACCTCTGGGGACCCTCTGAGCAGAAAGAAAGTTAAAAAGGTCCCATATGGCCTATTTCTGGCAGACTTGACTTGACTTTTTAACATAAGAAAGAGTCTTTGAGGACATAATGTAGCTTTAGACCTTCTAGAGACACTCTGAGGAGAAAAAAAGTTCAAAAGGTCCCATATGGACTACTGTCTGGTGGACTTGACTTGACTTTTTAACATCAGAAAGAGTCTATGAGGACATCATGTAGCTTTTAGAATTTCTGGGGACCCTCTGAGGAGAAAAAAGTTCAAAAGTTCCCATATGGACTACTGTCTGACGGACTTGACTTGACTTTTTAACATCAGAAAGAGTCTATGAGGACATCATGTAGCTTTTAGAACTTCTGGGGACCCTCTGAGGAGAAAAAAGTTCAAAAGTTCCCATATGGACTACTGTCTGACGGACTTTAATTGACTTTTTAACATCAGAAAGAGTCCATGAGGACATCTAGTAGCTTTTAGACTTTCTGGGGATCCACTGAGCAGAAAAAAAGTTCAAAAGGTCCCATATAGACTACTGTCTGGCGGACTTGACTTGACTTTTGAACATCAGAAAGAGTCTTTGAGGAAATAATGTAGCTTTTAGACCTTCTGTGGACCCTCTGAGAAGAAAAATAGGTCAAAAGCTCCCACAAGAACTACTGTCTAGCGGACTTGACTTGACTTTTTAACATCAGAAAGTAACTATAAGGACATCATGTAGCTTTTAGACCTTCTGTTGACCCTCTGAGCAGAAATGTTTTTCAAAAGGTCCAATATGGACTACTGTATGGCGGACTTGACTTTTTAACATCAGAAAGAGTCTTTAAGGACATCATGTAGCTTTTAGACCTTCTGGGGACCCTCTGAGGAGAAAAAAAGTTCAAAAGGTCCGATATGAAATACTTTCTGGCGGACTTGACTTGACTTTTTAACATCAGAAAGAGTCCATGAGGACATCATGTAGCTTTAAGATCTTCTGGGGACCCTCGGAGGAGAAAAAAAGTTCAAAAGGTCCCATATGGACTAGTGTCTGGCGGTCTTGACTTGAAATTTAAAGATCGGAAAGAGTCTATGAGGACATCTGTAGCTTTTAGACCTTCTGGGGACCCTCTGAGGAGAAAAAATGTTCAAAAGGTCTCATATGGACTACTGTCTGGAGGACTTGACTTGACTTTTTAACATCAGAAAGTGTCTATAAGGACATCATACACCTTTTAGACCTTCTGTGGACTCTCTGAGCACTGTATGGCGGACTTGACTTGACTTTTTAATGTCAGAAAGAGTCAATGCGGAAATCACATAGCTTTTAGACCTTCTTGGGACCCTCTGAGCAGAAAAAAAGGTAAAAAGCTCCCATATGGACTACTGTCTAGCGGACTTGACTTGACGTTTTAACATCAGAAAGAGTCCTCAAGGACATCACGTAGCTTTTAGACCTTCTGGGGACCCTCTGAGGAGAAAAAAAGTTCAAAATGTCCTATATGGACTAGTGTCTGGCGGACTTGACTTGACTTTAACATCAGAAAGAGTCTTTAGGGACATTATGTAGCTTTTAGACCTTCTTTGGACCCTCTGAGCAGAAAAAAAGTTAAAAAGCTCCCATATGGACTACTGTCTAGCAGACTTGACTTGACTTTACTTTTTAACATCAGAAAGAGTCTTTAATGACATCACGTAGCTTTTAGACCTTCTGGGGACCCTCTGAGGAGAAAAAAAGTTCAAAATGTCCTATATGCACTAGTGTCTGGCGGACTTGACTTGAATTTTAAACATCAGAAAGAGTCTATGAGGACATCTGTAGCTTTTAGACCTTCTGGAGACCCTCTGAGGAGAAAAAAAGTTCAAAAGGTCCCATATGGACTAGTGTCTGGCGGACTTGACTTGAATTTTAAACATCAGAAAGAGTCTATGAGAACATCTGTAGCTTTTTTTGACCTTCTGGGGACTCTCTGAGGAGAAAAAAAGTTCAAAATGTCCCATATGGACTAGTGTCTGGAGGACTTGACTTGACTTTAACATCAGAAAGAGTCTTTAGGGACATTATGTAGCTTTTAGACCTTCTTTGGACCCTCTGAGCAGAAAAAAAGTTAAAAAGCTCCCATATGGACTACTGTCTAGCAGACTTGACTTGACTTTACTTTTTAACATCAGAAAGAGTCTTTAATGACATCACGTAGCTTTTAGACCTTCTGGGGACCCTCTGAGGAGAAAAAAAGTTCAAAATGTCCTATATGCACTAGTGTCTGGCGGACTTGACTTGAATTTTTAACATCAGAAAGAGTCTATGAGGACATCTGTAGCTTTTAGACCTTCTGGAGACCCTCTGAGGAGAAAAAAAGTTCAAAAGGTCCCATATGGACTACTGTCTGGTGGACTTGGCGACTTTTTAACATCAGAAAGAGTCTATGAGAACATCTGTAGCTTTTTTTGACATTCTGGGGACTCTCTGAGGAGAAAAAAAGTTCAAAAGGTCCCATATGGACTACTGTCTGGCAGACTTTACTTGACTTTTTAACATCAGAAAGAGTTCATGAGGACATCATGTAGCTTTTAAACCTTCTGGGGACCCTCTGAGAAGAAAAAAAGTTCAAAAGGTCCCATATGGACTAGCGTCTTGCGGACTTGACTTGACTTTATAACATCAGAAAGAGTTCATGAGGACATCATGTAGCTTTTAGACCTTCTGGGGAGCCTCTGAGGAGAAAAAAGTTCAAAAGGTCCCATATGGACTACTGTCTGGCGGACTTGACTTTTTAACATCAGAAAGTCTCTATAAGGACATCATGTAGCTCTTAGACCTTCTGTGGACCCTCTGAGAAGAAAAAAAGTTCAAAAGGTCCCAGAAGGACTACTGTATTGCGGATTTGACTTGACTTTTTAACAATAAAAAATATTCAATCAGGACATCATGTAGCTTTTAGAACTTCTGAGGACCCTCTGAGCAGAGAAAAAGTTCAAAAGGTGTCTGGCGGACTTGACTTGAATTTTAAACATCAGAAAGAGTCTATGAGGACATCTGTAGCTTTTAGACCTTCTGGGGACCATCTGAGGAGAAATTTTTTTCAAAAGGTCTAATATGGACTACTGTCTGGAGGACTTGACTTGACTTTTTAACATCATAAAGAGTCTGTAAGGACATCATGTAGCTTTTAGACCCTCTGAGGAGAAAAAAAGTTCCTAAGGTCCCATATGGACTACTGTCTGGTGGACTTGACTTGACTTTTTAACATCAGAAAGAGTCTTTAAGGAAATAATGTAGCTTTTAGACCTTCTGTGGACCCTCGGAGGAGAAAAAAAGTTCATAAGGTCCCATAAGGAAAACTGTCTGGTGGACTTGACTTGACTTTTTAACATCAGAAAGTGTCTATAAGGACATCAAATAGCTTTTAGACCTTCTGTGGACTCTCTGAGCAGAAAAAGAAAAACAGTTCAAAAGGTCCCATATGGACTACTGTCTGGCGGACTTGACTTGAATTTTTAACATCAGAAAGAGTCTTTAAGGACATCATACACCTTTTAGACCTCTGGGGACCCTCTGAGCAGAAAGAAAGTTAAAAAGGTCCCATATGGCCTATTTCTGGCAGACTTGACTTGACTTTTTAACATAAGAAAGAGTCTTTGAGGACATAATGTAGCTTTAGACCTTCTAGAGACACTCTGAGGAGAAAAAAAGTTCAAAAGGTCCCATATGGACTACTGTCTGGTGGACTTGACTTGACTTTTTAACATCAGAAAGAGTCTATGAGGACATCATGTAGCTTTTAGAATTTCTGGGGACCCTCTGAGGAGAAAAAAGTTCAAAAGTTCCCATATGGACTACTGTCTGACGGACTTGACTTGACTTTTTAACATCAGAAAGAGTCTATGAGGACATCATGTAGCTTTTGACCTTCTGGGGACCCTTTGAGCAGAAAAAAAGATCAAAAGCTCCCATATGGACTACTGTATGGCAGACTTGACTTGACTTTTTAGCATCAGAAAGAGTCTATGAGGACATCATGTAGCTTTTAGAACTTCTGGGGACCCTCTGAGGAGAAAAAAGTTCAAAAGTTCCCATATGGACTACTGTCTGAGGACTTTAATTGACTTTTTAACATCAGAAAGAGTCCATGAGGACATCTAGTAGCTTTTAGACTTTCTGGGGATCCACTGAGCAGAAAAAAAGTTCAAAAGGTCCCATATAGACTACTGTCTGGCGGACTTGACTTGACTTTTGAACATCAGAAAGAGTCTTTGAGGAAATAATGTAGCTTTTAGACCTTCTGTGGACCCTCTGAGAAGAAAAATAGGTCAAAAGCTCCCACAAGAACTACTGTCTAGCGGACTTGACTTGACTTTTTAACATCAGAAAGTAACTATAAGGACATCATGTAGCTTTTAGACCTTCTGTTGACCCTCTGAGCAGAAATGTTTTTCAAAAGGTCCAATATGGACTACTGTATGGCGGACTTGACTTTTTAACATCAGAAAGAGTCTTTAAGGACATCATGTAGCTTTTAGACCTTCTGGGGACCCTCTGAGGAGAAAAAAAGTTCAAAAGGTCCGATATGAAATACTTTCTGGCGGACTTGACTTGACTTTTTAACATCAGAAAGAGTCCATGAGGACATCATGTAGCTTTAAGATCTTCTGGGGACCCTCGGAGGAGAAAAAAAGTTCAAAAGGTCCCATATGGACTAGTGTCTGGCGGTCTTGACTTGAAATTTAAAGATCGGAAAGAGTCTATGAGGACATCTGTAGCTTTTAGACCTTCTGGGGACCCTCTGAGGAGAAAAAATGTTCAAAAGGTCTCATATGGACTACTGTCTGGAGGACTTGACTTGACTTTTTAACATCAGAAAGTGTCTATAAGGACATCAAATAGCTTCTAGACCTTCTGTGGACTCTCTGAGCACTGTATGGCGACTTGACTTGACTTTTTAATATCAGAAAGAGTCAATGCGGAAATCACATAGCTTTTAGACCTTCTTGGGACCCTCTGAGCAGAAAAAAAGGTAAAAAGCTCCCATATGGACTACTGTCTAGCGGACTTGACTTGACGTTTTAACATCAGATAGAGTCCTCAAGGACATCACGTAGCTTTTAGACCTTCTGGGGACCCTCTGAGGAGAAAAAAAGTTCAAAATGTCCTATATGGACTAGTGTCTGGCGGACTTGACTTGACTTTAACATCAGAAAGAGTCTTTAGGGACATTATGTAGCTTTTAGACCTTCTTTGGACCCTCTGAGCAGAAAAAAAGTTAAAAAGCTCCCATATGGACTACTGTCTAGCAGACTTGACTTGACTTTACTTTTTAACATCAGAAAGAGTCTTTAATGACATCACGTAGCTTTTAGACCTTCTGGGGACCCTCTGAGGAGAAAAAAAGTTCAAAATGTCCTATATGCACTAGTGTCTGGCGGACTTGACTTGAATTTTAAACATCAGAAAGAGTCTATGAGGACATCTGTAGCTTTTAGACCTTCTGGAGACCCTCTGAGGAGAAAAAAAGTTCAAAAGGTCCCATATGGACTACTGTCTGGTGGACTTGGCGACTTTTTAACATCAGAAAGAGTCTATGAGAACATCTGTAGCTTTTTTTGACATTCTGGGGACTCTCTGAGGAGAAAAAAAGTTCAAAAGGTCCCATATGGACTACTGTCTGGCAGACTTTACTTGACTTTTTAACATCAGAAAGAGTTCATGAGGACATCATGTAGCTTTTAAACCTTCTGGGGACCCTCTGAGAAGAAAAAAAGTTCAAAAGGTCCCATATGGACTAGCGTCTTGCGGACTTAACTGGACTTTATAACATCAGAAAGAGTTCATGAGGACATCATGTAGCTTTTAGACCTTCTGGGGAGCCTCTGAGGAGAAAAAAGTTCAAAAGGTCCCATATGGACTACTGTCTGGCGGACTTGACTTTTTAACATCAGAAAGTCTCTATAAGGACATCATGTAGCTCTTAGACCTTCTGTGGACCCTCTGAGAAGAAAAAAAAGTTCAAAAGGTCCCAGAAGGACTACTGTATTGCGGATTTGACTTGACTTTTTAACAATAAAAAATATTCAATCAGGACATCATGTAGCTTTTAGAACTTCTGAGGACCCTCTGAGCAGAGAAAAAGTTCAAAAGGTGTCTGGCGGACTTGACTTGAATTTTAAACATCAGAAAGAGTCTATGAGGACATCTGTAGCTTTTAGACCTTCTGGGGACCATCTGAGGAGAAAATTTTTTCAAAAGGTCTAATATGGACTACTGTCTGGAGGACTTGACTTGACTTTTTAACATCATAAAGAGTCTTTAAGGACATCATGTAGCTTTTAGACCCTCTGAGGAGAAAAAAAGTTCATAAGGTCCCATATGGACTACTGTCTGGCGGACTTGACTTGACTTTTTAACATCAGAAAGAGTCTTTAAGGAAATAATGTAGCTTTTAGACCTTCTGTGGACCCTCGGAGGAGAAAAAAAGTTCATAAGGTCCCATAAGGAAAACTGTCTGGTGGACTTGACTTGACTTTTTAACATCAGAAAGTGTCTATAAGGACATCAAATAGCTTTTAGACCTTCTGTGGACTCTCTGAGCAGAAAAAGAAAAACAGTTCAAAAGGTCCCATATGGACTACTGTATGGCGGACTTGACTTCACTTTTTAACATTAGAAAGAGTCAATGCGGACATCACATAGCTTTGAGACCTTCTGGGACCCTCTGAGCAGAAAAAAAGTTAAAAAGTTCCCATATGGACACTGTCTAGCGGACTTGACTTGACTTTTTAACATCAGAAAGAGTCTTTAAGGACATCACGTAGCTTTTAGACCTTCTGGGGGCCCTCTGAGTAGAAAAAAAGTTCAGAATGTCCTATATGGACTAGTGTCTGGCAGACTTTACTTACATTTTCATTTATTCATTTAGCTGACGCTTTTTATCCAAAACGACTTACAATTGCTGGATATGTCAGAGGTCACACGCCTCTGGAGCAACCAGGGGTTAAGTGTCTTGCTCAGGGACACATTGGTGTCTCACAGTGGACTCGAACCCGGGTCTCTCACACCAAAGGCATCTGTCTTATCCACTGCGCCATCACCACCCACTACTTGACTTTTTAACATCAGAAAGAGTTCATGAGGACATCATGTAGCTTTTAAACCTTCTGGGGACCCTCTGAGAAGAAAAAAAGTTCAAAAGGTCCCATATGGACTAGCGTCTTGGGGACTTGACTTGACTTTTTAACATCGGAAAGAGTCTATTAGGACATCATGTAGCTTTTAGACCTTCTGGGGAGCCTCTGAGGAGAAAAAAAGTTCAAAAGGTCCCATAAGGACTTTTTAACATCAGAAAGAGTCAATGAAGACATCATGTAGCTTTTCATGTAGCTGTCTGGCGGACTTGACTTTTTAACATCAGAATTTTTCTAAAAGGACATCATCATGTAGCTTTTAGACCCTCTGACCTGATTTTTTTAACATGAGAAAGACTCTGTAAGAACATCATTTGGCTTTTAGACCTTTTGATGACCCTTTGACCAGAAAAAAAGTTCAAAAGATCCCATATGGACTACTGTCTGGCGGACTTGATTTGACTTTTTAACATCAGAAAGAGTCTATGAGGACATCATGTAGCTTTTAGACCTTCTGGGGACCCTCTGAGGAGAAAAAAAGATCAAAAGGTCCCATATGGACTACACTCTGGCTGACTTGAATTGACTTTTTAACATCAGAAAGAGTCCATGAGGACATCATGTAGCTTTTAGACCTTCTGGGGACCCTCTGAGCAGAAAAAAAGTTCAACAGGTCCCAAATGGACTAGCGTCTTGCGGACTTCACTTGACTTTTTAACATCAGAAAGTGTCTATAGGACACCATGTAGCTTTTAGAAACTTCTGTGGACCCTCTGAGCAGAACAAAAGTTCAAAAGGTCAAATATGGACTACTTTCTGGAGGACTTGACTTGACTTTTTAACATCAGAAAAAGTCTTTAAGGAAAAAATGTAGCTTTTAGACCTTCTGGGGACCCTCGGGGGAGAAAAAAAGTTCAAAAGTTCCCAAATGGACTACTCTCTGGCAGACTTGATTTGACTTTTTAACATCAGAAAGAGTCTATGAGGACATCATGTAGCTTTTAGACCTTCTGGGGACCCTCTGAGCAGAAAAAAAGATCAAAAGGTCCAATATGGACTAATGTCTGGCGGACTTGACTTGAATTTTTAACATCAGAAAGAATTAATGAGGACATCATGTAGCTTTTAAACCTTCTGGGGACCCTCTGAGGAGAACAAAAGTTCAAAAGGTCCCATATGGACTACACTCTTGGCGGACTAGACTTGACTTTTTAACATCAGAAAAAGTCTTTAAGGAAATAATGTAGCTTTTAGACCTTCTGGGGACCCTCGGGGGAGAAAAAAAGTTCAAAAGGTCCCATATGGACTACACTCTTGGCGGACTTGAATTGACTTTTTAACATCAGAAAGAGTCCATGAGGACATCATGTAGCTTTTAGACCTTCTGGGGACCCTCTGAGCAGAAAAAAAGTTCAAAAGGTCCCAAATGGACTAGCGTCTTGCGGACTTTACTTGACTTTTTAACATCAGAAAGTGTCTATAGGACATCATGTAGCTTTTAGAAACTTCTGTGGACCCTCTGAGCAGAACAAAAGTTCAAAATGTCCCATATGGACTACTTTCTGGAGGACTTGACTTGACTTTTTAACATCAGAAAAAGTCTTTAAAGAAATAATGTAGCTTTTAGACCTTCTGGGGACCCTCGGGGGAAAAAAAAAGTTCAAAAGGTCCCATATGGACTACTGTCTGGCGGACTTGATTTAACTTTTTAACATCAGAAAGAGTCTATGAGGACATCATGTAGCTTTTAGACCTTCTGGGGACCCTCTGTGCAGAAAAAAAGATCAAAAGCTCCCATATGGACTAATGTCTGGCGGACTTGACTTGAATTTTTAACATCAGAAAGAATTAATGAGGACATCATGTAGCTTTTAAACCTTCTGGGGACCCTCTGAGGAGAACAAAAGTTCAAAAGGTCCCATATGGACTACACTCTTGCGGACTTGACTTGACTTTTTAACATCAGAAAGAGTCCATGAGGACATCATGTAGCTTTTAGACCTTCTGGGGACCCTCGGGGGAAAAAAAAGTTCAAAAGGTCCCATAAGGAGTACTGTCTGGCGGACTTGACTTGACTTTTTAACATCAGAAAGAGTCTTTAAGGAAATAATGTAGCTATTAGACCTTCTATAGACCGTCTGCGGAGAAAAATAGTTCAAAAGTTCCCACATGGACTACTGTCTGGCGAGACTTGACCTGACTTTTTAACATCAGAAATAGTCTTTGAGGACATCATGTAGCTTTTAGACCTTCTGGGGACCGTTTGAGGAGAAAAAACGTTCAAAATGTCCCATATGGACTACTGTCTGGCGGACTTGACTTTTTAACATCTGAAAGAGTCTATGAGGACATCATGTAGCTTTTAGACATTCTGGGGACCCTCTGAGCAGAAAAAAAGATCAAAAGCTCCCATAAGGCCTACTGTCTGGCTGACTTGACTTGACTTTTTAACAACAAAGAATCTATGTGGACATCATGTAGCTTTTAGACCTTCTCTGGACCCTCTGAGCAGAAAAAACGTTCAACAGGTCCCATATTGACTACTGTATGACGGACTTGACTTGACTTTTTAACATCAGAGAGAGTCTTTGAGGACATCATGTAGCTATTAGACCTTCTAGGGACCCTCTGAATAGAAAAAAGTTCAAAAGATCCCATATGGATTACTGTCTGGCGGACTTGACTTGAATTTTTAACATCAGAAAGAGTCTTTAAGGACATCATACACCTTTTAGACCTCTGGGGACCCTCTGAGCAGAAAGAAAGTTAAAAAGATCCCATATGGCCTACTTTCTGGCGGACTTGACTTGACTTTTTAACATCAGAAAGAGTCTTTGAGGACATAATGTAGCTTTAGACCTTCTGGGGACCCTCGGGGGAGAAAAAAAGTTCAAAAGGTCCCATATGGACTACACTCTTGGCGGACTTGAATTGACTTTTTAACATCAGAAAGAGTCCATGAGGACATCATGTAGCTTTTAGACCTTCTGGGGACCCTCTGAGCAGAAAAAAAGTTCAAAAGGTCCCAAATGGACTAGCGTCTTGCGGACTTTACTTGACTTTTTAACATCAGAAAGTATCTATAGGACATCATGTAGCTTTTAGAAACTTCTGTGGACCCTCTGAGCAGAACAAAAGTTCAAAATGTCCCATATGGACTACTTTCTGGAGGACTTGACTTGACTTTTTAACATCAGAAAAAGTCTTTAAAGAAATAATGTAGCTTTTAGACCTTCTGGGGACCCTCGGGGGAAAAAAAAAGTTCAAAAGGTCCCATATGGACTACTGTCTGGCGGACTTGATTTAACTTTTTAACATCAGAAAGAGTCTATGAGGACATCATGTAGCTTTTAGACCTTCTGGGGACCCTCTGTGCAGAAAAAAAGATCAAAAGCTCCCATATGGACTAATGTCTGGCGGACTTGACTTGAATTTTTAACATCAGAAAGAATTAATGAGGACATCATGTAGCTTTTAAACCTTCTGGGGACCCTCTGAGGAGAACAAAAGTTCAAAAGGTCCCATATGGACTACACTCTTGCGGACTTGACTTGACTTTTTAACATCAGAAAGAGTCCATGAGGACATCATGTAGCTTTTAGACCTTCTGGGGACCCTCGGGGGAAAAAAAAGTTCAAAAGGTCCCATAAGGAGTACTGTCTGGCGGACTTGACTTGACTTTTTAACATCAGAAAGAGTCTTTAAGGAAATAATGTAGCTATTAGACCTTCTATAGACCGTCTGCGGAGAAAAATAGTTCAAAAGTTCCCACATGGACTACTGTCTGGCGAGACTTGACCTGACTTTTTAACATCAGAAATAGTCTTTGAGGACATCATGTAGCTTTTAGACCTTCTGGGGACCGTTTGAGGAGAAAAAACGTTCAAAATGTCCCATATGGACTACTGTCTGGCGGACTTGACTTTTTAACATCTGAAAGAGTCTATGAGGACATCATGTAGCTTTTAGACATTCTGGGGACCCTCTGAGCAGAAAAAAAGATCAAAAGCTCCCATAAGGCCTACTGTCTGGCTGACTTGACTTGACTTTTTAACAACAAAGAATCTATGTGGACATCATGTAGCTTTTAGACCTTCTCTGGACCCTCTGAGCAGAAAAAACGTTCAACAGGTCCCATATTGACTACTGTATGACGGACTTGACTTGACTTTTTAACATCAGAGAGAGTCTTTGAGGACATCATGTAGCTATTAGACCTTCTAGGGACCCTCTGAATAGAAAAAAGTTCAAAAGATCCCATATGGATTACTGTCTGGCGGACTTGACTTGAATTTTTAACATCAGAAAGAGTCTTTAAGGACATCATACACCTTTTAGACCTCTGGGGACCCTCTGAGCAGAAAGAAAGTTAAAAAGATCCCATATGGCCTACTTTCTGGCGGACTTGACTTGACTTTTTAACATCAGAAAGAGTCTTTGAGGACATAATGTAGCTTTAGACCTTCTGGGGACCCTCGGGGGAGAAAAAAAGTTCAAAAGGTCCCATATGGACTACACTCTTGGCGGACTTGAATTGACTTTTTAACATCAGAAAGAGTCCATGAGGACATCATGTAGCTTTTAGACCTTCTGGGGACCCTCTGAGCAGAAAAAAAGTTCAAAAGGTCCCAAATGGACTAGCGTCTTGCGGACTTTACTTGACTTTTTAACATCAGAAAGTGTCTATAGGACATCATGTAGCTTTTAGAAACTTCTGTGGACCCTCTGAGCAGAACAAAAGTTCAAAATGTCCCATATGGACTACTTTCTGGAGGACTTGACTTGACTTTTTAACATCAGAAAAAGTCTTTAAAGAAATAATGTAGCTTTTAGACCTTCTGGGGACCCTCGGGGGAAAAAAAAAGTTCAAAAGGTCCCATATGGACTACTGTCTGGCGGACTTGATTTAACTTTTTAACATCAGAAAGAGTCTATGAGGACATCATGTAGCTTTTAGACCTTCTGGGGACCCTCTGTGCAGAAAAAAAGATCAAAAGCTCCCATATGGACTAATGTCTGGCGGACTTGACTTGAATTTTTAACATCAGAAAGAATTAATGAGGACATCATGTAGCTTTTAAACCTTCTGGGGACCCTCTGAGGAGAACAAAAGTTCAAAAGGTCCCATATGGACTACACTCTTGCGGACTTGACTTGACTTTTTAACATCAGAAAGAGTCCATGAGGACATCATGTAGCTTTTAGACCTTCTGGGGACCCTCGGGGGAAAAAAAAGTTCAAAAGGTCCCATAAGGAGTACTGTCTGGCGGACTTGACTTGACTTTTTAACATCAGAAAGAGTCTTTAAGGAAATAATGTAGCTATTAGACCTTCTATAGACCGTCTGCGGAGAAAAATAGTTCAAAAGTTCCCACATGGACTACTGTCTGGCGAGACTTGACCTGACTTTTTAACATCAGAAATAGTCTTTGAGGACATCATGTAGCTTTTAGACCTTCTGGGGACCGTTTGAGGAGAAAAAACGTTCAAAATGTCCCATATGGACTACTGTCTGGCGGACTTGACTTTTTAACATCTGAAAGAGTCTATGAGGACATCATGTAGCTTTTAGACATTCTGGGGACCCTCTGAGCAGAAAAAAAGATCAAAAGCTCCCATAAGGCCTACTGTCTGGCTGACTTGACTTGACTTTTTAACAACAAAGAATCTATGTGGACATCATGTAGCTTTTAGACCTTCTCTGGACCCTCTGAGCAGAAAAAACGTTCAACAGGTCCCATATTGACTACTGTATGACGGACTTGACTTGACTTTTTAACATCAGAGAGAGTCTTTGAGGACATCATGTAGCTATTAGACCTTCTAGGGACCCTCTGAATAGAAAAAAGTTCAAAAGATCCCATATGGATTACTGTCTGGCGGACTTGACTTGAATTTTTAACATCAGAAAGAGTCTTTAAGGACATCATACACCTTTTAGACCTCTGGGGACCCTCTGAGCAGAAAGAAAGTTAAAAAGATCCCATATGGCCTACTTTCTGGCGGACTTGACTTGACTTTTTAACATCAGAAAGAGTCTTTGAGGACATAATGTAGCTTTAGACCTTCTGGGGACCCTCTGAGCAGAAAAAAAGTTCAAAAGGTCCCAGAAGGACTATTGTATTGCGGATTTGACTTGACTTTTTAACAATAAAATTATTCAATCAGGACATCATGTAGCTTTTAGACCTTCTGAGGACGCACTTAGCAGAGAAAAAGTTCAAAAGGTGTCTGGTGGACTTGACTTGAATTTTAAACATCAGAAAGAGTCTATGAGGACATCTGTAGCTTTTAGACCTTCTGGGGACCATCTGAGGAGAAAAAATGTTCAAAAGGTCTCATATGGACTACTGTCTGGAGGACTTGACTTGACTTTTTAACATCAGAAAGAGTCTTTAAGGACATCATGTAGCTTTTAGACCCTCTGAGGAGAAAAAAAGTTCAAAAGGTCCCATAAGGAAAACTGTCTGGTGGACTTGACTTCACTTTTTAACATCATAAAGAGTCAATGCGGACATCACATAGCTTTTAGACCTTCTGGGGACCCTCTGAGGAGAAAAAAAGTTCAAAATGTCCTATATGGACTAGTGTCTGGAGGACTTGACTTGAATTTTGCACATCAGAAAGAGTCTATGAGGACATCTGTAGCTTTTAGACCTTCTGGAGACCATCTGAGGAGAAAAAAAGTTCAAAAGGTCCCATATGGACTACTGTCTGGTGGACTTGACGACTCTTTAACATCAGAAAGAGTCTATGAGAACATCTGTAGCTTTTTTTTGACCTTTTGGGGACTCTCTGAGGAGAAAAAAAGTTCAAAATGTCCCATATGGACTACTGTCTGGAGGACTTGACTTGACTTTAACATCAGAAAGAGTCTTTAGGGACATTATGTAGCTTTTAGACCTTCTGGGGACCCTCTGAGGTGAAAAAAAGTTCAAAAGGTCCCCTATGGACTAGTGTCTGGAGGACTTGACTTGACTTTGTAACATCAGAAAGAGTCTTTAAGGACATCATGTAGCTTTTAGACCCTCTGAGGAGAAAAAAAGTTCAAAAGGTCCCATAAGGAAAACTGTCTGGTGGACTTGACTTCACTTTTTAACATCAGAAAGAGTCAATGCGGACATCACATAGCTTTTAGACCTTCTGGGGACCCTCTGAGGAGAAAAAAAGTTCAAAATGTCCAATATGGACTAGTGTCTGGAGGACTTGACTTGAATTTTGCACATCAGAAAGAGTCTATGAGGACATCTGTAGCTTTTAGACCTTCTGGAGACCATCTGAGGAGAAAAAAAGTTCAAAAGGTCCCATATGGACTACTGTCTGGTGGACTTGACGACTCTTTAACATCAGAAAGAGTCTATGAGAACATCTGTAGCTTTTTTTGACCTTCTGGGGACTCTCTGAGGAGAAAAAAAGTTCAAAATGTCCCATATGGACTACTGTCTGGAGGACTTGACTTGACATTAACATCAGAAAGAGTCTTTAGGGACATTATGTAGCTTTTAGACCTTCTGGGGACCCTCTGAGGTGAAAAAAAGTTCAAAAGGTCCCCTATGGACTAGTGTCTGGCGGACTTGACATGAATTTTTAACATCAGAAAGAGTCAACGCGGACATCACATAGCTTTAAGACCTTCTTGGGACCCTCTGAGCAGAAAAAAAGTTCAAAAGGTCCCAGAAGGACTATTGTATTGCGGATTTGACGAGATGGTTCTCACTGCGGAACATGAAATCCACGGGGAGGAGTCGGATCCAGATCCAACTCCTCCCACCTTACATACACCTAAACCTAGCCAACTCCGCCCCCTGATCCCTAAACACACCCCTAATCCCTAAACCCAACCCTAATCCCTAAACCCAACCCTAATCCTACCCATCTCCACCCCTTGGATCTTGATCCGACTCCTCCCCGTGGATCTCATGTCTGGTGTCTGGTGGACTTGACTTGAATTTTAAACATCAGAAAGAGTCTATGAGGACATCTGTAGCTTTTAGACCTTCTGGGGACCATCTGAGGAGAAAAAATGTTCAAAAGGTCTCATATGGACTACTGTCTGGAGGACTTGACTTGACTTTTTAACATCAGAAAGATTCTTTAAGGACATCATGTAGCTTTTAGACCCTCTGAGGAGAAAAAAAGTTCAAAAGGTCCCATAAGGAAAACTGTCTGGTGGACTTGACCACTTTTTAACATCAGAAAGAGTCTATGAGGACATCTGTAGCTTTTAGACCTTCTGGAGACCATCTGAGGAGAAAAAAAGTTCAAAAGGTCCCATATGGACTACTGTCTGGTGGACTTGACGACTCTTTAACATCAGAAAGAGTCTATGAGAACATCTGTAGCTTTTAGACCTTCTGGAGACCATCTGAGGAGAAAAAAAGTTCAAAAGGTCCCATATGGACTACTGTCTGGTGGACTTGACGACTCTTTAACATCAGAAAGAGTCTATGAGAACATCTGTAGCTTTTTTTGACCTTTTGGGGACTCTCTGAGGAGAAAAAAAGTTCAAAATGTCCCATATGGACTACTGTCTGGAGGACTTGACTTGACTTTAACATCAGAAAGAGTCTTTAGGGACATTATGTAGCTTTTAGACCTTCTGGGGACCCTCTGAGGTGAAAAAAAGTTCAAAAGGTCCCCTATGGACTAGTGTCTGGAGGACTTGACTTGACTTTGTAACATCAGAAAGAGTCTTTAAGGACATCATGTAGCTTTTAGACCCTCTGAGGAGAAAAAAAGTTCAAAAGGTCCCATAAGGAAAACTGTCTGGTGGACTTGACTTCACTTTTTAACATCAGAAAGAGTCAATGCGGACATCACATAGCTTTTAGACCTTCTGGGGACCCTCTGAGGAGAAAAAAAGTTCAAAATGTCCAATATGGACTAGTGTCTGGAGGACTTGACTTGAATTTTGCACATCAGAAAGAGTCTATGAGGACATCTGTAGCTTTTAGACCTTCTGGAGACCATCTGAGGAGAAAAAAAGTTCAAAAGGTCCCATATGGACTACTGTCTGGTGGACTTGACGACTCTTTAACATCAGAAAGAGTCTATGAGAACATCTGTAGCTTTTTTTGACCTTCTGGGGACTCTCTGAGGAGAAAAAAAGTTCAAAATGTCCCATATGGACTACTGTCTGGAGGACTTGACTTGACATTAACATCAGAAAGAGTCTTTAGGGACATTATGTAGCTTTTAGACCTTCTGGGGACCCTCTGAGGTGAAAAAAAGTTCAAAAGGTCCCCTATGGACTAGTGTCTGGCGGACTTGACATGAATTTTTAACATCAGAAAGAGTCAACGCGGACATCACATAGCTTTAAGACCTTCTTGGGACCCTCTGAGCAGAAAAAAAGTTCAAAAGGTCCCAGAAGGACTATTGTATTGCGGATTTGACGAGATGGTTCTCACTGCGGAACATGAAATCCACGGGGAGGAGTCGGATCCAGATCCAACTCCTCCCACCTTACATACACCTAAACCTAGCCAACTCCGCCCCCTGATCCCTAAACACACCCCTAATCCCTAAACCCAACCCTAATCCCTAAACCCAACCCTAATCCTACCCATCTCCACCCCTTGGATCTTGATCCGACTCCTCCCCGTGGATCTCATGTCTGGTGTCTGGTGGACTTGACTTGAATTTTAAACATCAGAAAGAGTCTATGAGGACATCTGTAGCTTTTAGACCTTCTGGGGACCATCTGAGGAGAAAAAATGTTCAAAAGGTCTCATATGGACTACTGTCTGGAGGACTTGACTTGACTTTTTAACATCAGAAAGATTCTTTAAGGACATCATGTAGCTTTTAGACCCTCTGAGGAGAAAAAAAGTTCAAAAGGTCCCATAAGGAAAACTGTCTGGTGGACTTGACCACTTTTTAACATCAGAAAGAGTCTATGAGGACATCTGTAGCTTTTAGACCTTCTGGAGACCATCTGAGGAGAAAAAAAGTTCAAAAGGTCCCATATGGACTACTGTCTGGTGGACTTGACGACTCTTTAACATCAGAAAGAGTCTATGAGAACATCTGTAGCTTTTTTTGACCTTCTGGGGACTCTCTGAGGAGAAAAAAAGTTCAAAATGTCCCATATGGACTACTGTCTGGAGGACTTGACTTGACTTTAACATCAGAAAGAGTCTTTAGGGACATTATGTAGCTTTTAGACCTTCTGGGGACCCTCTGAGGAGAAAAAAAGTTCAAAGGGTCCCCTATGGACTAGTGTCTGGCGGACTTGACATGAATTTTTAACATCAGAAAGAGTCAACGCGGACATCACATAGCTTTAAGACCTTCTTGGGACCCTCTGAGCAGGAAAAAATTAAAAAGCTCCCATGTCGACTACTGTCTAGCGGATTTGACTTGACTTTTTTTACATCAGAAAGAGTCTTTAATGAGATCATGTAGCTTTTAGACCTTCTGGGGACCCTCTGAGGAGAAAAAAAGTTCAAAATGTCCTATATGCACTGGTGTCTGGCGGACTTGACTTGAATTTTAAACATCAGAAAGAGTCTATGAGAACATCTGTGGCTTTTTTTGACCTTCTGGGGACTCTCTGAGGAGAAAAAAAGTTCAAAAGGTCCCATATAGACTACTGTCTGGAGGACTTGACTTGACTTTAACGTTAGAAAGAGTCATTAGGGACATTATGTACCTTTTAGACCTTCTGGGGTCCCTCTGAGGAGATAAAAAGTTCAAAAGGTCCCCTATGGACTAGTGTCTGGCAGAACTGACATGGATTTTAAACATCAGAAAGAGTCTATAAGGACATCACATAGCTTTGAAACCTTCTGTGGACTCTGAGCAGAAAAAAACTTCAAAAGATCCCAAATGGACTACTGTATGGCGGACTTGACTTGACTTTTAAACATCAGAAAGAGTCAATAAGGACATTGTGTAGCTTTTAGACCTTCTGGGGACCCTCTGAGAAGAAAAAAAGTTCAAAAGGTCACATATAGACTACTGTATTGCGGAGTTTACTTGACTTTTTAACATCAGAAAGAGTAAATAAGTACATCACGTAGCTTTTAGACCTTCTTGGGACCCTCTGAGAAGAAAATAAGTTCAAAAGCTCCCATATGGACTACTGTCTGGCGGTCTTGACTTGACTTTTTAACACCAGAAAGAGTTTTTAAGGACAGCACGTAACTATTAGACCTTCTGGGGACCATCTGAGGACCATCTGAGGAGAAAAAAGTTCAAAAGGTCCCATAAGGACTACTGTCTGGTGTACTTGACTTGACTATTTAACATCAGAAAATGTCTATAAGGACATCATGTAGACCTTCTCTGGACCCCCTGATCGGAAACATTTTTCAAGAGGTCCCATAAGGAATACTGTCTGGCGGACTTGACTTGACTTTTTAACATCAGAGAGAGTCTTTGAGGATATCTTGTAGCTTTTAGACCCTCTGAGGAGAAAAAAAGCTCAAAAGGTCCCATAAGGAAAACTGTCTGGTGGACTTGACTTCACTTTTTAACATCAGAAAGAGTCAATGCGGACATCACATAGCTTTTAGACCTTCTGGGGACCCTCTGAGGAGAAAAAAAGTTCAAAATGTCCTATATGGACTAGTGTCTGGCGGACTTGACTTGAATTTTGCACATCAGAAAGAGTCTATGAGGACATCTGTAGCTTTTAGACCTTCTGGAGACCATCTGAGGAGAAAAAAAGTTCAAAAGGTCCCATATGGACTACTGTCTGGTGGACTTGACGACTCTTTAACATCAGAAAGAGTCTATGAGAACATCTGTAGCTTTTTTTGACCTTCTGGGGACTCTCTGAGGAGAAAAAAAGTTCAAAATGTCCCATATGGACTACTGTCTGGAGGACTTGACTTGACTTTAACATCAGAAAGAGTCTTTAGGGACATTATGTAGCTTTTAGACCTTCTGGGGACCCTCTGAGGAGAAAAAAAGTTCAAAAGGTCCCCTATGGACTAGTGTCTGGCGGACTTGACATGAATTTTTAACATCAGAAAGAGTCAACGCGGACATCACATAGCTTTAAGACCTTCTTGGGACCCTCTGAGCAGAAAAAAAATTAAAAAGCTCCCATGTGGACTACTGTCTAGCGGATTTGACTTGACTTTTTTACATCAGAAAGAGTCTTTAATGACATCACGTAGCTTTTAGACCTTCTGGGGACCCTCTGAGGAGAAAAAAAGTTCAAAATGTCCTATATGCACTGGTGTCTGGCGGACTTGACTTGAATTTTAAACATCAGAAAGAGTCTATGAGAACATCTGTGGCTTTTTTTGACCTTCTGGGGACTCTCTGAGGAGAAAAAAAGTTCAAAAGGTCCCATATAGACTACTGTCTGGAGGACTTGACTTGACTTTAACGTTAGAAAGAGTCATTAGGGACATTATGTACCTTTTAGACCTTCTGGGGTCCCTCTGAGGAGATAAAAAGTTCAAAAGGTCCCCTATGGACTAGTGTCTGGCAGAACTGACATGGATTTTAAACATCAGAAAGAGTCTATAAGGACATCACATAGCTTTGAAACCTTCTGTGGACTCTGAGCAGAAAAAAAGTTCAAAAGATCCCAAATGGACTACTGTATGGCGGACTTGACTTGACTTTTTAACATCAGAAAGAGTCAATAAGGACATTGTGTAGCTTTTAGACCTTCTGGGGACCCTCTGAGAAGAAAAAAAGTTCACAAGGTCACATATAGACTACTGTATTGCGGAGTTTACTTGACTTTTTAACATCAGAAAGAGTAAATAAGTACATCACGTAGCTTTTAGACCTTCTTGGGACCCTCTGAGAAGAAAATAAGTTCAAAAGCTCCCATATGGACTACTGTCTGGCGGTCTTGACTTGACTTTTTAACACCAGAAAGAGTTTTTAAGGACAGCACGTAACTATTAGACCTTCTGGGGACCATCTGAGGACCATCTGAGGAGAAAAAAGTTCAAAAGGTCCCATGAGGACTACTGTCTGTCGTACTTGACTTGACTATTTAACATCAGAAAATGTCTATAAGGACATCATGTAGACCTTCTCTGGACCCCCTGATCGGAAACTTTTTTCAAGAGGTCCCATAACGAATACTGTCTGGCGGACTTGACTTGACTTTTTAACATCAGAGAGAGTCTTTGAGGATATCTTGTAGCTTTTAGACCCTCTGAGGAGAAAAAAAGTTCAAAAGGTCCCATAAGGAAAACTGTCTGGTGGACTAGACTTCACTTTTTAACATCAGAAAGAGTCAATGCGGACATCACATAGCTTTTAGACCTTCTGGGGACCCTCTGAGGAGAAAAAAAGTTCAAAATGTCCTATATGGACTAATGTCTGGCGGACTTGACTTGAATTTTGTACATCAGAAAGAGTCTATGAGGACAACTGTAGCTTTTAGACCTTCTGGAGCCAATCTGAGGAGAAAAAAAGTTCAAAAGGTCCCATATGGACTGCTGTCTGGTGGACTTGACGACTCTTTAACATCAGAAAGAGTCTATGAGAACATCTGTAGCTTTTTTTGACCTTCTGGGGACTCTCTGAGGAGAAAAAAAGTTCAAAATGTCCCATATGGACTACTGTCTGGAGGACTTGACTTGACTTTAACATCAGAAAGAGTCTTTAGGGACATTATGTAGCTTTTAGACCTTCTGGGGACCCTCTGAGGAGAAAAAAAGTTCAAAAGGTCCCCTATGGACTAGTGTCTGGCGGACTTGACATTAATTTTTAACATCAGAAAGAGTCAACGCGGACATCACATAGCTTTAAGACCTTCTTGGGACCCTCTGAGCAGAAAAAAGTTAAAAAGCTCCCATATGGACTACTGTCTAGCGGATTTGACTTGACTTTTTTACATCAGAAAGAGTCTTTAATGACATCACGTACCTTTTAGACCTTCTGGGGACCCTCTGAGGAGAAAAAAAGTTCAAAATGTCCTATATGCACTGGTGTCTGGCGGACTTGACTTGAATTTTAAACATCAGAAAGAGTCTATGAGAACATCTGTGGCTTTTTTTGACCTTCTGGGGACTCTCTGAGGAGAAAAAAAGTTCAAAAGGTCCCATATAGACTACTGTCTGGAGGACTTGACTTGACTTTAACGTTAGAAAGAGTCTTTAGGGACATTATGTACCTTTTAGACCTTCTGGGGTCCCTCTGAGGAGATAAAAAGTTCAAAAGGTCCCCTATGGACTAGTGTCTGGCAGAACTGACATGGATTTTAAACATCAGAAAGAGTCTATAAGGACATCACATAGCTTTGAAACCTTCTGTGGACTCTGAGCAGAAAAAAACTTCAAAAGATCCCAAATGGACTACTGTATTGCGGAGTTTACTTGACTTTTTAACATCAAAAAGAGTCAATAAGGACATTGTGTAGCTTTTAGACCTTCTGGGGACCCTCTGAGAAGAAAAAAAGTTCAAAAGGTCACATATGGACTACTGTCTGGCGGTCTTGACTTGACTTTTTAACACCAGAAAGAGTTTTTAAGGACAGCACGTAACTATTAGACCTTCTGGGGACCATCTGAGGACCATCTGAGGAGAAAAAAGTTCAAAAGGTCCCATGAGGACTACTGTCTGGCGTACTTGACTTGACTATTTAACATCAGAAAATGTCTATAAGGACATCATGTAGACCTTCTCTGGACCCCCTGATCGGAAACTTTTTTCAAGAGGTCCCATAAGGAATACTGTCTGGCGGACTTGACTTGACTTTTTAACATCAGAGAGAGTCTTTGAGGATATCTTGTAGCTTTTAGACCCTCTGAGGAGAAAAAAAGTTCAAAAGTCCCATAAGGAAAACTGTCTGGTGGACTTGACTTCACTTTCTAACATCAGAAAGAGTCAATGCGGACATCACATAGCTTTTAGACCTTCTGGGGACCCTCTGAGGAGAAAAAAAGTTCAAAATGTCCTATAAGGACTAGTGTCTGGCGGACTTGACTTGAATTTTGCACATCAGAAAGAGTCTATGAGGACATCTGTAGCTTTTAGACCTTCTGGAGACCATCTGAGGAGAAAAAAAGTTCAAAAGGTCCCATATGGACTACTGTCTGGTGGACTTGACGACTCTTTAACATCAGAAAGAGTCTATGAGAACATCTGTAGCTTTTTTTGACCTTCTGGGGACTCTCTGAGGAGAAAAAAAGTTCAAAATGTCCCATATGGACTACTGTCTGGAGGACTTGACTTGACATTAACATCAGAAAGAGTCTTTAGGGACATTATGTAGCTTTTAGACCTTCTGGGGACCCTCTGAGGTGAAAAAAAGTTCAAAAGGTCCCCTATGGACTAGTGTCTGGCGGACTTGACATGAATTTTTAACATCAGAAAGAGTCAACGCGGACATCACATAGCTTTAAGACCTTCTTGGGACCCTCTGAGCAGAAAAAAAGTTCAAAAGGTCCCAGAAGGACTATTGTATTGCGGATTTGACGAGATGGTTCTCACTGCGGAACATGAAATCCACGGGGAGGAGTCGGATCCAGATCCAACTCCTCCCACCTTACATACACCTAAACCTAGCCAACTCCGCCCCCTGATCCCTAAACACACCCCTAATCCCTAAACCCAACCCTAATCCCTAAACCCAACCCTAATCCTACCCATCTCCACCCCTTGGATCTTGATCCGACTCCTCCCCGTGGATCTCATGTCTGGTGTCTGGTGGACTTGACTTGAATTTTAAACATCAGAAAGAGTCTATGAGGACATCTGTAGCTTTTAGACCTTCTGGGGACCATCTGAGGAGAAAAAATGTTCAAAAGGTCTCATATGGACTACTGTCTGGAGGACTTGACTTGACTTTTTAACATCAGAAAGATTCTTTAAGGACATCATGTAGCTTTTAGACCCTCTGAGGAGAAAAAAAGTTCAAAAGGTCCCATAAGGAAAACTGTCTGGTGGACTTGACCACTTTTTAACATCAGAAAGAGTCTATGAGGACATCTGTAGCTTTTAGACCTTCTGGAGACCATCTGAGGAGAAAAAAAGTTCAAAAGGTCCCATATGGACTACTGTCTGGTGGACTTGACGACTCTTTAACATCAGAAAGAGTCTATGAGAACATCTGTAGCTTTTAGACCTTCTGGAGACCATCTGAGGAGAAAAAAAGTTCAAAAGGTCCCATATGGACTACTGTCTGGTGGACTTGACGACTCTTTAACATCAGAAAGAGTCTATGAGAACATCTGTAGCTTTTTTTGACCTTTTGGGGACTCTCTGAGGAGAAAAAAAGTTCAAAATGTCCCATATGGACTACTGTCTGGAGGACTTGACTTGACTTTAACATCAGAAAGAGTCTTTAGGGACATTATGTAGCTTTTAGACCTTCTGGGGACCCTCTGAGGTGAAAAAAAGTTCAAAAGGTCCCCTATGGACTAGTGTCTGGAGGACTTGACTTGACTTTGTAACATCAGAAAGAGTCTTTAAGGACATCATGTAGCTTTTAGACCCTCTGAGGAGAAAAAAAGTTCAAAAGGTCCCATAAGGAAAACTGTCTGGTGGACTTGACTTCACTTTTTAACATCAGAAAGAGTCAATGCGGACATCACATAGCTTTTAGACCTTCTGGGGACCCTCTGAGGAGAAAAAAAGTTCAAAATGTCCAATATGGACTAGTGTCTGGAGGACTTGACTTGAATTTTGCACATCAGAAAGAGTCTATGAGGACATCTGTAGCTTTTAGACCTTCTGGAGACCATCTGAGGAGAAAAAAAGTTCAAAAGGTCCCATATGGACTACTGTCTGGTGGACTTGACGACTCTTTAACATCAGAAAGAGTCTATGAGAACATCTGTAGCTTTTTTTGACCTTCTGGGGACTCTCTGAGGAGAAAAAAAGTTCAAAATGTCCCATATGGACTACTGTCTGGAGGACTTGACTTGACATTAACATCAGAAAGAGTCTTTAGGGACATTATGTAGCTTTTAGACCTTCTGGGGACCATCTGAGGAGAAAAAAAGTTCAAAAGGTCCCATATGGACTACTGTCTGGTGGACTTGACGACTCTTTAACATCAGAAAGAGTCTATGAGAACATCTGTAGCTTTTAGACCTTCTGGAGACCATCTGAGGAGAAAAAAAGTTCAAAAGGTCCCATATGGACTACTGTCTGGTGGACTTGACGACTCTTTAACATCAGAAAGAGTCTATGAGAACATCTGTAGCTTTTTTTGACCTTTTGGGGACTCTCTGAGGAGAAAAAAAGTTCAAAATGTCCCATATGGACTACTGTCTGGAGGACTTGACTTGACTTTAACATCAGAAAGAGTCTTTAGGGACATTATGTAGCTTTTAGACCTTCTGGGGACCCTCTGAGGTGAAAAAAAGTTCAAAAAGGTCCCCTATGGACTAGTGTCTGGAGGACTTGACTTGACTTTGTAACATCAGAAAGAGTCTTTAAGGACATCATGTAGCTTTTAGACCCTCTGAGGAGAAAAAAAGTTCAAAAGGTCCCATAAGGAAAACTGTCTGGTGGACTTGACTTCACTTTTTAACATCAGAAAGAGTCAATGCGGACATCACATAGCTTTTAGACCTTCTGGGGACCCTCTGAGGAGAAAAAAAGTTCAAAATGTCCAATATGGACTAGTGTCTGGAGGACTTGACTTGAATTTTGCACATCAGAAAGAGTCTATGAGGACATCTGTAGCTTTTAGACCTTCTGGAGACCATCTGAGGAGAAAAAAAGTTCAAAAGGTCCCATATGGAGTTCTGTCTGGTGGACTTGACGACTCTTTAACATCAGAAAGAGTCTATGAGAACATCTGTAGCTTTTTTTGACCTTCTGGGGACTCTCTGAGGAGAAAAAAAGTTCAAAATGTCCCATATGGACTACTGTCTGGAGGACTTGACTTGACATTAACATCAGAAAGAGTCTTTAGGGACATTATGTAGCTTTTAGACCTTCTGGGGACCCTCTGAGGTGAAAAAAAGTTCAAAAGGTCCCCTATGGACTAGTGTCTGGCGGACTTGACATGAATTTTTAACATCAGAAAGAGTCAACGCGGACATCACATAGCTTTAAGACCTTCTTGGGACCCTCTGAGCAGAAAAAAAGTTCAAAAGGTCCCAGAAGGACTATTGTATTGCGGATTTGACGAGATGGTTCTCACTGCGGAACATGAAATCCACGGGGAGGAGTCGGATCCAGATCCAACTCCTCCCACCTTACATACACCTAAACCTAGCCAACTCCGCCCCCTGATCCCTAAACACACCCCTAATCCCTAAACCCAACCCTAATCCCTAAACCCAACCCTAATCCTACCCATCTCCACCCCTTGGATCTTGATCCGACTCCTCCCCGTGGATCTCATGTCTGGTGTCTGGTGGACTTGACTTGAATTTTAAACATCAGAAAGAGTCTATGAGGACATCTGTAGCTTTTAGACCTTCTGGGGACCATCTGAGGAGAAAAAATGTTCAAAAGGTCTCATATGGACTACTGTCTGGAGGACTTGACTTGACTTTTTAACATCAGAAAGATTCTTTAAGGACATCATGTAGCTTTTAGACCCTCTGAGGAGAAAAAAAGTTCAAAAGGTCCCATAAGGAAAACTGTCTGGTGGACTTGACCACTTTTTAACATCAGAAAGAGTCTATGAGGACATCTGTAGCTTTTAGACCTTCTGGAGACCATCTGAGGAGAAAAAAAGTTCAAAAGGTCCCATATGGACTACTGTCTGGTGGACTTGACGACTCTTTAACATCAGAAAGAGTCTATGAGAACATCTGTAGCTTTTTTTGACCTTCTGGGGACTCTCTGAGGAGAAAAAAAGTTCAAAATGTCCCATATGGACTACTGTCTGGAGGACTTGACTTGACTTTAACATCAGAAAGAGTCTTTAGGGACATTATGTAGCTTTTAGACCTTCTGGGGACCCTCTGAGGAGAAAAAAAGTTCAAAGGGTCCCCTATGGACTAGTGTCTGGCGGACTTGACATGAATTTTTAACATCAGAAAGAGTCAACGCGGACATCACATAGCTTTAAGACCTTCTTGGGACCCTCTGAGCAGAAAAAAAATTAAAAAGCTCCCATGTGGACTACTGTCTAGCGGATTTGACTTGACTTTTTTTACATCAGAAAGAGTCTTTAATGAGATCATGTAGCTTTTAGACCTTCTGGGGACCCTCTGAGGAGAAAAAAAGTTCAAAATGTCCTATATGCACTGGTGTCTGGCGGACTTGACTTGAATTTTAAACATCAGAAAGAGTCTATGAGAACATCTGTGGCTTTTTTTGACCTTCTGGGGACTCTCTGAGGAGAAAAAAAGTTCAAAAGGTCCCATATAGACTACTGTCTGGAGGACTTGACTTGACTTTAACGTTAGAAAGAGTCATTAGGGACATTATGTACCTTTTAGACCTTCTGGGGTCCCTCTGAGGAGATAAAAAGTTCAAAAGGTCCCCTATGGACTAGTGTCTGGCAGAACTGACATGGATTTTAAACATCAGAAAGAGTCTATAAGGACATCACATAGCTTTGAAACCTTCTGTGGACTCTGAGCAGAAAAAAACTTCAAAAGATCCCAAATGGACTACTGTATGGCGGACTTGACTTGACTTTTAAACATCAGAAAGAGTCAATAAGGACATTGTGTAGCTTTTAGACCTTCTGGGGACCCTCTGAGAAGAAAAAAAGTTCAAAAGGTCACATATAGACTACTGTATTGCGGAGTTTACTTGACTTTTTAACATCAGAAAGAGTAAATAAGTACATCACGTAGCTTTTAGACCTTCTTGGGACCCTCTGAGAAGAAAATAAGTTCAAAAGCTCCCATATGGACTACTGTCTGGCGGTCTTGACTTGACTTTTTAACACCAGAAAGAGTTTTTAAGGACAGCACGTAACTATTAGACCTTCTGGGGACCATCTGAGGACCATCTGAGGAGAAAAAAGTTCAAAAGGTCCCATAAGGACTACTGTCTGGTGTACTTGACTTGACTATTTAACATCAGAAAATGTCTATAAGGACATCATGTAGACCTTCTCTGGACCCCCTGATCGGAAACTTTTTTCAAGAGGTCCCATAAGGAATACTGTCTGGCGGACTTGACTTGACTTTTTAACATCAGAGAGAGTCTTTGAGGATATCTTGTAGCTTTTAGACCCTCTGAGGAGAAAAAAAGCTCAAAAGGTCCCATAAGGAAAACTGTCTGGTGGACTTGACTTCACTTTTTAACATCAGAAAGAGTCAATGCGGACATCACATAGCTTTTAGACCTTCTGGGGACCCTCTGAGGAGAAAAAAAGTTCAAAATGTCCTATATGGACTAGTGTCTGGCGGACTTGACTTGAATTTTGCACATCAGAAAGAGTCTATGAGGACATCTGTAGCTTTTAGACCTTCTGGAGACCATCTGAGGAGAAAAAAAGTTCAAAAGGTCCCATATGGACTACTGTCTGGTGGACTTGACGACTCTTTAACATCAGAAAGAGTCTATGAGAACATCTGTAGCTTTTTTTGACCTTCTGGGGACTCTCTGAGGAGAAAAAAAGTTCAAAATGTCCCATATGGACTACTGTCTGGAGGACTTGACTTGACTTTAACATCAGAAAGAGTCTTTAGGGACATTATGTAGCTTTTAGACCTTCTGGGGACCCTCTGAGGAGAAAAAAAGTTCAAAAGGTCCCCTATGGACTAGTGTCTGGCGGACTTGACATGAATTTTTAACATCAGAAAGAGTCAACGCGGACATCACATAGCTTTAAGACCTTCTTGGGACCCTCTGAGCAGAAAAAAATTTAAAAAGCTCCCATGTGGACTACTGTCTAGCGGATTTGACTTGACTTTTTTACATCAGAAAGAGTCTTTAATGACATCACGTAGCTTTTAGACCTTCTGGGGACCCTCTGAGGAGAAAAAAAGTTCAAAATGTCCTATATGCACTGGTGTCTGGCGGACTTGACTTGAATTTTAAACATCAGAAAGAGTCTATGAGAACATCTGTGGCTTTTTTTGACCTTCTGGGGACTCTCTGAGGAGAAAAAAAGTTCAAAAGGTCCCATATAGACTACTGTCTGGAGGACTTGACTTGACTTTAACGTTAGAAAGAGTCTTTAGGGACATTATGTACCTTTTAGACCTTCTGGGGTCCCTCTGAGGAGATAAAAAGTTCAAAAGGTCCCCTATGGACTAGTGTCTGGCAGAACTGACATGGATTTTAAACATCAGAAAGAGTCTATAAGGACATCACATAGCTTTGAAACCTTCTGTGGACTCTGAGCAGAAAAAAAGTTCAAAAGATCCCAAATGGACTACTGTATGGCGGACTTGACTTGACTTTTTAACATCAGAAAGAGTCAATAAGGACATTGTGTAGCTTTTAGACCTTCTGGGGACCCTCTGAGAAGAAAAAAAGTTCACAAGGTCACATATAGACTACTGTATTGCGGAGTTTACTTGACTTTTTAACATCAGAAAGAGTAAATAAGTACATCACGTAGCTTTTAGACCTTCTTGGGACCCTCTGAGAAGAAAATAAGTTCAAAAGCTCCCATATGGACTACTGTCTGGCGGTCTTGACTTGACTTTTTAACACCAGAAAGAGTTTTTAAGGACAGCACGTAACTATTAGACCTTCTGGGGACCATCTGAGGACCATCTGAGGAGAAAAAAGTTCAAAAGGTCCCATGAGGACTACTGTCTGTCGTACTTGACTTGACTATTTAACATCAGAAAATGTCTATAAGGACATCATGTAGACCTTCTCTGGACCCCCTGATCGGAAACTTTTTTCAAGAGGTCCCATAACGAATACTGTCTGGCGGACTTGACTTGACTTTTTAACATCAGAGAGAGTCTTTGAGGATATCTTGTAGCTTTTAGACCCTCTGAGGAGAAAAAAAGTTCAAAAGGTCCCATAAGGAAAACTGTCTGGTGGACTTGACTTCACTTTTTAACATCAGAAAGAGTCAATGCGGACATCACATAGCTTTTAGACCTTCTGGGGACCCTCTGAGGAGAAAAAAAGTTCAAAATGTCCTATATGGACTAATGTCTGGCGGACTTGACTTGAATTTTGTACATCAGAAAGAGTCTATGAGGACAACTGTAGCTTTTAGACCTTCTGGAGCCAATCTGAGGAGAAAAAAAGTTCAAAAGGTCCCATATGGACTGCTGTCTGGTGGACTTGACGACTCTTTAACATCAGAAAGAGTCTATGAGAACATCTGTAGCTTTTTTTGACCTTCTGGGGACTCTCTGAGGAGAAAAAAAGTTCAAAATGTCCCATATGGACTACTGTCTGGAGGACTTGACTTGACTTTAACATCAGAAAGAGTCTTTAGGGACATTATGTAGCTTTTAGACCTTCTGGGGACCCTCTGAGGAGAAAAAAAGTTCAAAAGGTCCCCTATGGACTAGTGTCTGGCGGACTTGACATTAATTTTTAACATCAGAAAGAGTCAACGCGGACATCACATAGCTTTAAGACCTTCTTGGGACCCTCTGAGCAGAAAAAAGTTAAAAAGCTCCCATATGGACTACTGTCTAGCGGATTTGACTTGACTTTTTTACATCAGAAAGAGTCTTTAATGACATCACGTACCTTTTAGACCTTCTGGGGACCCTCTGAGGAGAAAAAAAGTTCAAAATGTCCTATATGCACTGGTGTCTGGCGGACTTGACTTGAATTTTAAACATCAGAAAGAGTCTATGAGAACATCTGTGGCTTTTTTTGACCTTCTGGGGACTCTCTGAGGAGAAAAAAAGTTCAAAAGGTCCCATATAGACTACTGTCTGGAGGACTTGACTTGACTTTAACGTTAGAAAGAGTCTTTAGGGACATTATGTACCTTTTAGACCTTCTGGGGTCCCTCTGAGGAGATAAAAAGTTCAAAAGGTCCCCTATGGACTAGTGTCTGGCAGAACTGACATGGATTTTAAACATCAGAAAGAGTCTATAAGGACATCACATAGCTTTGAAACCTTCTGTGGACTCTGAGCAGAAAAAAACTTCAAAAGATCCCAAATGGACTACTGTATGGCGGACTTGACTTGACTTTTTAACATCAGAAAGAGTCAATAAGGACATTGTGTAGCTTTTAGACCTTCTGGGGACCCTCTGAGAAGAAAAAAAGTTCAAAAGGTCACATATAGACTACTGTATTGCGGAGTTTACTTGACTTTTTAACATCAGAAAGAGTAAATAAGTACATCACGTAGCTTTTAGACCTTCTTGGGACCCTCTGAGAAGAAAATAAGTTCAAAAGCTCCCATATGGACTACTGTCTGGCGGTCTTGACTTGACTTTTTAACACCAGAAAGAGTTTTTAAGGACAGCACGTAACTATTAGACCTTCTGGGGACCATCTGAGGACCATCTGAAGAGAAAAAAGTTCAAAAGGTCCCATAAGGACTACTGTCTGGCGTACTTGACTTGACTATTTAACATCAGAAAATGTCTATAAGGACATCATGTAGACCTTCTCTGGACCCCCTGATCGGAAACTTTTTTCAAGAGGTCCCATAAGGAATACTGTCTGGCGGACTTGACTTGACTTTTTAACATCAGAGAGAGTCTTTGAGGATATTTTGTAGCTTTTAGACCCTCTGAGGAGAAAAAAAGTTCAAAAGGTCCCATAAGGAAAACTGTCTGGTGGACTTGACTTCACTTTTTAACATCAGAAAGAGTCAATGCGGACATCACATAGCTTTTAGACCTTCTGGGGACCCTCTGAGGAGAAAAAAAGTTCAAAATGTCCTATATGGACTAGTGTCTGGCGGACTTGACTTGAATTTTGCACATCAGAAAGAGTCTATGAGGACATCTGTAGCTTTTAGACCTTCTGGAGACCATCTGAGGAGAAAAAAAGTTCAAAAGGTCCCATATGGACTACTGTCTGGTGGACTTGACGACTCTTTAACATCAGAAAGAGTCTATGAGAACATCTGTAGCTTTTTTTGACCTTCTGGGGACTCTCTGAGGAGAAAAAAAGTTCAAAATGTCCCATATGGACTACTGTCTGGAGGACTTGACTTGACTTTAACATCAGAAAGAGTCTTTAGGGACATTATGTAGCTTTTAGACCTTCTGGGGACCCTCTGAGGAGAAAAAAAGTTCAAAAGGTCCCCTATGGACTAGTGTCTGGCGGACTTGACATGAATTTTTAACATCAGAAAGAGTCAACGCGGACATCACATAGCTTTAAGACCTTCTTGGGACCCTCTGAGCAGAAAAAAAATTAAAAAGCTCCCATGTGGACTACTGTCTAGCGGATTTGACTTGACTTTTTTACATCAGAAAGAGTCTTTAATGACATCACGTAGCTTTTAGACCTTCTGGGGACCCTCTGAGGAGAAAAAAAGTTCAAAATGTCCTATATGCACTGGTGTCTGGCGGACTTGACTTGAATTTTTAACATCAGAAAGAGTCAACACATAGCTTTAAGACCTTCTTGGGACCCTCTGAGCAGAAAAAAGTTAAAAAGCTCCCATATGGACTACTGTCTAGCGGATTTGACTTGACTTTTTTACATCAGAAAGAGTCTTTAATGAGATCACGTAGCTTTTAGACCTTCTGGGGACCCTCTGAGGAGAAAAAAAGTTCAAAATGTCCTATATGCACTGGTGTCTGGCGGACTTGACTTGAATTTTAAACATCAGAAAGAGTCTATGAGAACATCTGTGGCTTTTTTTGACCTTCTGGGGACTCTCTGAGGAGAAAAAAAGTTCAAAAGGTCCCATATAGACTACTGTCTGGAGGACTTGACTTGACTTTAACGTTAGAAAGAGTCTTTAGGGACATTATGTACCTTTTAGACCTTCTGGGGTCCCTCTGAGGAGATAAAAAGTTCAAAAGGTCCCCTATGGACTAGTGTCTGGCAGAACTGACATGGATTTTAAACATCAGAAAGAGTCTATAAGGACATCACATAGCTTTGAAACCTTCTGTGGACTCTGAGCAGAAAAAAACTTCAAAAGATCCCAAATGGACTACTGTATGGCGGACTTGACTTGACTTTTTAACATCAGAAAGAGTCAATAAGGACATTGTGTAGCTTTTAGACCTTCTGGGGACCCTCTGAGAAGAAAAAAAGTTCAAAAGGTCACATATAGACTACTGTATTGCGGAGTTTACTTGACTTTTTAACATCAGAAAGAGTAAATAAGTACATCACGTAGCTTTTAGACCTTCTTGGGACCCTCTGAGAAGAAAATAAGTTCAAAAGCTCCCATATGGACTACTGTCTGGCGGTCTTGACTTGACTTTTTAACACCAGAAAGAGTTTTTAAGGACAGCACGTAACTATTAGACCTTCTGGGGACCATCTGAGGACCATCTGAAGAGAAAAAAGTTCAAAAGGTCCCATAAGGACTACTGTCTGGCGTACTTGACTTGACTATTTAACATCAGAAAATGTCTATAAGGACATCATGTAGACCTTCTCTGGACCCCTTGATCGGAAACTTTTTTCAAGAGGTCCCATAAGGAATACTGTCTGGCGGACTTGACTTGACTTTTTAACATCAGAGAGAGTCTTTGAGGATATTTTGTAGCTTTTAGACCCTCTGAGGAGAAAAAAAGTTCAAAAGGTCCCATAAGGAAAACTGTCTGGTGGACTTGACTTCACTTTTTAACATCAGAAAGAGTCAATGCGGACATCACATAGCTTTTAGACCTTCTGGGGACCCTCTGAGGAGAAAAAAAGTTCAAAATGTCCTATATGGACTAGTGTCTGGCGGACTTGACTTGAATTTTGCACATCAGAAAGAGTCTATGAGGACATCTGTAGCTTTTAGACCTTCTGGAGACCATCTGAGGAGAAAAAAAGTTCAAAAGGTCCCATATGGACTACTGTCTGGTGGACTTGACGACTCTTTAACATCAGAAAGAGTCTATGAGAACATCTGTAGCTTTTTTTGACCTTCTGGGGACTCTCTGAGGAGAAAAAAAGTTCAAAATGTCCCATATGGACTACTGTCTGGAGGACTTGACTTGACTTTAACATCAGAAAGAGTCTTTAGGGACATTATGTAGCTTTTAGACCTTCTGGGGACCCTCTGAGGAGAAAAAAAGTTCAAAAGGTCCCCTATGGACTAGTGTCTGGCGGACTTGACATGAATTTTTAACATCAGAAAGAGTCAACGCGGACATCACATAGCTTTAAGACCTTCTTGGGACCCTCTGAGCAGAAAAAAAATTAAAAAGCTCCCATGTGGACTACTGTCTAGCGGATTTGACTTGACTTTTTTACATCAGAAAGAGTCTTTAATGACATCACGTAGCTTTTAGACCTTCTGGGGACCCTCTGAGGAGAAAAAAAGTTCAAAATGTCCTATATGCACTGGTGTCTGGCGGACTTGACTTGAATTTTAAACATCAGAAAGAGTCTATGAGAACATCTGTGGCTTTTTTTGACCTTCTGGGGACTCTCTGAGGAGAAAAAAAGTTCAAAAGGTCCCATATAGACTACTGTCTGGAGGACTTGACTTGACTTTAACGTTAGAAAGAGTCTTTAGGGACATTATGTACCTTTTAGACCTTCTGGGGTCCCTCTGAGGAGATAAAAAGTTCAAAAGGTCCCCTATGGACTAGTGTCTGGCAGAACTGACATGGATTTTAAACATCAGAAAGAGTCTATAAGGACATCACATAGCTTTGAAACCTTCTGTGGACTCTGAGCAGAAAAAAACTTCAAAAGATCCCAAATGGACTACTGTATGGCGGACTTGACTTGACTTTTTAACATCAGAAAGAGTCAATAAGGACATTGTGTAGCTTTTAGACCTTCTGGGGACCCTCTGAGAAGAAAAAAAGTTCAAAAGGTCACATATAGACTACTGTATTGCGGAGTTTACTTGACTTTTTAACATCAGAAAGAGTAAATAAGTACATCACGTAGCTTTTAGACCTTCTTGGGACCCTCTGAGAAGAAAATAAGTTCAAAAGCTCCCATATGGACTACTGTCTGGCGGTCTTGACATGACTTTTTAACACCAGAAAGAGTTTTTAAGGACAGCACGTAACTATTAGACCTTCTGGGGACCATCTGAGGACCATCTGAGGAGAAAAAAGTTCAAAAGGTCCCATAAGGACTACTGTCTGGCGTACTTGACTTGACTATTTAACATCAGAAAATGTCTATAAGGACATCATGTAGACCTTCTCTGGACCCCCTGATCGGAAACTTTTTTCAAGAGGTCCCATAAGGAATACTGTCTGGCGGACTTGACTTGAATTTTTAACATCAGAGAGAGTCTTTGAGGATATCTTGTAGCTTTTAGACCCTCTGAGGAGAAAAAAAGTTCAAAAGGTCCCATAAGGAAAACTGTCTGGTGGACTTGACTTCACTTTTTAACATCAGAAAGAGTCAATGCGGACATCACATAGCTTTTAGACCTTCTGGGGACCCTCTGAGGAGAAAAAAAGTTCAAAATGTCCTATATGGACTAGTGTCTGGCGGACTTGACTTGAATTTTGCACATCAGAAAGAGTCTATGAGGACATCTGTAGCTTTTAGACCTTCTGGAGACCATCTGAGGAGAAAAAAAGTTCAAAAGGTCCCATATGGACTACTGTCTGGTGGACTTGACGACTCTTTAACATCAGAAAGAGTCTATGAGAACATCTGTAGCTTTTTTTGACCTTCTGGGGACTCTCTGAGGAGAAAAAAAGTTCAAAATGTCCCATATGGACTACTGTCTGGAGGACTTGACTTGACTTTAACATCAGAAAGAGTCTTTAGGGACATTATGTAGCTTTTAGACCTTCTGGGGACCCTCTGAGGAGAAAAAAAGTTCAAAAGGTCCCCTATGGACTAGTGTCTGGCGGACTTGACATGAATTTTTAACATCAGAAAGAGTCAACGCGGACATCACACAGCTTTAAGACCTTCTTGGGACCCTCTGAGCAGAAAAAAAATTAAAAAGCTCCCATGTGGACTACTGTCTAGCGGATTTGACTTGACTTTTTTACATCAGAAAGAGTCTTTAATGACATCACGTAGCTTTTAGACCTTCTGGGGACCCTCTGAGGAGAAAAAAAGTTCAAAATGTCCTATATGGACTAGTGTCTGGCGGACTTGACTTGAATTTTGCACATCAGAAAGAGTCTATGAGGACATCTGTAGCTTTTAGACCTTCTGGAGACCATCTGAGGAGAAAAAAAGTTCAAAAGGTCCCATATGGACTACTGTCTGGTGGACTTGACGACTCTTTAACATCAGAAAGAGTCTATGAGAACATCTGTAGCTTTTTTTGACCTTCTGGGGACTCTCTGAGGAGAAAAAAAGTTCAAAATGTCCCATATGGACTACTGTCTGGAGGACTTGACTTGACTTTAACATCAGAAAGAGTCTTTAGGGACATTATGTAGCTTTTAGACCTTCTGGGGACCCTCTGAGGAGAAAAAAAGTTCAAAAGGTCCCCTATGGACTAGTGTCTGGCGGACTTGACATGAATTTTTAACATCAGAAAGAGTCAACGCGGACATCACATAGCTTTAAGACCTTCTTGGGACCCTCTGAGCAGAAAAAAAATTAAAAAGCTCCCATGTGGACTACTGTCTAGCGGATTTGACTTGACTTTTTTACATCAGAAAGAGTCTTTAATGACATCACGTAGCTTTTAGACCTTCTGGGAACCCTCTGAGGAGAAAAAAAGTTCAAAATGTCCTATATGCACTGGTGTCTGGCGGACTTGACTTGAATTTTAAACATCAGAAAGAGTCTATGAGAACATCTGTGGCTTTTTTTGACCTTCTGGGGACTCTCTGAGGAGAAAAAAAGTTCAAAAGGTCCCATATAGACTACTGTCTGGAGGACTTGACTTGACTTTAACGTTAGAAAGAGTCTTTAGGGACATTATGTACCTTTTAGACCTTCTGGGGTCCCTCTGAGGAGATAAAAAGTTCAAAAGGTCCCCTATGGACTAGTGTCTGGCAGAACTGACATGGATTTTAAACATCAGAAAGAGTCTATAAGGACATCACATAGCTTTGAAACCTTCTGTGGACTCTGAGCAGAAAAAAAGTTCAAAAGATCCCAAATGGACTACTGTATGGCGGACTTGACGACTTTTTAACATCAGAAAGAGTCAATAAGGACATTGTGTAGCTTTTAGACCTTCTGGGGACCCTCTGAGAAGAAAAAAAGTTCAAAAGGTCACATATAGACTACTGTATTGCGGAGTTTACTTGACTTTTTAACATCAGAAAGAGTAAATAAGTACATCACGTAGCTTTTAGACCTTCTTGGGACCCTCTGAGAAGAAAATAAGTTCAAAAGCTCCCATATGGACTACTGTCTGGCGGTCTTGACTTGACTTTTTAACACCAGAAAGAGTTTTTAAGGACAGCACGTAACTATTAGACCTTCTGGGGACCATCTGAGGACCATCTGAGGAGAAAAAAGTTCAAAAGGTCCCATAAGGACTACTGTCTGGCGTACTTGACTTGACTATTTAACATCAGAAAATGTCTATAAGGACATCATGTAGACCTTCTCTGGACCCCCTGATCGGAAACTTTTTTCAAGAGGTCCCATAAGGAATACTGTCTGGCGGACTTGACTTGACTTTTTAACATCAGAGAGAGTCTTTGAGGATATCTTGTAGCTTTTAGACCCTCTGAGGAGAAAAAAAGTTCAAAAGGTCCCATAAGGAAAACTGTCTGGTGGACTTGACCACTTTTTAACATCAGAAAGAGTCAATACGGACATCACATAGCTTTTAGACCTTCTGGGGACCCTCTGAGGAGAAAAAAAGTTCAAAATGTCCTATATGGACTAGTGTCTGGCGGACTTGACTTGAATTTTGCACATCAGAAAGAGTCTATGAGGACATCTGTAGCTTTTAGACCTTCTGGAGACCATCTGAGGAGAAAAAAAGTTCAAAAGGTCCCATATGGACTACTGTCTGGTGGACTTGACGACTCTTTAACATCAGAAAGAGTCTATGAGAACATCTGTAGCTTTTTTTGACCTTCTGGGGACTCTCTGAGGAGAAAAAAAGTTCAAAATGTCCCATATGGACTACTGTCTGGAGGACTTGACTTGACTTTAACATCAGAAAGAGTCTTTAGGGACATTATGTAGCTTTTAGACCTTCTGGGGACCCTCTGAGGAGAAAAAAAGTTCAAAAGGTCCCCCATGGACTAGTGTCTGGCAGACTTGACATGAATTTTTAACATCAGAAAGAGTCAACGCGGACATCACATAGCTTTAAGACCTTCTTGGGACCCTCTGAGCAGAAAAAAGTTAAAAAGCTCCCATATGGACTACTGTCTAGCGGATTTGACTTGACTTTTTTACATCAGAAAGAGTCTTTAATGACATCACGTAGCTTTTAGACCTTCTGGGGACCCTCTGAGGAGAAAAAAAGTTCAAAATGTCCTATATGCACTGGTGTCTGGCGGACTTGACTTGAATTTTAAACATCAGAAAGAGTCTATGAGAACATCTGTGGCTTTTTTTGACCTTCTGGGGACTCTCTGAGGAGAAAAAAAGTTCAAAAGGTCCCATATAGACTACTGTCTGGAGGACTTGACTTGACTTTAACGTTAGAAAGAGTCTTTAGGGACATTATGTACCTTTTAGACCTTCTGGGGTCCCTCTGAGGAGATAAAAAGTTCAAAAGGTCCCCTATGGACTAGTGTCTGGCAGAACTGACATGGATTTTAAACATCAGAAAGAGTCTATAAGGACATCACATAGCTTTGAAACCTTCTGTGGACTCTGAGCAGAAAAAAAGTTCAAAAGATCCCAAATGGACTACTGTATGGCGGACTTGACTTGACTTTTTAACATCAGAAAGAGTCAATAAGGACATTGTGTAGCTTTTAGACCTTCTGGGGACCCTCTGAGAAGAAAAAAAGTTCACAAGGTCACATATAGACTACTGTATTGCGGAGTTTACTTGACTTTTTAACATCAGAAAGAGTAAATAAGTACATCACGTAGCTTTTAGACCTTCTTGGGACCCTCTGAGAAGAAAATAAGTTCAAAAGCTCCCATATGGACTACTGTCTGGCGGTCTTGACTTGACTTTTTAACACCAGAAAGAGTTTTTAAGGACAGCACGTAACTATTAGACCTTCTGGGGACCATCTGAGGACCATCTGAGGAGAAAAAAGTTCAAAAGGTCCCATGAGGACTACTGTCTGGCGTACTTGACTTGACTATTTAACATCAGAAAATGTCTATAAGGACATCATGTAGACCTTCTCTGGACCCCCTGATCGGAAACTTTTTTCAAGAGGTCCCATAACGAATACTGTCTGGCGGACTTGACTTGACTTTTTAACATCAGAGAGAGTCTTTGAGGATATCTTGTAGCTTTTAGACCCTCTGAGGAGAAAAAAAGTTCAAAAGGTCCCATAAGGAAAACTGTCTGGTGGACTTGACTTCACTTTTTAACATCAGAAAGAGTCAATGCGGACATCACATAGCTTTTAGACCTTCTGGGGACCCTCTGAGGAGAAAAAAAGTTCAAAATGTCCTATATGGACTAATGTCTGGCGGACTTGACTTGAATTTTGTACATCAGAAAGAGTCTATGAGGACAACTGTAGCTTTTAGACCTTCTGGAGCCAATCTGAGGAGAAAAAAAGTTCAAAAGGTCCCATATGGACTGCTGTCTGGTGGACTTGACGACTCTTTAACATCAGAAAGAGTCTATGAGAACATCTGTAGCTTTTTTTGACCTTCTGGGGACTCTCTGAGGAGAAAAAAAGTTCAAAATGTCCCATATGGACTACTGTCTGGAGGACTTGACTTGACTTTAACATCAGAAAGAGTCTTTAGGGACATTATGTAGCTTTTAGACCTTCTGGGGACCCTCTGAGGAGAAAAAAAGTTCAAAAGGTCCCCTATGGACTAGTGTCTGGCGGACTTGACATGAATTTTTAACATCAGAAAGAGTCAACGCGGACATCACACAGCTTTAAGACCTTCTTGGGACCCTCTGAGCAGAAAAAAAATTAAAAAGCTCCCATGTGGACTACTGTCTAGCGGATTTGACTTGACTTTTTTACATCAGAAAGAGTCTTTAATGACATCACGTAGCTTTTAGACCTTCTGGGGACCCTCTGAGGAGAAAAAAAGTTCAAAATGTCCTATATGGACTAGTGTCTGGCGGACTTGACTTGAATTTTGCACATCAGAAAGAGTCTATGAGGACATCTGTAGCTTTTAGACCTTCTGGAGACCATCCGAGGAGAAAAAAAGTTCAAAAGGTCCCATATGGACTACTGTCTGGAGGACTTGACTTGACTTTAACATCAGAAAGAGTCTTTAGGGACATTATGTAGCTTTTAGACCTTCTGGGGACCCTCTGAGGAGAAAAAAAGTTCAAAAGGTCCCCTATGGACTAGTGTCTGGCGGACTTGACATGAATTTTTAACATCAGAAAGAGTCAACGCGGACATCACATAGCTTTAAGACCTTCTTGGGACCCTCTGAGCAGAAAAAAGTTAAAAAGCTCCCATATGGACTACTGTCTAGCGGATTTGACTTGACTTTTTTACATCAGAAAGAGTCTTTAATGACATCACGTACCTTTTAGACCTTCTGGGGACCCTCTGAGGAGAAAAAAAGTTCAAAATGTCCTATATGCACTGGTGTCTGGCGGACTTGACTTGAATTTTAAACATCAGAAAGAGTCTATGAGAACATCTGTGGCTTTTTTTGACCTTCTGGGGACTCTCTGAGGAGAAAAAAAGTTCAAAAGGTCCCATATAGACTACTGTCTGGAGGACTTGACTTGACTTTAACGTTAGAAAGAGTCTTTAGGGACATTATGTACCTTTTAGACCTTCTGGGGTCCCTCTGAGGAGATAAAAAGTTCAAAAGGTCCCCTATGGACTAGTGTCTGGCAGAACTGACATGGATTTTAAACATCAGAAAGAGTCTATAAGGACATCACATAGCTTTGAAACCTTCTGTGGACTCTGAGCAGAAAAAAACTTCAAAAGATCCCAAATGGACTACTGTATTGCGGAGTTTACTTGACTTTTTAACATCAAAAAGAGTCAATAAGGACATTGTGTAGCTTTTAGACCTTCTGGGGACCCTCTGAGAAGAAAAAAAGTTCAAAAGGTCACATATGGACTACTGTCTGGCGGTCTTGACTTGACTTTTTAACACCAGAAAGAGTTTTTAAGGACAGCACGTAACTATTAGACCTTCTGGGGACCATCTGAGGACCATCTGAGGAGAAAAAAGTTCAAAAGGTCCCATGAGGACTACTGTCTGGTGTACTTGACTTGACTATTTAACATCAGAAAATGTCTATAAGGACATCATGTAGACCTTCTCTGGACCCCCTGATCGGAAACTTTTTTCAAGAGGTCCCATAAGGAATACTGTCTGGCGGACTTGACTTGACTTTTTAACATCAGAGAGAGTCTTTGAGGATATCTTGTAGCTTTTAGACCCTCTGAGGAGAAAAAAAGTTCAAAAGTCCCATAAGGAAAACTGTCTGGTGGACTTGACTTCACTTTCTAACATCAGAAAGAGTCAATGCGGACATCACATAGCTTTTAGACCTTCTGGGGACCCTCTGAGGAGAAAAAAAGTTCAAAATGTCCTATATGGACTAGTGTCTGGCGGACTTGACTTGAATTTTGCACATCAGAAAGAGTCTATGAGGACATCTGTAGCTTTTAGACCTTCTGGAGACCATCTGAGGAGAAAAAAAGTTCAAAAGGTCCCATATGGACTACTGTCTGGTGGACTTGACGACTCTTTAACATCAGAAAGAGTCTATGAGAACATCTGTAGCTTTTTTTGACCTTCTGGGGACTCTCTGAGGAGAAAAAAAGTTCAAAATGTCCCATATGGACTACTGTCTGGAGGACTTGACTTGACTTTAACATCAGAAAGAGTCTTTAGGGACATTATGTAGCTTTTAGACCTTCTGGGGACCCTCTGAGGAGAAAAAAAATTCAAAAGGTCCCCTATGGACTAGTGTCTGGCGGACTTGACATGAATTTTTAACATCAGAAAGAGTCAACACATAGCTTTAAGACCTTCTTGGGACCCTCTGAGCAGAAAAAAGTTAAAAAGCTCCCATATGGACTACTGTCTAGCGGATTTGACTTGACTTTTTTACATCAGAAAGAGTCTTTAATGAGATCACGTAGCTTTTAGACCTTCTGGGGACCCTCTGAGGAGAAAAAAAGTTCAAAATGTCCTATATGCACTGGTGTCTGGCGGACTTGACTTGAATTTTAAACATCAGAAAGAGTCTATGAGAACATCTGTGGCTTTTTTTGACCTTCTGGGGACTCTCTATGGAGAAAAAAAGTTCAAAAGGTCCCATATAGACTACTGTCTGGAGGACTTGACTTGACTTTAACGTTAGAAAGAGTCTTTAGGGACATTATGTACCTTTTAGACCTTCTGGGGTCCCTCTGAGGAGATAAAAAGTTCAAAAGGTCCCCTATGGACTAGTGTCTGGCAGAACTGACATGGATTTTAAACATCAGAAAGAGTCTATAAGGACATCACATAGCTTTGAAACCTTCTGTGGACTCTGAGCAGAAAAAAACTTCAAAAGATCCCAAATGGACTACTGTATGGCGGACTTGACTTGACTTTTTAACATCAGAAAGAGTCAATAAGGACATTGTGTAGCTTTTAGACCTTCTGGGGACCCTCTGAGAAGAAAAAAAGTTAAAAAGGTCACATATAGACTACTGTATTGCGGAGTTTACTTGACTTTTTAACATCAGAAAGAGTAAATAAGTACATCACGTAGCTTTTAGACCTTCTTGGGACCCTCTGAGAAGAAAATAAGTTCAAAAGCTCCCATATGGACTACTGTGTGGCGGTCTTGACTTGACTTTTTAACACCAGAAAGAGTTTTTAAGGACAGCACGTAACTATTAGACCTTCTGGGGACCATCTGAGGACCATCTGAAGAGAAAAAAGTTCAAAAGGTCCCATAAGGACTACTGTCTGGCGTACTTGACTTGACTATTTAACATCAGAAAATGTCTATAAGGACATCATGTAGACCTTCTCTGGACCCCCTGATCGGAAACTTTTTTCAAGAGGTCCCATAAGGAATACTGTCTGGCGGACTTGACTTGACTTTTTAACATCAGAGAGAGTCTTTGAGGATATTTTGTAGCTTTTAGACCCTCTGAGGAGAAAAAAAGTTCAAAAGGTCCCATAAGGAAAACTGTCTGGTGGACTTGACTTCACTTTTTAACATCAGAAAGAGTCAATGCGGACATCACATAGCTTTTAGACCTTCTGGGGACCCTCTGAGGAGAAAAAAAGTTCAAAATGTCCTATATGGACTAGTGTCTGGCGGACTTGACTTGAATTTTGCACATCAGAAAGAGTCTATGAGGACATCTGTAGCTTTTAGACCTTCTGGAGACCATCCGAGGAGAAAAAAAGTTCAAAAGGTCCCATATGGACTACTGTCTGGTGGACTTGACGACTCTTTAACATCAGAAAGAGTCTATGAGAACATCTGTAGCTTTTTTTGACCTTCTGGGGACTCTCTGAGGAGAAAAAAAGTTCAAAATGTCCCATATGGACTACTGTCTGGAGGACTTGACTTGACTTTAACATCAGAAAGAGTCTTTAGGGACATTATGTAGCTTTTAGACCTTCTGGGGACCCTCTGAGGAGAAAAAAAGTTCAAAAGGTCCCCTATGGACTAGTGTCTGGCGGACTTGACATGAATTTTTAACATCAGAAAGAGTCAACGCGGACATCACATAGCTTTAAGACCTTCTTGGGACCCTCTGAGCAGAAAAAAAATTAAAAAGCTCCCATGTGGACTACTGTCTAGCGGATTTGACTTGACTTTTTTACATCAGAAAGAGTCTTTAATGACATCACGTAGCTTTTAGACCTTCTGGGGACCCTCTGAGGAGAAAAAAAGTTCAAAATGTCCTATATGCACTGGTGTCTGGCGGACTTGACTTGAATTTTTAACATCAGAAAGAGTCAACACATAGCTTTAAGACCTTCTTGGGACCCTCTGAGCAGAAAAAAGTTAAAAAGCTCCCATATGGACTACTGTCTAGCGGATTTGACTTGACTTTTTTACATCAGAAAGAGTCTTTAATGAGATCACGTAGCTTTTAGACCTTCTGGGGACCCTCTGAGGAGAAAAAAAGTTCAAAATGTCCTATATGCACTGGTGTCTGGCGGACTTGACTTGAATTTTAAACATCAGAAAGAGTCTATGAGAACATCTGTGGCTTTTTTTGACCTTCTGGGGACTCTCTGAGGAGAAAAAAAGTTCAAAAGGTCCCATATAGACTACTGTCTGGAGGACTTGACTTGACTTTAACGTTAGAAAGAGTCTTTAGGGACATTATGTACCTTTTAGACCTTCTGGGGTCCCTCTGAGGAGATAAAAAGTTCAAAAGGTCCCCTATGGACTAGTGTCTGGCAGAACTGACATGGATTTTAAACATCAGAAAGAGTCTATAAGGACATCACATAGCTTTGAAACCTTCTGTGGACTCTGAGCAGAAAAAAACTTCAAAAGATCCCAAATGGACTACTGTATGGCGGACTTGACTTGACTTTTTAACATCAGAAAGAGTCAATAAGGACATTGTGTAGCTTTTAGACCGTCTGGGGACCCTCTGAGAAGAAAAAAAGTTCAAAAGGTCACATATAGACTACTGTATTGCGGAGTTTACTTGACTTTTTAACATCAGAAAGAGTAAATAAGTACATCACGTAGCTTTTAGACCTTCTTGGGACCCTCTGAGAAGAAAATAAGTTCAAAAGCTCCCATATGGACTACTGTCTGGCGGTCTTGACTTGACTTTTTAACACCAGAAAGAGTTTTTAAGGACAGCATGTAACTATTAGACCTTCTGGGGACCATCTGAGGACCATCTGAAGAGAAAAAAGTTCAAAAGGTCCCATAAGGACTACTGTCTGGCGTACTTGACTTGACTATTTAACATCAGAAAATGTCTATAAGGACATCATGTAGACCTTCTCTGGACCCCCTGATCGGAAACTTTTTTCAAGAGGTCCCATAAGGAATACTGTCTGGCGGACTTGACTTGACTTTTTAACATCAGAGAGAGTCTTTGAGGATATTTTGTAGCTTTTAGACCCTCTGAGGAGAAAAAAAGTTCAAAAGGTCCCATAAGGAAAACTGTCTGGTGGACTTGACTTCACTTTTTAACATCAGAAAGAGTCAATGCAGACATCACATAGCTTTTAGACCTTCTGGGGACCCTCTGAGGAGAAAAAAAGTTCAAAATGTCCTATATGGACTAGTGTCTGGCGGACTTGACTTGAATTTTGCACATCAGAAAGAGTCTATGAGGACATCTGTAGCTTTTAGACCTTCTGGAGACCATCTGAGGAAAAAAAAAGTTCAAAAGGTCCCATATGGACTACTGTCTGGTGGACTTGACGACTCTTTAACATCAGAAAGAGTCTATGAGAACATCTGTAGCTTTTTTTGACCTTCTGGGGACTCTCTGAGGAGAAAAAAAGTTCAAAATGTCCCATATGGACTACTGTCTGGAGGACTTGACTTGACTTTAACATCAGAAAGAGTCTTTAGGGACATTATGTAGCTTTTAGACCTTCTGGGGACCCTCTGAGGAGAAAAAAAGTTCAAAAGGTCCCCTATGGACTAGTGTCTGGCGGACTTGACATGAATTTTTAACATCAGAAAGAGTCAACGCGGACATCACATAGCTTTAAGACCTTCTTGGGACCCTCTGAGCAGAAAAAAAATTAAAAAGCTCCCATGTGGACTACTGTCTAGCGGATTTGACTTGACTTTTTTACATCAGAAAGAGTCTTTAATGACATCACGTAGCTTTTAGACCTTCTGGGGACCCTCTGAGGAGAAAAAAAGTTCAAAATGTCCTATATGCACTGGTGTCTGGCGGACTTGACTTGAATTTTAAACATCAGAAAGAGTCTATGAGAACATCTGTGGCTTTTTTTGACCTTCTGGGGACTCTCTGAGGAGAAAAAAAGTTCAAAAGGTCTCATATAGACTACTGTCTGGAGGACTTGACTTGACTTTAACGTTAGAAAGAGTCTTTAGGGACATTATGTACCTTTTAGACCTTCTGGGGTCCCTCTGAGGAGATAAAAAGTTCAAAAGGTCCCCTATGGACTAGTGTCTGGCAGAACTGACATGGATTTTAAACATCAGAAAGAGTCTATAAGGACATCACATAGCTTTGAAACCTTCTGTGGACTCTGAGCAGAAAAAAACTTCAAAAGATCCCAAATGGACTACTGTATGGCGGACTTGACTTGACTTTTTAACATCAGAAAGAGTCAATAAGGACATTGTGTAGCTTTTAGACCTTCTGGGGACCCTCTGAGAAGAAAAAAAGTTCAAAAGGTCACATATAGACTACTGTATTGCGGAGTTTACTTGACTTTTTAACATCAGAAAGAGTAAATAAGTACATCACGTAGCTTTTAGACCTTCTTGGGACCCTCTGAGAAGAAAAAAAGTTCAAAAGCTCCCATATGGACTACTGTCTGGCGGTCTTGACTTGACTTTTTAACACCAGAAAGAGTTTTTAAGGACAGCACGTAACTATTAGACCTTCTGGGGACCATCTGAGGACCATCTGAGGAGAAAAAAGTTCAAAAGGTCCCATGAGGACTACTGTCTGGCGTACTTGACTTGACTATTTAACATCAGAAAATGTCTATAAGGACATCATGTAGCTTTTAGACCTTCTCTGGACCCCCTGATCGGAAACTTTTTTCAAGAGGTCCCATAAGAAATACTGTCTGGCGGACTTGACTTGACTTTTTAACATCAGAGAGAGTCTTTGAGGATATCTTGTAGCTTTTAGACCTTCTGTTGACCCTCTGAGCAGAAAAAAAGTTCAAAAGGTCCCATATGGACTACTGTATGGCGGACTTGACTTGACTTTTTAACATCAAAAAGATTCAATAAGAAAATCATGTAGCATTTAGACCTTCTGAGGAGCCTCTGAGGAGAAAAAAAGTTCAAAAGGTCCCATATGTACTATTGTTTGGCGGAGTTTACTTGACTTTTTAACATCAAAAAGAGTCTTTAAGGACAGCATGTAGCTTTTAGACCTTCTGGGGACCCTTTGAGGAGAAAAAAAGATCAAAAGGTCCCATATGGACTACTGTCTGGAGGACTTGACTTTTTAACATCAGAAAGAGTCTATGAGGATATCATGTAGCTTTTAGACCTTCTGGGAATCCACTGAGCAAAAGAAAAGTTCAAAGGGTCCCATAAGGACTACTGTATTTCGGATTTGACTTGACTTTTTAAAATCAAAAAGATTCAATAAGGACATCATGCTTTTAGACCTTCTGGGGCCCCTCTGAGCAGAACATTTTTTCAAAAGGTCCCATATGGACTACTGCATGGTGGACTTCACTTGACTTTTTAACATCAGAAAGAGTCAATAAGGACATCACGTAGCTTTTAGACCTTCTGGGGACCATCTGAGGAGAAAAAAATTTCAAAAGGTCCAATATGGACTAGTGTCTGGCGGACTTGACTTGAATTTTAAACATCAGAAGGAGTCTATGAGGACATCATGTAGCTTTTAGACCTTCTGGGGACCCTCTGAGCAGAAAAAAGTTCAAAGGTCCAATATGGACTAGTGTCTGGCGGACTTGACTTGTAATTTAAACATCAGAAAGAGTCTGTAAGGACATCATGTAGCTTTTAGAACTTCTGGGGACCCTCTGAGTAGAAAAAAAGTTCAAAAGGTCCCATATAGACTATTGTCTTGCCGACTTGAATAGACTTGATTTGCTTATTAACATCAGAAAGAGTCTGTAAGGACATAATGTAGCTTTTAGACTTTCTTGGGGACCTTCTGACCAGAAAAAAAGTTCAAAAGGTACTATATGGACTACTTGTTGGCGGACTTGACTTGACTTTTTAACATCAGAACGAGTCTATGAGGACATCATGTAGCTCTTAGACCTTCTGTGGATGCTCTAAGGAGAACAAAAGTTCAAAAGGTCCCTCATGGACTACTGTCTGGCGGACTTGTCTTGACTTTTTGACATCAGAACGGGTCTATAAGGACATCATGTAGCTCTTAGACCTTCTGTGGACCCTCTGAATGCTTTGCAATGCAAAAATGTGCATATCTCTTAATATTCATTCTATCGCTTTATCATATGTGCAATGCAAAAGCAGTTTTTAAGCGTTAGTTTTTTTCATTGCACAAAGGAATGTTAATCATTTTATCCAATGGAATTAAACAAAAATTTTATTAAAACAACATTGCCCATCTCTTTAATACAATTCAAAATGAGTTAGTTTTTTAATGCATTGCAATTCAACAATGCCCTTTCACTTTATAACATCAGAAAAGCATCTAAGGACATCATGTAGCTTTTAGATTTTCTGGGGGACCTCTGAACAGAAAATAAGGTTTCCAAAAGGTCCCATATGGACTACAGTCTTGCAGACTTGACTTGACTTTTTAGCATCAGAAAGAGTCTATGAGGACATCATGTAGCTTTTCATATAGTTGTCTGGCGGACTTGATCTTTTAACATCAGAATTTCTCTATAAGGACATCATCATGTAGCTTTTCTGACCTGATTTTTTAACATGAGAAAGACTATGTAAGGACATCATGTAGCTTTTAGACCTTCTGGGCAGAAAAAAAAGTTAAAATGTTCATCATCATGTTCAAAAGTAGTATAAATAGTGTATAAATGATTTTGTATAAATGTTATTCTTCCATGCAAAACGCTTGTGCAATGCAACAGCACGCTGTTGCAACGGAATGAAACGCATTAGTACTTGAATGACTTGAATTTTTAACATCAGAAAGTGTCTATAAGCACATCATGTAGCTTTTAGACCTTTTGGGGACCATCTGAGCAGAAAAATAGTTCAAAAGCTCCCATATGGACTACTGTCAGGCGGACTTGACGACTTTTTAACATCAGAAAGAGTCAACGCGGACATCACATAGCTTTAAGACCTTCTTGGGACCCTCTGAGCAGAAAATAAAATAAAAAGCTCCCATGTGGACTACTGTCTAGCGGATTTGACTTGACTTTTTTTACATCAGAAAGAGTCTTTAATGACATCACGTAGCTTTTAGACCTTCTGGGGACCCTCTGAGGAGAAAAAAAGTTCAAAATGTCCTATATGGACTAGTGTCTGGCGGACTTGACTTGAATTTTGCACATCAGAAAGAGTCTATGAGGACATCTGTAGCTCTTAGACCTTCTGGAGACCATCTGAGGAGAAAAAAAGTTCAAAAGGTCCCATATGGACTACTGTCTGGTGGACTTGACGACTCTTTAACATCAGAAAGAGTCTATGAGAACATCTGTAGCTTTTTTTGACCTTCTGGGGACTCTCTGAGGAGAAAAAAAGTTCAAAATGTCCCATATGGACTACTGTCTGGAGGACTTGACTTGACTTTAACATCAGAAAGAGTCTTTAGGGACATTATGTAGCTTTTAGACCTTCTGGGGACCCTCTGAGGAGAAAAAAAGTTCAAAAGGTCCCCTATGGACTAGTGTCTGGCGGACTTGACATGAATTTTTAACATCAGAAAGAGTCAACGCGGACATCACATAGCTTTAAGACCTTCTTGGGACCCTCTGAGCAGAAAAAAGTTAAAAAGCTCCCATATGGACTACTGTCTAGCGGATTTGACGACTTTTTTACATCAGAAAGAGTCTTTAACATCACGTAGCTTTTAGACCTTCTGGGGACCCTCTGAGGAGAAAAAAAGATCAAAATGTCCTATATGCACTGGTGTCTGGCGGACTTGACTTGAATTTTAAACATCAGAAAGAGTCTATGAGAACATCTGTGGCTTTTTTTTACCTTCCGGGGACTCTCTGAGGAGAAAAAAGTTCAAAAGGTCCCATAAGGACTACTGTCTGGCGTACTTGACTTGACTATTTAACATCAGACAATGTCTATAAGGACATCATGTAGCTTTTAGACCTTCTCTGGACCCCCTGATCGGAAACTTTTTTCAAGAGGTCCCATAAGGAATACTGTCTGGCGGACTTGACTTGACTTTTTAACATCAGAGAGAGTCTTTGAGGATATCTTGTAGCTTTTAGACCTTCTATTGACCCTCTGAGCAGAAAAAGAAGTTCAAAAGGTCCCATATGGACTACTGTATGGCGGACTTGACTTGACTTTTTAACATCAAAAAGATTCAATAAGAAAATCATGTAGCATTTAGACCTTCTGAGGACCCTCTGAGGAGAAAAAAAGTTCAAAAGGTCCCATATGTACTATTGTCTGGCGGAGTTTACTTGACTTTTTAACATCAAAAAGAGTCTTTAAGGACAGCATGTAGCTTTTAGACCTTCTGGGGACCCTTTGAGGAGAAAAAAAGATCAAAAGGTCCCATATGGACTACTGTCTGGAGGACTTGACTTTTTAACATCAGAAAGAGTCTATGAGGATATCATGTAGCTTTTAGACCTTCTGGGAATCCACTGAGCAAAAGAAAAGTTCAAAGGGTCCCATAAGGACTACTGTATTTCGGATTTGACTTGACTTTTTAAAATCAATAAGATTCAATAAGGACATCATGCTTTTAGACCTTCTGGGGCCCCTCTGAGCAGAACAGTTTTTCAAAAGCTCCCATATGGACTACTGTCAGGCGGACTTGACGACTTTTTAACATCAGAAAGAGTCTTTAAGGACATCACGTAGCTTTTAGACCTTCTGGGGACCATCTGAGCAGAAAAAAAGTTCAAAGGTCCAATATGGACTAGTGTCTGGCGGACTTGACTTGTAATTTAAACATCAGAAAGAGTCTGTAAGGACATCATGTAGCTTTTAGAACTTCTGGGGACCCTCTGAGTAGAAAAAAAGATCAAAAGGTCCCATATAGACTATTGTCTTGCCGACTTGACTAGACTTGATTTGCTTATTAACATCAGAAAGAGTCTGTAAGGACATCATGTAGCTTTTAGACTTTCTTGGGGACGCTCTAAGGAGAACAAAAGTTCAAAAGGTCCCTCATGGACTACTGTCTGGCGGTCTTGACTTGACTTTTTGACATCAGAACGGGTCTATAAGGACATCATGTAGCTCTTAGACCTTCTGTGGACCCTCTGAATGCTTTGCAATGCAAAAATGTGCATATCTCTTAATATTCATTCTATCGCTTTATCATATGTGCAATGCAAAAGCAGTTTTTAAGCGTTAGATGTTTTCATTGCACAAAGGAATGTTAATCATTTTATCCAATGGAATGAAACAAAAATTTTATTAAAACAACATTGCCCATCTCTTTAATACAATTCAAAATGAGTTAGTTTTTTAATGCATTGCAATTCAACAATGCCCTTTGACTTTTTAACATCAGAATTTCTCTATAAGGACATCATCATGTAGCTTTTCTGACCTGATTTTTTAACATGAGAAAGACTATGTAAGGACATCATTTAGACCTTCTGGGCAGGAAAAAAAGTTCAAATGTTCATCATCATGTTCAAAAGTAGTATAAATAGTGTATAAATGATTTTGTATAAATATTATTCTTTCATGCAAAACGCTTGTGCAATGCAACAGCACGCTGCTGCAACGGAATGAAACGCGTTAGTTCTTGAATGCATTGCAACGCAACAAAGTGCATATTACTCTTAAATGTTATTCTTCCATGCAAAACGCTTGTGCAATGCAACCGAACGCCGTTGCAAAGGAATGAAACGAATTAGTTCTTGAATGCATTGCAATGCAACAAAGTGCATATTACTCTTAAATGTTATTCTTCCATGCAAAACGCTTGTGCAATGCAACAGCACGCTGTTGCAAAGGAATGAAACGAGTTAGTTCTTGAATGCATTGCAACGCAATAAAGTGCATATTACTCTTATATGTTATTCTTCCATGCAAAACGCTTGTGCCATGCAACAGCACGCTTTTGCAAAGGAATGAAACGCATTAGTACTTGAATGCATTGCAACGCAATAAAGTGCATATTACTCTTATATGTTATTCTTCCATGCAAAACGCTTGTGCCATGCAACAGCACGCTGTTGCAAAGGAATGAAACGAGTTAGTTCTTGAATGCATTGCAAAGCAACAAAGTGCATATTACTCTTATATGTTATTCTTCCATGCAAAACGCTTGTGCCATGCAACAGCACGCTGTTGCAAAGGAATAAAACGAATTAGTTCTTGAATGCATTGCAAAGCAACAAAGTGCATATTACTCTTAAATGTTATTCTTCCATGCAAAACGCTTGTGCCATGCAACAGCACGCTGTTGCAAAGGAATGAAAAGATTTAGTTCTTGAATGCATTGCAACGCAACAAAGTGCATATTACTCTTAAATGTTATTCTTCCATGCAAAACGCTTGTGCCATGCAACAGCACGCTGTTGCAAAGGAATGAAACGATTTAGTTCTTGAATGCATTGCAACGCAACAAAGTGCATATTACTCTTTAATGTTATTCTTCCATTCAAAACGCTTCTGCAATGCAACAGCACGCTGTTGCAAAGGAATGAAACGCATTAGTTATTGAAAGCATTGCAATGCAACAAAGTGCATATTACTCTTAAATGTTATTCTTCCATGCAAAACGCTTGTGCAATGCAACAGCACGCTGTTGCAACGGAATGAAACGCGTTAGTTCTTGAATGCATTGCAACACAAAAAAGTGCATATTACTCTTATGTTATTCTTCCATGCAAAACGCTTGTGCCATGCAACAGCACGCTGTTGCAAAGGAATGAAACGAGTTAGTTCTTGAATGCATTGCAAAGCAACAAAGTGCATATTACTCTTATATGTTATTCTTCCATGCAAAACGCTTGTGCCATGCAACAGCACGCTGTTGCAAAGGAATAAAACGAATTAGTTCTTGAATGCATTGCAAAGCAACAAAGTGCATATTACTCTTAAATGTTATTCTTCCATGCAAAACGCTTGTGCCATGCAACAGCACGCTGTTGCAAAGGAATGAAACGAATTAGTTCTTGAATGCATTGCAACGCAACAAAGTGCATTTTACTCTTAAATGTTATTCTTCCATGCAAAACGCTTGTGCAATGCAACAGCACGCTGTTGCAAAGGAATAAAACGAATTAGTTCTTGAATGCATTGCAAAGCAACAAAGTGCATATTACTCTTAAATGTTATTCTTCCATGCAAAACGCTTGTGCTATACAACAGCACGCTGTTGCAATTGAATGAAAAGCGTTAGTTCTTAAATGCATTGCAACGCAACAAAGTGCATTTTACTCTTAAATGTTATTCTTCCATGCAAAACGCTTGTGCAATGCAACAGCACGCTGTTGCAAAGGAATGAAACGCGTTAGTTCTTGAATGCATTGCAACGCAACAAAGTGCATATTACACTTATATGTTGTTCTTCATTGCAAAACGCTTGTGCCATGCAACAGCACGCTGTTGCAAAGGAATGAAAAGATTTAGTTCTTGAATGCATTGCAACGCAACAAAGTGCATATTACTCTTAAATGTTATTCTTCCATGCAAAACGCTTGTGCAATGCAACAGCACGCTGTTGCAACGGAATGAAACGCGTTAGTTCTTGAATGCATTGCAACGCAACAAAGTGCATATTACTCTTAAATGTTATTCTTCCATGCAAAACGCTTGTGCAATGCAACAGCACGCTGTTGCAAAGGAATGAAACGCGTTAGTTCTTGAATGCATTGCAACGCAACAAAGTGCATATTACACTTATATGTTATTCTTCCATGCAAAACGCTTGTGCCATGCAACAGCACGCTGTTGCAAAGGAATGAAACGATTTAGTTCTTGAATGCATTGCAACGCAACAAAGTGCATATTACTCTTTAATGTTATTCTTCCATTCAAAACGCTTCTGCAATGCAACAGCACGCTGTTGCAAAGGAATGAAACGCATTAGTTATTGAAAGCATTGCAATGCAACAAAGTGCATATTACTCTTAAATGTTATTCTTCCATGCAAAACGCTTGTGCAATGCAACAGCACGCTGTTGCAACGGAATGAAACGCGTTAGTTCTTGAATGCATTGCAACACAAAAAAGTGCATATTACTCTTATGTTATTCTTCCATGCAAAACGCTTGTGCAATGCAACCGAACGCCGTTGCAAAGGAATGAAACGAATTAGTTCTTGAATGCATTGCAACGCAACAAAGTGCATATTACTCTTAAATGTTATTCTTCCATGCAAAACGCTTGTGCAATGCAACAGCACGCTGTTGCAACGGAATGAAACGCGTTAGTTCTTGAATGCATTGCAACGCAACAAAGTGCATATTACTCTTAAATGTTATTCTTCCATGCAAAACGCTTGTGCAATGCAACAGCACGCTGTTGCAAAGGAATGAAACGCGTTAGTTCTTGAATGCATTGCAACGCAACAAAGTGCATATTACACTTATATGTTATTCTTCCATGCAAAACGCTTGTGCCATGCAACAGCACGCTGTTGCAAAGGAATGAAACGATTTAGTTCTTGAATGCATTGCAACGCAACAAAGTGCATATTACTCTTTAATGTTATTCTTCCATTCAAAACGCTTCTGCAATGCAACAGCACGCTGTTGCAAAGGAATGAAACGCATTAGTTATTGAAAGCATTGCAATGCAACAAAGTGCATATTACTCTTAAATGTTATTCTTCCATGCAAAACGCTTGTGCAATGCAACAGCACGCTGTTGCAACGGAATGAAACGCGTTAGTTCTTGAATGCATTGCAACACAAAAAAGTGCATATTACTCTTATGTTATTCTTCCATGCAAAACGCTTGTGCAATGCAACCGAACGCCGTTGCAAAGGAATGAAACGAATTAGTTCTTGAATGCATTGCAATGCAACAAAGTGCATATTACTCTTAAATGTTATTCTTCCATGCAAAACGCTTGTGCAATGCAACAGCACGCTGTTGCAACGGAATGAAACGCGTTTGTTCTTGAATGCATTGCAACGCAACAAAGTGCATTTTACTCTTAAATGTTATTCTTCCATGCAAAACGCTTGTGCAATGCAACAGCACGCTGTTGCAAAGGAATGAAACGCGTTAGTTCTTGAATGCATTGCAACGCAACAAAGTGCATATTACACTTATATGTTGTTCTTCATTGCAAAACGCTTGTGCCATGCAACAGCACGCTGTTGCAAAGGAATGAAAAGATTTAGTTCTTGAATGCATTGCAACGCAACAAAGTGCATATTACTCTTAAATGTTATTCTTCCATGCAAAACGCTTGTGCCATGCAACAGCACGCTGTTGCAAAGGAATGAAACGATTTAGTTCTTGAATGCATTGCAACGCAACAAAGTACATATTACTCTTTAATGTTATTCTTCCATTCAAAACGCTTCTGCAATGCAACAGCACGCTGTTGCAAAGGAATGAAACGCATTAGTTATTGAAAGCATTGCAATGCAACAAAGTGCATATTACTCTTAAATGTTATTCTTCCATGCAAAACGCTTGTGCAATGCAACAGCACGCTGTTGCAACGGAATGAAACGCGTTAGTTCTTGAATGCATTGCAACACAAAAAAGTGCATATTACTCTTATGTTATTCTTCCATGCAAAACGCTTGTGCCATGCAACAGCACGCTGTTGCAAAGGAATGAAACGAGTTAGTTCTTGAATGCATTGCAAAGCAACAAAGTGCATATTACTCTTATATGTTATTCTTCCATGCAAAACGCTTGTGCCATGCAACAGCACGCTGTTGCAAAGGAATAAAACGAATTAGTTCTTGAATGCATTGCAAAGCAACAAAGTGCATATTACTCTTAAATGTTATTCTTCCATGCAAAACGCTTGTGCCATGCAACAGCACGCTGTTGCAAAGGAATGAAACGAATTAGTTCTTGAATGCATTGCAACGCAACAAAGTGCATTTTACTCTTAAATGTTATTCTTCCATGCAAAACGCTTGTGCTATACAACAGCACGCTGTTGCAATTGAATGAAAAGCGTTAGTTCTTGAATGCATTGCAACGCAACAAAGTGCATTTTACTCTTAAATGTTATTCTTCCATGCAAAACGCTTGTGCAATGCAACAGCACGCTGTTGCAAAGGAATGAAACGCGTTAGTTCTTGAATGCATTGCAACGCAACAAAGTGCATATTACACTTATATGTTGTTCTTCATTGCAAAACGCTTGTGCCATGCAACAGCACGCTGTTGCAAAGGAATGAAAAGATTTAGTTCTTGAATGCATTGCAACGCAACAAAGTGCATATTACTCTTAAATGTTATTCTTCCATGCAAAACGCTTGTGCAATGCAACAGCACGCTGTTGCAACGGAATGAAACGCGTTAGTTCTTGAATGCATTGCAACGCAACAAAGTGCATATTACTCTTAAATGTTATTCTTCCATGCAAAACGCTTGTGCAATGCAACAGCACGCTGTTGCAAAGGAATGAAACGCGTTAGTTCTTGAATGCATTGCAACGCAACAAAGTGCATATTACACTTATATGTTATTCTTCCATGCAAAACGCTTGTGCCATGCAACAGCACGCTGTTGCAAAGGAATGAAACGATTTAGTTCTTGAATGCATTGCAACGCAACAAAGTGCATATTACTCTTTAATGTTATTCTTCCATTCAAAACGCTTCTGCAATGCAACAGCACGCTGTTGCAAAGGAATGAAACGCATTAGTTATTGAAAGCATTGCAATGCAACAAAGTGCATATTACTCTTAAATGTTATTCTTCCATGCAAAACGCTTGTGCAATGCAACAGCACGCTGTTGCAACGGAATGAAACGCGTTAGTTCTTGAATGCATTGCAACACAAAAAAGTGCATATTACTCTTATGTTATTCTTCCATGCAAAACGCTTGTGCAATGCAACCGAACGCCGTTGCAAAGGAATGAAACGAATTAGTTCTTGAATGCATTGCAATGCAACAAAGTGCATATTACTCTTAAATGTTATTCTTCCATGCAAAACGCTTGTGCAATGCAACAGCACGCTGTTGCAACGGAATGAAACGCGTTTGTTCTTGAATGCATTGCAACGCAACAAAGTGCATATTACTCTTTAATATTATTCTTCCATGCAAAACGCTTGTGCAAAGCAACAGCACGCTTTGCAACGGAATGAAACGCGTTAGTTCTTGAATGCATTGCAACGCAACAAAGTGCATATTATTCTTAAATGTTATTCTTCCATGCGAAACGCTTGTGCAATGCAACAGCACGCTGTTGCAACGGAATGAAACGCATTAGTTCTTGAATGCATTGCAACGCAACAAAGTGCATAAATGTTATTCTTCCATGCAAAACGCTTGTGCAATGCAACAGCACGCTTTTGCAACGGAACGAAACGCGTTAGTTCTTGAATGCATTGCAACGCAACAAAGTGCATATTACTCTTAAATGTTATTCTTCCATGCAAAACGCTTGTGCAATGCAACAGCAAGCTGTTGCAACGGAATGAAACGCGTTAGTTCTTGAATGTATTGCAACGCAACAAAGTGCATATTACTCTTAAATGTTATTCTTCCATGCAAAACGCTTGTTCAATGCAAAACCACGCTGTTGCAACGGAATTAAACGCATTAGTTCTTGAATGCATTGCAACGCAACAAAGTGCATATTACTCTTTAATGTTATTCTTCCATGCAAAACGCTTGTGCAATGCAACAGCACGCTGTTGCAACGGAATGAAACGCATTAGTACTTGAATGCATTGCAACGCAATAAAGTGCATATTACTCTTATATGTTATTCTTCCATGCAAAACGCTTGTGCCATGCAACAGCACGCTGTTGCAAAGGAATGAAACGAGTTAGTTCTTGAATGCATTGCAACGCAATAAAGTGCATTTTACTCTTAAATGTTATTCTTCCATGCAAAACGCTTGTGCAATGCAACAGCACGCTACATATTTACATCTCTTCGTTGAACAATGGAAATAGTTAGTTACTGGATGCATTGGAAAGCGACAGCTTTGTGATGTTTTCTCATGAGTAAACTAATTAATGAGCTGCATTTAATGCGAAATGAAGCTGATGCAATGATTTTCCTTCATACAAAAATGATTATGGTTAGTTTGTTCATAGCACAAAGAACTAAGTTAGTTCTTGAATGCTTTGCAATGCAAAAAAGTGCATATCGATTATGTTATTGTATGGCTTTATCATATATGCAATGCAAAAGCAGTTTTTAAGTGTTAGTTTTTTTTCATTGCACAAAGCAATAAGTTAGTCCTTTTATGCAATGTAATGAAACAACAAAAATGTTATTAAAACAACAGATTGCATTGCCCATCTCTTTAATGAAATGCAAAATGAGGTAGTTCTTGAATGCATTGCAATTCAACAATGCCTTTTGACTTTTTAACATCACAAAAGTCTATAAGGACATCATGTAGCTTTTAGGCCTTCTTGAAACCCTCTGACCAGAATTTTTTTTCAAAAGGTCCCATATTCACTTCTGTCTGGCGCACTTGACTTGATTTGCTTATTAACATCAGAAAGAGTCTGTAATGCGATCATGTAGCTTTTAGACTTTTTTGGTGACCTTCTGACCAGAAAAAAAGTTCAAAAGGCTCCATATGGACTACTGTCTGGCGTAAATGACTTGACTTTTTAACATCAGAGAGAGTCTTTAAGGACATCATGCAGCCGTTAGATCTTCTAGGGACCCTCTGAGCAGAAACATTTTTTGAGGAGGACTTGATTTGACTTTTTAACATAAGAGTCTTTGAGTACATCTTTTAACTTTTAGACCTTCTGGGGAGCCTCTGAGGAGAAAAAAAGTTAAAAAGGTCCCATAAGGACTACTTTTCTGGCGGACTTGACTTGACTTTTTAACATTAGAAAGAGTCAATGAGGACATCATGTAGCTTTTCATGTTAATGTCTGGCGGACTTGACTTTTTAAAATGAGAAAGACTGTAAGGACATCATGTAGCTTTTAAACCTTCTGGGGACACTCTGACCAGAAAGAAAGTTCAAAAGGTCCCATATGGACTTCTTTCTTGCGGACTTGACTTGACTTTTTAAGATAAGAAAAAGTCAATAAGGACATCATGCAACTTTTAGACCTTCTAGGGACCCAGTGAGCAAAAAAAAAGGATCCAAAGCTCCCATATTGACAACTGTCTGGCGGACTTGACTTGACTTTAACATCAGAATGAGTCTATGAGGACATCTATGAGGACATCATGTATCTTTTAGACCTTCTGGGGACCCTCTGAAGAGAAAAAAAAAGTTCAAAGGGTCTCATATGGACTACTGTCTGGCGGACTTGGCTTGACTTTTTAACATCAGAAAGAGTCTATGAGGACATCCTGTAGCTTTTAGACCTTCTGTGGACCTTCTGAGCATAAAAAAAAATTCAAAAGGTCCCATATGGACTACTGTCTGGCTGACTTGACTTGACTTTTTAACATCAGAAAGAGTCTTTAATGATATCATGTAGCTTTTAGACCTTCTGGGGACCCTCTGAGCAGAAAAAAAGTTCAAAATGTCCCATGTGAACTACTGTCTGGTTAACTTGACTTTTTAACATCAGAAAGAGTCTATGAGGACATAATATAGCTTTTAGACCTTCTGGGAACCCTCTGAAGATAAAAAAAGTTCAAAAGGTCCCATATGGACTACACTCTGGCGGACTTGATTTGACTTTTTAGCATCAAAGAATCTATGAGGACATCATGTAGCTTTAGACCTTCTGGGGACCCTCTGAGCAGAAAATAAGTTCAAAAGCTCCCATATGGACTACTCTCAGGCGGACTTGACGACTTTTTAACATCAGAAAGAGTCTTTAAGGACATCACATAGCTTTTTGACCTTCTGTGGACCCTCTGAGGAAAAAAAAGTTCAAAAGGTCCAATATGGACTACTTTTTGGCGGACTTGACTTTTTAACATCAGAAAGAGTCTATGAGGACATAATGTAGCTTTTAGACCTTCTGGGAACCCTCTGAGGATAAAAAAAGTTCAAAAGGTCCCATATGGACTACTCTCAGGCGGACTTGACGACTTTTTAACATCAGAAAGAGTCTTTAAGGACATCACGTAGCTTTTAGACCTTCGGTTGGCCCTCTGAGGTGAAAAAACGTTCAAAAGGTCCCATATGTACTACTGTCTGGCGGACTTGACTTGACTTTTTAACACCAGAAAGTGTCTATAAGGACATCATGTAGCTTTTAGACCTTCTGTGGACCCTCTGAGCAGAAAAAACGTTCAAAAGGTGGAGTACTGTATGGCGGACTTGACTCGACTTTTTAACATCAGATAGAGCCTATGAGGACATCATGTAGCTTTTAGACGTTCTGGGGACCCTCTGAGGAGAAAAAAGTTCAAAAGGTCCCATGTGGACTACTGTCTGGCGGACTTGACTTGTATTTTTAACATCAGAAAGAGTCTATGAGGACATAATGTAGCTTTTAGACCTACTGGGGACCCTCTGAGGAGAAAAAAAGTTCAAAAGGTCCCATATGGACTACTGTCTGGCAGACTTGACCTGACTTTTTAACATTAGAAAGAGTCTTTAAGGACATCATGTAGCTTTTAGACCTTCTGGGAACCCTTTGAGGAGAAAAAAAGTTCAAAATGTCCCATATGGACTACTGTGTGGCGGACTTGACTTTACTTTTTAACATCAGAAAGAGTCTATGAGGACATAAAGTAGCTTTTAGACCTTCTGTGGACCCTCTGAGCAGAAAAAACGTTCAAAAGGTGGAGTACTGTATGGCGGACTTGACTCGACTTTTTAACATCAGATAGAGTCTATGAGGACATCATGTAGCTTTTAGACGTTCTGGGGACCCTCTGAGGATAAAAAAGTTCAAAAGGTCCCATGTGGACTACTGTCTGGCGGACTTGACTTGACTTTTTAACATCAGAAAGAGTCTATGAGGACATAATGTAGCTTTTAGACCTACTGGGGACCCTCTGAGCAGAAAAAAAGTTCAAAAGGTCCCAAATGGACTAGCGTCTTGCGGACTTGACTTGACTTTTTAACATCAGAAAGTGTCTATAAGGACATCATGTAGCTTTTAGACCTTCTGGGGACCCTTTGAGGAGAAAAAAAGTTCAAAATGTCCCATGTGAACTACTGTCTGGTTAACTTGACTTTTTAACATCAGAAAGAGTCTATGAGGACATAATGTAGCTTTTAGACCTTTTGGGAACCCTCTGAGGATAAAAAAAGTTCAAAAGGTCCCATATGGACTACTCTCAGGCGGACTTGACGACTTTTTAACATCAGAAAGAGTCTTTAAGGACATCACGTAGCTTTTAGACCTTCGGTTGGCCCTCTGAGGAGAAAAAACGTTCAAAAGGTCCCATATGTACTACTGTCTGGCGGACTTGACTTGACTTTTTAACACCAGAAAGTGTCTATAAGGACATCATGTAGCTTTTAGACCTTCTGTGGACCCTCTGAGCAGAAAAAACGTTCAAAAGGTGGAGTACTGTATGGCGGACTTGACTCGACTTTTTAACATCAGATAGAGTCTATGAGGACATCATGTAGCTTTTAGACGTTCTGGGGACCCTCTGAGGAGAAAAAAGTTCAAAAGGTCCCATGTGGACTACTGTCTGTCGGACTTGACCTGACTTTTTAACATTAGAAAGAGTCTATGAGGACATAATGTAGCTTTTAGACCTTCTGCGAACCCTCTGAGGATAAAAAAAGTTCAAAAGGTCCCATATGGACTACTCTCAGGCGGACTTGACGACTTTTTAACATCAGAAAGAGTCTTTAAGGACATCACGTAGCTTTTAGACCTTAGGTTGGCCCTCTGAGGAGAAAAAACGTTCAAAAGGTCCCATATGTACTACTGTCTGGCGGACTTGACTTGACTTTTTAACACCAGAAAGTGTCTATAAGGACATCATGTAGCTTTTAGACCTTCTGTGGACCCTTTGAGCAGAAAAAACGTTCAAAAGGTGGAGTACTGTATGGCGGACTTGACTCGACTTTTTAACATCAGAAAGAGTCTATGAGGACATCATGAATCTTTTAGACGTTCTGGGGACCCTCTGAGGAGAAAAAAGTTCAAAAGGTCCCATGTGGACTACTGTCTGTCGGACTTGACCTGACTTTTTAACATTAGAAAGAGACTTTTAGGACATCATGTAGCTTTTAGACCTTCTGGGAACCCTTTGAGGAGAAAAAAAGTTCAAAATATCCCATATGGACTATTGTCTGACGGACTTGACTTGACTTTTTAACATCAGAAAGAGTCTATGAGGACATAATGTAGCTTTTAGACCTTCTGGGGACCCTCTGAGCAGAAAAAAAGTTCAAAAGGTCCCAAATGGACTAGCGTCTTGCGGACTTGACTTGACTTTTTAACATCAGAAAGTGTCTATAAGGACATCATGTAGCTTTTAGACCTTCTGGGGACCCTTTGAGGAGAAAAAAAGTTCAAAATGTCCCATGTGAACTACTGTCTGGTTAACTTGACTTTTTAACATCAGAAAGAGTCTATGAGGACATAATATAGCTTTTAGACCTTCTGGGAACCCTCTGAAGATAAAAAAAAGTTCAAAAGGTCCCATATGGACTACACTCTGGCGGACTTGATTTGACTTTTTAACATCAAAGAATCTATGTGGACATCATGTAGCTTTTTGACCTTCTGTGGACCCTCTGAGGAAAAAAAAGTTCAAAAGGTCCAATATGGACTACTTTTTGGCGGACTTGACTTTTTAACATCAGAAAGAGTCTATGAGGACATCATGTAGCTTTAGACCTTCTGGGGACCCTCTGAGCAGAAAATAAGTTCAAAAGCTCCCATATGGACTACTCTCAGGCGGACTTGACGACTTTTTAACATCAGAAAGAGTCTTTAAGGACATCACGTAGCTTTTAGACCTTCTGTTGGCCCTCTGAGGAGAAAAAACGTTCAAAAGGTCCCATATGTACTACTGTCTGGTGGACTTGACTTGACTTGACTTTTTAACACCAGAAAGTGTCTATAAGGACATAATTTAGCTTTTAGACCTTCTGTGGACCCTCTGAGCAGAAAAAACGTTCAAAAGGTCCCATATGGAGTACTGTGTGGCGGACTTGACTTTACTTTTTAACATCAGAAAGAGTCTATGAGGACATAATGTAGCTTTTAGACCTTCTGGGGACCCTCTGAGCAGAAAAAAAGTTCAAAAGGTCCCAAATGGACTAGCGTCTTGCGGACTTGACTTGACTTTTTAACATCAGAAAGTGTCTATAAGGACATCATGTAGCTTTTAGACCTTCTGGGGACCCTTTGAGGAGAAAAAAAGCTCAAAATGTCCCATGTGAACTACTGTCTGGCGGACTTGACTTTTTAACATCAGAAAGAGTCTATGAGGACATAAAGTAGCTTTTAGACCTTCTGTGGACCCTCTGAGCAGAAAAAACGTTCAAAAGGTGGAGTACTGTATGGCGGACTTGACTCGACTTTTTAACATCAGATAGAGTCTATGAGGACATCATGTAGCTTTTAGACGTTCTGGGGACCCTCTGAGGAGAAAAAAGTTCAAAAGGTCCCATGTGGACTACTGTCTGGCGGACTTGAATTGACTTTTTAACATCAGAAAGAGTCTATGAGGACATAATGTAGCTTTTAGACCTACTGGGGACCCTCTGAGGAGAAAAAAAGTTCAAAAGGTCCCATATGGACTACTGTCTGGCAGACTTGACCTGACTTTTTAACATTAGAAAGAGTCTTTAAGGACATCATGTAGCTTTTAGACCTTCTGGGAACCCTTTGAGGAGAAAAAAAGTTCAAAATGTCCCATATGGACTACTGTGTGGCGGACTTGACTTGACTTTTTAACATCAGAAAGAGTCTATGAGGACATAATGTAGCTTTTAGACCTACTGGGGACCCTCTGAGGAGAAAAAAAGTTCAAAAGGTCCCATATGGACTACTGTCTGGCAGACTTGACCTGACTTTTTAACATTAGAAAGAGTCTTTAAGGACATCATGTAGCTTTTAGACCTTCTGGGGACCCTCTGAGCAGAAAATAAGTTCAAAAGCTCCCATATGGACTACTCTCAGGCGGACTTGACTTGACTTGACTTTTTAACATCAGAAAGAGTCTATGAGGACATAATGTAGCTTTAATACCTTCTGGGGACCCTCTGAGGAGAAAAAAAGTTCAAAAAGTCCCATGTGAACTACTGTCTGGCGGACTTGACTTTTTAACATCAGAAAGAGTCTATGAGGACATAATGTAGCTTTTAGACCTTTTGGGAACCCTCTGAGGATAAAAAAAGTTCAAAAGGTCCCATATGGACTACTCTCAGGCGGACTTGACGACTTTTTAACATCAGAAAGAGTCTTTAAGGACATCACGTAGCTTTTAGACCTTCAGTTGGCCCTCTGAGGAGAAAAAACGTTCAAAAGGTCCCATATGTACTACTGTCTGGCGGACTTGACTTGACTTTTTAACACCAGAAAGTGTCTATAAGGACATCATGTAGCTTTTAGACCTTCTGTGGACCCTCTGAGCAGAAAAAACGTTCAAAAGGTGGAGTACTGTATGGCGGACTTGACTCGACTTTTTAACATCAGATAGAGTCTATGAGGACATCATGTAGCTTTTAGACGTTCTGGGGACCCTCTGAGGAGAAAAAAGTTCAAAAGGTCCCATGTGGACTACTGTCTGTCGGACTTGACCTGACTTTTTAACATTAGAAAGAGTCTATGAGGACATAATTTAGCTTTTAGACCTTCTGGGAACCCTCTGAGGATAAAAAAAGTTCAAAAGGTCCCATATGGACTACTCTCAGGCGGACTTGACGACTTTTTAACATCAGAAAGAGTCTTTAAGGACATCACGTCGCTTTTAGACCTTAGGTTGGCCCTCTGAGGAGAAAAAACGTTCAAAAGGTCCCATATGTACTACTGTCTGGCGGACTTGACTTGACTTTTTAACACCAGAAAGTGTCTATAAGGACATCATGTAGCTTTTAGACCTTCTGTGGACCCTCTGAGCAGAAAAAACGTTCAAAAGGTGGAGTACTGTATGGCGGACTTGACTCGACTTTTTAACATCAGAAAGAGTCTATGAGGACATCATGAATCTTTTAGACGTTCTGGGGACCCTCTGAGGAGAAAAAAGTTCAAAAGGTCCCATGTGGACTACTGTCTGTCGGACTTGACCTGACTTTTTAACATTAGAAAGAGACTTTTAGGACATCATGTAGCTTTTAGACCTTCTGGGAACCCTTTGAGGAGAAAAAAAGTTCAAAATATCCCATATGGACTATTGTCTGGCGGACTTGACTTGACTTTTTAACATCAGAAAGAGTCTATGAGGACATAATGTAGCTTTTAGACCTTCTGGGGACCCTCTGAGCAGAAAAAAAGTTCAAAAGGTCCCAAATGGACTAGCGTCTTGCGGACTTGACTTGACTTTTTAACATCGGAAAGTGTCTATAAGGACATCATGTAGCTTTTAGACCTTCTGGGGACCCTTTGAGGAGAAAAAAAGTTCAAAATGTCCCATGTGAACTACTGTCTGGTTAACTTGACTTTTTAACATCAGAAAGAGTCTATGAGGACATAATATAGCTTTTAGACCTTCTGGGAACCCTCTGAAGATAAAAAAAGTTCAAAAGGTCCCATATGGACTACACTCTGGCGGACTTGATTTGACTTTTTAACATCAAAGAATCTATGTGGACATCATGTAGCTTTTTGACCTTCTGTGGACCGTCTGAGGAAAAAAAAGTTCAAAAGGTCCAATATGGACTACTTTTTGGCGGACTTGACTTTTTAACATCAGAAAGAGTCTATGAGGACATCATGTAGCTTTAGACCTTCTGGGGACCCTCTGAGCAGAAAATATGTTCAAAAGCTCCCATATGGACTACTCTCAGGCGGACTTGACGACTTTTTAACATCAGAAAGAGTCTTTAAGGACATCACGTAGCTTTTAGACCTTCTGTTGGCCCTCTGAGGAGAAAAAACGTTCAAAAGGTCCCATATGTACTACTGTCTGGCGGACTTGACTTGACTTGACTTTTTAACACCAGAAAGTGTCTATAAGGACATAATTTAGCTTTTAGACCTTCTGTGGACCCTCTGAGCAGAAAAAACGTTCAAAAGGTCCCATATGGAGTACTGTGTGGCGGACTTGACTTTACTTTTTAACATCAGAAAGAGTCTATGAGGACATAATGTAGCTTTTAGACCTTCTGGGGACCCTCTGAGCAGAAAAAAAGTTCAAAAGGTCCCAAATGGACTAGCGTCTTGCGGACTTGACTTGACTTTTTAACATCAGAAAGTGTCTATAAGGACATCATGTAGCTTTTAGACCTTCTGGGGACCCTTTGAGGAGAAAAAAAGCTCAAAATGTCCCATGTGAACTACTGTCTGGCGGACTTGACTTTTTAACATCAGAAAGAGTCTATGAGGACATAAAGTAGCTTTTAGACCTTCTGGGAACCCTCTGAGGATAAAAAAAGTTCAAAAGGTCCCAAATGGACTACTCTCAGGCGGACTTGACGACTTTTTAACATCAGAAAGAGTCTTTAAGGAAATCACGTAGCTTTTAGACCTTCTGTTGGCCCTCTGATGAGAAAAAACGTTCAAAAGGTCCCATATGGACTACTGTATGGCGGACTTGACTGGACTTTTTAACATCAGATAGAGTCTATGAGGACATCATGCAGCTTTTAGACCTTCTGGGGATCCACTGAGCAGAAAAAAGTTCAAAAGGTCGCATATGGACTACTCTCTGGCGGACTTGACTTGACTTTTTAACATCAGAGAGAGTCTTTAAGGACATAATATAGCTATTAGACCGTCTGGAGACCCTCTGAGCAGAAAAAAAGTTCAAAAGGTCCCATATGGACTACTGTCTGGCGGACTTGACTTGACTTTTTAACATCAGAAAGAGTCTATGAGGACATAATGTAGCTTTTAGACCTTCTGGGGACCCTCTGAGGAGAAAAAAAGTTCAAAAGGTGTCATATGGACTACTGTCTGGCAGACTTGACCTGACTTTTTAACATTAAAAAGAGTCTTTAAGGACATCTTGTAGTTTTTAGACCTTCTGGGAATCCTTTGAGGAGAAAAAAAGTTAAAAATGTCCCATATGGACTACTGTCTGGCGGACTTGACTTGACTTTTTAACATCAGAAAGAGTCTATGAGGACATCATGTAGCTTTTAGACCTTCTGTGGACCCTCTGAGCAGAAAAAAAGTTCAACAGGTCCCATATGGACTACTGTCTGGCGGATTTGACCTGACTTTTTAACATCAGAAAGAGTCTATGAGGACATCGTGTATCTTTCAGACCTTCTGGGGACCCACTGAGGAGAAAAAATGTTCAAAAGGTCCCACATTGACTACTTTCTGGCGGACTTTACCTGACTTTTTAACATCAGAAAGAGTCTTTAAGGACATCATGTAGCTTTTAGACCTTATGGGGACCCTTTGAGGAGAAAAAAGTTCAAAATGTCACATATGGACTACTGTCTGGCGGACTTGACTGGACTTTTTAACATCAGAAAGAGTCTATGAGGACATAATGTAGCTTTTAGACCTACTGGGGACCCTTTGAGGAGAAAAAAAGTTCAAAATGTCCCATATGGACTACTGTCTGGCAGACGTGATTTTTTAACATCAGAAAGAGTCTATGAGGACATCATGTAGCTTTAAGACATTCTGGGGACCCTCTGAGCAACAAAAAAGATCAAAAGCTCCCATAAGGACTACTGTCTGGCTGACTTGACTTGAATTTTTAACATCAAAGAATCTATGTGGACATCATGTAGCTTTTAGACCTTCTGGGGACCCTCCGATGAGAAAAAAAGTTCAAAAGGTCCCATATGGACTACTGTCTGGCGGACTTGACTTGACTTTTTAACATCAGAAAGAGTCTATGAGGACATCATGTAGCTTTTAGACCTTGCGTGGACCCTCTGACCAAAAAAAAAGTTCAAAAGGTCCCATATGGACTACTGTCTGGCAGACCTGACTTGAATTTTTAACATCAGAAAGAGTCTATGAGGACACCATGTAGCTTTTAGATCTTCTGGGGACCCTCTGAGCAGAAAATAATTTCAAAAGCTCCCATATGGACTACTCTCAGGCGGACTTGACGACTTTTTAACATCAGAAAGAGTCTTTAAGGACATCACGTAGCTTTTAGACCTTCTGTTGGCCCTCTGAGGAGAAAAAACGTTCAAAAGGTCCCATATGTACTACTGTCTGGCGGACTTGACTTGACTTGACTTTTTAACACCAGAAAGTGTCTATAAGGACATCATGTAGCTTTTAGACCTTCTGTGGACCCTCTGAGCAGAAAAAACGTTCAAAAGGTCCCATATGGAGTACTGTATGGCGGACTTGACTCGACTTTTTAACATCAGATAGAGTCTATGAGGACATCATGTAGCTTTTAGACGTTCTGGGGACCCTCTGAGGAGAAAAAAGTTCAAAAGGTCCCATGTGGACTACTGTCTGTCGGACTTGACCTGACTTTTTAACATCAGATAGAGTCTATGAGGACATCATGCAGCTTTTAGACCTTCTTGGGACCACTGAGCAGAAAAAAAGTTCAAAAGGTCCCATATGGACTACAGTCTGGCGGACTTGACTTGACTTTTTAACATCAGAGAGAGTCTTTAAGGACATAATATAGCTATTAGACCTTCTGGGGACCCTCTGAGCAGAAAAAAAGTTCAAAAGGTCCCATATGGACTACTGTCTGGCGGACTTGACTTGACTTTTTAACATCAGAAAGAGTCTATGAGGACATAATGTAGCTTTTAGACCTACTGGGGACCCTCTGAGGAGAAAAAAAGTTCAAAAGGTCCCATATGGACTACTGTCTGGCAGACTTGACCTGACTTTTTAACATTAGAAAGAGTCTTTAAGGACATCATGTAGCTTTTAGACCTTCTGGGAACCCTTTGAGGAGAAAAAAAGTTCAAAATGTCCCATATGGACTACTGTGTGGCGGACTTGACTTGACTTTTTAACATCAGAAAGAGTCTATGAGGACATAATGTAGCTTTTAGACCTCCTGGGGACCCTCTGAGCAGAAAAAAAGTTCAAAAGGTCCCAAATGGACTAGCGTCTTGCGGACTTGACTTGACTTTTTAACATCAGAAAGTGTCTATAAGGACATCATGTAGCTTTTAGACCTTCTGGGGACCCTTTGAGGAGAAAAAAAGTTCAAAATGTCCCATGTGAACTACTGTCTGGTTAACTTGACTTTTTAACATCAGAAAGAGTCTATGAGGACATAATATAGCTTTTAGACCTTCTGGGAACCCTCTGAAGATAAAAAAAGTTCAAAAGGTCCCATATGGACTACACTCTGGCGGACTTGATTTGACTTTTTAACATCAAAGAATCTATGTGGACATCATGTAGCTTTTTGACCTTCTGTGGACCCTCTGAGGAAAAAAAAGTTCAAAAGGTCCAATATGGACTACTTTTTGGCGGACTTGACTTTTTAACATCAGAAAGAGTCTATGAGGACATCATGTAGCTTTAGACCTTCTGGGGACCCTCTGAGCAGAAAATAAGTTCAAAAGCTCCCATATGGACTACTCTCAGGCGGACTTGACGACTTTTTAACATCAGAAAGAGTCTTTAAGGACATCACGTAGCTTTTAGACCTTCAGTTGGCCCTCTGAGGAGAAAAAACGTTCAAAAGGTCCCATATGTACTACTGTCTGGCGGACTTGACTTGACTTGACTTTTTAACACCAGAAAGTGTCTATAAGGACATAATTTAGCTTTTAGACCTTCTGTGGACCCTCTGAGCAGAAAAAACGTTCAAAAGGTCCCATATGGAGTACTGTGTGGCGGACTTGACTTTACTTTTTAACATCAGAAAGAGTCTATGAGGACATAATGTAGCTTTTAGACCTTCTGGGGACCCTCTGAGCAGAAAAAAAGTTCAAAAGGTCCCAAATGGACTAGCGTCTTGCGGACTTGACTTGACTTTTTAACATCAGAAAGTGTCTATAAGGACATCATGTAGCTTTTAGACCTTCTGGGGACCCTTTGAGGAGAAAAAAAGCTCAAAATGTCCCATGTGAACTACTGTCTGGCGGACTTGACTTTTTAACATCAGAAAGAGTCTATGAGGACATAAAGTAGCTTATAGACCTTCTGTGGACCCTCTGAGCAGAAAAAACGTTCAAAAGGTGGAGTACTGTATGGCGGACTTGACTCGACTTTTTAACATCAGATAGAGTCTATGAGGACATCATGTAGCTTTTAGACGTTCTGGGGACCCTCTGAGGAGAAAAAAGTTCAAAAGGTCCCATGTGGACTACTGTCTGGCGGACTTGACTTGACTTTTTAACATCAGAAAGAGTCTATGAGGACATAATGTAGCTTTTAGACCTACTGGGGACCCTCTGAGGAGAAAAAAAGTTCAAAAGGTCCCATATGGACTACTGTCTGGCAGACTTGACCTGACTTTTTAACATTAGAAAGAGTCTTTAAGGACATCATGTAGCTTTTAGACCTTCTGGGAACCCTTTGAGGAGAAAAAAAGTTCAAAATGTCCCATATGGACTATTGTGTGGCGGACTTGACTTGACTTTTTAACATCAGAAAGAGTCTATGAGGACATAATGTAGCTTTTAGACCTAATGGGGACCCTCTGAGGAGAAAAAAAGTTCAAAAGGTCCCATATGAACTACTGTCTGGCAGACTTGACCTGACTTTTTAACATTAGAAAGAGTCTTTAAGGACATCATGTAGCTTTTAGACCTTCTGGGAACCCTTTGAGGAGAAAAAAAGTTCAAAATGTCCCATATGGACTACTGTGTGGCGGACTTGACTTGACTTTTTAACATCAGAAAGAGTCTATGAGGACATAATGTAGCTTTAATACCTTCTGGGGACCCTCTGAGGAGAAAAAAAGTTCAAAAAGTCCCATGTGAACTACTGTCTGGCGGACTTGACTTTTTAACATCAGAAAGAGTCTATGAGGACATAATGTAGCTTTTAGACCTTTTGGGAACCCTCTGAGGATAAAAAAAGTTCAAAAGGTCCCATATGGACTACTCTCAGGCGGACTTGACGACTTTTTAACATCATAAAGAGTCTTTAAGGACATCACGTAGCTTTTAGACCTTCAGTTGGCCCTCTGAGGAGAAAAAACGTTCAAAAGGTCCCATATGTACTACTGTCTGGCGGACTTGACTTGACTTTTTAACACCAGAAAGTGTCTATAAGGACATCATGTAGCTTTTAGACCTTCTGTGGACCCTCTGAGCAGAAAAAACGTTCAAAAGGTGGAGTACTGTATGGCGGACTTGACTCGACTTTTTAACATCAGATAGAGTCTATGAGGACATCATGTAGCTTTTAGACATTCTGGGGACCCTCTGAGGAGAAAAAAGTTCAAAAGGTCCCATGTGGACTACTGTCTGTCGGACTTGACCTGACTTTTTAACATTAGAAAGAGTCTATGAGGACATAATGTAGCTTTTAGACCTTCTGGGAACCCTCTGAGGATAAAAAAAGTTCAAAAGGTCCCATATGGACTACTCTCAGGCGGACTTGACGACTTTTTAACATCAGAAAGAGTCTTTAAGGACATCACGTCGCTTTTAGACCTTAGGTTGGCCCTCTGAGGAGAAAAAACGTTCAAAAGGTCCCATATGTACTACTGTCTGGCGGACTTGACTTGACTTTTTAACACCAGAAAGTGTCTATAAGGACATCATGTAGCTTTTAGACCTTCTGTGGACCCTCTGAGCAGAAAAAACGTTCAAAAGGTGGAGTACTGTATGGCGGACTTGACTCGACTTTTTAACATCAGAAAGAGTCTATGAGGACATCATGAATCTTTTAGACGTTCTGGGGACCCTCTGAGGAGAAAAAAGTTCAAAAGGTCCCATGTGGACTACTGTCTGTCGGACTTGACCTGACTTTTTAACATTAGAAAGAGACTTTTAGGACATCATGTAGCTTTTAGACCTTCTGGGAACCCTTTGAGGAGAAAAAAAGTTCAAAATATCCCATATGGACTATTGTCTGGCGGACTTGACTTGACTTTTTAACATCAGAAAGAGTCTATGAGGACATAATGTAGCTTTTAGACCTTCTGGGGACCCTCTGAGCAGAAAAAAAGTTCAAAAGGTCCCAAATGGACTAGCGTCTTGCGGACTTGACTTGACTTTTTAACATCAGAAAGTGTCTATAAGGACATCATGTAGCTTTTAGACTTTCTGGGGACCCTTTGAGGAGAAAAAAAGTTCAAAATGTCCCATGTGAACTACTGTCTGGTTAACTTGACTTTTTAACATCAGAAAGAGTCTATGAGGACATAATATAGCTTTTAGACCTTCTGGGAACCCTCTGAAGATAAAAAAAGTTCAAAAGGTCCCATATGGACTACACTCTGGCGGACTTGATTTGACTTTTTAACATCAAAGAATCTATGTGGACATCATGTAGCTTTTTGACCTTCTGTGGACCCTCTGAGGAAAAAAAAGTTCAAAAGGTCCAATATGGACTACTTTTTGGCGGACTTGACTTTTTAACATCAGAAAGAGTCTATGAGGACATCATGTAGCTTTAGACCTTCTGGGGACCCTCTGAGCAGAAAATATGTTCAAAAGCTCCCATATGGACTACTCTCAGGCGGACTTGACGACTTTTTAACATCAGAAAGAGTCTTTAAGGACATCACGTAGCTTTTAGACCTTCTGTTGGCCCTCTGAGGAGAAAAAACGTTCAAAAGGTCCCATATGTACTACTGTCTGGCGGACTTGACTTGACTTGACTTTTTAACACCAGAAAGTGTCTATAAGGACATAATTTAGCTTTTAGACCTTCTGTGGACCCTCTGAGCAGAAAAAACGTTCAAAAGGTCCCATATGGAGTACTGTGTGGCGGACTTGACTTTACTTTTTAACATCAGAAAGAGTCTATGAGGACATAATGTAGCTTTTAGACCTTCTGGGGACCCTCTGAGCAGAAAAAAAGTTCAAAAGGTCCCAAATGGACTAGCGTCTTGCGGACTTGACTTGACTTTTTAACATCAGAAAGTGTCTATAAGGACATCATGTAGCTTTTAGACCTTCTGGGGACCCTTTGAGGAGAAAAAAAGCTCAAAATGTCCCATGTGAACTACTGTCTGGCGGACTTGACTTTTTAACATCAGAAAGAGTCTATGAGGACATAAAGTAGCTTTTAGACCTTCTGGGAACCCTCTGAGGATAAAAAAAGTTCAAAAGGTCCCAAATGGACTACTCTCAGGCGGACTTGACGACTTTTTAACATCAGAAAGAGTCTTTAAGGAAATCACGTAGCTTTTAGACCTTCTGTTGGCCCTCTGAGGAGAAAAAACGTTCAAAAGGTCCCATATGGACTACTGTATGGCGGACTTGACTGGACTTTTTAACATCAGATAGAGTCTATGAGGACATCATGCAGCTTTTAGACCTTCTGGGGATCCACTGAGCAGAAAAAAGTTCAAAAGGTCGCATATGGACTACTCTCTGGCGGACTTGACTTGACTTTTTAACATCAGAGAGAGTCTTTAAGGACATAATATAGCTATTAGACCGTCTGGAGACCCTCTGAGCAGAAAAAAAGTTCAAAAGGTCCCATATGGACTACTGTCTGGCGGACTTGACTTGACTTTTTAACATCAGAAAGAGTCTATGAGGACATAATGTAGCTTTTAGACCTTCTGGGGACCCTCTGAGGAGAAAAAAAGTTCAAAAGGTCCCATATGGACTACTGTCTGGCAGACTTGACCTGACTTTTTAACATTAAAAAGAGTCTTTAAGGACATCTTGTAGTTTTTAGACCTTCTGGGAATCCTTTGAGGAGAAAAAAAGTTAAAAATGTCCCATATGGACTACTGTCTGGCGGACTTGACTTGACTTTTTAACATCAGAAAGAGTCTATGAGGACATCATGTAGCTTTTAGACCTTCTGTGGACCCTCTGAGCAGAAAAAAAGTTCAAAAGGTCCCATATGGACTACTGTCTGGCGGATTTGACCTGACTTTTTAACATCAGAAAGAGTCTATGAGGACATCGTGTATCTTTCAGACCTTCTGGGGACCCACTGAGGAGAAAAAATGTTCAAAAGGTCCCACATTGACTACTTTCTGGCGGACTTTACCTGACTTTTTAACATCAGAAAGAGTCTTTAAGGACATCATGTAGCTTTTAGACCTTATGGGGACCCTTTGAGGAGAAAAAAGTTCAAAATGTCACATATGGACTACTGTCTGGCGGACTTGACTGGACTTTTTAACATCAGAAAGAGTCTATGAGGACATAATGTAGCTTTTAGACCTTTTGGGAACCCTCTGAGGATAAAAAAAGTTCAAAAGGTCCCATATGGACTACTCTCAGGCGGACTTGACGACTTTTTAACATCATAAAGAGTCTTTAAGGACATCACGTAGCTTTTAGACCTTCAGTTGGCCCTCTGAGGAGAAAAAACGTTCAAAAGGTCCCATATGTACTACTGTCTGGCGGACTTGACTTGACTTTTTAACACCAGAAAGTGTCTATAAGGACATCATGTAGCTTTTAGACCTTCTGTGGACCCTCTGAGCAGAAAAAACGTTTAAAAGGTGGAGTACTGTATGGCGGACTTGACTCGACTTTTTAACATCAGATAGAGTCTATGAGGACATCATGTAGCTTTTAGACGTTCTGGGGACCCTCTGAGGAGAAAAAAGTTCAAAAGGTCCCATGTGGACTACTGTCTGTCGGACTTGACCTGACTTTTTAACATTAGAAAGAGTCTATGAGGACATAATGTAGCTTTTAGACCTTCTGGGAACCCTCTGAGGATAAAAAAAGTTCAAAAGGTCCCATATGGACTACTCTCAGGCGGACTTGACGACTTTTTAACATCAGAAAGAGTCTTTAAGGACATCACGTCGCTTTTAGACCTTAGGTTGGCCCTCTGAGGAGAAAAAACGTTCAAAAGGTCCCATATGTACTACTGTCTGGCGGACTTGACTTGACTTTTTAACACCAGAAAGTGTCTATAAGGACATCATGTAGCTTTTAGACCTTCTGTGGACCCTCTGAGCAGAAAAAACGTTCAAAAGGTGGAGTACTGTATGGCGGACTTGACTCGACTTTTTAACATCAGAAAGAGTCTATGAGGACATCATGAATCTTTTAGACGTTCTGGGGACCCTCTGAGGAGAAAAAAGTTCAAAAGGTCCCATGTGGACTACTGTCTGTCGGACTTGACCTGACTTTTTAACATTAGAAAGAGACTTTTAGGACATCATGTAGCTTTTAGACCTTCTGGGAACCCTTTGAGGAGAAAAAAAGTTCAAAATATCCCATATGGACTATTGTCTGGCGGACTTGACTTGACTTTTTAACATCAGAAAGAGTCTATGAGGACATAATGTAGCTTTTAGACCTTCTGGGGACCCTCTGAGCAGAAAAAAAGTTCAAAAGGTCCCAAATGGACTAGCGTCTTGCGGACTTGACTTGACTTTTTAACATCAGAAAGTGTCTATAAGGACATCATGTAGCTTTTAGACTTTCTGGGGACCCTTTGAGGAGAAAAAAAGTTCAAAATGTCCCATGTGAACTACTGTCTGGTTAACTTGACTTTTTAACATCAGAAAGAGTCTATGAGGACATAATATAGCTTTTAGACCTTCTGGGAACCCTCTGAAGATAAAAAAAGTTCAAAAGGTCCCATATGGACTACACTCTGGCGGACTTGATTTGACTTTTTAACATCAAAGAATCTATGTGGACATCATGTAGCTTTTTGACCTTCTGTGGACCCTCTGAGGAAAAAAAAGTTCAAAAGGTCCAATATGGACTACTTTTTGGCGGACTTGACTTTTTAACATCAGAAAGAGTCTATGAGGACATCATGTAGCTTTAGACCTTCTGGGGACCCTCTGAGCAGAAAATATGTTCAAAAGCTCCCATATGGACTACTCTCAGGCGGACTTGACGACTTTTTAACATCAGAAAGAGTCTTTAAGGACATCACGTAGCTTTTAGACCTTCTGTTGGCCCTCTGAGGAGAAAAAACGTTCAAAAGGTCCCATATGTACTACTGTCTGGCGGACTTGACTTGACTTGACTTTTTAACACCAGAAAGTGTCTATAAGGACATAATTTAGCTTTTAGACCTTCTGTGGACCCTCTGAGCAGAAAAAACGTTCAAAAGGTCCCATATGGAGTACTGTGTGGCGGACTTGACTTTACTTTTTAACATCAGAAAGAGTCTATGAGGACATAATGTAGCTTTTAGACCTTCTGGGGACCCTCTGAGCAGAAAAAAAGTTCAAAAGGTCCCAAATGGACTAGCGTCTTGCGGACTTGACTTGACTTTTTAACATCAGAAAGTGTCTATAAGGACATCATGTAGCTTTTAGACCTTCTGGGGACCCTTTGAGGAGAAAAAAAGCTCAAAATGTCCCATGTGAACTACTGTCTGGCGGACTTGACTTTTTAACATCAGAAAGAGTCTATGAGGACATAAAGTAGCTTTTAGACCTTCTGGGAACCCTCTGAGGATAAAAAAAGTTCAAAAGGTCCCAAATGGACTACTCTCAGGCGGACTTGACGACTTTTTAACATCAGAAAGAGTCTTTAAGGAAATCACGTAGCTTTTAGACCTTCTGTTGGCCCTCTGAGGAGAAAAAACGTTCAAAAGGTCCCATATGGACTACTGTATGGCGGACTTGACTGGACTTTTTAACATCAGATAGAGTCTATGAGGACATCATGCAGCTTTTAGACCTTCTGGGGATCCACTGAGCAGAAAAAAGTTCAAAAGGTCGCATATGGACTACTCTCTGGCGGACTTGACTTGACTTTTTAACATCAGAGAGAGTCTTTAAGGACATAATATAGCTATTAGACCGTCTGGAGACCCTCTGAGCAGAAAAAAAGTTCAAAAGGTCCCATATGGACTACTGTCTGGCGGACTTGACTTGACTTTTTAACATCAGAAAGAGTCTATGAGGACATAATGTAGCTTTTAGACCTTCTGGGGACCCTCTGAGGAGAAAAAAAGTTCAAAAGGTCCCATATGGACTACTGTCTGGCAGACTTGACCTGACTTTTTAACATTAAAAAGAGTCTTTAAGGACATCTTGTAGTTTTTAGACCTTCTGGGAATCCTTTGAGGAGAAAAAAAGTTAAAAATGTCCCATATGGACTACTGTCTGGCGGACTTGACTTGACTTTTTAACATCAGAAAGAGTCTATGAGGACATCATGTAGCTTTTAGACCTTCTGTGGACCCTCTGAGCAGAAAAAAAGTTCAAAAGGTCCCATATGGACTACTGTCTGGCGGATTTGACCTGACTTTTTAACATCAGAAAGAGTCTATGAGGACATCGTGTATCTTTCAGACCTTCTGGGGACCCACTGAGGAGAAAAAATGTTCAAAAGGTCCCACATTGACTACTTTCTGGCGGACTTTACCTGACTTTTTAACATCAGAAAGAGTCTTTAAGGACATCATGTAGCTTTTAGACCTTATGGGGACCCTTTGAGGAGAAAAAAGTTCAAAATGTCACATATGGACTACTGTCTGGCGGACTTGACTGGACTTTTTAACATCAGAAAGAGTCTATGAGGACATAATGTAGCTTTTAGACCTTTTGGGAACCCTCTGAGGATAAAAAAAGTTCAAAAGGTCCCATATGGACTACTCTCAGGCGGACTTGACGACTTTTTAACATCATAAAGAGTCTTTAAGGACATCACGTAGCTTTTAGACCTTCAGTTGGCCCTCTGAGGAGAAAAAACGTTCAAAAGGTCCCATATGTACTACTGTCTGGCGGACTTGACTTGACTTTTTAACACCAGAAAGTGTCTATAAGGACATCATGTAGCTTTTAGACCTTCTGTGGACCCTCTGAGCAGAAAAAACGTTTAAAAGGTGGAGTACTGTATGGCGGACTTGACTCGACTTTTTAACATCAGATAGAGTCTATGAGGACATCATGTAGCTTTTAGACGTTCTGGGGACCCTCTGAGGAGAAAAAAGTTCAAAAGGTCCCATGTGGACTACTGTCTGTCGGACTTGACCTGACTTTTTAACATTAGAAAGAGTCTATGAGGACATAATGTAGCTTTTAGACCTTCTGGGAACCCTCTGAGGATAAAAAAAGTTCAAAAGGTCCCATATGGACTACTCTCAGGCGGACTTGACGACTTTTTAACATCAGAAAGAGTCTTTAAGGACATCACGTCGCTTTTAGACCTTAGGTTGGCCCTCTGAGGAGAAAAAACGTTCAAAAGGTCCCATATGTACTACTGTCTGGCGGACTTGACTTGACTTTTTAACACCAGAAAGTGTCTATAAGGACATCATGTAGCTTTTAGACCTTCTGTGGACCCTCTGAGCAGAAAAAACGTTCAAAAGGTGGAGTACTGTATGGCGGACTTGACTCGACTTTTTAACATCAGAAAGAGTCTATGAGGACATCATGAATCTTTTAGACGTTCTGGGGACCCTCTGAGGAGAAAAAAGTTCAAAAGGTCCCATGTGGACTACTGTCTGTCGGACTTGACCTGACTTTTTAACATTAGAAAGAGACTTTTAGGACATCATGTAGCTTTTAGACCTTCTGGGAACCCTTTGAGGAGAAAAAAAGTTCAAAATATCCCATATGGACTATTGTCTGGCGGACTTGACTTGACTTTTTAACATCAGAAAGAGTCTATGAGGACATAATGTAGCTTTTAGACCTTCTGGGGACCCTCTGAGCAGAAAAAAAGTTCAAAAGGTCCCAAATGGACTAGCGTCTTGCGGACTTGACTTGACTTTTTAACATCAGAAAGTGTCTATAAGGACATCATGTAGCTTTTAGACTTTCTGGGGACCCTTTGAGGAGAAAAAAAGTTCAAAATGTCCCATGTGAACTACTGTCTGGTTAACTTGACTTTTTAACATCAGAAAGAGTCTATGAGGACATAATATAGCTTTTAGACCTTCTGGGAACCCTCTGAAGATAAAAAAAGTTCAAAAGGTCCCATATGGACTACACTCTGGCGGACTTGATTTGACTTTTTAACATCAAAGAATCTATGTGGACATCATGTAGCTTTTTGACCTTCTGTGGACCCTCTGAGGAAAAAAAAGTTCAAAAGGTCCAATATGGACTACTTTTTGGCGGACTTGACTTTTTAACATCAGAAAGAGTCTATGAGGACATCATGTAGCTTTAGACCTTCTGGGGACCCTCTGAGCAGAAAATATGTTCAAAAGCTCCCATATGGACTACTCTCAGGCGGACTTGACGACTTTTTAACATCAGAAAGAGTCTTTAAGGACATCACGTAGCTTTTAGACCTTCTGTTGGCCCTCTGAGGAGAAAAAACGTTCAAAAGGTCCCATATGTACTACTGTCTGGCGGACTTGACTTGACTTGACTTTTTAACACCAGAAAGTGTCTATAAGGACATAATTTAGCTTTTAGACCTTCTGTGGACCCTCTGAGCAGAAAAAACGTTCAAAAGGTCCCATATGGAGTACTGTGTGGCGGACTTGACTTTACTTTTTAACATCAGAAAGAGTCTATGAGGACATAATGTAGCTTTTAGACCTTCTGGGGACCCTCTGAGCAGAAAAAAAGTTCAAAAGGTCCCAAATGGACTAGCGTCTTGCGGACTTGACTTGACTTTTTAACATCAGAAAGTGTCTATAAGGACATCATGTAGCTTTTAGACCTTCTGGGGACCCTTTGAGGAGAAAAAAAGCTCAAAATGTCCCATGTGAACTACTGTCTGGCGGACTTGACTTTTTAACATCAGAAAGAGTCTATGAGGACATAAAGTAGCTTTTAGACCTTCTGGGAACCCTCTGAGGATAAAAAAAGTTCAAAAGGTCCCAAATGGACTACTCTCAGGCGGACTTGACGACTTTTTAACATCAGAAAGAGTCTTTAAGGAAATCACGTAGCTTTTAGACCTTCTGTTGGCCCTCTGAGGAGAAAAAACGTTCAAAAGGTCCCATATGGACTACTGTATGGCGGACTTGACTGGACTTTTTAACATCAGATAGAGTCTATGAGGACATCATGCAGCTTTTAGACCTTCTGGGGATCCACTGAGCAGAAAAAAGTTCAAAAGGTCGCATATGGACTACTCTCTGGCGGACTTGACTTGACTTTTTAACATCAGAGAGAGTCTTTAAGGACATAATATAGCTATTAGACCGTCTGGAGACCCTCTGAGCAGAAAAAAAGTTCAAAAGGTCCCATATGGACTACTGTCTGGCGGACTTGACTTGACTTTTTAACATCAGAAAGAGTCTATGAGGACATAATGTAGCTTTTAGACCTTCTGGGGACCCTCTGAGGAGAAAAAAAGTTCAAAAGGTCCCATATGGACTACTGTCTGGCAGACTTGACCTGACTTTTTAACATTAAAAAGAGTCTTTAAGGACATCTTGTAGTTTTTAGACCTTCTGGGAATCCTTTGAGGAGAAAAAAAGTTAAAAATGTCCCATATGGACTACTGTCTGGCGGACTTGACTTGACTTTTTAACATCAGAAAGAGTCTATGAGGACATCATGTAGCTTTTAGACCTTCTGTGGACCCTCTGAGCAGAAAAAAAGTTCAAAAGGTCCCATATGGACTACTGTCTGGCGGATTTGACCTGACTTTTTAACATCAGAAAGAGTCTATGAGGACATCGTGTATCTTTCAGACCTTCTGGGGACCCACTGAGGAGAAAAAATGTTCAAAAGGTCCCACATTGACTACTTTCTGGCGGACTTTACCTGACTTTTTAACATCAGAAAGAGTCTTTAAGGACATCATGTAGCTTTTAGACCTTATGGGGACCCTTTGAGGAGAAAAAAGTTCAAAATGTCACATATGGACTACTGTCTGGCGGACTTGACTGGACTTTTTAACATCAGAAAGAGTCTATGAGGACATAATGTAGCTTTTAGACCTACTGGGGACCCTTTGAGGAGAAAAAAAGTTCAAAATGTCCCATATGGACTACTGTCTGGCAGACGTGATTTTTTAACATCAGAAAGAGTCTATGAGGACATCATGTAGCTTTAAGACATTCTGGGGACCCTCTGAGCAACAAAAAAGATCAAAAGCTCCCATAAGGACTACTGTCTGGCTGACTTGACTTGAATTTTTAACATCAAAGAATCTATGTGGACATCATGTAGCTTTTAGACCTTCTGGGGACCCTCCGATGAGAAAAAAAGTTCAAAAGGTCCCATATGGACTACTGTCTGGCGGACTTAACTTGACTTTTTAACATCAGAAAGAGTCTATGAGGACATCATGTAGCTTTTAGACCTTGCGTGGACCCTCTGGCCAGAAAAAAAGTTCAAAAGGTCCCATATGGACTACTGTCTGGCAGACCTGACTTGAATTTTTAACATCAGAAAGAGTCTATGAGGACACCATGTAGCTTTTAGATCTTCTGGGGACCCTCTGAGCAGAAAATAATTTCAAAAGCTCCCATATGGACTACTCTCAGGCGGACTTGACGACTTTTTAACATCAGAAAGAGTCTTTAAGGACATCACGTAGCTTTTAGACCTTCTGTTGGCCCTCTGAGGAGAAAAAACGTTCAAAAGGTCCCATATGTACTACTGTCTGGCGGACTTGACTTGACTTGACTTTTTAACACCAGAAAGTGTCTATAAGGACATCATGTAGCTTTTAGACCTTCTGTGGACCCTCTGAGCAGAAAAAACGTTCAAAAGGTCCCATATGGAGTACTGTATGGCGGACTTGACTCGACTTTTTAACATCAGATAGAGTCTATGAGGACATCATGTAGCTTTTAGACGTTCTGGGGACCCTCTGAGGAGAAAAAAGTTCAAAAGGTCCCATGTGGACTACTGTCTGTCGGACTTGACCTGACTTTTTAACATCAGATAGAGTCTATGAGGACATCATGCAGCTTTTAGACCTTCTTGGGACCACTGAGCAGAAAAAAAGTTCAAAAGGTCCCATATGGACTACAGTCTGGCGGACTTGACTTGACTTTTTAACATCAGAGAGAGTCTTTAAGGACATAATATAGCTATTAGACCTTCTGGGGACCCTCTGAGCAGAAAAAAAGTTCAAAAGGTCCCATATGGACTACTGTCTGGCGGACTTGACTTGACTTTTTAACATCAGAAAGAGTCTATGAGGACATAATGTAGCTTTTAGACCTACTGGGGACCCTCTGAGGAGAAAAAAAGTTCAAAAGGTCCCATATTGACTACTGTCTGGCAGACTTGACCTGACTTTTTAACATTAGAAAGAGTCTTTAAGGACATCATGTAGCTTTTAGACCTTCTGGGAACCCTTTGAGGAGAAAAAAAGTTCAAAATGTCCCATATGGACTACTGTGTGGCGGACTTGACTTGACTTTTTAACATCAGAAAGAGTCTAAGAGGACATAATGTAGCTTTTAGACCTTCTGGGGACCCTCTGAGCAGAAAAAAAGTTCAAAAGGTCCCAAATGGACTAGCGTCTTGCGGACTTGACTTGACTTTTTAACATCAGAAAGTGTCTATAAGGACATCATGTAGCTTTTATACCTTCTGGGGACCCTTTGAGGAGAAAAAAAGTTCAAAATGTCCCATGTGAACTACTGTCTGGCGGACTTGACTTTTTAACATCAGAAAGAGTCTATGAGGACATAATGTAGCTTTTAGACCTTCTGGGAACCCTCTGAGGATAAAAAAAGTTCAAAAGGTCCCATATGGACTACTCTCAGGCGGACTTGACGACTTTTTAACATCAGAAAGAGTCTTTAAGGACATCACGTAGCTTTTAGACCTTCGGTTGGCCCTCTGAGGAGAAAAAACGTTCAAAAGGTCCCATATGTACTACTGTCTGGCGGACTTGACTTGACTTTTTAACACCAGAAAGTGTCTATAAGGACATCATGTAGCTTTTAGACCTTCTGTGGACCCTCTGAGCAGAAAAAACGTTCAAAAGGTGGAGTACTGTATGGCGGACTTGACTCGACTTTTTAACATCAGATAGAGTCTATGAGGACATCATGTAGCTTTTAGACGTTCTGGGGACCCTCTGAGGAGAAAAAAGTTCAAAAGGTCCCATGTGGACTACTGTCTGGCGGACTTGACTTGACTTTTTAACATCAGAAAGAGTCTATGAGGACATAATGTAGCTTTTAGACCTACTGGGGACCCTCTGAGGAGAAAAAAAGTTCAAAAGGTCCCATATGGACTACTGTCTGGCAGACTTGACCTGACTTTTTAACATTAGAAAGAGTCTTTAAGGACATCATGTAGCTTTTAGACCTTCTGGGAACCCTTTGAGGAGAAAAAAAGTTCAAAATGTCCCATATGGACTACTGTGTGGCGGACTTGACTTGACTTTTTAACATCAGAAAGAGTCTATGAGGACATAATGTAGCTTTTAGACCTACTGGGGACCCTCTGAGGAGAAAAAAAGTTCAAAAGGTCCCATATGGACTACTGTCTGGCAGACTTGACCTGACTTTTTAACATTAGAAAGAGTCTTTAAGGACATCATGTAGCTTTTAGACCTTCTGGGAACCCTTTGAGGAGAAAAAAAGTTCAAAATGTCCCATATGGACTACTGTGTGGCGGACTTGACTTGACTTTTTAACATCAGAAAGAGTCTATGAGGACATAATGTAGCTTTTAGACCTTCTGGGGACCCTCTGAGCAGAAAAAAAGTTCAAAAGGTCCCAAATGGACTAGCGTCTTGCGGACTTGACTTGACTTTTTAACATCAGAAAGTGTCTATAAGGACATCATGTAGCTTTTATACCTTTTGGGGACCCTTTGAGGAGAAAAAAAGTTCAAAATGTCCCATGTGAACTACTGTCTGGCGGACTTGACTTTTTAACATCAGAAAGAGTCTATGAGGACATAATGTAGCTTTTAGACCTTCTGGGAACCCTCTGAGGATAAAAAAAGTTCAAAAGGTCCCATATGGACTACTCTCAGGCGGACTTGACGACTTTTTAACATCAGAAAGAGTCTTTAAGGACATCACGTAGCTTTTAGACCTTCGGTTGGCCCTCTGAGGAGAAAAAACGTTCAAAAGGTCCCATATGTACTACTGTCTGGCGGACTTGACTTGACTTTTTAACACCAGAAAGTGTCTATAAGGACATCATGTAGCTTTTAGACCTTCTGTGGACCCTCTGAGCAGAAAAAACGTTCAAAAGGTGGAGTACTGTATGGCGGACTTGACTCGACTTTTTAACATCAGATAGAGTCTATGAGGACATAATGTAGCTTTTAGACGTTCTGGGGACCCTCTGAGGAGAAAAAAGTTCAAAAGGTCCCATGTGGACTACTGTCTGTCGGACTTGACCTGACTTTTTAACATTAGAAAGAGTCTATGAGGACATAATGTAGCTTTTAGACCTTCTGGGAACCCTCTGAGGATAAAAAAAGTTCAAAAGGTCCCATATGGACTACTCTCAGGCGGACTTGACGACTTTTTAACATCAGAAAGAGTCTTTAAGGACATCACGTAGCTTTCAGACCTTAGGTTGGCCCTCTGAGGAGAAAAAACGTTCAAAAGGTCCCATATGTACTACTGTCTGGCGGACTTGACTTGACTTTTTAACACCAGAAAGTGTCTATAAGGACATCATGTAGCTTTTAGACCTTCTGTGGACCCTCTGAGCAGAAAAAACGTTCAAAAGGTGGAGTACTGTATGGCGGACTTGACTCGACTTTTTAACATCAGAAAGAATCTATGAGGACATCATGTATCTTTTAGACGTTCTGGGGACCCTCTGAGGAGAAAAAAGTTCAAAAGGTCCCATGTGGACTACTGTCTGTCGGACTTGACCTGACTTTTTAACATTAGAAAGAGACTTTTAGGACATCATGTAGCTTTTAGACCTTCTGGGAACCCTTTGAGGAGAAAAAAAGTTCAAAATATCCCATATGGACTATTGTCTGGCGGACTTGACTTGACTTTTTAACATCAGAAAGAGTCTATGAGGACATAATGTAGCTTTTAGACCTTCTGGGGACCCTCTGAGCAGAAAAAAAGTTCAAAAGGTCCCAAATGGACTAGCGTCTTGCGGACTTGACTTGACTTTTTAACATCAGAAAGTGTCTATAAGGACATCATGTAGCTTTTAGAACTTCTGGGGACCCTTTGAGGAGAAAAAAAGTTCAAAATGTCCCATGTGAACTACTGTCTGGTTAACTTGACATTTTAACATCAGAAAGAGTCTATGAGGACATAATATAGCTTTTAGACCTTCTGGGAACCCTCTGAAGATAAAAAAAGTTCAAAAGGTCCCATATGGACTACACTCTGGCGGACTTGATTTGACTTTTTAACATCAAAGAATCTATGTGGACATCATGTAGCTTTTAGACCTTCTGGGGACCCTCCGATGAGAAAAAAAGTTCAAAAGGTCCCATATGGACTACTGTCTGGCGGACTTAACTTGACTTTTTAACATCAGAAAGAGTCTATGAGGACATCATGTAGCTTTTAGACCTTGCGTGGACCCTCTGGCCAGAAAAAAAGTTCAAAAGGTCCCATATGGACTACTGTCTGGCAGACCTGACTTGAATTTTTAACATCAGAAAGAGTCTATGAGGACACCATGTAGCTTTTAGATCTTCTGGGGACCCTCTGAGCAGAAAATAATTTCAAAAGCTCCCATATGGACTACTCTCAGGCGGACTTGACGACTTTTTAACATCAGAAAGAGTCTTTAAGGACATCACGTAGCTTTTAGACCTTCTGTTGGCCCTCTGAGGAGAAAAAACGTTCAAAAGGTCCCATATGTACTACTGTCTGGCGGACTTGACTTGACTTGACTTTTTAACACCAGAAAGTGTCTATAAGGACATCATGTAGCTTTTAGACCTTCTGTGGACCCTCTGAGCAGAAAAAACGTTCAAAAGGTCCCATATGGAGTACTGTATGGCGGACTTGACTCGACTTTTTAACATCAGATAGAGTCTATGAGGACATCATGTAGCTTTTAGACGTTCTGGGGACCCTCTGAGGAGAAAAAAGTTCAAAAGGTCCCATGTGGACTACTGTCTGTCGGACTTGACCTGACTTTTTAACATCAGATAGAGTCTATGAGGACATCATGCAGCTTTTAGACCTTCTTGGGACCACTGAGCAGAAAAAAAGTTCAAAAGGTCCCATATGGACTACAGTCTGGCGGACTTGACTTGACTTTTTAACATCAGAGAGAGTCTTTAAGGATATAATATAGCTATTAGACCTTCTGGGGACCCTCTGAGCAGAAAAAAAGTTCAAAAGGTCCCATATGGACTACTGTCTGGCGGACTTGACTTGACTTTTTAACATCAGAAAGAGTCTATGAGGACATAATGTAGCTTTTAGACCTACTGGGGACCCTCTGAGGAGAAAAAAAGTTCAAAAGGTCCCATATTGACTACTGTCTGGCAGACTTGACCTGACTTTTTAACATTAGAAAGAGTCTTTAAGGACATCATGTAGCTTTTAGACCTTCTGGGAACCCTTTGAGGAGAAAAAAAGTTCAAAATGTCCCATATGGACTACTGTGTGGCGGACTTGACTTGACTTTTTAACATCAGAAAGAGTCTATGAGGACATAATGTAGCTTTTAGACCTTCTGGGGACCCTCTGAGCAGAAAAAAAGTTCAAAAGGTCCCAAATGGACTATTGTCTTGCGGACTTGACTTGACTTTTTAACATCAGAAAGTGTCTATAAGGACATCATGTAGCTTTTATACCTTCTGGGGACCCTTTGAGGAGAAAAAAAGTTCAAAATGTCCCATGTGAACTACTGTCTGGCGGACTTGACTTTTTAACATCAGAAAGAGTCTATGAGGACATAATGTAGCTTTTAGACCTTCTGGGAACCCTCTGAGGATAAAAAAAGTTCAAAAGGTCCCATATGGACTACTCTCAGGCGGACTTGACGACTTTTTAACATCAGAAAGAGTCTTTAAGGACATCACGTAGCTTTTAGACCTTCGGTTGGCCCTCTGAGGAGAAAAAACGTTCAAAAGGTCCCATATGTACTACTGTCTGGCGGACTTGACTTGACTTTTTAACACCAGAAAGTGTCTATAAGGACATCATGTAGCTTTTAGACCTTCTGTGGACCCTCTGAGCAGAAAAAACGTTCAAAAGGTGGAGTACTGTATGGCGGACTTGACTCGACTTTTTAACATCAGATAGAGTCTATGAGGACATCATGTAGCTTTTAGACGTTCTGGGGACCCTCTGAGGAGAAAAAAGTTCAAAAGGTCCCATGTGGACTACTGTCTGGCGGACTTGACTTGACTTTTTAACATCAGAAAGAGTCTATGAGGACATAATGTAGCTTTTAGACCTACTGGGGACCCTCTGAGGAGAAAAAAAGTTCAAAAGGTCCCATATGGACTACTGTCTGGCAGACTTGACCTGACTTTTTAACATTAGAAAGAGTCTTTAAGGACATCATGTAGCTTTTAGACCTTCTGGGAACCCTTTGAGGAGAAAAAAAGTTCAAAATGTCCCATATGGACTACTGTGTGGCGGACTTGACTTGACTTTTTAACATCAGAAAGAGTCTATGAGGACATAATGTAGCTTTTAGACCACCTGGGGACCCTCTGAGGAGAAAAAAAGTTCAAAAGGTCCCATATGGACTACTGTCTGGCAGACTTGACCTGACTTTTTAACATTAGAAAGAGTCTTTAAGGACATCATGTAGCTTTTAGACCTTCTGGGAACCCTTTGAGGAGAAAAAAAGTTCAAAATGTCCCATATGGACTACTGTGTGGCGGACTTGACTTGACTTTTTAACATCAGAAAGAGTCTATGAGGACATAATGTAGCTTTTAGACCTTCTGGGGACCCTCTGAGCAGAAAAAAAGTTCAAAAGGTCCCAAATGGACTAGCGTCTTGCGGACTTGACTTGACTTTTTAACATCAGAAAGTGTCTATAAGGACATCATGTAGCTTTTATACCTTTTGGGGACCCTTTGAGGAGAAAAAAAGTTCAAAATGTCCCATGTGAACTACTGTCTGGCGGACTTGACTTTTTAACATCAGAAAGAGTCTATGAGGACATAATGTAGCTTTTAGACCTTCTGGGAACCCTCTGAGGATAAAAAAAGTTCAAAAGGTCCCATATGGACTACTCTCAGGCGGACTTGACGACTTTTTAACATCAGAAAGAGTCTTTAAGGACATCACGTAGCTTTTAGACCTTCGGTTGGCCCTCTGAGGAGAAAAAACGTTCAAAAGGTCCCATATGTACTACTGTCTGGCGGACTTGACTTGACTTTTTAACACCAGAAAGTGTCTATAAGGACATCATGTAGCTTTTAGACCTTCTGTGGACCCTCTGAGCAGAAAAAACGTTCAAAAGGTGGAGTACTGTATGGCGGACTTGACTCGACTTTTTAACATCAGATAGAGTCTATGAGGACATAATGTAGCTTTTAGACGTTCTGGGGACCCTCTGAGGAGAAAAAAGTTCAAAAGGTCCCATGTGGACTACTGTCTGTCGGACTTGACCTGACTTTTTAACATTAGAAAGAGTCTATGAGGACATAATGTAGCTTTTAGACCTTCTGGGAACCCTCTGAGGATAAAAAAAGTTCAAAAGGTCCCATATGGACTACTCTCAGGCGGACTTGACGACTTTTTAACATCAGAAAGAGTCTTTAAGGACATCACGTAGCTTTCAGACCTTAGGTTGGCCCTCTGAGGAGAAAAAACGTTCAAAAGGTCCCATATGTACTACTGTCTGGCGGACTTGACTTGACTTTTTAACACCAGAAAGTGTCTATAAGGACATCATGTAGCTTTTAGACCTTCTGTGGACCCTCTGAGCAGAAAAAACGTTCAAAAGGTGGAGTACTGTATGGCGGACTTGACTCGACTTTTTAACATCAGAAAGAGTCTATGAGGACATCATGTATCTTTTAGACGTTCTGGGGACCCTCTGAGGAGAAAAAAGTTCAAAAGGTCCCATGTGGACTACTGTCTGTCGGACTTGACCTGACTTTTTAACATTAGAAAGAGACTTTTAGGACATCATGTAGCTTTTAGACCTTCTGGGAACCCTTTGAGGAGAAAAAAAGTTCAAAATATCCCATATGGACTATTGTCTGGCGGACTTGACTTGACTTTTTAACATCAGAAAGAGTCTATGAGGACATAATGTAGCTTTTAGACCTTCTGGGGACCCTCTGAGCAGAAAAAAAGTTCAAAAGGTCCCAAATGGACTAGCGTCTTGCGGACTTGACTTGACTTTTTAACATCAGAAAGTGTCTATAAGGACATCATGTAGCTTTTAGAACTTCTGGGGACCCTTTGAGGAGAAAAAAAGTTCAAAATGTCCCATGTGAACTACTGTCTGGTTAACTTGACATTTTAACATCAGAAAGAGTCTATGAGGACATAATATAGCTTTTAGACCTTCTGGGAACCCTCTGAAGATAAAAAAAGTTCAAAAGGTCCCATATGGACTACACTCTGGCGGACTTGATTTGACTTTTTAACATCAAAGAATCTATGTGGACATCATGTAGCTTTTTGACCTTCTGTGGACCCTCTGAGGAAAAAAAAGTTCAAAAGGTCCCATATGGACTAGCGTCTTGCGGACTTGACTTGACTTTTTAACATCAGAAAGTGTCTATAAGGACATCATGTAGCTTTTATACCTTCTGGGGACCCTTTGAGGAGAAAAAAAGTTCAAAATGTCCCATGTGAACTACTGTCTGGCGGACTTGACTTTTTAACATCAGAAAGAGTCTATGAGGACATAATGTAGCTTTTAGACCTTCTGGGAACCCTCTGAGGATAAAAAAAGTTCAAAAGGTCCCATATGGACTACTCTCAGGCGGACTTGACGACTTTTTAACATCAGAAAGAGTCTTTAAGGACATCACGTAGCTTTTAGACCTTCGGTTGGCCCTCTGAGGAGAAAAAACGTTCAAAAGGTCCCATATGTACTACTGTCTGGCGGACTTGACTTGACTTTTTAACACCAGAAAGTGTCTATAAGGACATCATGTAGCTTTTAGACCTTCTGTGGACCCTCTGAGCAGAAAAAACGTTCAAAAGGTGGACTACTGTCTGGCGGACTTGACTTGACTTTTTAACATCAGAAAGAGTCTATGAGGACATAATGTAGCTTTTAGACCTACTGGGGACCCTCTGAGGAGAAAAAAAGTTCAAAAGGTCCCATATGGACTACTGTCTGGCAGACTTGACCTGACTTTTTAACATTAGAAAGAGTCTTTAAGGACATCATGTAGCTTTTAGACCTTCTGGGAACCCTTTGAGGAGAAAAAAAGTTCAAAATGTCCCATATGGACTACTGTGTGGCGGACTTGACTTGACTTTTTAACATCAGAAAGAGTCTATGAGGACATCATGTAGCTTTAGACCTTCTGGGGACCCTCTGAGCAGAAAATAAGTTCAAAAGCTCCCATATGGACTACTCTCAGGCGGACTTGACGACTTTTTAACATCAGAAAGAGTCTTTAAGGACATCACGTAGCTTTTAGACCTTCTGTTGGCCCTCTGAGGAGAAAAAACGTTCAAAAGGTCCCATATGTACTACTGTCTGGCCGACTTGAATTGACTTGACTTTTTAACACCAGAAAGTGTCTATAAGGACATAATTTAGCTTTTAGACCTTCTGTGGACCCTCTGAGCAGAAAAAACGTTCAAAAGGTCCCATATGGAGTACTGTATGGCGGACTTGACTCGACTTTTTAACATCAGATAGAGTCTATGAGGACATCATGTAGCTTTTAGACGTTCTGGGGACCCTCTGAGGAGAAAAAAGTTCAAAAGGTCCCATGTGGACTACTGTCTGTCGGACTTGACCTGACTTTTTAACATCAGATAGAGTCTATGAGGACATCATGCAGCTTTTAGACCTTCTTGGGACCACTGAGCAGAAAAAAAGTTCAAAAGGTCCCATATGGACTACAGCCTGGCGGACTTGACCTGACTTTTTAACATCAGAGAGAGTCTTTAAGGACATAATATAGCTATTAGACCTTCTGGGGACCCTCTGAGCAGAAAAAAAGTTCAAAAGGTCCCATATGGACTACTGTCTGGCGGACTTGACTTGACTTTTTAACATCAGAAAGAGTCTATGAGGACATAATGTAGCTTTTAGACCTACTGGGGACCCTCTGAGGAGAAAAAAAGTTCAAAAGGTCCCATATGGACTACTGTCTGGCAGACTTGACCTGACTTTTTAACATTAGAAAGAGTCTTTAAGGAAATTATGTAGCTTTTTGACCTTCTTGGAACCCTTTGAGGAGAAAAAAAGTTCAAAATGTCCCATATGGACTACTGTGTGGCGGACTTGACTTTAATTTTTAACATCAGAAAGAGTCTATGAGGACATAATGTAGCTTTTAGACCTTCTGGGGACCCTCTGAGCAGAAAAAAAGTTCAAAAGGTCCCAAATGGACTAGCGTCTTGCGGACTTGACTTGACTTTTTAACATCAGAAAGTGTCTATAAGGACATCATGTAGCTTTTAGACCTTCTGGGGACCCTTTGAGGAGAAAAAAAGCTCAAAATGTCCCATGTGAACTACTGTCTGGCGGACTTGACTTTTTAACATCAGAAAGAGTCTATGAGGACATAAAGTAGCTTTTAGACCTTCTGGGAACCCTCTGAGGATAAAAAAAGTTCAAAAGGTCCCAAATGGACTACTCTCAGGCGGACTTGACGACTTTTTAACATCAGAAAGAGTCTTTAAGGAAATCACGTAGCTTTTAGACCTTCTGTTGGCCCTCTGAGGAGAAAAAACGTTCAAAAGGTCCCATATGGACTACTGTATGGCGGACTTGACTGGACTTTTTAACATCAGATAGAGTCTATGAGGACATCATGCAGCTTTTAGACCTTCTGGGGATCCACTGAGCAGAAAAAAGTTCAAAAGGTCGCATATGGACTACTCTCTGGCGGACTTGACTTGACTTTTTAACATCAGAGAGAGTCTTTAAGGACATAATATAGCTATTAGACCTTCTGGAGACCCTCTTAGCAGAAAAAAAGTTCAAAAGGTCCCATATGGACTACTGTCTGGCGGACTTGACTTGACTTTTTAACATCAGAAAGAGTCTATGAGGACATAATGTAGCTTTTAGACCTTCTGGGGACCCTCTGAGGAGAAAAAAAGTTCAAAAGGTCCCATATGGACTACTGTCTGGCAGACTTGACCTGACTTTTTAACATTAGAAAGAGTCTTTAAGGACATCATGTAGTTTTTAGACCTTCTGGGAACCCTTTGAGGAGAAAAAAAGTTAAAAATGTCCCAAAGGGACTACTGTCTGGCGGACTTGACTTGACTTTTTAACATCAGAAAGAGTCTATGAGGACATCATGTAGCTTTTAGACCTTCTGTGGACCCTCTGAGCAGAAAAAAAGTTCAAAAGGTCCCATATGGACTACTGTCTGGCGGATTTGACCTGACTTTTTAACATCAGAAAGAGTCTATGAGGACATCGTGTATCTTTCAGACCTTCTGGGGACCCACTGAGGAGAAAAAATGTTCAAAAGGTCCCACATTGACTACTTTCTGGCGGACTTTACCTGACTTTTTAACATCAGAAAGAGTCTTTAAGGACATCATGTAGCTTTTAGACCTTATGGGGACCCTTTGAGGAGAAAAAAGTTCAAAATGTCACATATGGACTACTGTCTGGCGGACTTGACTGGACTTTTTAACATCAGAAAGAGTCTATGAGGACATAATGTAGCTTTTAGACCTACTGGGGACCCTTTGAGGAGAAAAAAAGTTCAAAATGTCCCATATGGACTACTGTCTGGCAGACGTGATTTTTTAACATCAGAAAGAGTCTATGAGGACATCATGTAGCTTTAAGACATTCTGGGGACCCTCTGAGCAGCAAAAAAGATCAAAAGCTCCCATAAGGACTACTGTCTGGCTGACTTGACTTGAATTTTTAACATCAAAGAATCTATGTGGACATCATGTAGCTTTTAGACCTTCTGGGGACCCTCCGATGAGAAAAAAAGTTCAAAAGGTCCCATATGGACTACTGTCTGGCGGACTTGACTTGACTTTTTAACATCAGAAAGAGTCTATGAGGACATCATGTAGCTTTTAGACCTTGCGTGGACCCTCTGACCAGAAAAAAAGTTCAAAAGGTCCCATATGGACTACTGTCTGGCAGACCTGACTTGAATTTTTTACATCAGAAAGAGTCTATGAGGACACCATGTAGCTTTTAGATCTTCTGGGGACCCTCTGACCATAAAAAAAGTTCAAAAGCTCCCATATGGATTGTTGTCTGGCGGATTTGACTTGACTTTTTAACATCAGAAAGAGCCAATAAGGACATCATGTGGATTTTAGACCTTCTGGGGAGCCTCTGAGCAGAAAAAAAGTTCAAAAGGTCCCATATGGACTACTGTCTGGTGGACTTTACTTGACTTTTTAAAATCAGAAAGAGTCTATGAGGACATCAAATACCTTTTAGACCTTCTGGGGATCAACTGAGCAGAAAAAATGTTCAAAAGCTCCCATATGGACTACTGTCAGGTGGACTTGACTTTACTTTTTAACATCAGAAAGAGTCTATGAGGACATAATGAAGCTTTTAGACCTTCTGGGGACCCTCTGAGCAGAAAAAAAGTTCAAAAGGTCCCAAATGGACTAGCGTCTTGCGGACTTGACTTGACTTTTTAACATCAGAAAGTGTCTATAAGGACATCATGTAGCTTTTAGACCTTCTGGGGACCCTTTGAGGAGAAAAATTTTTCAAAATGTCCCATGTGAACTACTGTCTGGCGGACTTGACTTTTTAACATCAGAAAGAGTATATGAGGACATAATGTAGCTTTTAGACCTTCTGGGAACCCTCTGAGGATAAAAAAAGTTCAAAAGGTCCTATATGGACTACTCTCAGGCGGACTTGAGAACTTTTTAACATCAGAAAGAGTCTTTAAGGACATCAAGTATCTTTTAGACCTCCTGTTGGCCCTCTGAGGAGAAAAAACGTTCAAAAGGTCCCATATGTACTACTGTATGGCGGACTTGACTTGACTTTTTAACATCAGAGAGAGTTTTTAAGGACATAATATAGCTATTAGAACTTCTGGAGACCCTCTGAGCAGAAAAAAGTTCAAAAGGTCCCATATGGACTACTGTGTGGCGGACTTGACTTGACTTTTTAACATCAGAAAGAGTCTATGAGGACCTAATGTAGCTTTTAGACCTTCTGGGGACCCTCTGAGGAGAAAAAAAGTTCAAAAGGTCCCATATGGACTACTGTCTGGCAGACTTGACCTGACTTTTTAACATTAGAAAGAGTCTTTAAGGACATCATGTAGCTTTTAGACCTTCTGGGAACCCTTTGAGGAGAAACAAAGTTAAAAATGTCCTATATGGACTACTGTCTGGCGGACTTGACTTGACTTTTTAACATCAGAAAGAGTCTATGAGGACATCATGTAGCTTTTAGACCTTCTGTGGACCCTCTGAGCAGAAAAAAAGTTCAAAAGGTCCCATATAGACTACTGTCTGGCGGATTTAACCTGACTTTTTAACATCAGAAAGAGTCTATGAGGACATCATGTATCTTTCAGACCTTCTGGGGACCCACTGAGGAGAAAAAATGTTCAAAAGGTCCCATTTGACTACTTTCTGGCGGAGTTTACCTGACTTTTTAACATCAGAAAGAGTCTTTAAGGACATCATGTAGCTTTTAGACCTTATGGGGACCCTTTGAGGAGAAAAAAAGTTCAAAATGTCACATATGGACTACTGTCTGGCGGACTTGACTGGACTTTTTAACATCAGAAAGAGTCTTTGAGGACATAATGTAGCTTTTAGACCTACTGGGGACCCTTTGAGGAGAAAAAAAGTTCAAAAGGTCCCATATGGACTACTGTCTGGCGGACTTGACCTGACTTTTTAACATCAGAAAGAGTCTATGAGGACATCATGTAGCTTTTAGACCTTGTGTGGACCCTCTGACCTGAAAAAAAGTTCAAAAGGTCCCATATGGACTACTGTCTGGTGGACTTTACTTGACTTTTTAAAATCAGAAAGAGTCTATGAGGACATCATATACCTTTTAGACCTTCTGGGGATCAACTGAGCAGAAAAAAAGTTCAAAAGCTCCCATATGGACTACTGTCAGGCGGACTTGACTACTTTTTAAAATCAGAAAGAGTCTTTAAGGACATCACGTAGCTTTTAGACCTTCTGTTGGCCCTCTGAGCAGAAAAAAAGTTCAAAAGGTCCTATATGGACTACTGTCTGGTGGACCACTTGACTTTTTAACACCAGAAAGAGTCTATGAGGACACCATGTAGCTTTTAGACCTTCTGGGGACCCTCTGACAATAAAAAAAGTTCAAAAGCTCCCATATGGATTGTTGTCTGGCGGATTTGACTGGACTTTTTAACATCAGGAAGAGCCAATAAGGACATCATGTAGCTTTTAGACCTTCTGGGGACCCTCTGACCATAAAAAAAGTTCAAAAGGTCCCATATGGATTGCTGTCTGGCGGACTTGACCTGACTTTTTAACATCACAAAGAGTCAATAAGGACATCATTTAGCTTTTAAACTTTCTGGGGACCCTCTGAGCAGAAAAAATGTTTGAAAGGTCCCATATGCAGTACTGTCTGGCGGTCTTGACTTGACTTTTTAACATCAGAAAGAGTCAATGAGGACATCATGTAGCTTTTAGACCTTCTGTGGACACTCTGAGCATTAAAAAAGTTAAAAAGGTCCCATAATGACTACTATATGGCGGACTTGACTTGACTTTTTAACATCAGAAAGAGTCAAGCAAGGATATCACGAGCTTTTAGACCTTCTGGGGACCCTCTGAGCAGAAAAAAAATCAAAAGCTCCCATATGGACTACTGTCTGGCAGACTGGACTTGACTTTTTAACATCAGAAAGATTCTATGAGGACATCATGTAGCTTTTAGACCTTCTGTGGGCCCTCTGAGCAGAAAAAAACGTTCAAAAGGTCCCCTGTGGACTACTGTCTATCGGACTTGACCTGACTTTTTAACATCAGATAGAGTCTATGAGGACATCATGTAGCTTTTAGACCTTCTGGGGATCCGCTGAGCAGAAAAAAAGTTCTAAAGGTCCCATATGGACTACAGTCTGGCGGAGTTGACTTGACTTTTTAACATCAGAGAGAGTCTTTAAGGACATAATGTAGCTATTAGACCTTCTGGGGACCCTCTGAGCAGAAAAAAAGTTCAAAATGTCCCATATGGACTACTGTCTGGCAGACTTGACTTGACTTTTTAACATCAGAAAGAGTCTATGAGGACATAATGTAGCTTTTAGACCTTCTGGGGACCCTCTGAGCAGAAAAAAAGTTCAAAAGCTCCCATAAGGACTACTGTCTGGCTGACTTGACTTGACTTTTTAACATCAAAGAATCTATGTGGACATCATATAGCTTTTAGACCATCTGGGGACCCTCTGAGGAAAAAAAAAGTTCAAAAGGTCCTATATGGACTACTGTCTGGTGGACTTGACATGACTTTTTAAAATCAGAAAGAGTCTATGAGGACATCATATACCTTTTAGACCTTCTGGGGATCAACTGAGCAGAAAAAAAGTTCAAAAGCTCCTATATGGACTACTGTCAGGCGGACTTGACTACTTTTTAACATCAGAAAGAGTCTTTAAGGACATCACGTAGCTTTTAGACCTTCTGTTGTCCTTCTGAGGAGAAAAAAAGTTCAAAAGGTCCTATATGGACTACTGTCTGGCGGACTTGACTTGACTTTTTAACACCAGAAAGTGTCTATAAGGACATCATGTAGCTTTTAGACCTTCTGTGGACCCTCTGAGCAGAAAAAACGTTAAAAAGGTCCCATATGGACGACTGTATGGCGGACTTGACTTGACTTTTTAACATCAGAAAGAGTCTTTGAGGACAAATTTAGCTTTTAGACCTTCTGGGGACCCTCTGAGCAGAAAATAAGTTCAAAAGGTCCCATTTGGACTACTGTCTGGCGGATTTGACCTGACTTTTTAACATCAGAAAGAGTCTATGAGGACATAATGTAGCTTTTAGACCTTGTGTGGACCCTCTGACCAGAAAAAAAATTCAAAAGGTCCCATATGGACTACTGTCTGGTGGACTTTACTTGACTTTTTAAAATCAGAAAGAGTCTATGAGGACATCATATACCTTTTAGACCTTCTGGGGATCAACTGAGCAGAAAAAAAGTTCAAAAGCTCCCATATGGACTACTGTCAGGCGGACTTGACTACTTTTTAAAATCAGAAAGAGTCTTTAAGGACATCACGTAGCTTTTAGACCTTCTGTTGGCCCTCTGAGCAGAAAAAAAGTTCAAAAGGTCCTATATGGACTACTGTCTGGTGGACTTCACTTGACTTTTTAACACCAGAAAGAGTCTATGAGGACACCATGTAGCTTTTAGACCTTCTGGGGACCCTCTGACAATAAAAAAAGTTCAAAAGCTCCCATATGGATTGTTGTCTGGCGGATTTGACTTGACTTTTTAACATCAGGAAGAGCCAATAAGGACATCATGTAGCTTTTAGACCTTCTGGGGACCCTCTGACCATAAAAAGAAGTTCAAAAGGTCCCATATGGATTGCTGTCTGGCGGACTTGACCTGACTTTTTAACATCACAAAGAGTCAATAAGGACATCATTTAGCTTTTAAACTTTCTGGGGACCCTCTGAGCAGAAAAAATGTTTGAAAGGTCCCATATGCAGTACTGTCTGGCGGTCTTGACTTGACTTTTTAACATCAGAAAGAGTCTATGAGGACATAATGTAGCTTTTAGACCTTCTGGGGACCCTCTGAGCAGAAAAAAAAGTTCAAAAGCTCCCATAAGGACTACTGTCTGGCTGACTTGACTTGACTTTTTAACATCAAAGAATCTATGTGGACATCATATAGCTTTTAGACCATCTGGGGACCCTCTGAGGAAAAAAAAAGTTCAAAAGGTCCTATATGGACTACTGTCTGGTGGACTTGACATGACTTTTTAAAATCAGAAAGAGTCTATGAGGACATCATATACCTTTTAGACCTTCTGGGGATCAACTGAGCAGAAAAAAAGTTCAAAAGCTCCTATATGGACTACTGTCAGGCGGACTTGACTACTTTTTAACATCAGAAAGAGTCTTTAAGGACATCACGTAGCTTTTAGACCTTCTGTTGTCCTTCTGAGGAGAAAAAAAGTTCAAAAGGTCCTATATGGACTACTGTCTGGCGGACTTGACTTGACTTTTTAACACCAGAAAGTGTCTATAAGGACATCATGTAGCTTTTAGACCTTCTGTGGACCCTCTGAGCAGAAAAAACGTTAAAAAGGTCCCATATGGACGACTGTATGGCGGACTTGACTTGACTTTTTAACATCAGAAAGAGTCTTTGAGGACAAATTTAGCTTTTAGACCTTCTGGGGACCCTCTGAGCAGAAAATAAGTTCAAAATGTCCCATTTGGACTACTGTCTGGCGGATTTGACCTGACTTTTTAACATCAGAAAGAGTCTATGAGGACATAATGTAGCTTTTAGACCTTGTGTGGACCCTCTGACCAGAAAAAAAATTCAAAAGGTCCCATATGGACTACTGTCTGGTGGACTTTACTTGACTTTTTAAAATCAGAAAGAGTCTATGAGGACATCATATACCTTTTAGACCTTCTGGGGATCAACTGAGCAGAAAAAAAGTTCAAAAGCTCCCATATGGACTACTGTCAGGCGGACTTGACTACTTTTTAAAATCAGAAAGAGTCTTTAAGGACATCACGTAGCTTTTAGACCTTCTGTTGGCCCTCTGAGCAGAAAAAAAGTTCAAAAGGTCCTATATGGACTACTGTCTGGTGGACTTCACTTGACTTTTTAACACCAGAAAGAGTCTATGAGGACACCATGTAGCTTTTAGACCTTCTGGGGACCCTCTGACAATAAAAAAAGTTCAAAAGCTCCCATATGGATTGTTGTCTGGCGGATTCGACTTGACTTTTTAACATCAGGAAGAGCCAATAAGGACATCATGTAGCTTTTAGACCTTCTGGGGACCCTCTGACCATAAAAAAAGTTCAAAAGGTCCCATATGGATTGCTGTCTGGCGGACTTGACCTGACTTTTTAACATCACAAAGAGTCAATAAGGACATCATTTAGCTTTTAAACTTTCTGGGGACCCTCTGAGCAGAAAAAATGTTTGAAAGGTCCCATATGCAGTACTGTCTGGCGGTCTTGACTTGACTTTTTAACATCAGAAAGAGTCAATGAGGACATCATGTAGCTTTTAGACCTTCTGTGGACCCTCTGAGCATTAAAAAAGTTAAAAAGGTCCCATAATGACTACTATATGGCGGACTTGACTTGACTTTTTAACATCAGAAAGAGTCAAGCAAGGATATCACGAGCTTTTAGACCTTCTGGGGACCCTCTGAGCAGAAAAAAAGTTCAAAATGTCCCATATGGACTACTGTCTGGCAGACTTGACTTGACTTTTTAACATCAGAAAGAGTCAATAAGGACATCACGTAGCTTTTAGACTTTCTGGGGAGCCTCTGAGGAGAAAAAAAGTTCAAAGGGTACCATACGGACTACTGTATTGCGGACTTGACTTGACTTTTTAACATCAGAAAGTGTCTATAAGGACACCATGAAGCTCTTAGACCTTCTGTGGACCCTCTGAGCAGAAAAAAAGTTCAAAAGCTCCCATTTGGACTACTGTACGGCGGATTTGACTGGACTTTTTAACATCAGAAAGATTCAATGAGGACCTTCAGTGGGCCCTCTGAGCAGAAAAAACGTTCAAAAGGTCCCATATGGACTACTGTATTGCGGACTTGACTTGAATTTTTAACATCAGAGAGAGACTTTGAGGACATCATGTAGCTTTTAGACCTTATTGGGACCCTTTGAGGAGAAAAAAAGTTCAAAATGTCCCACATGGACTACTGGTTGGCGGACTTGACTTGACTTTTTAACATCAGAAAGAGTCCATGAGGACAACATGTAGCTTTTAGACTTTCTGGGGACCCTCGGGGGAGAAAAAAAGTTCAAAAGGTCCCATAAGGACTACTGTATGGCGGACTTGACTTGACTTTTTAACCTGAGAAAGAGTCAATGAGGACATCATGTAGCTTTTCATGTAGCTGTCTGGCGGACTTGACTTTTTAACATCAGAATGTTTCTAAAAGGACATCATCTTGTAGCTTTTAGACCTTGTGGGGACCATCTGACCTGATTTTTTAACATGAGAAAGACTCTGTAAGGACATCATGTAGCTTTTAGACCTTCTGTTGACCCTCTGACCAGAAAAAAAGTTAAAAAGGACCCATATGGACTACTGTCTGGCGGACTTGATTTGACTTTTTAACATCAGAAAGAGTCTATGAGGACATCATGTAGCTTTTAGACCTTCTGGGGACCCTCTGAGCAGAAAAAAAGTTCAAAAGGTCCAATATGGACTACTGTCTGGCGGATTTGACCTGACTTTTTAACATCAGAAAGAGTCTATGAGGACATAATGTAGCTTTTAGACCTACTGGGGACCCTTTGAGGAGAAAAAAAGTTCAAAAGATCCCATATGGACTACTGTCTGGCGGACTTGACCTGACTTTTTAACATCAGAAAGAGTCTATGAGGACATCATGTAGCTTTTAGACCTTCTGGGGACCCTCTGACCATAAAAAAAGTTCAAAAGCTCCCATATGGATTGTTGTCTGGCGGATTTGACTTGACTTTTTAACATCAGAAAGAGCCAATAAGGACATCATGTAGCTTTTAGACCTTCTGGGGATCAACTGAGCAGAAAAAAATTTCAAAAGGTCCCATATGGACTACTGTCAGGCGGACTTGACTACTTTTTAAAATCAGAAAGAGTCAAGCAAGGATATCACGAGCTTTTAGACCTTCTGGGGACCCTCTGAGCAGAAAAAATCAAAAGCTCCCATATGGACTACTGTCTGGCAGACTGGACTTGACTTTTTAACATCAGAAAGAGTCTATGAGGACATCATGTAGCTAGACCTTCTGTGGGCCCTCTGAGCAGAAAAAAAGTTCTAAAGGTCCCATATGGACTACAGTCTGGCGGACTTGACTTGACTTTTTAACATCAGAGAGAGTCTTTAAGGACATAATGTAGCTATTAGACCTTCTTGGGACCCTCTGAGGAGAAAAAAAGTTCAAAAGGTCCCATTTGGACTACTGTCTGGCGGATTTGACTTGACTTTTTAACATCAGAGAGAGTCTTTAAGGACATAATGTAGCTATTAGACCTTCTTGGGACCCTCTGAGGAGAAAAAAAGTTCAAAAGGTCCCATATGGACTACTGACTGGTGGACTTGACTTGACTTTTTAACATCAGAAAAAGTCTATGAGGACATCATGTAGCTTTTAGACCTTCTGTGGACCCTCTGAGCAGAAAAAACTTTAAAAAGGTCCCATATGGACTACTGTATGGCGGACTTGACTTGACTTTTTAACATCAGAAAGAGTCTTTGAGGACAAATTTAGCTTTTAGACCTTCTGGGGACCCTCTGAGCAGAAAATAAGTTCAAAAGGTCCCATTTGGACTACTGTACGGCGGATTTGACTGGACTTTTTAACATCAGAAAGATTCAATAATGACATCTTGTAGCTTTTAGACCTTCTGGGGACCCTCTGAGCAGAAAAAAAGTTAAAAAGGTCCCATGTGGACTACTGTATTGCGGACTTGACTTGACTTTTTAACATCAGAAAGAGTCAATAAGGACATCACGTAGCTTTTAGACTTTATGGGGACCCTCTGAGGAGAAAAAAGTTCAAAAGGTCCCATATGGACTACTGTCTGATGGACTTGACTTAACTTTTTAACATCAGAAAGTGTCTATAAGGACATCATGAAGCTCTTAGACCTTCTGTGGACCCTCTGAGCAGAAAATAAGTTCAAAAGGTCCCATTTGACCTACTGTACGGCGGATTTGACTGGACTTTTTAACATCAGAAAGATTCAATGAGGACCTTCAGTGGGCCCTCTGTGCAGAAAAAACGTTCAAAAGGTCCCATATGGACTACTGTATGGCCGACTTGACTTGAATTTTTAACATCAGAGAGAGACTTTGAGGACATCATGTAGCTTTTAGACCTTATGGGGACCCTTTGAGGAGAAAAAAAGTTCAAAATGTCCCACATGGACTATTGTCTGGCGGACTTGACTTGACTTTTTAACATCAGAAAGAGTCCATGAGGACAACATGTAGCTTTTAGACCTTCTGGGGACCCTCGGGGGAGAAAAAAGTTCAAAAGGTCCCATAAGGACTACTGTATGGCGGACTTGACTTGACTTTTTAACCTGAGAAAGAGTCAATGAGGACATCATGTAGCTTTTCACGTAGCTGTCTGGCGGACTTGACTTTTTAACATCAGAATGTTTCTAAAAGGACATCATCATGTAGCTTTTAGACCTTGTGGGGACCATCTGACCTGATTTTTTAAAATGAGAAAGACTCTGTAAGGACATCATGTAGCTTTTAGACCTTCTGTTGACCCTCTGACCAGAAAAAAAGTTCAAAAGGACCCATATGGACTACTGTCTGGCGGACTTGATTTGACTTTTTAACATCAGAAAGAGTCTATGAGGACATCATGTAGCTTTTAGACCTTCTGGGGACCCTCTGAGCAGAAAAAAAGATCAAAAGCTCCCATATGGACTACACTCTGGTGGACTTGACTTGATTTTTTAACATCAGAAAGAGTCCATGAGGACAACATGTAGCTTTTAGACCTTCTGGGGACACTCGGGGGAGAAAAAAAGTTCAAAAGGTCCCATATGGACTAGCGTCTTGCGGACTTCACTTGACTTTTTAACATCAGAAAGAGTCTATGAGGACATTATGTAGCTTTTAGAATTTCTGGGGACCCTCTGAGGAGAAAAAAGTTCAAAAGTTCCCATATGGACTACTGTCTGACGGACTTGACTTGACTTTTTAACATCAGAAAGAGTCTATGAGGACATCATGTAGCTTTTGACCTTCTGGGGACCCTTTGAGCAGAAAAAAAGATCAAAAGCTCCCATATGGACTACTTTATGGCAGACTTGACTTGACTTTTTAGCATCAGAAAGAGTCTATGAGGACATCATGTAGCTTTTAGAACTTCTGGGGACCCTCTGAGGAGAAAAAAGTTCAAAAGTTCCCATATGGACTACTGTCTGACGGACTTTAATTGACTTTTTAACATCAGAAAGAGTCCATGAGGACATCTAGTAGCTTTTAGACTTTCTGGGGATCCACTGAGCAGAAAAAAAGTTCAAAAGGTCCCATATAGACTACTGTCTGGCGGACTTGACTTGACTTTTGAACATCAGAAAGAGTCTTTGAGGAAATAATGTAGCTTTTAGACCTTCTGTGGACCCTCTGAGAAGAAAAAAAGGTCAAAAGCTCCCATAAGAACTACTGTCTAGCGGACTTGACGACTTTTTAACATCAGAAAGTAACTATAAGGACATCATGTAGCTTTTAGACCTTCTGTTGACCCTCTGAGCAGAAATGTTTTTCAAAATAAGGTCCAATATGGACTACTGTATGGCGGACTTGACTTTTTAACATCAGAAAGAGTCTTTAAGGACATCATGTAGCTTTTAGACCTTCTGGGGACCCTCTGAGGAGAAAAAAAGTTCAAAAGGTCCGATATGAAATACTTTCTGGCGGACTTGACTTGACTTTTTAACATCAGAAAGAGTCCATGAGGACATCATGTAGCTTTAAGATCTTCTGGGGACCCTCGGAGGCGAAAAAAAGTTCAAAAGGTCCCATATGGACTAGTGTCTGGCGGTCTTGACTTGAAATTTAAAGATCGGAAAGAGTCTATGAGGACATCTGTAGCTTTTAGACCTTCTGGGGACCCTCTGAGGAGAAAAAATGTTCAAAAGGTCTCATATGGACTACTGTCTGGAGGACTTGACTTGACTTTTTAACATCAGAAAGTGTCTATAAGGACATCAAATAGCTTTTAGACCTTCTGTGGACTCTCTGAGCACTGTATGGCGGACTTGACTTGACTTTTTAATATCAGAAAGAGTCAATGCGGAAATCACATAGCTTTTAGACCTTCTTGGGACCCTCTGAGCAGAAAAAAAGGTAAAAAGCTCCCATATGGACTACTGTCTAGCGGACTTGACTTGACGTTTTAACATCAGAAAGAGTCCTCAAGGACATCACGTAGCTTTTAGACCTTCTGGGGACCCTCTGAGGAGAAAAAAAGTTCAAAATGTCCTATATGGACTAGTGTCTGGCGGACTTGACTTGAATTTTAAACATCAGAAAGAGTCTATGAGAACATCTGTAGCTTTTTTTGACCTTCTGGGGACTCTCTGAGGAGAAAAAAAGTTCAAAATGTCCCATATGGACTACTGTCTGGAGGACTTGACTTGACTTTAACATCAGAAAGAGTCTTTAGGGACATTATGTAGCTTTTAGACCTTCTTTGGACCCTCTGAGCAGAAAAAAAGTTAAAAAGCTCCCATATGGACTACTGTCTAGCAGACTTGACTTGACTTTACTTTTTAACATCAGAAAGAGTCTTTAATGACATCACGTAGCTTTTAGACCTTCTGGGGACCCTCTGAGGAGAAAAAAAGTTCAAAATGTCCTATATGCACTAGTGTCTGGCGGACTTGACTTGAATTTTAAACATCAGAAAGAGTGTATGAGGACATCTGTAGCTTTTAGACCTTCTGGAGACCCTCTGAGGAGAAAAAAAGTTCAAAAGGTCCCATATGGACTACTGTCTGGTGGACTTGGCGACTTTTTAACATCAGAAAGAGTCTATGAGAACATCTGTAGCTTTTTTTGACATTCTGGGGACTCTCTGAGGAGAAAAAAAGTTCAAAAGGTCCCATATGGACTACTGTCTGGCAGACTTTACTTGACTTTTTAACATCAGAAAGAGTTCATGAGGACATCATGTAGCTTTTAAACCTTCTGGGGACCCTCTGAGCAGAAAAAAAGTTCAAAAGGTCCCAAATGGACTAACCTCTTGCGGACTTCACTTGACTTTTTAACATCAGAAAGTGTTTTTAAGGACATCATGTAGCTTTTAGAACTTCTGTGGACCCTCTGAGCAGAACAAAAGTTCAAAAGGTCCCATATGGACTACTGTCTGGCGGAATTGACTTGACTTTTTAACATCAGAAAGAGTCTTTAAGGAAATAATGTAGCTTTTAGACCTTTTGGGGACCCTCGGGGGAGAAAAAAAGTTCAAAAGGTCCCATAAGGACTACTGTATGGCGGACTTGACTTGAATTTTTAACATGAGAAAGAGTCAATGAGGACATCATGTAGCTTTTCATGTAGCTGTCTGGCGGACTTGACTTTTTAACATCAGAATGTTTCTAAAAGGACATCATCATGTAGCTTTTAGAGCTTGTGGGGACCATCTGACCTGAATTTTTAACATGAGAAAGACTCTGTAAGGACATCATGTAGCTTTTAGATCTTCTGTTGACCCTCTGACCAGAAAAAAAGTTCAAAAGGACCCATATGGACTACTGTCTGGCGGACTTGATTTGACTTTTTAACATCAGAAAGAGTCTATGAGGACATCATGTAGCTTTTAGACCTTCTGGGGACCCTCTGAGCAGAAAAAAAGATCAAAAGCTCCCATATGGACTACTGTCTGGCGGATTTGACTTGAATTTTTAACATCAGAAAGAATTAATGAGGACATCATGTAGCTTTTAAACCTTCTGGGGACCCTCTGAGGAGAACAAAAGTTCAAAAGGTCCCATATGGACTACTGTCTGGCAGACTTGACTTGACTTTTTAACATCAGAAAGAGTCAATGAAGACATCATGTAGCTTTTCATGTAGCTGTCTGGCGGACTTGACTTTTTAACATCAGAATGTTTCTAAAAGGACATCATCATGTAGCTTTAGACTGTGGGGACCCTCTGACCTGATCTTTTAACATGAGAAAGACTCTGTAAGGACATCATTTAGCTTTTAGACCTTTTGTTGACCCTTTGACCAGAAAAAAGTTCAAAAGGTCCCATATGGACTACTGTCTGGCGGACTTGATTTGACTGTTTAACATCAGAAAGAGTCTATGAGGACATCATGTAGCTTTTAGACCTTCTGGGGACCCTCTGAGGAGAAAAAAAGTTCAAAAGGTCCCATATGGACTACTGTATGGCGGACTTGACTTTTTAACATCAGAAAGAGTCTTTAAGGAAATAATGTAGCTATTAGACCTTCTATGGACCGTCTGAGGAGAAAAAAAGTTCAAAAGTTCCCACATGGACTACTGTCTGGCGAAACTTGACCTGACTTTTTAACATCAGAAAGAGTCAAGGACATCATGTAGCTTTTAGACCTTCTGTGGACCCTTTGAGGAGAAAAAAGTTCATAATGTCCCATTTGGACTACTGTCTGGCGGACTTGACTTTTTAACACCAGAAAGAGTCTATGAGGACATTATGTAGCTTTTAGACCTTCTGGGGACCCTCTGAGCAGAAAAAAAGATCAAAAGCTCCCATAAGGCCTACTGTCTGGCTGACTTGACTTGACTTTTTAACAACAAAGAATCTATGTGGACATCATGTAGCTTTTAGACCTTCTGTGGACCCTCTGAGCAGAAAAAACATTCAACAGGTCCCTTATTGACTACTGTATGGTGGACTTGACTTGACTTTTTAACATCAGAGAGAGTCTTTGAGGACATCATGTAGCTATTAGACCTTCTAGGGACCCTCTGAATAGAAAAAAGTTCAAAAGATCCCATATGGATTACTGTCTGGCGGACTTGACTTGAATTTTTAACATCAGAAAGAGTCTTTAAGGACATCATACACCTTTTAGACCTCTGGGGACCCTCTGAGCAGAAAGAAAGTTAAAAAGGTCCCATAAGGCCTACTTTCTGGCGGACTTGACTTGACTTTTTAACATCAGAAAGAGTCTTTGAGGACATAATGTAGCTTTAGACCTTCTGGAGACCCTCTGAGGAGAAAAAAAGTTCAAAAGGTCCCATATGGACTACTGTCTGGCGGACTTGACTTGACTTTTTAACATCAGAAAGAGTCTATGAGGACATCATGTAGCTTTTAGAATTTCTGGGGACCCTCTGAGGAGAAAAAAGTTCAAAAGTTCCTATATGGACTACTGTCTGACGGACTTGACTTGACTTTTTAACATCAAAGAATCTATGTGGACATCATGTAGCTTTTAGACCTTCTGTGGACCCTCTGAGCAGAAAAAACGTTCAACAGGTCCCTTATTGACTACTGTATGGCGGACTTGACTTTTTAACATCAGAAAGAGTCTTTAAGGAAATAATGTAGCTATTAGACCTTCTATGGACCGTCTGAGGAAAAATAAAGTTCAAAAGTTCCCAGATGGACTACTGTCTGGCGAGACTTGACCTGACTTTTTAACATCAGAAAGAGTCTTTAAGGACATCATGTAGCTTTTAGACCTTCTGGGGACCCTTTGAGGAGAAAAAAGTTCAAAATGTCCCATATGGACTACTGTCTGGCGGACTTGACTTTTTAACATCAGAAAGAGTCTATGAGGACATCATGTAGCTTTTAGACCTTCTGGGGACCCTCTGAGCAGAAAAAAAGATCAAAAGCTCCCATAAGGCCTACTGTCTGGCTGACCTGACTTGACTTTTTAACAACAAAGAATCTATGTGGACATCATGTAGCTTTTAGACCTTCTGTGGGACCCTCTGAGCAGAAAAAACGTTCAACAGGTCCCTTATTGACTACTGTATGGTGGACTTGACTTGACTTTTTAACATCAGAGAGAGTCTTTGAGGACATCATGTAGCTATTAGACCTTCTAGGGACCCTCTGAATAGAAAAAAGTTCAAAAGATCCCATATGGATTACTGTCTGGCGGACTTGACTTGAATTTTTAACATCAGAAAGACTCTTTTAAGGACATCATACACCTTTTAGACCTCTGGGGACCCTCTGAGCAGAAAGAAAGTTAAAAAGGTCCCATATGGCCTATTTCTGGCAGACTTGACTTGACTTTTTAACATAAGAAAGAGTCTTTGAGGACATAATGTAGCTTTAGACCTTCTAGAGACACTCTGAGGAGAAAAAAAGTTCAAAAGGTCCCATATGGACTACTGTCTGGCGGACTTGACTTGACTTTTTAACATCAGAAAGAGTCTATGAGGACATCATGTAGCTTTTAGAATTTCTGGGGACCCTCTGAGGAGAAAAAAGTTCAAAAGTTCCCATATGGACTACTGTCTGACGGACTTGACTTGACTTTTTAACATCAGAAAGAGTCTATGAGGACATCATGTAGCTTTTGACCTTCTATGGACCCTTTGAGCAGAAAAAAAGATCAAAAGCTCCCATATGGACTACTGTATGGCAGACTTGACTTGACTTTTTAGCATCAGAAAGAGTCTATGAGGACATCATGTAGCTTTTAGAACTTCTGGGGACCCTCTGAGGAGAAAAAAGTTCAAAAGTTCCCATATGGACTACTGTCTGACGGACTTTAATTGACTTTTTAACATCAGAAAGAGTCCATGAGGACATCTAGTAGCTTTTAGACTTTCTGGGGATCCACTGAGCAGAAAAAAAGTTCAAAAGGTCCCATATAGACTACTGTCTGGCGGACTTGACTTGACTTTTGAACATCAGAAAGAGTCTTTGAGGAAATAATGTAGCTTTTAGACCTTCTGTGGACCCTCTGAGAAGAAAAAAAGGTCAAAAGCTCCCACAAGAACTACTGTCTAGCGGACTTGACTTGACTTTTTAACATCAGAAAGTAACTATAAGGACATCATGTAGCTTTTAGACCTTCTGTTGACCCTCTGAGCAGAAATGTTTTTCAAAAGGTCCAATATGGACTACTGTATGGCGGACTTGACTTTTTAACATCAGAAAGAGTCTTTAAGGACATCATGTAGCTTTTAGACCTTCTGGGGACCCTCTGAGGAGAAAAAAAGTTCAAAAGGTCCGATATGAAATACTTTCTGGCGGACTTGACTTGACTTTTTAACATCAGAAAGAGTCCATTAGGACATCATGTAGCTTTAAGATCTTCTGGGGACCCTCGGAGGAGAAAAAAAGTTCAAAAGGTCCCATATGGACTAGTGTCTGGCGGTCTTGACTTGAAATTTAAAGATCGGAAAGAGTCTATGAGGACATCTGTAGCTTTTAGACCTTCTGGGGACCCTCTGAGGAGAAAAAATGTTCAAAAGGTCTCATATGGACTACTGTCTGGAGGACTTGACTTGACTTTTTAACATCAGAAAGTGTCTATAAGGACATCAAATAGCTTTTAGACCTTCTGTGGACTCTCTGAGCACTGTATGGCGGACTTGACTTGACTTTTTAATATCAGAAAGAGTCAATGCGGAAATCACATAGCTTTTAGACCTTCTTGGGACCCTCTGAGCAGAAAAAAAGGTAAAAAGCTCCCATATGGACTACTGTCTAGCGGACTTGACTTGACGTTTTAACATCAGAAAGAGTCCTCAAGGACATCACGTAGCTTTTAGACCTTCTGGGGACCCTCTGAGGAGAAAAAAAGTTCAAAATGTCCTATATGGACTAGTGTCTGGCGGACTTGACTTGAATTTTAAACATCAGAAAGAGTCTATGAGAACATCTGTAGCTTTTTTTGACCTTCTGGGGACTCTCTGAGGAGAAAAAAAGTTCAAAATGTCCCATATGGACTACTGTCTGGAGGACTTGACTTGACTTTAACATCAGAAAGAGTCTTTAGGGACATTATGTAGCTTTTAGACCTTCTTTGGACCCTCTGAGCAGAAAAAAAGTTAAAAAGCTCCCATATGGACTACTGTCTAGCAGACTTGACTTGACTTTACTTTTTAACATCAGAAAGAGTCTTTAATGACATCACGTAGCTTTTAGACCTTCTGGGGACCCTCTGAGGAGAAAAAAAGTTCAAAATGTCCTATATGCACTAGTGTCTGGCGGACTTGACTTGAATTTTAAACATCAGAAAGAGTCTATGAGGACATCTGTAGCTTTTAGACCTTCTGGAGACCCTCTGAGGAGAAAAAAAGTTCAAAAGGTCCCATATGGACTACTGTCTGGTGGACTTGGCGACTTTTTAACATCAGAAAGAGTCTATGAGAACATCTGTAGCTTTTTTTGACATTCTGGGGACTCTCTGAGGAGAAAAAAAAGTTCAAAAGGTCCCATATGGACTACTGTCTGGCAGACTTTACTTGACTTTTTAACATCAGAAAGAGTTCATGAGGACATCATGTAGCTTTTAAACCTTCTGGGGACCCTCTGAGAAGAAAAAAAGTTCAAAAGGTCCCATATGGACTAGCGTCTTGCGGACTTGACTTGACTTTATAACATCAGAAAGAGTTCATGAGGACATCATGTAGCTTTTAGACCTTCTGGGGAGCCTCTGAGGAGAAAAAAGTTCAAAAGGTCCCATATGGACTACTGTCTGGCGGACTTGACTTTTTAACATCAGAAAGTCTCTATAAGGACATCATGTAGCTCTTAGACCTTCTGTGGACCCTCTGAGAAGAAAAAAAGTTCAAAAGGTCCCAGAAGGACTACTGTATTGCGGATTTGACTTGACTTTTTAACAATAAAAAATATTCAATCAGGACATCATGTAGCTTTTAGAACTTCTGAGGACCCTCTGAGCAGAGAAAAAGTTCAAAAGGTGTCTGGCGGACTTGACTTGAATTTTAAACATCAGAAAGAGTCTATGAGGACATCTGTAGCTTTTAGACCTTCTGGGGACCATCTGAGGAGAAATTTTTTTCAAAAGGTCTAATATGGACTACTGTCTGGAGGACTTGACTTGACTTTTTAACATCATAAAGAGTCTTTAAGGACATCATGTAGCTTTTAGACCCTCTGAGGAGAAAAAAAGTTCCTAAGGTCCCATATGGACTACTGTCTGGCGGATTGACTTGACTTTTTTTAACATCAGAAAGAGTCTTTAAGGAAATAATGTAGCTTTTAGACCTTCTGTGGACCCTCGGAGGAGAAAAAAAGTTAATAAGGTCCCATAAGGAAAACTGTCTGGTGGACTTGACTTGACTTTTTAACATCAGAAAGTGTCTATAAGGACATCAAATAGCTTTTAGACCTTCTGTGGACTCTCTGAGCAGAAAAAGAAAAACAGTTCAAAAGGTCCCATATGGACTACTGTCTGGCGGACTTGACTTGAATTTTTAACATCAGAAAGAGTCTTTAAGGACATCATACACCTTTTAGACCTCTGGGGACCCTCTGAGCAGAAAGAAAGTTAAAAAGGTCCCATATGGCCTATTTCTGGCAGACTTGACTTGACTTTTTAACATAAGAAAGAGTCTTTGAGGACATAATGTAGCTTTAGACCTTTTAGAGACACTCTGAGGAGAAAAAAAGTTCAAAAGGTCCCATATGGACTACTGTCTGGTGGACTTGACTTGACTTTTTAACATCAGAAAGAGTCTATGAGGACATCATGTAGCTTTTAGAATTTCTGGGGACCCTCTGAGGAGAAAAAAGTTCAAAAGTTCCCATATGGACTACTGTCTGAAGGACTTGACTTGACTTTTTAACATCAGAAAGAGTCTATGAGGACATCATGTAGCTTTTGACCTTCTGGGGACCCTTTGAGCAGAAAAAAAGATCAAAAGCTCCCATATGGACTACTGTATGGCAGACTTGACTTGACTTTTTAGCATCAGAAAGAGTCTATGAGGACATCATGTAGCTTTTAGAACTTCTGGGGACCCTCTGAGGAGAAAAAAGTTCAAAAGTTCCCATATGGACTACTGTCTGACGGACTTTAATTGACTTTTTAACATCAGAAAGAGTCCATGAGGACATCTAGTAGCTTTTAGACTTTCTGGGGATCCACTGAGCAGAAAAAAAGTTCAAAAGGTCCCATATAGACTACTGTCTGGCGGACTTGACTTGACTTTTGAACATCAGAAAGAGTCTTTGAGGAAATAATGTAGCTTTTAGACCTTCTGTGGACCCTCTGAGAAGAAAAATAGGTCAAAAGCTCCCACAAGAACTACTGTCTAGCGGACTTGACTTGACTTTTTAACATCAGAAAGTAACTATAAGGACATCATGTAGCTTTTAGACCTTCTGTTGACCCTCTGAGCAGAAATGTTTTTCAAAAGGTCCAATATGGACTACTGTATGGCGGACTTGACTTTTTAACATCAGAAAGAGTCTTTAAGGACATCATGTAGCTTTTAGACCTTCTGGGGACCCTCTGAGGAGAAAAAAAGTTCAAAAGGTCCGATATGAAATACTTTCTGGCGGACTTGACTTGACTTTTTAACATCAGAAAGAGTCCATGAGGACATCATGTAGCTTTAAGATCTTCTGGGGACCCTCGGAGGAGAAAAAAAGTTCAAAAGGTCCCATATGGAAGAGTGTCTGGCGGTCTTGACTTGAAATTTAAAGATCGGAAAGAGTCTATGAGGACATCTGTAGCTTTTAGACCTTCTGGGGACCCTCTGAGGAGAAAAAATGTTCAAAAGGTCTCATATGGACTACTGTCTGGAGGACTTGACTTGACTTTTTAACATCAGAAAGTGTCTATAAGGACATCATACACCTTTTAGACCTTCTGTGGACTCTCTGAGCACTGTATGGCGGACTTGACTTGACTTTTTAATATCAGAAAGAGTCAATGCGGAAATCACATAGCTTTTAGACCTTCTTGGGACCCTCTGAGCAGAAAAAAAGGTAAAAAGCTCCCATATGGACTACTGTCTAGCGGACTTGACTTGACGTTTTAACATCAGAAAGAGTCCTCAAGGACATCACGTAGCTTTTAGACCTTCTGGGGACCCTCTGAGGAGAAAAAAAGTTCAAAATGTCCTATATGGACTAGTGTCTGGCGGACTTGACTTGACTTTAACATCAGAAAGAGTCTTTAGGGACATTATGTAGCTTTTAGACCTTCTTTGGACCCTCTGAGCAGAAAAAAAGTTAAAAAGCTCCCATATGGACTACTGTCTAGCAGACTTGACTTGACTTTACTTTTTAACATCAGAAAGAGTCTTTAATGACATCACGTAGCTTTTAGACCTTCTGGGGACCCTCTGAGGAGAAAAAAAGTTCAAAATGTCCTATATGCACTAGTGTCTGGCGGACTTGACTTGAATTTTAAACATCAGAAAGAGTCTATGAGGACATCTGTAGCTTTTAGACCTTCTGGAGACCCTCTGAGGAGAAAAAAAGTTCAAAAGGTCCCATATGGACTAGTGTCTGGCGGACTTGACTTGAATTTTAAACATCAGAAAGAGTCTATGAGAACATCTGTAGCTTTTTTTGACCTTCTGGGGACTCTCTGAGGAGAAAAAAAGTTCAAAATGTCCCATATGGACTACTGTCTGGAGGACTTGACTTGACTTTAACATCAGAAAGAGTCTTTAGGGACATTATGTAGCTTTTAGACCTTCTTTGGACCCTCTGAGCAGAAAAAAAGTTAAAAAGCTCCCATATGGACTACTGTCTAGCAGACTTGACTTGACTTTACTTTTTAACATCAGAAAGAGTCTTTAATGACATCACGTAGCTTTTAGACCTTCTGGGGACCCTCTGAGGAGAAAAAAAGTTCAAAATGTCCTATATGCACTAGTGTCTGGCGGACTTGACTTGAATTTTTAACATCAGAAAGAGTCTATGAGGACATCTGTAGCTTTTAGACCTTCTGGAGACCCTCTGAGGAGAAAAAAAGTTCAAAAGGTCCCATATGGACTACTGTCTGGTGGACTTGGCGACTTTTTAACATCAGAAAGAGTCTATGAGAACATCTGTAGCTTTTTTTGACATTCTGGGGACTCTCTGAGGAGAAAAAAAGTTCAAAAGGTCCCATATGGACTACTGTCTGGCAGACTTTACTTGACTTTTTAACATCAGAAAGAGTTCATGAGGACATCATGTAGCTTTTAAACCTTCTGGGGACCCTCTGAGAAGAAAAAAAGTTCAAAAGGTCCCATATGGACTAGCGTCTTGCGGACTTGACTTGACTTTATAACATCAGAAAGAGTTCATGAGGACATCATGTAGCTTTTAGACCTTCTGGGGAGCCTCTGAGGAGAAAAAAGTTCAAAAGGTCCCATATGGACTACTGTCTGGCGGACTTGACTTTTTAACATCAGAAAGTCTCTATAAGGACATCATGTAGCTCTTAGACCTTCTGTGGACCCTCTGAGAAGAAAAAAAGTTCAAAAGGTCCCAGAAGGACTACTGTATTGCGGATTTGACTTGACTTTTTAACAATAAAAAATATTCAATCAGGACATCATGTAGCTTTTAGAACTTCTGAGGACCCTCTGAGCAGAGAAAAAGTTCAAAAGGTGTCTGGCGGACTTGACTTGAATTTTAAACATCAGAAAGAGTCTATGAGGACATCTGTAGCTTTTAGACCTTCTGGGGACCATCTGAGGAGAATTTTTTTTCAAAAGGTCTAATATGGACTACTGTCTGGAGGACTTGACTTGACTTTTTAACATCATAAAGAGTCTTTAAGGACATCATGTAGCTTTTAGACCCTCTGAGGAGAAAAAAAGTTCCTAAGGTCCCATATGGACTACTGTCTGGCGGACTTGACTTGACTTTTTAACATCAGAAAGAGTCTTTAAGGAAATAATGTAGCTTTTAGACCTTCTGTGGACCCTCGGAGGAGAAAAAAAGTTCATAAGGTCCCATAAGGAAAACTGTCTGGTGGACTTGACTTGACTTTTTAACATCAGAAAGTGTCTATAAGGACATCAAATAGCTTTTAGACCTTCTGTGGACTCTCTGAGCAGAAAAAGAAAAACAGTTCAAAAGGTCCCATATGGACTACTGTCTGGCGGACTTGACTTGAATTTTTAACATCAGAAAGAGTCTTTAAGGACATCATACACCTTTTAGACCTCTGGGGACCCTCTGAGCAGAAAGAAAGTTAAAAAGGTCCCATATGGCCTATTTCTGGCAGACTTGACTTGACTTTTTAACATAAGAAAGAGTCTTTGAGGACATAATGTAGCTTTAGACCTTCTAGAGACACTCTGAGGAGAAAAAAAGTTCAAAAGGTCCCATATGGACTACTGTCTGGTGGACTTGACTTGACTTTTTAACATCAGAAAGAGTCTATGAGGACATCATGTAGCTTTTAGAATTTCTGGGGACCCTCTGAGGAGAAAAAAGTTCAAAAGTTCCCATATGGACTACTGTCTGACGGACTTGACTTGACTTTTTAACATCAGAAAGAGTCTATGAGGACATCATGTAGCTTTTGACCTTCTGGGGACCCTTTGAGCAGAAAAAAAGATCAAAAGCTCCCATATGGACTACTGTATGGCAGACTTGACTTGACTTTTTAGCATCAGAAAGAGTCTATGAGGACATCATGTAGCTTTTAGAACTTCTGGGGACCCTCTGAGGAGAAAAAAGTTCAAAAGTTCCCATATGGACTACTGTCTGAGGACTTTAATTGACTTTTTAACATCAGAAAGAGTCCATGAGGACATCTAGTAGCTTTTAGACTTTCTGGGGATCCACTGAGCAGAAAAAAAGTTCAAAAGGTCCCATATAGACTACTGTCTGGCGGACTTGACTTGACTTTTGAACATCAGAAAGAGTCTTTGAGGAAATAATGTAGCTTTTAGACCTTCTGTGGACCCTCTGAGAAGAAAAATAGGTCAAAAGCTCCCACAAGAACTACTGTCTAGCGGACTTGACTTGACTTTTTAACATCAGAAAGTAACTATAAGGACATCATGTAGCTTTTAGACCTTCTGTTGACCCTCTGAGCAGAAATGTTTTTCAAAAGGTCCAATATGGACTACTGTATGGCGGACTTGACTTTTTAACATCAGAAAGAGTCTTTAAGGACATCATGTAGCTTTTAGACCTTCTGGGGACCCTCTGAGGAGAAAAAAAGTTCAAAAGGTCCGATATGAAATACTTTCTGGCGGACTTGACTTGACTTTTTAACATCAGAAAGAGTCCATGAGGACATCATGTAGCTTTAAGATCTTCTGGGGACCCTCGGAGGAGAAAAAAAGTTCAAAAGGTCCCATATGGACTAGTGTCTGGCGGTCTTGACTTGAAATTTAAAGATCGGAAAGAGTCTATGAGGACATCTGTAGCTTTTAGACCTTCTGGGGACCCTCTGAGGAGAAAAAATGTTCAAAAGGTCTCATATGGACTACTGTCTGGAGGACTTGACTTGACTTTTTAACATCAGAAAGTGTCTATAAGGACATCAAATAGCTTTTAGACCTTCTGTGGACTCTCTGAGCACTGTATGGCGGACTTGACTTGACTTTTTAATATCAGAAAGAGTCAATGCGGAAATCACATAGCTTTTAGACCTTCTTGGGACCCTCTGAGCAGAAAAAAAGGTAAAAAGCTCCCATATGGACTACTGTCTAGCGGACTTGACTTGACGTTTTAACATCAGAAAGAGTCCTCAAGGACATCACGTAGCTTTTAGACAATCTGGGGACCCTCTGAGGAGAAAAAAAGTTCAAAATATCCTATATGGACTAGTGTCTGGCGGACTTGACTTGACTTTAACATCAGAAAGAGTCTTTAGGGACATTATGTAGCTTTTAGACCTTCTTTGGACCCTCTGAGCAGAAAAAAAGTTAAAAAGCTCCCATATGGACTACTGTCTAGCAGACTTGACTTGACTTTACTTTTTAACATCAGAAAGAGTCTTTAATGACATCACGTAGCTTTTAGACCTTCTGGGGACCCTCTGAGGAGAAAAAAAGTTCAAAATGTCCTATATGCACTAGTGTCTGGCGGACTTGACTTGAATTTTAAACATCAGAAAGAGTCTATGAGGACATCTGTAGCTTTTAGACCTTCTGGAGACCCTCTGAGGAGAAAAAAAGTTCAAAAGGTCCCATATGGACTACTGTCTGGTGGACTTGGCGACTTTTTAACATCAGAAAGAGTCTATGAGAACATCTGTAGCTTTTTTTGACATTCTGGGGACTCTCTGAGGAGAAAAAAAGTTCAAAAGGTCCCATATGGACTACTGTCTGGCAGACTTTACTTGACTTTTTAACATCAGAAAGAGTTCATGAGGACATCATGTAGCTTTTAAACCTTCTGGGGACCCTCTGAGAAGAAAAAAAGTTCAAAAGGTCCCATATGGACTAGCGTCTTGCGGACTTAACTGGACTTTATAACATCAGAAAGAGTTCATGAGGACATCATGTAGCTTTTAGACCTTCTGGGGAGCCTCTGAGGAGAAAAAAGTTCAAAAGGTCCCATATGGACTACTGTCTGGCGGACTTGACTTTTTAACATCAGAAAGTCTCTATAAGGACATCATGTAGCTCTTAGACCTTCTGTGGACCCTCTGAGAAGAAAAAAAAGTTCAAAAGGTCCCAGAAGGACTACTGTATTGCGGATTTGACTTGACTTTTTAACAATAAAAAATATTCAATCAGGACATCATGTAGCTTTTAGAACTTCTGAGGACCCTCTGAGCAGAGAAAAAGTTCAAAAGGTGTCTGGCGGACTTGACTTGAATTTTAAACATCAGAAAGAGTCTATGAGGACATCTGTAGCTTTTAGACCTTCTGGGGACCATCTGAGGAGAAAATTTTTTCAAAAGGTCTAATATGGACTACTGTCTGGAGGACTTGACTTGACTTTTTAACATCATAAAGAGTCTTTAAGGACATCATGTAGCTTTTAGACCCTCTGAGGAGAAAAAAAGTTCATAAGGTCCCATATGGACTACTGTCTGGCGGACTTGACTTGACTTTTTAACATCAGAAAGAGTCTTTAAGGAAATAATGTAGCTTTTAGACCTTCTGTGGACCCTCGGAGGAGAAAAAAAGTTCATAAGGTCCCATAAGGAAAACTGTCTGGTGGACTTGACTTGACTTTTTAACATCAGAAAGTGTCTAT